>NW_028262331.1:6553437-7187500 GCF_047370975.1 Nipponia nippon
ATTAGCAACTATTTTTAGTGGATAAAGCAGCATGTAGCTAGAGGGCTGGGAGGTTAAAAATCTCCTCACTTCCATCACGTTCACTTATCGCCAGCACTCTGCTGTCAGCCACCCGCTTGGAAAGGAAAACCTGGGCAAAACTGAAGAGACTCCCATCAGGTACATCCTTCCAGGAGCCCACCTTCTCTCCTAAGGCCACGGAGAGCCTTGGTTTGGGCCATTAACCACAAGCAACAAGTTTGACTTGGTAAGGCTAGGGAAAAGGAATGCAATTTCCCATACGAAGGGTCGGAACAGGTGAAGAATGTGGCAAAGCAGATCATTCTTGTAGAGCAGGGAGGTCAAGCAGGCAGGGCAGCACATCCCGCAGGGCAGGAGCGAGTGCGGGAGATGGCCATCAGCACCGCTGTGGAAAGAACAGATCGCGGAGACAAGAGCCTGGTCCTTCTGCCAGTTACAGCTCTGGGGACGCTCGCTGTGCGGACGAGGGCATAGCACCGTATCGGCACTCCTGGCATCACCTGCCACGAGCTCCAAACACCAGACACACAACACACCAGTATCCAGCGCAGCACCCTAGCAAAAAAAACACATAATACACAAGCACACAGCCAAGCCCTTGCTCTGAAATTCAAGCAGTAAAGAAAATTTTGGGAGGAAAGGCAAGAAGTTTATAGGAAAGTCCAAACAGCTGTAATAATAACTACCAGTGAAGCTTAACACCGTTGTCTCGGGAGATGCCGATTTTGGTGCCTGTGATGCACTACAGGGACAAAAAAAACCCAAAAAAACCCACAAAAACACCCAAGCCCAAAAAACAATCACTGGCCTGACATCCCCTGTACCAGCCACGGCTGGCTGCTCCATTTGGGTCCATCCTGCCTGGACAGCCCCAGGCATGATCTTTCCCAAAAGCATGATATTTCAGGGCAAGATCACCTTTGGATACTGTCCGTGACACACAAGGAGAGAGCATTCCTCCTGTAGGATGCTAACAGCAGGTCCCACTCTGAGATGCTTCAGAAACACAAAAGGTAGAAGAGGTGTGTGTGAAAAGGGCAATTAAAGGCTCCAAACAACTCTCATGATGTGGGAGTGTGCTCACCCTAACAGCAGAGCCATGCTACCATCCACTACCAACTTTACCCTGCTGACAGCTCGATGGCTCCCAAGCATAACCTGGGCTTTGAAACACACCATAAAATCTGGTTCGCCAGAGCCTACTGGAGCTTCAGTGCTCTTTGAAACAATCTCCTGCAAACGCACTGGGTATTAAAAGACAGTAAATGTGTGGTTAGGGGAGAAGTTGAGTCCAGGAGAACAGAAGACAGGGAGCCAACTTGGCAGAGGTAACAAAGCCGAGTTGTATTTTATCAGCACACCAGGCTTGTCATCAATCCTCTGTACTACACAGTGGCTTTCTTCTGGAGAAGACTTACTTGGGATACATCTATGAAAGAGTTATTAAAGCTATAAGCAATGCTCAGCCCTACAGTTGTGGAAGAAAAAAAAGCTTCTGTTCCATGTTTAGCCTGTTCACCTCTGAAGCGAAGTGGCAACCTTAAGGCCACCAGCGATGTGCTATTTGTAATTCATTGCTCACCGGGAAGAGAACCAACCTAAGCAACTCCTACAGAAATTACTACTTGTACCAATTTTTCTCCCAGGCAGAAAAGATTTTGTAGAAATTGTACAAGGCACATCATCAAAACTAGTTAAAGCTTTCTGCACAAAAAGCACAGACATTCCCCTCAGAAGACCCAGTTTTTAAACAGCAGTAACAGAAGCGATTCCCGTGCTCCCCGACTTGCTGCCCAGCGGCTGAGCTCCTTGCGCACGAGGGAAAAACTGCATGGTTCATACCAAATTCTCATTAGGCTACAAAATCGGGGAACCACATAAAACTTACACATGGCAAACAAATAGTGAATGCCTTCCCAGCTGTCACCCTGCACAGCTCCGTTCATAAAGTGCAAGCACAAACACCAAATAAACTGTTTTGAAGATGCAAAAGAGAAGACGTTACTGGTTTACGGACTATGCCAAAGTGATGCGATAAGATGAATCATCTGACGCTTTGCCACGACCCCCCCGTCCGATGCCTTCTGCCTAAGGGGCTGCTCGGCCAGGGAGCTGCTCGCCGGAGTGCTGCACCACCAGGCAGCAGGGAAGTGAATCTGCACCACCCACCAGTTTTCAATGAAAAATTCTGAGTCCTCAGTGTAAAATACCCAGAAAGGAACCTTGTAGTCTTCTTTAGAAACTATTTCTAGGAGAAAGGAGAGAAAACCTTTTTAGAAGTACAGCAAGGAAAGCAAAGAGGCACCCGAACAGCTTCTGGCAATGTTTTATCCTAATAAACACTTAATTAAGTTATTGTGAGCCTGAGGATGACTTTCCAGTCAGCTCTATTTAACTCATCAGAGCAGCTCCTTTACAGCAGGCTCTGTCCTGTCCAGCCCAGCCCTTAATCGGGCACTTGCCAAGTAGCACACCCGACAGAGCTGGCACCATCCCCTGAAAGGTTCAGCAGAAGTCCTCCCACCACGTCCCCCCGCAGGACGCACAGGAACGGCTCAGCAGGGACAGAAGCAAACCTCCTCGCGCCGTCACCTCCTCACCAGCCGTGCCCGCGGCACGCGCGGGCACCAACACGGCCACTGCGGGGAGGTCGCATCCCCCTGCCCTGTTCCCCCTCGCCCTTAGAAGAAAGGGGGAGATGATAAAACAACGGGATGGGGGAAATGAAGATTTCAAGATACCTGACATTTGAACAAAAGTCCACTACACCTGTATTATTTACAGAAATACAAACATAATTTCTCTGTCAGCCTCAGGTATTTATTAACCAGAACCCTGCAGAAAAGTGCTCTGAAGCAGCATCCTAGCAGGGTTGCGAGCTATGGCTCAGCACTAGGATTTCAACGCCCAGCCCGGCTCCAGCTGGAGCTCCCCATGACAAGAGCGTTGTGCAGTAACCACGGAGGCTTCCAGCCCCTGAGCAAAAGGAGGTTTGCATAAAGGGCATCTCTTGGGACGCAACCAGCACCCAGCACAAACTTTGCAAACACAACAAGCTGCCCGGCAGGGCTGTGCACTGCCAGGAAGGGCTTTGAGTTTCCGACCCATCTGCAGGACGTACCCTTCCCCTCCAGCTGCCGGTTAGACCAAAGGCAAACAAAAGAAAAGCAGAAACGCTGACTGAAAGCCAGCAGGCAAGTCTGACAGTAAGGAATGACACAAGTTAACCCTGGTGTTGACTAACTGGGAACATTCAGCAGCCCAAGCCCTGAAAATGGGAAGTGTCAATGCAGACATCTGTACTACAGCGCTGGGGATTTCAGCTGGGAGCCTGCTCTACCAAACACTGCTCACGTGTGCAGTGAAAGGCAGCCCCCGTCTGAAGAGCCAGCAGCTAAGCAGCCGTAGGACGGGGAACGGACGCACTGCAGAAGGGTGTCTACCAGGAGGTGAAAAAAAAATCTTGTGTGCCCAGCTCCCTTCCTTTGCTTTTAAGCCAGGTTGCTCCCTCAAGAGCCCCCTGATATTTTGCTCTAACATGAGCAGCCGGAGCGTGCTGCAGGGGGGGAGTGCGCATCTCTGCATTGCACATCTCATCTGCTGCCAGCTCAGCTCTATCATCCTCCTTTAATCCATAGGGTGCAAAATGCATAACCAAGAAAAAGACCAAAATTCAGATGCTGGCAGGAGTGGTGTAGCAGGCGTCAACGCTTAGCTCATTCCCGAGGCCGTGGAGCCAGGCGTGGAGGGAGGGCAGCCGGGGACACGAAAGCAAGCTCTTGTAGCACCCTGCAAGAACAGCAATTCCAACTGCAGCTTGCTGTGCCTGGTGTGGAAAAAGTTACAGGAGGACAGGCCGAGCAGCCTGCTGTTTTTCTCAGCACCTCAAGCCACTTCCCTCCTCCCTCCTGCTCCCCTTCCCGAACTGGCTGTTTCCCTTCCTCCGCAGGCAGGCCTGGGGCACGGCATCACACCTGCCCCGGGACCGGCTCCCGCTGCCAGCCTCCCACTCACGCCACCCGGCCACAAGAAAAGTCCTGGTTAATAAAGCATCGGTCCCCCGGCCGAGGGTGCAATGGTGGCCGGACATGCAGCTGGAAGTACGTGCAGCCTGGCAGCCAGGGACCTTTCTCCATCAAACCACCAGACGAGAGCATCACACCCCTCCAGCATCCCTCCCTAGAGAAGCACCTAACTCTTTCAGCTTACACTGTAGTTTGGTTTTCAGTAAACAACGTCCCTATTTCCCTCGCTTACTTTTCAAAGCACCTGGTTTAATAACTGCCAACAGCATTAATGAATTGTATAGAGGAGAGCACGTTTGCCTTCCAGTTTAAGCCTTTGCTCCTAGGCAAGTGATGAAAGCACCTGGTTCTCTTCACACACAGGCCAGCTCTCAGGGCTGTGGAAAGCAAAGTAGTACCAGTCACTAATAAAAAAATAAACCCAAATCCAGAAAACAAAAAACCCACCACAACAACAGGGCAATGGAAAAGGCAAGGATAACTCAGGATTGCTCTACACTGACATTTGTATTAACAGGGTCAGCTGGCAGCCCACACAGACAAGTCTAGGCTTCTCTGATATCCAAAATAGAAACAAACCCAGTGCAGAGCAAAACAAGGGCTGTAACTTACCAAAAAGGGCTCTGTAACACTGTCAACAGAGGTGACAACACTGAGGGCAGGGAGAGAAAGGGGAAGTGGTTCTCCAACAAAGGCCGTCTCTCGCCGCTCGGCACTTTTGCAACTTAAGAAACAGCACAAGGAGAAAAACAAACAAAGCGTGGGAACCCACTCCATCGCAAATGTTTGACGCAAACTGCATTTTTAGCCACATCTGCATTTGTGACTTTTTTTTTCCTTTTTTTTTTTAAAAAAAAGGAACTGTCTACAGGCCCTTCCTCTGCTCCAAGGTGGGGCTCCCTGGAGAGATAATTCAGCTGCAATGACACAGACAGGCACAATCACAGAAAGATTTGCAATGCACATGGTAACTCGTTTGTACTACCTTATCTACTGATCCCGTCTTGCCATAGCCAAGTTGTCTTGTCCCTTGCTTTGGTCTCCGATATGGACATCTGCTGAAGCTGAGCTAAGACAACAAGAACAACTTACAGTTTGCTAGAAGATACCTAAAGGTGAGGATGATGGGTGTGAATCTGAACTTTAAAGGCATTGCAACTCTAAAAGCATTCCTTTTATTTCCTCCAAGTGAGGAAACAGTTTATGGTAAATGTAGAGAGGGTACAACTTGCAAAAGGGAGCACCGATGAGCATGGTTGTGTCTGCAAGCGAAGAGCAACCACTTCAATGCACAAAACAACCACACTCACAGACACAATTTCAGAGATGGGATTCAACCAGCCTCAGGTCATCCAACGAGGCGGCAGGGAGTGCTCACGCCCACTCAATACCCTACTGAGTTAACGGTCTACAAGTCAAGCCCACTACTGGGAAAAACCATCGCGCGCACATGCCATCAGTGCTCCTCTGCCACCAGGATCATTTGAATTGAGCTCCAGAAACCATTTTGCAAACATCAAAGCAGCTTGGGCAGCCTGGGTACACTGGTGAGAGCAGTGGCACCCTTTGGAGACAGCACAGAAGATGACAGCTCTGGGCTGAGCAGCTCATCCCTGCCAGAGGTGCCTTGCTGCCAGCGAGGGGAGCAATGACAGCTGCTGTTTGCAGCCAAAGTTTTCAGCCCACGCAGCCGCAACGGGTCCATGCTGTGCCGAAGACAACCACAACCACCTGCAGCATTCCTCTGCCTCCCGGCGCCCTGAGCCTCGCTCTGCAGTGGCGAGCCAACCTCTGGCCCCTGTCAAATGTATTCCCTTGCAGGCAGGCCTGGGATTTATTCCTTATCAGTGCAGGAAAGCAGACTGGGTTTTGCTTTACGCTGGACTCCAGAAGACGACATTTTAGAATTTCTGATAGAAGTCAAAGTCCACATGGGTTTCCCATTCCCCTCACATACCCCTGGCCTACGAATGAACCAGCTCAACAACATACAAACTCCTAAATCAAAGGCAACGCGGGCAGACCCCTCGCACAGGCATTGGCTGCCTCCTCGCCAGCCCGCCCGGCAGAGCCAACGCTGCGAACTCCCCGCTGCCTTCCCACCCATCTGTGGGCCCATGCCTGCTGCTGACAGCTCCATATTACGTTTCACGGGGCTGCTGCTGAACGCGTGTTCGTACAGTAAGAGGCACACAACCCTCCCTGTGTCACCTCGCTGCCGAGCCCGCCTGCGCTGCTTCCTGCCAGCACCCGGCAGCCTCAGAGCAGCGGCTGAGAAAGCGAGCAAACGTCCTCGTGCCGTGCCTGGGCAGCTCACGGGCGAGCGAGATGCGCCGAGTCGCAACGCTGCTGCCGCCACCGAAATGCAGCACGGGCTGGGACGTCCCGCTGCAGCACAGATCATCAGGTAATAATTTATTTCAAGGAATATCAACTTGGGCACAGACTGTATGATTCACCACAGCAAGAAAGAACAGAGATATGCGAGGATGGATGCAAGCTATCACACACTGAAATGTACTCATTCCCACGCAATCCAAACAGTAAAAAACTTTACTGACTGCCTACCATGCTATACAACACTACAGGAGCCCCAACAAGCCACATGTTGGATGGCCCATAGTCAGCCTCCAAGCCGGCTTCAGAGAACCCATCCAGAGAGAAAGAAAAATATTCCAAAAAGCAACAGCACAACAAGTTGTGCAAGCAAAGCTCTGACGTGCTCTGGAATTCGGGACTGAAGACATGCACAAAATCATTCTTTCTACAGCCCGAGCATGGCAGTTCACATACTAGAAAGGGAGCAGCTAACACAATTAGGATGCTTATTAAGAAATCCGGGCGCTTGCTGTTTACAGAAGAAACCTGATTCTATGCACTTTTTTAAGCAAGAGACCCAGACTGGAAGCAAGACCGTGAAAGGAATTTGTTTTACATGATAGTCCCCAAAGGCTTCCAGGTCTCCAAGTCAAGACATTCCCAGATTAAAGCCCTATACGACATTCTTCTTGTGCTATACACTGTTTAAACATCCACAGACTTTAATGCATACCATCGGGTTCACCGAGTAGGACAGTTACACCCAAGAGAGCACTCTGCAATGTTTTACCACCACATGCCACACTCCTACCAGCTCAGTCTGTCCAAAATCAGCCAGCTGCTGTGGTATGAACAAAATGCTTTCAGAAATATATTCTTAAAAACAATCAACATGAGAAAACTTCGTAAGGAGAATCTATCGCATCAAGGATCAAAGAAAAAAACCAGCTTTTTGATTAGTTATCTTCAGAAAGAGCACCCCTCTGATTGACACGTACTTATCTTTTTTCCCCTCTCAGAATTAGCACAGTCCATGTTGATCACCCTTAAACCACACAATAATCTCCTCTACCACCAGAGTTTGAAAGCGTTGCCTTCACACACAGCACATTTCTTTTTAAACCTTAAACAATAGCTGACACATCCCCAAGCAGTTTGTTAACAACCAGCAAGCCTGAAAGGGCTCTCCCCACTACGCTTTAAGTATGTTTAAGAGAGGATATTTTATAACTAATTTTTACTCCCATCTCCCTGCACGTGCAGGTGCAGGATTCATCGCTGTCGCAGACCTGACCATGTTTGGCCCGACCGGCTGCGCCCTACAAGAAGGACCCCTCTGCTTTAAATACAACTGTAACACAAGGCAAAGGAGACAGGCTAAGGTCAACATACTGTCCCTCCCCGCAGCAGCCAAGTCCAGGGGCACCTATATTTAGACAAAGTATGCCCAGCACTTTAAAGATGGAAGGAGACCACTGACTCGCCTGGATCACTGCCAGCGCTGGCCGTCTCCCCGGGACAGGGACAGTCTGACCAGAAGCTGGCGAGCGCCCTGGCACCCGCTCGAAGTGGGGCACCCTGTGCACCCAACACAGCCCCACACCCTCCCCGACAGCCGCGGCTCCCCCAGGCACAAGCGCGGCCTCGCCGACTTGGGAAGAGCAGAGCGGCCACAGCCCGGCCGCAGGCAGGTCGAGGAGGATATTGCTCCATCGCCTCTTTTGCTGGTTATGGTGGAGGTGGCCAGCACCGAGCGTGGCTGCGGCCAGCCGGAGAGCAGAGGTCCTGCTGCCTTGTGAAGCGGCACTGTGCCAGGACTCGGCTCTGCAACCGCCCCGACGCCCGGAGCAGGGCATGGGATGGAGGAATTACGCCGGGGAAGCAGCCTGGCTCTGATCGCAGCCTCCTTGCCTGCCCTCAGTAAATACATTAATGGACCCCTGTAAATTGAGCACCAAAACAAGGACCACTCTGTCTCCACACAAAGAAATCAATGCTGAATAATAAGCCTTTTCCACTGTGCTAAAAAGAAGCAGACGCTTGTTTACCAAAAGCATCAAAAATCATGAAGAGGCTGTTGGATTTCACTCGTAAAAAAATAGAAGGAAGTTATTTGTTCAGTATTTTAACTTCTGCAGCACTCAGCACTTTCAATTTTCTCTCATTCTTATTGCATCCTCCCCATGCACGAGGGCTATTTGATCCCTAAGTGACAGTTTCCAGCAGGAACAGTAACATCAGTTTAGGACTACTGTCCCTTTAGATTAGCAAAAAGGACAGTCAGCGGTAACCAGCAATGAGAGATGGTTTGTGAACTGTTTCAAAGAGAACAGCCACGTGCCAAATTTCTTTCAATAGGTTTTGATTTGAAATTGGAAGTCACAGGGAGCTTTACCTGTTGTGCTGATGCGGCCCGTAACCAGGCTATTGATCTGCTCATCCTTGCAAATACGCAGTGGCTTCATTTTATGGAAGAGCAAAGCCACAATTAAGGGAATACAAACTTTAATGTGGTTGTAAATAATAACTTGAAATTTTAATCAGTTAGTTGTAAGAAAACATCAAAGACAAAGGATCAGAAACATTTTATAGTTGGAATAGTTTCATGGATTCTGTGTCTTTTCTTCAATCCAAGGCAACACTTAGAAGGACAGTCCTTAGCATAAGCAAGGTGAATACAAACTCCAGATTCAATTTAAAGCTGCAAACCAAAGAAGAAATACAGCATTGCTTTGGGCTAACCAACCCAACACTGCGGGGAACGGGGTAATTCAGCCTTTAAAGGTCGTCTGCTCCCCAGCAGACAGCTGACACGCTGCCCTGTCCACGGGTGCTCAGAGCACACAGCCCTCCCCTGTACAGCACACCTACCCCGGCAGAAGCCATGAAAAGCATCCCAACGTTTTGCCGGTGTGACAAACAGTCTCTGGAGCCATCAGGAAAAGCTCTCCAAATCAGACCGTGAGATATAATTATGATGCATTTCAAAATGCAGACTCAGCATCGCTTTCCAGCCCAACTCTTCCCCCCGCGGATGTAGCACGTTCTTCCTGGAGACAACGTCCCTTGTGACTCCGCTTTTTCTTTTGGCTCTCTGAATAGGCATCAGCTTACCAGGAGTCCTTTATTCCTGAAGTAATTTCCATTAATCACTCATGATACACCACTTTAAACAGAAGCTGACAGACTGTGGGATGTCTAACACCACCGCAGCATCTCCCAACTTAAATAAAGGCTGAAACGAAGGGCAGCTCAAGAGGCGAAAGGAACAGGGAGATTTCTAAGGAGCAGACAAATAAACTTCTTCAAACTGTTCCCAAGCATTGCAATGTTCTTATACAGATACCTGCAAACCTTAAATAAAAGCAGGGAAGCAGTACCATTTGAGCCATCCACACTTCATTATATCTGCTCACAAAAAAAGTAAATAAAAGGTAACACAGTAACCTGCATCATCTTGAAGCATCACCCTGCAGGTCTGCATTTGTGATTCCTCAGTACAGCTGCAAATTAACTTATTCTTTTAGCACCTTAAGGTGACTTTCAGCTAAAGGAGATGTCAGTGCTTAACTTCAAAATGCATCTTAAGGAGTTTCTAACTCAACATAAAAACCCTCCAAAGTTTTGCTGGCTAAGACTCAGACTGGAAACACATTAAATAAAGTTTTAATTTTCAAGAGCTTGAACTCTGAAGAGTAGAGATTCCAGATGTGTTTATCCCTACAAAAGTCAGGTGCTAAATTTCATGAGAATTAGCACTTTAGGCAGTTTGGCAGCCAATTTTCAGTGGTTAACTCAGGTCTTCATATTTCCTAAAAGCATGCAAACCCCTTTAAAAACCACACATTAAAGCAGAAAAACCAACGGAGTACTAAATACTGCTGAGTATCACAGACCCAGAGAAGTCTCTAACAAGAACAGAGTGTACTTTAGGGAAAACGCTCTTAAACAGCTTTTAAAAGGCTCTAGAACAGCTATTTGCTTAATTTCAAGCTAGAGAGCCTCTCGTGAAACATTTCATGATGTACTTGCAGGAACCAAGGACAAAAAAAGTCAGCAGCATTACAACAGTGTCAAGGTTTTGCTCTGGTGACTGTGCTGGGAAGCTCGGTGATGTCCTGCCCCATCTCCCTCACATCCCGCCGTGATGCTGCTCTCCGAAACACGGGCTCCGCACCTTGCTTACCGGCCCTGGCACGCGGAGGGACAGCTCGGCAAGGCGCGCCGGCCCTGCTCCCGCGCACCCGCCCAAGGCGTCATCGCGCAGCTCTGGATGGGCGTTCATTCCGCGCTTGCCACCCCTGCTTGTTAACCAGGCACATGAATGTTCCTCCGATTGCTTGCTTAGAACTTTCTCATCGTGGCAAACTAACGGGAGGGCTAGAAATGGTGCTGACAAATTATTTGTTTTTATTTAGACTAACTGGCTTTCGGTTTTTGCAACACAGAGGAATGCAGCTGTTCCACTTTGCATTTGTTTTTCGATTTCTCCATCTCTTTTTCAAAGCAAATAAAGGAAAAAAAAAAAACACCCAACCCTAACAATAACAACAACAAAGCAGCCAGTAACAAACTCTTCACACGCCACCACACAATGAGCCTTGAAAAAAAAGAAAAGAAAAAACAATCCTCCGTGCATTTTAATCCAGCATCGAGTTGCAAAAAGCAAGCAGAAGACTAACAGACTAAGTTTTAGAGGACAAAGTTAAGACTAGCGATGTACCTTTGTGCCAATGAGGCTCCCCTTAAATTATGACCTGACAAAAGTAAATTTATCATTTGCTAATCAAAATGACCCTCCTCCAGTCCCACCTGCTGCTCGGAGTCTCTCACGAAACATCGGCAGTACACCCAGAATACGGCTGCCCGTGTCCATCCGTCGGCCACCATCTCGACGAGCCAGAGGTGGCTGAGCCAAGACGCAGGCAACGGCCCACTCCAAAGCATCCCGTTAGGACGCCATAAGAACGGAGGCTGCAGGGCAACGAGAGGCTCAGAAGAGCAAATTTGTTCCCTTCACGCTGGGGAACAAAGCACAGGGAGAGTGGAAATCCAGCACAGTTCATTGTACACGGTAACTCTGGTGTGCAGACAATTAAGTCTAAGCTCAACTCATCTCAACAGTCCTCTGCAGGGGCGGGGGTCCCAACCCAGCCTGGGCACTTCGAGACAGCACTGGACCAAGGGATGAACTCTCTCAGATTCATCTCTGTGCCTCCGCAAGAGCCATACCACAAAATTCAGCTGTAACAAATCCGCACTTTCCCAGTGAAAAGCTGGAAGTTTAATAGAGTGAAGTAAACCCAGAACTGTGGAGTTACTGGGGAGATCACAGGCAGGAGAAAGCCCAGGCTGGTGGGACAATATGGACCTCATTAAGCCATTGTGAGAAGTGTGTGAACGAACTAAGGACTTCACTACTAAGTGACAAAGATCATTTGTTTAAAAGAAAGGACTAAATCATTTCTGGTTCAGCAGTCTGTGGATTTAGCCTACTTGTAACAAAGGTGTTTTGAGAAAAAGCATACTTCTTAAATGGCTTATTACAAATAAACCCAGAGACCCCAACAGGCTGAATACAACGTTGATGAGGGCCAGATAAGTACGGGATAAAGAGGAAAATGCACTGACCAAGGAGCCTGTGGCCTTAATATACCCAGAAATGCCCAAATTTGAAAAGCTGCCAATGCCAAGAAGTGCCGACCCTACACGGAAAGCTCATGGGCTGGATTCCTCTACCACTCCCGGCCTTTGTGAACGCTGGGGTACGGCTTAATTTTATCATTCATCTCTACAGGTTTTTCTTTCCCCAGCCTCCATCAGTTGCAGGCTATGTCCTCGAACCAGAAGGCTCCTCTCTGTCCCAAAACACTTGGTTAATCCTACACGATACAGCAATAGGTGCCTGCAGAACAACCACTGCCAGTCTCCAGTCATTCCCAAGCTGCTGAATTAAAGCTCTGGCCCGGGTGCGTACGCAAAGCAAAAGGGTGTCTTCCGAATACTTCGGCAAAAGCACAAGCATTCAGAATTAATGAGAGCAGTGAATTTTACTCCATGTTTGTGGAAACAGAGCCTTCAGCCAGCTGCTACGAAACACCACGTCTGGAAACTCAAGTTGCAGATTTGCTCTGTACACATTACATCCATTACACTGGAGAAAAAATATTTGCTGAACTAGTTTTAAGCCCATACGGGCTGATAATTTAAATGCTGTTTGTCAGACCGATGCAGAGGAGACAGCAACTCTTCAGAGCCTATTGCAGAACGGGATGCAGAATTTTAAACTTTCTCTGACCCCACAAACACTAGTTAGAAGTAACGTTTCAAGAAAGTTAGCCTGAAGTTGTTTAAAAAGCAATGAAGTAATATTTTAGCCAGGGGCTCCGTGATAAAGGCATAAGGAAGTACAGTCCTGCAAAAAAATCCCAGCCAGCCTATTCACTGGCCCCAAAAGGTCCTTTTCTGCTGATAATCTCAGTCGGGTCCTTCTGCTTTGTAGTCTGTAGAAAAATCCCAAGCATTTCCAGAGACAGGAACATCTGCAGAAGTTTCAAGACAACACAGAATCTCAGAGGCAACCTCTACCATTCACAGCCTTTTAAAACATGAACTTGGCAGCCCAGCAGCGTGGGCTTCCTAACTAAAACATATTGCTTAAAAACTGGTGGTGGCGTGGGGGTTTTGTCCTTGAAACACTAGTTTGCTGCTCAAGTTTTGATTTTATGCCTGATAACCATCTCTGTCTCTCTTCCCTACCAGGAAGGATTGGTGAGACAAATACCCACAGCTTCCAAGGGAATAAAAGGAAAAGCCAAACAGGAAAAGTAGGCATGAACAATACAGCCCTGGCTTAGTTAATGATCAGCTCTGGAGCACGCAGCATACTACTTTTACCCAATTACCACAACTTATTTGCATAGAGTTTCTAATAATCAGTGGGTAGCAAGAGGCCTTGTTACGCACTGCATTTGTGTTATCGCAATCAGCAAAGAAATAAAAAAGATGAGAAATCCCCGACGACTCCGCTCAGTCAACAGGAAGCCCATCCACCGCGCCGGGGGAGCTCAGCTGCGCGGAGGGATGGGCAGGAAGGGTAAGGGGTCAAGTTCCCCCGCCTGCACGTTCCCATCGCATCCTTGATGGTCCAGGCTGCCTTCTGCAGTCGTACAAAGCCTGAGGACATAATACCCACTTCGCCGGAAAGCAGCGCTGCTATAGTCCGTGCTGATCCTACCAGCCTCTACAAGAGATGAGGAGCTAATCAACTTGTTTCTGTATTTCGAGCACCTCCAACCAGAGTGACCCTGAGCTCCTAAGGCAACTTCAACTAGAGCTGATAGAAGTAACTGGAATCACTCTGCTGATCTTCCAGTCTTTTGAGCAGCTGTTTCCAAGCATCTCCTCGTCAACTCTTAACTATCATTGACTCTCAGCACAATAGTAAAATGCTCACAAAGGCGCAGCACTTACAATGGTACAGCAGCAATTAAAGATTTCCAATAACACGCTGCTTGGAGGATTGCCGTCTGATTGCTGAGCGGTCAAGGTTTTTGGTAGCAATAACATTGTGAGCAGATATAAAGGTTGTAAGGTTTCCCATATGATAAATAAATAAATAAGCAGCTCTCCAAACAAAGGCAACAGCAGCCACACACCCACCCAAGTTCCTGACTTGGCACTTGGCATAATTTAAAATTAGATAGTCATGAAATTTCATAGCAGAAAGGCCATGGCCTCATGACAAAGGTAAATGAAAGGGGTGG
This sequence comes from Nipponia nippon, assembly GCF_047370975.1. Classification (NCBI taxonomy): domain Eukaryota; kingdom Metazoa; phylum Chordata; class Aves; order Pelecaniformes; family Threskiornithidae; genus Nipponia; species Nipponia nippon. The sequence goes on from NW_028262331.1 coordinate 6,567,569, forward strand.
GGGAGGACAAGGGCCAAGACAGGCTGGGCACAAAGACAGGCTGCAGCCAAGGAGGAGGCAATACAATGAGCCTGAATTACCTGGTGGTGTAATTTAGCAGACAGTCTGTAATTACCTGCACAGCCTGTAACTTCCTCTTACGCTGTGAAGTGTTGTTTCTTCACACTACGCAGAAGGGTTGTCACTTACAAGAAAACTGATTGTGAGAGAGAGCAATAGGCTGCTAAGCCAAGGCTGCAAGAACATTTGTGGTACCTTTAACCTTTCACTGAAAATAATTCTGTTTAACTTGTGGGTTTTACTTCCTCTTTTTTTTTTTTTTTTAAAGAGCTCCAAGATATACCCACAACACCGTGAAGAAACTATCTATTCTAGCTCCTTTTTTCCCCCAAAGTTTAAAATACCTATAAAAACTATCAGTTAACATCTTATAATAGAAAACAGACCGGTATGAAGCAAGCATGAGAACCATGGAAAGTAGCAAACATATTCATGTTTTTAGATCCATCTGGCTCCCAAAGTGTTGGGAGGATGAAGTAGTAAACAGTGCTGGAGTGCTTTAACACATGCACAACGTGAGCCCAGGGAGGGCTCTCTCTGCTGCTTTGCAGAAAGGAAGCTGAGGCAGAGAGAAAAGTATTTAAACACCCAAAAAATGCACAAAAATGCCAGGGGGATGCGGGCACCAAAGCTCGGTGGTTAATTCTCAGGTTCAAAAGAAAGGCTGAGGACCCATCCGCATCTTCAGGCACCACTCCCTTGCTGGCCGCGGTCGCGCAGGAAGGATATGGCACAGGGAGCGAGAGCTGGGTCTTCCCAAATCCCAAGCGAGCGCTCTGATCGCAGGATAATCCGGCTTTCCTACCGAGATACGGAGGAAAACTGAGTGACAGAGGAATCTGGCATTATCACAGCGACATGGAAAAAACAATTCAGGGGCACCGACAATGAATGAGATCCCTAAAACTTGGCCGAAGGCAGAGGAAGCGGCTGCAGGCAGGAAGAGCCGATCTACAGCAATTTCTCCAGGTTTCTTCCGTTAAAAACTCTTTGGTATTTGCAGACTGTCTGCAGTTATGCTTTTTTCTTTCTATCTTTCCATCAGCTGCCTTAGAGTTTTAGTAGACCAAAGTAAATTTTGAATCCTGCACACAAATAAACGAGTAAATCAGCAGAATTCCCACTAGGTTCAATGAGAGTAGCAAGACTTTCTGGAATGAGTTACAACTATAAATTCTGAGCGTTTTGATAAACACAAGTCTCTCGGACATTGATTTGAATCCTTGTGAACCTGAAATGAATTAGACCCAGACCAGCTGACTACATTAGTGACTAAAAGCGTCAACACAAGAGTAATTTCTGCTGATCTCTGAAAGTCAGAGCTGATTAGCCAAATACATCTACTAAAGAATACACTGAAACAGAAGTTTCTGATAACGTTTGGGTCACTACTGCCCTTCCCATAAAACAACAAAACCTGGATTTTTAGGTCTGGCCCACGATGAACTAAGGGCATCCAATATTAATCAGCCTTTGCGAACTTGTAATTAGGAGTACAAACTTTAGAACCGGTCTGTATTATGCCAGCCCGAAAGCCACAGCACCGTCCTGATTGAGAATGCTATCAAAATATTAAGCCAGCGCTCAGCCTTGTGCGAACACTTATGTGCGGGCCAAAAGCTCTGTCATTCTCATGCTTATTAATCTTTCCTTCCAGGAGGCAAAGGACAGCGTAAGCTCCTCTGATAACTCAGTTATCTCTCTCTCCCCAGAAAAGGAAAGGGTGGTCCTTCCAACCAAGTGGCAATTTAATCTACTACTAGATACAAGACCGCAGGGCTCCCAGTGACTCAGGGAGCAGACGAGCAGTACTTCCCCTTTCTTTTCATCCCTTTCCGTACAGTCTCAAGCTGTGGGTGAAGCGTTTGAGCAGCGTATAAAACAAACATCTTAAAAGCACTGAAATTGTTACCTAGCTACCTAAGATCACTTGGTAAACCATCTTGAGCCATAAGGAAATGTTTCAGCCTATAGTAGGTTGGTTTTTTTCCCCACAATTCCAGAATTACTGCTACTTCCCGAAGTCCAGGGCATATCCAATTTGCATCCTTGCTTCCGCAGAACAGTTCAGGTTTATCACTGTTAAACCTACGTTACCAGCAACCACAGGGAAAGCCATCATGTTTACAGGCAACACCGTGAGCGGAAAAAATGACTAATTATAAGTATTTTGGGTAGAGTATGAAAGGCTGAGAGAGACTTAACTAAACTGCTTAGCAAATACAGCGGTGATTGCTTATGCTCAAAAAAGAGGCCACAGAGTCCAGGGACTTATTTCCATATCAAGCAGAAGCAGGGATATCTACTAAAGACCTCATAAGTGAAAGGCAGCTCAATTTCTAGCAGGAGCTTCTTGCAGCAAGAACCCAGTTCCAGGTGGGACTCAGCATTTTATCCTACTATCTTTAAGCCTTTCATGATGTTTCCAAGAGATGAAATAGCGTTGGCTTCTTTAAAGAAATAACAAGCGTGACTAGACCGAAGCCTTATCTACCACCCCATAGCAGCCATTTCCCTCCTTAATCCCTCCAGCCAAACCCCACCACTCAGGCAGTCACTGTTAATTGTCTACACATTAAATGATTATTTTTATCTGCATTTCAAAGGGGGGTGTGCAGCTGGAGAGACTGATTTTTCAAGCGGCTTAGCATGGGGCACAGAGACACTCACTCTGCACTTTATAGCTGCCCAAGACCGGCAGTACTTAAAAATTGGCATCAGCTCACGTCTCTCCCTCATGACCTGCAGGTCCGGAGTGTAAGGTCTCAGTCCTGCTCCTATTGCACCGACCGGGGGGGGGGGGGGAAGCGTAACCCCAAAGCCGCAGCCCCTATCTGCCACCTTGTGATAAACCAAAACAAGAGATCAAATAAAGGGGCGAATCCCCACTTTAAGCGAGGGCCAAGGTACACGGCCACAGGACGCCCGCACCTCGCTATCCAGGCAGGGTCTGCGGGGGCGGCGGGGGGAGCCGCAGCCCGGCCCCGGGCACGGAACGGGGGCACCGGCGGCTCCGACGAGAGGACGGGCAGAGCCGACCTTCCCCGGGCAGTTACAGCACAACACTGAGCGAAGCGCTCAGCCGAGATTTAGAGTTTTTGTAGGGAAAAGAAAGGCGAACCGGCGGCACCGGACACGCGGGCAGCCCTGCGGTGCCGGTGCCCGCCGCAGCCCCGCTCCCGCCGGCCGCCTCCCGGTGCGGTACCGGCTCGGCGGCCAGGGGAAAAGTTTGCCCGAAGGAAATCTGCGGCGGAGCCAACTACCGAGAGCGGGGAAAGCGCGGCCGGGGCGGCCGCCCGGCACACGGGGGAGGCAGGGCAGGCGGGGGCGGGGGAGACGCGCCGGCCGGTGCCGGTCTCTCCCGGTACTCACAGCTGGGCGATGGCGCCCTGGGAGATCACGGCGTTGTCGGAGAAGTAGGGGATCATCGCGGCTGCCCGCGCAGGCGGCCGCCCTGCCCCGCGGCATGGGCAGCAGCCGCCGCCGCTCTGCCCCGCGGCCGCCGCGCTCCGGCCGCCCAGTGCGCAGGAGCGGCCCCGGCGGCGGGGCGGCACCGGTACCGGCCCCGGCCCCGGCCCCGGCCCCGCCCCCGCCCGTGGCGGCGCGGGGCTGCGGGGAGCCCGCCCCGGCCCCTACGGGAAGGGGGGCACTGCCGCGGCGGCTTCTGCTTGCTTGGGGTGGGCGGCTGGGGTTTTTGCCCCCCTTTCCCCGCCAAGGTCTAGGCCAGAAAAGGCGTCGAAAGCTGCAAACTTCGAACCCGGGTTTGCAGCAGCACATCAAAAGATTTTTTTGCAAAAGGCAGGCAGCGACAACTCGGGTGCTTAGGAAACGACCTTAATTTCTCTCCTGCGGGAGACGGGCAAAATAGTTCTTGGCAATAACTTTCATATGCAGAGACTCGACAACTCCTTTTCTGCCAAAGCAGAGGAGAAGCAGCTGCCTTTCAATGCTATTTAATCTTTAGCTCCATCGCCCCTCAGGAGAAGAGGAAGAAAGGAAGTTCTTTAGAACAAAAATCTTCTCCTCTGGCTGCTGGGAATTCAGATGCGACCACGCAAGGGAATAACATCACGCAGTTTTCCAGTGGGGAGAGGCGGGGGGGCAGCTTGCTTAATCCAGTCCTGCAGACAGGACAGGCCCAAAGCAGAAACCCTATTCCAGATCTGCATTCTCCAGCCCTTACGCCCAGCAGCAGTTTAACTAAGGAGTGTGGGAAAACAACCGAGAAACCTTGGAAGTTAGTGCAGTTTTCTGTTTCCCAGAGGAATGCAGGACATCCCAGCTCGGAGGGACACAAATAAGATACTGTTGTTAGGTACTCTGGTGCGGATGGCACATGCTCGGACCCAGTAACAAGGCACAAGTGAGCTGGCAGGGGAAGATGTAAGTTTAAGCACACGTACTTATTAATGTCACCTATTCAATAGCAAAAAAATACTGCCAGGGCATCACTGCAGAACTGCCCCTATCATCACAGCAGAGCTAGAAGCCAAAAGAAAGCTTCGTCTAGGGTTTATTCCCAACTATTAACGAAAACTTTCAGAGAAGCAGAGAAGGGTTTAAAAAAATAACACGGCACGATAGCAACTGCTTCAGGTTGCAGACTTCACAGGAGCAAGACAGACACTTGTCTGAAAGGTCCCAACCACCCCCCCCCCCCCTTCAGGGACTCCCAGAGAAAAGGACAAAGCGGGAGAATTTGTGATTCTGCAAGTTTTGCTAGAGTATGGTTTGGTGGCATTAAATTAATGCAATTAAAGCAACGTCATCTTATATAGCCAAGAGCACATCTCTGGTAATGGTTTCTCACAGCTGTAAAGAAAATGCAGTGCCAGCTTGCTGCAGTGCCAAAAAAAATCATTTTGTTAGGCAGAAATGAAGTCAGTTGCAAGAAGCGATGGAAAAATCAGGACATGAGAGAAATGGAGGGTAACTCAATCCTTCCAGAGGTCAAGAGACTGGCAAGAATCTCATACTCAGTAGTAACACATACCACACATTCATAGACTGAAAAACAAACCCAGAACTTCTGTTCTATTCCAATTAATAACTTAAGGGCTTTATTCAAGCGTTGTAGAAGACTAAGTGCGCTTAGATATTGTTCAGACAGATGTCAGATTTCTTACATGCAACTAACATTAGAAAGGCGAGCCCTTAAAAACTGCTAAAAACAAGTGCGGTGATTAACTACAAGCAATACTCTTAAAGCAGCTACTCATAACATATGGATAATAGATTGGTAAATGAATTAGCCCTGGATTAATACAACCATGCACTGCATCTCCATATGCTAGGAGACCAACAATGACAGAAATATCCCAGCTTTTTTCTTTTTGAATCTTTAGAAAACAGGGGTAGGAAATCCTCAAGGAAGTTCATACATTGAAATCTGCACTAAGAAAAGGTATTTGAACCTGGTTTTGTTGCCATAAAGACTGAAATACCAGCCTGAGACTGACACTGCCTTCAGGATCCACGTCAGTGAGATTAGCATTTCAGTTCCCACTGTCCGTTTGTATAGCATGTGTTATTTTTATATTCTGCTTTTTAAAATCAGACTTACAGAACAACCCTGTTTCTTTATCAAAGCTGCATCCTACATTTAGACATGAGCAGAAGTACTGACCCAATAACCTGATCTCTCAGCACACAGGAGCAAGGAGCAGGCAGAAAGAAGGGGCTTCGAGGGGATGCACAACAAGATGGAGCTGAAGGCAGCAGATCACAAGAGAGCCAAGAAACCGCTCCTTGCTGGAAGCAGGTGCACTCTGCTGGGACAAATACCTAAAGAATTCAAAGTGCACAAAATTGCAGTGATGACAGGTAGCAGTCTAAATCACTACCGTGCTGCAATAGAGCATGTGAGCACAGCCATTAATCACAGTATGACAAGATGTAAATAAGTCTGTCTGGGGTCTCAAGTGCTTCCCAGCCCAGCGCACGACATTACACTTTGCTGCGGGGAAAAGGGCACTGCCTGCCCGAGTTTTCAGTCGGCATTTCGCGCTTCCCAGGAGGTCACAGGATTAGCAGGGCCACGCGCCTGCTGCGGGGGCAAGTGGTAAACACCACCGCATCTGCACTCCCTGCAACACGACCCTTGTTGGGCAGCAGGATTTCATTTAACCTTTGAACACCACCCAGACTAATAAACTACAGTTACATACATCAGGCAAGACACACTGTAAAAAAACCCATCCCAAAACCTTTGCAAAGCTAAGCCAGCTGCTCTCCGGCAGCTAGAACCAGTTATGGGAGCACCATGGGAAACACCTATGGCGAAGAGTGCTAAGGACGCCCGGCCAGGCACTGCAGGAGGAGGGAACAGAGGGAATGCCCACCAGAGCTGCTTCTGGAGAGAAGTTTAAGGGAGCGGATGGAGAACATGCATGCACAAATCTTTTGTATTGACTTGTAGTGTTCCGTCTGGCAGACAACAAGGCTGAAAAATACATGGTTTATTCCTACAATCATCATCTCCCCCCATGTCTGTATCTCAAAGCTATACAGTCACAGTAGCTTGTACCAGTAACTTCAGCGGCCTTACTTTCTCTGTGCATTTAACACATTTTGATCTTGCAGTGATGTAATGGAGCAATTCTGTGTCCTGCACGGGGCTAGCAGCTTGCAAATGGGATTCTCCTTGTACAGCTGAGGCCTCAATACATAGGTCACCAGTAAAAATGCATGAAGCACTCTAGTCAGGTTTTGCATTAGCATGCACAGATTTGACACTTGCAGAAAGCACGCTTACAGCTGGACACAGAGTCCTGTAGTGTACATAGTACACATGCAAAGAGGGCATTAATCAAGCTGATGTTTCCATCCAAGATCAACAGCTTAAGGCTCAATTGCTGCTTCTTGTCAGACCACACAAAGGTGTGGGTGTCACCATATTCCACCCACTCCTATCCCACAGGGGTTTGCTGAGTGTCTGCTCACATGCTAAGATGATTAAACCTGGAGCACAGATTAGGCATGTTGAATTCTTAGCTTACACTGGGGCCTGGTGACCTCTTTTCATTTCAGAATATACGTCTGCCAGCCAGACTCCTCTCTGGTCCTCTCAGTTCTCTCCTGAAGAGCCCTAAAGACGATGATATATTGCCATAGTCTCTCTAGAAACTTATTCCAGCGGGTGTGAAGGGTTGGGTATTATTTTAAGTCCGTTTGGACTGAAGTGCAGGTACTCTCTGCAAAAGCAAGGAATGTTGTTTTCTTCTTCCAATGCAGCAGGGTAAACCTGTGGAAGGTCCTACAGCTGTAACGTTAGTCATGTTCAAGGTACAGGGAACAGTGGGATGTTGTCAGGCATAGGAACTTTGGCCTCCATCTATTAGCATCAGTGTAACAGATAAGGCAATGCAGAACCCGGACCCACGTTTTCAGGGGATTATGAAAAAAACCTGAAAAGCTGCCGCGTCAGGCAAACCAAGCTCCCCCTCGCCACCATCGCATCCTCTCCCCGCCGAGCGGTGAGCTACGGCAGTGCCTGCTCAGCCACCTTTACTGCGCATCGGGAAACTTTGTTCTTTACTGCTGGGCAGCTGCTTCCGGTGTCGTTTATGAAAAGTTACAGAATTTTGAAAACAACACGTCGCTGCCCACAGCCGAGCACTGGGGTCTTGCACGTGCACCGCTGGAGAGAGCAGAGGTAGCAAGTTCATTTCCATGTGCAGAGGTGAGGCTGAGTGCTTTGTTTTTCTCACTGGCAGCTATCCTCAATCTTTCCCCACAAAGACAGCTGTTGCAGCGTCAGGTCTGATGGGGAAAAAGCATCCTAAGGGGTAGATTTGAAGAATATGGTGCCACACTCCAGCTGTTTGAGGGTCAAAGGATCTGACACCCCTGCTTTTTTGGCAGGAGGTCAGTTAGTTCATCCTATTGCTGTGAGGACACGTGGCTTTCGGCAATGAACAGATGAGTCTGAATGGATTAAGAGTCCAAACAGATGACTTATCCGGGGAGAGCCTTAAACCTGTAAACAGGTAGAGACTGATCCGTTGAGAGCAGCACCTCCTGCGCTCGTCTCCTACTGCTGCCTCCCCACCTCGGAGGGAGAAGTTCATCTGTCAAAAGTCTTCTGGCCATTTTTAGCATGGGAGACAAAGCCTACTGTGTTATGTAGTCCAATTTATTAGGAAAACATGAATCCATTTCAGTAGGAGTGATCATAAACAAGCCAATGCATGCAGGGCAGAATGAGATAGAGTATAGTAAAGAAACAAAGCTTTCCCAGTGAGTAAGAGGCATACCACCCACCAAGGCAGCACTTACATACACCAGCTTCATTACACACAGTAAGGGAAATTTAACAAAGTAATTATAAAAGGAGCCCATATCTAGTTTAAAAAAAAAAAAAAAAAAGAGGGGGAGGCAGGAACAGGGAAAGCACGCAAAACTATACTTGAATCCTGAAGAACCAGTCAGAACAGGAAGCCACGTTCTAAATTTGGTTATTTAAGCTGTCAAAGAGTATTTCTGTTTCCAGTTCCTGAGCAAAGAAATCAGACAGCCACATGGGTAGAGTGATAAGCATCACAGAGAGAACAAAACCCTACTTTTAAAGCCCGTTTGGTCACTTGCCCATCGTGATCAATGATTAGGCTTCTTAGTTGAGAATTCAACACCTATTTTGCAATATTGTCACCTCATTAAACCCTTGCCTCACAAACCCCACACCCAATCATTGTAGAGTTTGCTTGTCATTAAATCTTAGAGGGTCTGACGCCAAGAGGTCAATGCTCAATTACACCCATTTTACAGAGGCAGAAGCAAAGAAGGGACATGAGCAGTGCTACCAGGCAGCAGGGGTAGGAAAAGGGATGCAAGCAGCCATGTCTATCACTCTGGTCTCTCAACAAGCAACACTAATGCTGGACAGGGGTAACACACTGAGACACAACTTGTGCTGAAACATCTTAGAATCATAGAATCATAGAATCCTTAAGGTTGGAAAAGACCCTTAAGATCATCGACTCCAACCGTTAACCCAGCACTGCCAAGTCCACCACTAAACCATGTCCTCAAGCACCACATCTACCCGGCTTTTAAATACCTCCAGGGATGGAGACTCCACCGCTTCCCTGGGCAGCCTGTGCCAGGGCCTGACTACCCCTTTCAGTGAAGGTTTTTCCTAATATCCAACCTAAACTTCCCCTGGTGCAGCTTGAGGCCGTTTCCTCTTGTCCTATCGCTTGTTACTGGGGAGAAGAGACCGACCCCCACCTCGCTACAGCCTCCTGTCAGGTAGTTGTAGAGAGCAATAAGGTCTCCCCTCAGCATCCTCTTCTCCAGACTAAACAACCCCAGCTCCCTCAGCTGCTCCTCATAAGACTTGTGCTCCAGACCCTTCACCAGCTTCGTTGCCCTTCTTTGGCCATGCTCCAGCACCTCGATGTCCTTCTTGTAGTGAGGGACCGAAAACTGAACACAGTAAGTACTCGAGGTGCGGCCTCACCAGTGCCCAGTACAGGGGCACCATCACCTCCCTATCTTCTCCCACAGCCACCTTCTCTTCTTGCTTTCTGGAGAGCTGCCTTCCACGTGCGTTCAAGCAATTCAAGAGGAGCTTTGAAGAAACTAGTTCTTTGGGTGCAAAAACTACAATGCAGCCTATTTGCACAGCAAACTGCTCCCCATGCAAACATCTACATTGCTACTAAAAAGTTAATACAGACCCTTGCAAACTGTTACAGCACTGCTCCAAGTCCAGCAAGGAAGAAACATGCCTGAATGACATGTCCAAGATCATAAAATAGGTAATGTGTTATTTCAGTGACCTATGGAAAAGAAATATCTAAATCATCTGAACTGTCAAAAACACACCCCCAATTTTCTAAAGGAATGTTTTTGATGCAAAGATACCAAAGAGCTGAATGGCAACAAGTCCAGAAACCCTGGCCCAGATTCTCAAAATACATTTAAGTGCCTGAAATCCACGCAGAGCTGAAAGCTCTGAGGATTCATGTTTAACTTTGAAGCCTTGCCAAGGTGCCCCACCAGGAAAGGGACCAGAACAGCTATTTTGGAGTTTCTATTTACAACGGGAATCTTTCCTTAACTTAGATTCCTCTAGCTTAGAGCACCTGGTTCACGCTCAGCGGGAGACACAAGCACGTATGCAATCCGTGCGGCGCCTCCTGGTCAGCCCCTCCTTCCCCAGCCTCTGGAGAGCATGGGGGCAGCTGGTCTGGGCTTGCTCGGTGCTGAGCAGACCCTTTCGGTAGCTGAAGGATCTGACCCACTTTCATTCCTTTTACTTCCCAGTTTGTCTTTGCCTTGTTCCTCATTCTCCTCTGTTCACACACTCAGAATGACAAGTTAAAAAAACCTTTTCATAAACATTCATATTTTGAGCGAGCTCTCTGCTATAGCATCGTATGTTTACCTGGTAATTCAGTATTGCAAGGATATTGGTCTGCTTGATCCTTCAGCCTGAAGATCACATCTGAAGTCATCCTGCACATTATTGTGATCCGCAGGTATGTAATCAGACTGGACTGAGCATGTTGTAACCACAGACATAGACCTTGCAGTGAACTAGCCCTGCAGATATCTGTTACTAATCTAATAAACCCAAATTTTACTACAAGTGCTATGCCTTTGCTCACAGTTTGCTCATAAAACACCTGGTATTCAAAAATGAAGCCCGCAGACCCACTTCCATGAATCGTGATGTGTGGCCCGCAGAACTTTTTCTGGTGGTCAGCAGAGCTGGCAGATTAACAGAAGAACAGTTTTTTATCTCGGTATTACATTCTCCACAAGCAGCTGTAGTAAATGCCAGAGAGAGGCTAAGCTGTCACCGAAAGGAAAGACAGAAAGATGGATTCAGGAAACACATTGTAAAGATAAGGTTCATACTACAAGAGCTTAGTAATCTCCAGCATGGATAAACACAAGCTTTCCTGTACATCACACACACAGTTCCCTCTTACTCAAGATCTGGAGTTAACAAACTGTCTTGCACACCCATTAGAAGATCCAGCTACTGTTCAAGTACCAACAAAATAGCTGCAGCAGCAAACGAAGCTCAAGGAAGGTTTCGTCACTGGAACTCACAGTGCATGGTTTTTGGAAGTCTCCCTTGTAACAGAAGATATGCTTTAAGGATAACCAGAAGTGTCACGAGCCTGTCACAGGAGCACCAAATGGCAATGATACACATCTCCAAAAGTCACAGCAGACACAGGATGCTGCAGATTTGCACATCTCGATGCAGACTGTAAATGAGCCTTCTGAAGCGCAGTCAGTTCGTATCACAGAATCACTCCTCTCTCTCCCAGGGACTAGCACACGTCTGCCGTAACCCTCAGGTAGTGAGAAGCCTAGAATAGGTCTCCGTTTAAAAAAATTAAACAAGTTGGCTTACAATTTATTGAGCTGCTGCCCTATACAAGGAAACACATGCACCAGTTCCACTTACTATTTGAAAAACAACTTTTATGGTGTTATAAACCATAAGCTCCTGCATCAGACTGTGGTCTTCCACTCCTAAAACAAAGGTATTTACTCACAGCTTGAAACCTTGAGGCATCTTGGCACATCCAACTCTTATCATGGCAATAATCTGATTTGCTTTCCTTCCCAATTCACTCCTGGAAGGAACTATTTTGACTAAAAACAACAAACCAGAAGGTAGGCATACTTAGGCTGCAAAAGGTGTTGGGTTTTCTTCTTTGTTAACACCACCCTCCACCTGAAGAGGGGAGGACAAGCAATTTTTGAGAACGTTTTCAGGTAACAAACCCCAGATTTCGAGCAGGACCTAATCACTTTCTATGGCACTTCAAGGGAATGACAGGCTCCTCAGCTTCACCGAAGCAAACAGACTTTAGTCTGACCAAGCGCCAGGCCATAAAAGTTCAAAGAATTGCTCTGAAGTCCCCAGCAGCCTCGCCAGGCAATGCAGCTCACTCCATTTTAGATGCAGCAGTTCCTGTGCAGCCTCAAATGCTGCATTTCAGCAATGAGAGCTGTTTCAAGGCACACAGAACTGGTAAATACACAGATATTGTGGAAATGAAGGCACTATTTCAAACCTAAAGCCAAAAAGCAACTGGCAGATCCTGACAGCAAATCCAACGCAGACTGCAGCACCGCTGCTGCCCCAGGCCCCAGAAATGTTGTTTGTCAGCAAAACAAAGATGCTGAATCCTTGCAACCTTGGCACAGAGCACAGAAAAACTGAACATCGATACGTCAGTTGGTGTAAACACAAAACTCAAAGCTCAATACACATGCATTTTAGGTAAGTGTTAACAACATTGGGATGATGCAAAGAGATTGCTAACACAGATGCTCCATTAAGAGTGCACTCAGCGTGGCAGAGGCACGTCTGGGGACAGAAGGAGAGATGCGCAAGCCAGCTAGCTGTACAGCCTCCAGATAGCCTAATAAAAATGTCTAGAAGGTAGCTATGAAGGTAATAAATGTAACAAATAGATTGTTCAGGACATCTGCTTATGCGGTACTCTGTCTTAATCCCATTAGCCAAGAGTTAGACAGGTGACAAGGACTGGCTCGATCAGGGACTCCAGAGCAAGAACTTGGACCCGTGTCAGGGGTTTGGGGATCTCACCCGTAAACTGCAAGAATGGTCACAGCTATGTCAGGGTACAGAGACCCTGCTGGGCTTCCCCCAGAGCAGGGCTTGGGTGTGAGAGAAAAAAATTCCCAAAGCCTAGCTGGTTTTCACCTATTTGCTCAGCTTCAGGTATTTGCAGTATTAATTTTCTGTGCTTTTTAGCTCCGCGTTCATGATACCCAAGTACTTTCCTCAAGTAAGAAAACAAACCATTCCTCTTTGCATCAGTACAAAAGAGTTTGCCAGAAAATACTGTTTCAAGCATCTTCGAAGGATAAGTGCAGAGCACACATTTACTTTCTTTCTGCACATCCAATAGCTCTTTCCATCTTTTGGAGAAAAGCTTTAAGTGGATTCTGCTAATTCACAAAGCAGAAAACTCCTCATTCTGGGATGGTGCTGGCAGAAGCAGTCTTGTGGCGAGTGCAGACTTGTCGTGTCGTTTGACTGCTCTGTAGAGCAGGTTTAAGTTTAAACAACAATTTCGCACACTTCCTCTCCCTTGTCTGCGAGACTCGACTCCACGCAATCACAGTCCTCTGTGGTGTTACATCTTAAAGAACATGAACACGTCAGCACCCAGACAGATTCTTTATTTTAGGTATGATGATCCTGATGTACCTACCTACAAGTTTAAGCTCCTGTTTGAAGCTAATTTCTCTGCCTCTTTGGAGGACATTTGGACTGGTTGCTCTTCATAGCCTCTGCTCAACATGCAGTAGTCACTTCTGCTGTCATACTGCCAGTCTTTTCTGCATGTTCCCCTTCACCTCAATATATAACCCAGATCTCATCAGTGAGAAAAGATAAACAGCAGAAACCTATCACAAGAAGCCATCTAGAAATTGCTAGCCACAGGACCAGCAATGCTGTTGAGCTGGATCTAAGTGGAACATTTGTCTCATTTGAGACAGCAATCCCTAGACTGTGCAGAGGGGGACTCAAGAGGATGGAAATGAAGGCTGTACAAAATGATCCTCAAGACTGATCACTGCAAAAAAATCTTTGACACCAAATATGTCTATGTGCTCATGCTTAGGTCTTAAGCTAATACCCTTGCAAGCACTAACATCCTATTTTATAAATATCGAAAAAGTTATTTCATTAACTCACACATGCTTTAGCCACAGTAGTACTCTTGCATTTAATGTCCAGTTAACGGGATGAGTTTGGGCACGCTTGATGCCAACCATGCTACCCTGAGGTTGTGTTTGAACAAATTTTACACGAATGCAGGAGACGCAAGGACTCCTCAGAAGAAGAATTTTACAAATCGCAAAAATCCCACCCCAAACACTGACTGTAGCTACAGCCAGGTCACCCGAATTATGCCTCAGGAGAACCTCACCAGCTGGCCTTGCCCAGGCAGGCAGCTAGGAATGTCAGGCTGCTGCAGAGCGCTACTTCGGTGACATCGCAGCTGATAATGCGCCTTCCTTTTAAAGCCAAACTCAGTCCATTGCCTTTTTACTGTCTGAATTTTTAATAGCTACTACTTGCTATGTTCCCTTGAAAACTGGGGATTAGATATACTCAAAAGCTGTTTATAGACAACTGCTGCTCCTCCACAGCAGGACTCCAGGTTGACTACTTACCACGTCTAACGGTATTATTTTTATCCTACTGTAATCAAACACATTTAACACCCACCCCCTTGTTTTCCCTAAGAAGGATCTTGATTTCAGTTAGCTTTCTGACCCCAGCAACAGGAGTCACGGAGTTCAGATCACCACATCAACAGCAGGTTGTCATTTCCTACCCCAGGAAGTTATTTAAAATATATTAAAAAATGCTCCTTTCAAACCTAACCTACAATTGTTGCTAAGTGCCCACAACAATTAAGTACCTCCCATCCCTTCCAATACATTATGTATACTGAGATCAAGTCATGAGTTGATCTTGTGACTGCTGGAAGGCTAAGAGTGAAATTAAAAAATCAAGAGTTTAGCCGAGTTCAGTTTGAGCCTTTGGGAATTGTGCTTTCCAGCTTTCCTCTCAGTCATGAAAGTTGTAAAATTAAGAAACGCAATTCGTAAATCATCATTTAAGGGTAGAAGACTGAAGGAAACACACCAGTCACCTTCCCTGGGCCACACAATCGCAGGACTACACTGAAATAATGGGAATGTGCAACCAGGACAGCTTTTTCTTTTGCAGATTCATCCAAGTTGGCCCCAAAATGTTGTTCAAGCCTTTCAAATACTAGAAATTACAGATTCCGTTGCTACCAACTCACACAAACAACACTGAGCAAAGAACTGTAACAGCCAAAGAGCTCATAAAGTGAGAACTATTTCACCTTCACTTCCCCTTTACTCCCTCTGGAGGGAATCTTACACCTTTCATAAAATTTGACTGCAACGTTTTAAGCCAAGAAAGTGCTCCTGCTGCTGGAGAAGTTACGTAGTATATACAGGGTTTGCTTTTATTAAGTTTAGCTGAAATAATTCTTTTGATGGCTTAGAGGATAGGAGACAAAGCTTGCGAGACTTCAAGAAGTCTACTCTTAAGACTACAACTGCATTACAAAAACACCATTAATACTTGTCACTGTTCAATCAGCTGAGTTTCAATGTTTGCCTGGTTTTCAGGGATAAGCATTTATTAAACAAGGTTCTTCCTGAAGCAACGTAAACCAGCATTTACAAAAGCTAACGTCTCCATCCAAAACAATCCCAATTAAAAAAATAATCCTGTAAATTCTCAGTG
Organism: Nipponia nippon; assembly: GCF_047370975.1. NCBI lineage: Eukaryota > Metazoa > Chordata > Aves > Pelecaniformes > Threskiornithidae > Nipponia > Nipponia nippon. Next base: position 6,582,927 of record NW_028262331.1, read on the forward strand.
TTTTCCTAACTTTGGAGTAGATGTTTGGCTACCTGCATCAGTAGCAACTATCTACGCATCCACTGAACATGCTGTTTTAAGCAGCAGGTGCCCTTATGGCGTAGGGTCACCCTGTGCTTCAGCTTCTAGAAATATAACTTCTCACAGATCCCAAAGATGTACACAAGGGCATAACCAGGAGGTGAAGAAACACAGTTAGAGGGTGACTATCACTGCTGAAGTCTCTCCTGTGATACTCCTACTAACTAGAATAATCCAATTCAGCTCTTTATGGCAACGGAAACTTTTTAACTAGAGAACAAGAGTTTATTAGTATTTATCCCTCTCAGGATATTCTGATGATGGACCAAATCCTGAGAAACAACATATGACATTGGAGGGAGCTAAGGACCAACACAACCAGGATTTGTTCCCAAGATATAAGCAAAGTCTCCACATGCACAGAGAAGCAGAGTATCATCATCTTATTCAGGACATGTCTGCAGGCAAGACACCACTTCCAGGATGCCAACAGCAGTTTGGAGAACATAACAACTGACATCTTTGTGAACTGGTCCCCATATATATTTTTTAGTGTGTAATCTGACTTTTTCTGTTTTCTGCTGCAGTAACCCCTTTACTGGGAGCATCATTTAGGCCATAGTTTAAAAAAAAATTTTCAGTAAGGTACACGTAAGACAGCTGTGCAGCATTAACAACAGGCAGAAAATGATGCATGTTTGCAGAACATGCCAGGACAACAACAACCCCCCCCTGTGGAACATTTCACACAGAAAGGTATCCTTGAGGACTCTTGCAAGCCTCAAGCGACAATCTTACCTTCTGGGCTGGGACCGGCATTCTTCTTCCCCACTGTCTGCCTCCTGCATACATAGGAAAGGAGAAAAAAGTTAATACGCTTTAATATATGCAGAATCGAAAGACTTGCATTTCACTGGTTTGATTGTAGAAGGCAAAGGAAACTCTCACTGCTTCTGCATGCAGCTGTCACTACGGAGGAACTCACTTTCTGCTCAGCTGTCACTTCATGTTCTCTCAAAACCCTTCTAAAAAATCTACATTACAAGAATTTTTGCCACTGCAGGATTTAGCATGCTTTTGCATGGACTTCCAATGACCCCTGCCAAACAAGGCAGGCCAAGAGCCAAACACGTTGTTTACTTCTGGGCAAAAAACTCTAGGGTTTTTATTACCTTTATGTAGATCATATTAATTCATAGTCCAGTGTCAGCAATCAAGTGTAAGAATCCACAAAACCAGCAAGTAATAAACCTGCCAAATAGGACTGGGTGAGCACAAATAGACTATAAAGTGGAAATTTGACATATTATGCTGCTTTAGATGCAAAATTAATATACACAATCTCTAACGTGCTGTGGAATTTTACTAGGCCTACCTACTAAAGCCCAAAGCAATACCTCAGTAGAGAGATCTCAGCAATTAATTCCACTTCACAGTACATTTACATGTGCATTGTCAGGCACTGGCTGGAGATGGGGTATAGGATCTGTTTTATCAGTGAAAAGTTATTACGTCCGTTTAGGTCTGCAGGAGCAACACATTTAAAAGATACCAAGCGTGCGGTCAGTGGAGGGGCATCCCAAGAAAACCAGAGTTCAGCTCAAGGTGACAAAGGAAGCAAAGTGATAGTTTTGTGTCTAGCTTGCTCTGGGCTTCCCTCCTGCAGAAGATCTCCTCTCCAGTGAGCACACGCCATTTGCTGGCAGTGTGTGGCCCAACAGGAATTGCACAGAATTGACTCACAGTAAAGAGCAAGACCTCAGTATGGCACCATGTATTTTGGTCATTTTTCAAGACACAAACCAGCAAGTAGGTGGTTGCAAGAGACTTCTGCCACTATGACAACAGGGATGCTAACGTTTTACTAATGAAGTCATGTGGTGGGCACTTAATTCCTGAAATGTTCAGGGCTTTTTTTTAACTCGTTAAAGAGTTCTTTTCTATCCAACTTTTACCGAGCTCCAGCACAGTTACTGCATTTCTCTCATTTTTCTACCACTCATCCCACCATCCTTTAAGATGAACACATCCTCTCACAAGCAGAGATGCCGGCATGGATTGTATTGTGGCAATAGTAGAGTGAAGTGCCGTGTTCTGTAGCTTGCATTACTCCTAACTCAAGGGTCACTTTATAAACACAAAATGATGCACTACTTCTGTGCTTCTGAAACAGGAAAGCAGGGACAAAGAAAGCCCAGAGTTGCTCTTCTGCAAACACCTGCAGAAGCGCTGAAACTCTGAAACCAGAACGTCAGCAGAGAGCGATGGCATTTCACACAGGGATGAAGTTAGAGGCGATTTATACCAACACGGTCACTGCGCTCTCCTCCCCAGCACTGCCCCCTGCCCAAACACCTCTGCGATCGGCTCCGATAACGTTCTCCCACGAACAACCCTGGGGAGACTGTACAGCTCTTCTGAGAGGGGAAACGATCCCTTTTCTTCTCTTCAGCTTGCTTCAGGAGAGCAATTTGAAAGATGCTCTATCATACACATGCTGCTTTCTGTTTTACATACCACAGCACGCAGATGGAAAATAAGGAAAGGTGTGTAAGAGATTTCAGGGGCTAGGGGAAGGCTAGGGAACGAGATAAATGTCAATTCCGAATGGATTCAGTGGAAAAAAGGGAAAAAGGAACTGTGCATCCCTGGGCCTCTGGTTCAGCCCCACCAAAGAGGACACGTACCCGCCCAGGGCGGGAGAGGAAGGGAAGCAACAGGAGAGGGAGAGATTCTGGAACAGAACATTTACAAAACCTACAGAAACTTAACACATATAAGCATCAAGTTCAGAAAAGGGGAGGAGTGGAAAAGTTAAGTTTCCATAAGACAACCATATAAACAGCTGTTTCTTCCTGAGAATCTTCTGAACTACATTCTTTGTGCTTACTGCATGCAAAGCTCATACTCCGTTCACTTTTTAATACGGAGTTAAATGCAGATACTCCTGCTGGATATTCTGTCTCTTATTCAAATGATCTGAATCTGTGAGATATAAGAATAACTAGAAAATGCATGCTTGCTACTGGTCTTCTATTTCTAAGAACAGAACTGAACACCACCATGAAATAGTTCACTTGGAGCCACCTGCAACCACAAATTCAAGCTAAAACCTGCAGACCATCTACAACAAGCAAGAGCTGGCAGGAATACCTTCTGCTCATCATACCTTAGAATTAGCTCAGCAACTCGATAAGGAAGCACTCCTGACCCCTTCAAAATGAAAACAGCAATGAACGCCACAGTCAACAGAAAACAAGCTGTAGCATCATTCAGAAGGGTGCAAACACACAGATGAAGAGCAGCCATCACATGAGCAGCCACAGAGCTCTTTCAGACCACAGAGCCAAGCCCTCTTTCCCGAGATGAAGCATCAGCTGCGTTCCCTGGCTGGCAGGACACTCCGGGATACAGACCCAAGACTGGCCTTGCTAAAGAAGAATCCAATAGCGTAGAGTCACTTTCCATTATTCAAGCTTTTGCAATAGCCACACTGGCTCAGGACCTATCTGAGCCAGACTGTGTGTTGTCCACAGCTCCAGACGCTGGACAGCTGTCCTGGCGATCCCTGCTCCCCACGCAGCCAAAGTCTCCACACATTTCGACTGCTTTGCTTAACACCTCAGGGGCAGTAGCTATTCCATGGACCACGCTGCTCATTCTGCATTTTGGCTTATTTTGGCTTGACAGGTGATAACAGCAGCATTTTAAGTTTGCAAAAGTAAGACATCAAGTACTTCCAAGCAGTTCACTAGTGCTTAACTACCTTGCATGCATGAAAGCAGTAAGTACCTGCATTTCTAGAGCAAGCAAAGAAAGTCTACTTCAGTCCTAAATACTTCTCATACCTCCTTGCCTTGCTCCTCTTCCCCTAAATTTGTAATCCTAATTACTAGCACTTCCCAGGAGAGTGCATATTCATTTCTTACCCCAGTACTGGAAAGTGCAGGCAATTCCCGGTAGGCTGGAGTAGAAATACTGTGGTGAAAAGGATAGCTGCAATCCCTGAGATCACACAGTGCCTCTCTTAGCCAGGCAGCCAATGTCACCACAGAAGCCGCACGGGCCACCTCCTCAGTGCCACACACCAGTTACGGCAAACAGGTACTGCATGCAGAGTTAACCCGCTGGCTCTGCCAGTGCAGACAAATGTCTATTACCCCTGTGTTTGAGGGCAAAAGACCTTCTGGATTATCCTGAGCAGACCAGCAGACCTTGCACTAGCTTCTAGAGATCTGCCTGCAGAAACAGAGGGATGTGGCATGTCCTTTACACTACCAGGTGCTAAGTGCAATGGAAAAATCTTGTAAGAATTTACACAGCTCAATGGGTTCTCCTCAACAGAGCCACATATTAGAAGTTCTTGTAACAGGTTAAAAAAAGAAACAAATGAAACATGCACACAAGATTTGCAGGACGAGGATTCAGATCTCTGAAGGGTCAGTCACTCAAGCATCATCAGCAACAGAGCCCCATTAAACTGAGGAAGACACTAGCACTACAGTTACCACCACTGGCTTTGCCCCATCTCCAACCCCATCCCACTACATCAGGTCATGCAACCCAAAGTAACGGCCTCACAGCATTAGGATGGTGGTGTTAGACAGGAATGACAAACTGGAGCGTAAGAAAGACACTAGAACCACAACATCTTTCATTCAGGATGCTGCATCACCTTAAGGACTTGGCGTGCTAAATGTCCTAAACAAGATCAACAAGACAAGAAACTGGAAGCCAGCATCAGGTGTGAAGTTAGATTCCTTTGAACAAATTTATTATTTATCTCAAGTCCTTCTGAAAACACCATTAGCTGTGGTCGGTGTGTTTGTTATCGCTGGAACTTCTCAGGTCCTGGCAGAGCATACGCTCTGATGAGTTCCCTGTGGATTGACAAAAAAGATGACTCGGGGGGGGGGTGGGGGTGGGGCAAGAGGAGGAGGTCAGAGGGGAGGGAAAGAGGTTTCATTACATACAGGATAGCTAAAGACATGATGGGTTTTTTGAATAAGCCAAAACAGCTCAAAAGCATCTATTTGGCTAGAGAACAAGTTCCTCAAGTACCCACAGTAAGGTAAAACAACTGAAAGAGCACTTGAAACCTCTGCTGCGCTGTTCAGGAACCCAAGCTATGCAAGCATTTTTAGTATTATAATGAATGGCCATTTCCACATGCCAAAAAATCCTCGTCACAGCAACTGGCAAGCCTGGTATGCCATAGCCAAATGTCCCACAAATGACAGGAGAAGATCCTGAAATATGCAGATCATTATCTTGGCCCCACTCAAAATTCAGCCCTCAAGAGCTCACTGTGGAGGAGGCTAGACACGGCCCAATCAATTACCATCTGTCTCTGCTGAAGCTCTTACGAGATCTCTTCAATATTAGACATAAACGTAGCAGATCTGTGTGAGAAGCATATCTATTCGGAACATAGCTGACTGTCTACAGAAACAGAACTGTAGACAAGTGCGATTTGAGCAAGAGATCCATCCATCGCCAGCACCTGGGATGCTATCTGGAACAAAACTAACTTTCACTAACCTCCTCCTCATCAGCAACTCTGACCAGCCTGCAGCCTACTCCTTCCTTGTATCTCATGTTTTGTCCTGGTATTTACAGAGTGGTCAGATTCAGGTATCTGAATCATTTTCACCCCATCAACTATCTCCTTTGCAAATGCATCCATACCTTCTCATGGACAGAGGGCATTCAGTATAGAAGAAGATACTAGACTCATATTTCACATATCCAGCGACTACTATTTCTCCTCTTCCAGAAGTCCGTGCTACCATCCAGTGTATACCATACTCGTCCTACAGTTGTCTGCGCTGTGTTCTGGTCACTATATAATTCTGCAACTGCAAAACATCACAAAAACCTCCTTAGTAACTGTCAGCCAAAACTGAGCTGCAATGACGAGTCACCCCACTAGAGGGGAGGGCAGGACAGAGAAGATGTGCCCAACGCGTGGTCAAGTGCAAGCTTCGGTGAAGGAAATGACTCCAATATTGACATGACTACTAAACAAGCACCTTCAAATTTTCTTGCCATTTTCAGTTTATTGCCAAAGAGGAGGAAGGACTGCTGTCAGTGCAACAACTCATCAGCCAAAAAGCGGATCAAAATCTGTAAACATTCCTTGCTGGGGACATCTTCGAGGAGGCAGTTTACACTTTGTTCTCAAACAAACGCTTGGACAGCATCCTTGGGCACCGAAACCAGCCATTTGGAGGTGTGACCTGTAACAGTGACCCGCTTCAGCTTTCAAAGCTGCCTCTGCACAGGCGGTAGTGAGAACCTTGGACCTTGCCCCAGCCCCAGATTCCCTGTGCCCTGCAGCACCCATGTGTAACCACAGCAATAGGTGCAAGAGACAGCAGCTTCCACAAACGCTGCTTGGAGATTCCTGATGCTGGATTGCTCCAGCCTCAAACCAGCCTCCTCCACCAGCCTGCAACAAGGAGGAAGCTGAGGAGCACTGATGAGCTCCAGAGGGAGTCATGCCCTGCTTTCCTTGACCAGAAAGAGAGGCCTCGGGGGAAACTGAAGGAATGAGTCGCATAGCTCTAAACTAGGCCACAATATTAAATGCAGTTTAAAGTGAAAGATGAAAAATTCCATCTCTGCTCCTTTCAGGCCATGTAGGACAGAATATGCAAAACATTAATCCTGTTTGTGCTTTGATCCACTGCCAACTATCTGTCATCAAAAGGGCAAGGGAGAGGAGAGAAATTTTTGAGTGCTATTCTGTTCTATACAACGGCAGTCACTCCATGTCATGCAAACAATTCTGCTCTTATAAATCTCCTTTATGCAGACTGATGTCATGATAAACAAGATTCAGTCTGCATTCTTACATACAGGGACTGGAGCTGTCTGTCTGTATTTAACATTAGGAACATCACAGTAAGTTCTTTTACTGTAAGAGATATGATTATTAGCATAAGTCATGCGTCTAACATTCACTACATTTCTATTAACCAAGGAACATTTCACACAGACTACACTTCACACAGGCTACACCCTAAAAATACATCTTTCAAACCTTAAAAGAGATTCCGATTTAATAACTGCTTGCTACATATTATTTTATGCCAACGTACCTGATTGTATAGACAATGCCTGGGAAGTGTTTTTATCAGGAGTGCGAGCAGTCACAGCCATCAATATCAAGAGAGCACTGACAATTTAGACAGGACAAGCATTCCAGTTCCCCCCCGCCCCCCGACCCGAGTCAACATTTTGCTCATACTTGTGATGTGCACACTTCAGATGTTACAGAACTTCTCTCCCCTTCTCCATTTTCTAAATCTTGGCTAGGTATTGCTTTCTGGATGGGCAACTTCATTATTTGGTACACTTTCCCCCTTTACAGGAATCCCCTGCACAGCTACAGACACCAGCAGTGAGTGATCCCAAATTCCTCATAGGAAGGCAGATCCAAGAGGTGGATGTGAAACTACTCTCATTTCTTGAAGCTGTTAATTTTCAAAGTCAGTATTGTTCTTTTTAAAAAAGATCCTTATTAACAGGGGCAGAGAGGCCTCGTGCAAGAGTAGGAACGCAGAAGCTGTTTTGTGAGAAGCTACGTGAGACAAAGAACTTGAAGCCTTTGACCTCTCCTAGTGAAGTGCAACTGGCAGCTTCTTATTTATACAAGAGAAACTTAGTTAATATAGATCCTCCAAAACCCGCAGCAAGATTCAGATGCAGCCATGCCATGAGAGAAGCTTTTCACTTAACATTGTCAAGCCACCATCATGTGAAAAACTCTGGACCCAGTCTCAAAGGAGGTACTACAAAGAAAAGGCTTGTAATTAAATGAGCAATTTTCTAGTTCTCTGCCTACCCTTTCCTTGGCTAGATCCCATCCAGTTGTTCAAACACACACTAAGTGCCTCTGAGCTGAACATGACCTTTGCTGGGAAGAAGGCAGCTGCTTTAGTCAAATCAGAGGCTGTGCATCCAGGCACCGATCCAGTTGTTAAACCATGCAAATACTCCTCTCCATAGCATCCACCAGTCTCCCAGTGTATCTTTGTTTGGGCTACGGCCGTGCAGTGCGTTGCAAGCTCCTCCATACAGGAGCTCTCCTTGTGTGTCAGCAAGCATTAAGCAAGTCAGTACAAAAACCACCCTCCCCCAACTATTACCCAACGCATGGGTAACCCAGTCTGGTCGAGTATTGCAGAGAGGGTGCCATTACTGCAGCCACAGCCTTTCCTCTAGTGCAATACAAGTCACCCAGAGATAAGAGCATCCACTGCACATTCAGATTCCTTAGCGCTCAACGCAACTCTTGACACAGACAAACGGTGACATTAGAGATGCCCTGGGGTATCTGCCATCTGCACCGGACTGGCATTAGATAGCCAAAGAAGCAACTGAATAGAGGCCCTTGAAGTCCAAAGGACCAGGATCTGTGCATGGACATCCCACAGAACTGAAGTTCAACACCTTCCGAGATGAAATAGTTGACAGATGCCTATTCAACAGCAGGCCCTGCACAAGGCTGGTCCTATCAATAATCTCAAATCATCTGCTGGAACAAAGTAAGACAAATGTTTGAGTCAGATTGCCAAATATCTATTACACATTTCTGTAGCAGAGAGACTTTCGTACAGTAGTCTTAAGTTGTATCAATCTCTTAAACTGTGTTAGCAAAAAGCCCACACATACTGCATTTGCAGTAAGGCTGAAGTGCCAGCAACAACACTCTGGCTGGTAAAAAGAAACAAGGGCTGACTCGAAAACCTGGGTTGATAAAAGGTTCCCTTTTATCTAGCAAGAAGCCCAAGACTACACACAAATTCACCAGCTGGAGCTTCTGGGGCAGGACGGGGGATGCTGAACTACAGCACGGGTACCGTTTCCAGCCTGAGTGTGTCTAGTAGCAGTTTGGTACTAAAAAGGGTGATTTGACCACCAAAAAAATGGTCAGCTAGAGTTTGCAAGTTCCACAGCTGCAACACGGAGAACAAAGACAACCAGAAATCTGCAGCAGTTTGTGTGAACCAATTTATTCAGTATATTATGGAAACCATCAACATGTTAGTGATGTGCAAGTACTCACATACAGAGGATAGGTCTCAAAGCTGAATTAAAAAAACCCAGTTCACTTCAGAATCCCTCAGTCTCTGGAGATGGTTAACCTTAACCATATTAAAAATTATAAAACTAATTAGTTTATTAATTAATAAAGTCACGTGGTGTGCTCTAGAGAGCTAGCTCATCGCTACTTTTTGAAATACTTACATTTGCCATCAAACACTTTTTAAAAATAGAAGCTACTACAAGGAAGCCTTTAAGTTTGACATAAAAGTTCTTCAAAAAGCTAAGCTGAGCAAACTCAGCCACAAACGGGAAAGGGGAGAACTGCACTGTGTTTTGCATAGTGCTTTTACCTCTCCAAAACTATAGGGATAAGGGGAAAACAAGCAGCTTTCTCCAGCCATTTCTCTCTCACCCATCACTACTTGCATGAAATGTTTTGAATGAACATTGTTTTCCTCCTCACATTTCTTCTGTGTTTGAGGTTCCACATAAGCAATAGCTTTCTGCAGCCAAGTGTTCATTCAGAGGTTGGCATTCCTTCCAGACTGTTTTCTGTATCAGTTTGCTGTGTCAGTAATTGGTATATTTAGGTCAAAGACATTGCACTCCCGCTCCGGAGAGAGAAAAAACCAAGTTCCTTATCAAAGCTTTCATCTTCCCGCTGGAGCTAAGAGATTTATGCAAACCTTGTTTAGGTTAGGCCTCACTAAAACCTGCAGAAATAAAACTCAAACACTTGAAGACAAAAATTAGAAGCCTCCAACTGGTACAACAAGAGTCAGGATGAGAAATACAGTGTGACACAGCCTGCTACACTACACCACAAGAGCAGATTAAAAAGGAGATTACTGTCAATTGAATTTCTGCAGTGAAATAAGCTTGCCTGATGGGGAGTACAACAGCTTTTGCCTTAATCACAGAGACGCACCCAAGGGAAAAAAAAAGAACACAAACATTGTAGATAGATATTCCCATTAAATAGCCCTTCACCAAAGGAATATTATACATAACTTCTCTCTAAAACTGTGTAGTAGCATATCATCTCGAGACGCTTACAGACACTAAGAAAAAAAACAGAACAAAACAAAACTATCATCTCCCTGAATAGACCCTTCCTCTAACTTTTAGAAGGCCTTTCACCACTGCGTAAGTATGACAGAAAAGGCAGGTATTTAACATAATTATGATGCTCTGCTAGATTTAATGCCTCCCAGAACCTTGAAGATACCTGCTTAATCTCCTTTTAGGCAAAGCTAATGAAGCTGTCCACTGGAAATCTTAAAATCTAGAAGCATTTATTTCCCTACAACAGTAACAAATGCTTATGGTGATAGGACAAGTGTGAGAAAACTCACTTGCTGTATAAACACAGGCACTATAATTCCAGTTTTCATACTGGGAACTGTTGCTGATGTCAAGGGTATAGTTTGACTAAGACCAAGTCAAAGATATGCATGTGTCCACTGGTGAATCTCAGGGCAGGGCTTCTATACAACAAACAGGCTGCGATTAAAATGAAATCCCAGCTCCACAGGTTACCGCAATGAGCAGCCGTTCATTATCCATTCAAGCAGGGCGACACATTTACATGCATGAAATTGTCCCTATGCAATTATGAAGGATGGACATTCACACCTCAGACCCTCTCCAGTCACTACCTGTTAATACACAGACCTTGCTCAACCTTCCAATGCACTCAAGAGCTTTCAGAAGCAGCATGGCCATGTGTACCTCCTCACCCAGAGGGCTGACATCTTCACCTTAGAAGCTGGGCCTGTTTCCAGCTGGGAGAGAGAGGCTTCTGAACTGCTGCATTAAAAAAAAAAAAAAAAAAAAAAGACAGCTAGAACTAAGCAAGGTTGAAGGAGCCTGAAAAGCAAACTGGCTAACGAGCCATACACAGAGAAGTTGGAGACCTGGAACTGCAGCTGATAATCTTTTATCTTTCATGAGCAATACTATCATGCTTTACAAGGAACAAGGACATAGACCAGACACAGCAGATGCACACCACCAGCTTCTGGTTTAAGTCAGTCAGTCAGTTTCCCATTGAAATGAACAAACACTAAAGGTGCTTTTAAAAGAAGGAAATAGTTGGGTTTCAATCCTCATGCTGAAGGGCTATTTTAGGAGGAGGAGGGTGGAAGGAAGGGAGGTACACTGCAAAGGGAAAGGTCTTTGTCTTGCAATCAGCCATCTTCCTGTTAGCATCCAGTTTACCTTGGTGCACACTTGCAGCAGCCTCATTTGTATCCCTACTACAGTTATCTCCATTAAAAACCAGGGAGTTATTCTAGGGCTCTGTGCAGGCACAGTTCAAGTTACAACTCCAGAACACGTAGTAGGGTCACTAAAGCAATGCAGATTCACCTGCATCATATATTAAATATATTATTCCCATAACAGGACAAGAATAGAGCTATCTGGATACTATTCCTATCTATGTCATAACTGTGTCCACAGAATGAAGCTGCACCAGCACAGGTCTGTTGATAAAAGTCTAATTCCTGGTCAGCAGCAGCATAACCAGGCACAGGCTTTTCATTTCGACAGCTTGCCTTAAACTACTCAGAGGAAAGCACATGCAGTCATCTATGAGACACATTTAAGTTGAATCTTCATCCCATACCGGCTCGGCAGCACACTCTTAAAGCCGAGTGGCTGGCTGCAACACGCAGGCATCTTTCTCCCTGCCAGAACATTAGAAGAGACTCTCACCCACTCAGCTCCTCCGAGATCCAATCCCTGCAAGCTCCCGTCAAATCTCCCCTTGACGTAACGAACGTACGACATGGGATGAAGTAGGAGCAGCACAGAAATCTTCATGACTTACCTGAGCTATAAGCACCAGCAGCCAGGCTACTTAGGGCCCTTGGCCTACTGCATCAATAATTAAAGGATAATTTTCTGGATGAAAAAATTTCTCAAAGTGGGAAGTTATTTAACACTGAAGAAGGTGAAATAAAGGCTCTGAAAAGGGAGCAGAGCAACACTCAATCTTTTCAAATTCCACAATACTCAGCCTCTAAAAAAGCAATCTGGAGGGGAAGTCATTATATTTCAAATCCTTAACGTTGCTTAACCTGAGTCTGTGCTCAATAATAAAATTATAAGTTGCAAATTGTTACCTAGCGTTTGGGGGGGTGGGGGGAAGAGGTATCCAAGCAACTACATTGTACAGCGTGTCTGGATGCAGCAGCATCTGCGTTGGCACTCGCAGGCTGCTATTGCGTAACCCTGGATTCAAGCAAGAGCACAGCCGGGGAGTCTCTGCTCTATTGCAGTGACATATCTAGAACAGAAGTGGCTGGTAGAGGTTTAACAGCAGGAGTTTAGACTATATCAGAAGAGGAATTGGCAGGAAAGTCTCTTCACCTCTAGACTCCGTTTGGGTAGGGAAAAAAACACAAGTGTTTCAGGCAAAACTTCAAAAGGAATTGCTGGGACAGCTTTCTGCGCACGCAGGACACAAAGCAGAGTCTTTCGAGAGCAGAGGGAGAGGAACGCCTGAAGATATTCCCTGGCAAGACATTGCAGAGAGAATCACAAGGTACAACATGTACTCTTTGTTCACATCCTCCGTCCCCAGGTTGCAGAACAGCCTCCCAGCTGCCCCACTTCTGGCAGTGGATCACTGCTACTAGAACTGGAACATAATGGTTATAAACTGCCCAGAATCACTCACTTCTTAAAAAATACACCCAGGTATTAGTCTCATGCTGTTGGAACTTAAGGCAACATGCTGAGCCATTTCATTGCCTGATACAAGCTGGTTTATAGGCTCTCGTACACTGTTTCTCCACAGTAGAGTTCTGCCTACACTCTTTCAGTGCTGCATGTCCACAGCCAACTGGAGATATAAGGGTCGAAGCAGTTTCTGAGGGACCAAAATCAAGGCAGCAAATATGACAACACCTCCTCCAACAGAGGTTAAAGAAAAAAAAAGAAACAGAGAAAGGAAAATGAAGCTGAGGAATAAAACAGGGTTTTCTGCATGAGTCAAGTATGAGCAGAACAAAGTTGCATAACGAGTGTCCCTTGACTTTTGTTATTTCTCCCAGCCAGCTCCTCCAAAAATCTATTTGTTATTGTTTATTTGGGTATCAGTCCAAACTGCTGTGGGAGGAGAGAAAAGGAAGAAAGGAAATGCTGTCAAGCTCTTAATTCTAGTACTGTAGTCATCTAGTACTCTCCATCTATTAATGAATCAGTGTCCTGTTTACTGCAACGCTCTCTAGAGCCTGAAAGTTAAATACAAGAAAAACAGATCTTAATTAGAGTCTCGCAAAAGCGACTCCAGCACTGTTTCTCCTCGGCCAGGATGAATTCTGCCTTTGCTTATTTACCCACCGCTCGGTCCAGAACAGCAGTGTCGTTTCACGTCTCTCTCCAGAGAGAGCAGGCAGCAGCAGGGGAAGCGGGTGCCCGGTGAGCAGCATGCAGCTGGGAGCATCACTCCTGAAATTTAAGCCTCTGCGAAACATTATATTGCAATAAAGGCCAGCCTGTGTCAAAAGCCAGGAGCAACTGTGGCCACCACCCGTCCTCCCATTCTCCCGGGACAGAAGTCACGCTTCTACATGTGTACATCAGTTACAGGAGAAAAACTGTACTAAACCAGAATGCAGTGTTATGCTGGACCATACAGCCACTTGCTCTCACTCCCTTCACGCCAAACCTGGCTATTCCCAGGAACAGGAATGGCTTGTGCAGAAGCCCGCTGTCCAGAACAGCCTTTAACAGCAGGAGGACAGAAACACTGTGCCAAAGGCAAAGGAACCACAGTCATCTTGGCACAAGACTGGATTTGCCTGACCCCTGGAATTTCAGTAGATGTATCAGATTTGTGGCCCTGCAGTACTTGCCTATATAATCCCAGCCTCCTCTGTACCATCTGTTTCCCCTTCGGCAGACTGGCCATTGGAGACACAATGCTCTAACTCGTGTCTCCTTAGTAACAGGTTTTTGTTGATCTCTCCCGCGCCTCCCAATCTTTCTATCAATCCTGTAATCTACTCGGATTTTCCCTGCAGGGGATGCATAACAGCATCAGTGGAAAAAAAAAAATATGGGAGGAGAGAAACACTTTAGGGCAAGGGTAGAAGGTGTAAAAGGTGAGCACATGAAATTCGAAGAGCTACAAGTCTATCGAAACCAGATGTTCTCATTGTATCGGAGCAAGCCACCAACACACCTTCCGAGTGCCAGGTTTAAGATCTCATCTGAGCACTCAGTGCTTCAATAGTTTTTGCTTAAGGAGGTGCCAATTATGAACAGTTTCCCATCAATACAAAAGTCTTAAGAGAAAACACCCTACACATACCCTGCATCCCTAAGACCATCTTCTCTAATACCTCAAAGGTAAAAACACTGCCAATCTCAACACTACACAGGTACAGAAGGACTGTATTTCCAGTCTATAGAGACTGGCTCTCTTACAGCTGGTTTTAAGTCAGTGATTGCTGGCTGCCTTTAGTTCCTTAATTCCTAAATCCCCACACTCTCTTCTTGAGGTTAATCCAGTTAAGACTCTCCCTTCCCTTTGGCTGGTGCCTTGCATAAATAACCACCTGAAGAGCAGAGCTGCAGAAGCCAATGCTCAGAGTATGGCACTTCCCAGAACTTCATCCTGCTGCAAAAGACAGCACAGAGTAAGTACTTACTGCCTATGCCAGAAAAGGAAATCAAGATTAGCTAGGTAAGGGCAAAAGGCACTCCTTAGGGATTGTTTAAGTCAGCAGGAATCAATCATCCAGTCTGATCCAAATCCCCCAGTTGCTTTCTGCCTTAAGATAACTAGAAACAGGTTTATGCTATACTAAGATAAAGCAGCCTTAAACCAGCGTAAGCCCTTATGTGAAAATCCCCTTTTTTGGGAGGAGAGGAGAACTCGCCTTTGAGGTCAGCTCTAAATAAGATGGGTATACAATTATAGTCATAGAGGCTATGCTGTATTTGGAAAAGCAACGCCGCTCAGCAGAAGAAAATCACTTCTTTAGACTTTGCCTGGCTGATCTGGCCCAGCCAGCTCCCTTAGCGCTGCACCCCCGTGGGCAGGAGAGCGAGGGCAGCACTAGAAGCAGGCAGCCGGTCCTCGCTGCTCAGCCTGCCAGGAGAGGCCAGTGCAATATACAGTCCGGCACACGCAGACCACAAGGACTGCCTCATTACGCACGAGGCATCAACAGTCTAATCCAGTGAAGATGTATTATTTGCCCCGCAGAAAAAACAAACCACACCCAGTGAAGATGCAGAGGAATCCCGAGAAGAGCCTTTGCCCATTCCCTGCTATAGCGCAGAGAAAGCGAGGACAAGCGGCTGTATGGAAGCGTGTCCCTTTCTGACCAGTGAGACCGTACCCACTTCCAATGGCACTTGTCCCCTGGGAGGGAGCCCTGTCTAACCTGGCACCATCTCCCTGGGCAGGCAGCAAGCAGTTGGAAGAGGAATCCTTAAGCTGGGACAGGCTTCAGGTCAGTGACCCGACAGACCACACGGATCCTGCCCCTGCAGCCCCCACACGTATCTGCATGTCTTATTCTCCCTGTGAAGCTGGGCCAGAGGCTCTGGAGCAGCACGCATTGCTGGGGAGCAGCCTGCCAGAGAAAAAACACTGCACATGGGCTCCCTGCAGCTTGCCAAGCTCTTCAAGCTATGCACTAGAGCCAGGACTCGGACCATAAGCTCTTTGTGTTCCTGGTCATTCACAACCAAGAGAAGCAGAAATCTGGTTTGGAGGACTGTTTATCAGCCTAGTCCTTCCAAGATCCTCAGTCTCAGGGGTAGTGAGAACGAACAACCGCATCAACTTGCTTGCCTAACCAAAGACACAGCAAGCAGAATATGCATTCTGCTTCCCGGGCCAGAAGCGGTTACACTGAGATAAGCAGGTGTGGGGTAAGAGGACAAAACAAGGAGCAAGATGCCTGCACAGCTCTGAGCTGCAATATGCTTCTAACTCCATTCACGCAGATATGGAAAGCCGCTGCTCAGTCTCTGGTGCATATTTAAATGCTCAGTCTGAATGGCCGATTAGTCAGAAGTGGAATGTTTCTGCATTCAGGGAGTAGCTATTTTAAGATTACATTATGCACTCTGCTTCCATTAATAGGTACACTTTTAAAAAAAAAAAAAAGAGAAAAGGCGTTACACCCAGCGATGCATTTGCCTCAGCAGACTTGAGTGCTGCATGTACAAACACCCAGCGCAAGCAGAGGAAAGCTAATGAATTCTGTTATTGACAAGCCGCATTCTTCTTCACAGCTCCAGAGATCACCTAGTCATTAGGCTTGCCAGATTTTGATGGAACAAGTCAAATCACCGTGTTCACTGGCCACCTCCACTAGAGGCCTGTCAACCTGCATCTTCCACAGAGGTTTAACGCAGCCATAGAAGTCACCAAACTGAAAGAAGTTAAGCCAGACTATTGCAGCATCTCACGTGTCCTGCAGCTCTGGAGCAGACTGACCCAGATACTCTCATTCCAGACACCAGTTCCCGTGCTCGCATTGCCCGTGCTCTCCAGCGCTGCCTTCACTCAGTGCTAACTAGTGCACATCTACATCCCTCCAGCACCGCTGGATCCCCTTCGAGGCCTTGGGAGTCCCACAGTTATTTAACAAGCTGGAAGTTCCCAGGAACTTGTTTTGGAGCAAGTCAAGAACTCTCAGGTTTTTTTAAGCTAACAAAATTCAAATTATTAAGTGCTGTCAAGCTTTTATGAAAGCCAAAGGCAATTTTAGGGAAAATACACATTTGCATTTGGCCAAGACCCACCCCTCCCGGTCTCTCCCGCATGTATTAGGATTGCAGCTGTATCCACAAAATTCACACACAATCACCCATCAACTGTAACATCCAGTTTTGTTTCTTCCACTCTCTCCAAGCCTGAGATACAATATCAGGGTTTGATCAGTGTGGGTTTCTGAGAGGGAGGATTGGAGGAGCTAAGAAAGGAAGCACAAATACAAGCACTTTGCCAAACAACACAGGTAAGTTGCATGCCAATGGCAAAAGGGATATTATTTTAACTGCAGAGATCAATAATCTTAACACAGGGCAGATTCAGTATAAAGACTCAGTTTTCTGTCAACAGTTTTGCTTTACTAACAGGTTTATACAGATTGTTTTAAAGATCAAAGCTGTAGAATCCAAAAGGTACATGTATAATAAATCTCATTAAAACTGGAGCAGGTCAGCCCTCTGATGAACTTAAGCTGTAGATCCTTCTAAGGCTCTTGAAGAAAGCTCGGGTGACCAGCCAAATGAGGATTCCCTCAGCTCACAAATCCACATCTTCTGAGCCAAGTGGAAGTACTGTATAAGCTAAGTAAAACAGAGTTTTGCGTGTGGGTTGTTTTTTGGTTTTTTTGGTTTTTTTAAACAACGTGAAGAGCAAGCAAAAAGCCCTGAATTATGAAGCAACGAATACTAGAGTCAGAGCTGAAAATCAAATCCAACTTGGAGGAAAAAAGGTGATACAAAAGACATTGTATTAAACCAGTGTTTCTTTGATGTTCGATTCAAATCTAAAGAAATGCATTAGCCTATGCAGACACAAAAAGTACAAAAAAGTCTAATAGTATGTGAACCTAGAGCACAGCCCATCTGCTGAAAAATGAAAGCTACTGAAGATGGACAACTTTACTGTCAGGGCATCCACATGCAGAGACTTCGCGAGACTGAACAACTCTACCCGACAGTCATGTCTCCTGCAAAGCCTTGATCTCAAAGAGTTAAGAACACTGATTTATACCCAACAGCAGTTGCTGTATCAAAGGTGGGGGGCAGCAGGAGAAACACAGGGGACTGGACAGCAGTAGCAGCACATATATATATATATATATGAAAAACAGTATTACATGGTGTCAAGGAAGGAAAGTAAAGCTAAATAGAAGGATGCCCAAATGCTCGAAAGCACTGCTCAAAACAACCCTTACATGAAGTCTGCCCTTGTCAGTCTTCAGCCCTGGGAGGGCCCAGCTTCCACTGTGCAGAGGTAGAATGGACGCAGACATCACACGCTGGCAGTGGGACTCGGAGCTGTACGCACAGTCACTAACAGCACTTCTAGTGCTCAAAAACTTTGGCCATTGTGGAGAAACAATAAACTCTTGGCATAGATGTGGTCATTTCAACTACGTTCATTACTGCAGTAATAAAGATATTGTTTTACAGATGCCACAGTTGATATATGCAAAAACGTGGAACAGAGTAGATGATTTCCAACTTTCTTGGTTAAAGCACACACCCCTCACCAAGGTTTAAAAAAAAAAAAAAAAACCAACAAAAAACAAAACCTCTTCCCCCAAGATTTCAAGATATTTCTTTTACCAAAGCACGGGGGGTTTTGCCTTTTTTTTTTTCTTTAAAAGGATAGTAAGGAAAAAAAAACCAACAGCTTCTAATGCAGAAAATATTTCTGTGAAAATATGGAAGAGGCAGAAAATCCTGGACTGTATTTAACTAGTGAACAAGGTCACAAATTAAGTAGTCTGAGAATTTCTGGTAGCTTAGCCCTGAAATAGTCCCTTTTTTTCCATCCCCCACCCCCTTCACTACTTAGCTCAAAATGCAAGACAAACAAGAACACATGATACAGCCTGCATCGGTACAGGCAAATACATGGCTGAAGTCACAGGAGCACATTCTTCAGGGCTCATGAACCATCACATGACAAACATCACAAGAAGCCAATTTATAAACACAATTTAAACTTGAAGAAGTTAAGAATAATAATAAAAACCATTATGGAAACATCTCTTAGGAAGGAAAGCTACACTTGCAAAGACAGCAGCAAACAACAAAGCAAAGATCAGTTCTCATGTCATCCGAAACTTTTGATTTCTAGTTGCTTAGACATCTAAGCAATACTAACCTATGGCTCCCTAATATATACTTTTAGTTACATAGCTTACAGCCAATAAAAAATTGCCCAGCAGTCAGTGAAGACCTTATCAGTAAGCCTCTCGCAAACATACAGATATTTGAATTTAATTCCATAGACTTGAGCTAAAAGTTTTCTGATTCTGCATGTTTGGAAACCAGCAGACTGTTCATTTGCTATAAAGCTTATAGGTAAGAGTGACTTCTTTTTTAAAAAGTAAGAGGACATGCAACCCACAATCCTTCTCCTTAGCTGTCAAGAAATACCGACAGCTATTCAGAACATATACAAGGTCTGCTTCCAACTCCAACCAGATAAATGGAAACAAAAGCAGAACTGCCTCTTAACAAGATGGCACTGTAAAAACGGATTTTCACACTTCTACTGTCTGTATTGATTTCTGTACCAGGACAAAGGAATTTATTTTTTATCTCATAAGAGCCACTTTCATTAGAAAAGTCTCAAAGCTACAGTAACATTTTATCCTGACAATTTAATTAGGGATTGGTCCAGTCCTGGAGTAGTGCTTAAAATTCAGGGATCCTGAAGGCTCTTAACTGTTTAAAAAGGTTACAGTGATCTGCAGGGCCACTATCAAATAGATCACTGTAGACTTGTCCTTGGGATTAAGTCATCTCTATTTGTGAGCCCTTATGTGATGATCTGTCTACGACAGAGCATAAGTACTGCATGAAAGCCTCTTCAAGGCCTTCACCACCATCTGTGAATTACATTATTAACAATGGTATGAACTTCCTAAGAGCATCTGGTTCTCTCCCCACCCCCTTCTCAAATCACTGGAAAGAGCTCTTCAGTATCAAAACTGGCACGGGCAAAGCTGTTTTTCTCCTTTCCCTCTCTCCCCACCTCCTCCTGCCCTCCAACAGCAGAGGATAGACGGGGCTCAGTTCTCCATTTCCATGCCCTACGTGTATTCTGCACAACTCCTGCTATTGTTAAATAAAGACGAACTAAAACAACCAAGTGACGTGCGTACCACAGGCATTTTACTGGCAAAAGCGGAAATTTATTTCATTTTGCAGAGGCAGCATCTGAAGTATGCTACTGAACTGCTGCTGCAGAACGCACGCGCTGAGGCACAACAGGGACGGCACAGTCCTACCCCGAGACCTCGCTTCTCACCAGCGCGATCCCTGATGTTAACCAAAACCAGGCAGCAGCCATTACGGCAACTTGAATAGTTACTGCTGTAGCTAACTTTCTACAGGCAAATAAGTACTTTGCCATCCCAATCCTTCTCCCCACCCAGGATGTTTCAGAAGCTTATTCTGAAAACGTGCCGGCTTCTTGTAAACAAGAAGTAGGAAGAGACAGTATCACCCGGGACATCAGAGCACACTCATCTGAACTTTGCACAGAGTTCACATCATCCGGCCTCCTTGGCTACTCTGAGAGATCATTTACTCCTACAGGAACAGAGCTGTTCTTATCTCATTTTCTACTGCTTGCTCTTCAAACCTGGCTTCTTTTCTTGCTCCACACAGAAGGCTTGTAAGAGCTTCTTGTCACCTCAACTTTCTGTATACATCATCATCAGTTTTTCCATTCTGTTTTTCACAGAGTAATTCTTTAGTTGCACTACAGATCACAATTCACGCAGCATTGCTACAGCCCTGTAAGATACAGCATCTTCCTCTGTCTTAAGTTAGGAGCAGTATTTCTTGAAAGAAAAGAGCAACATTATGGCCAGCTCAATAAAGACTTCCATTCAGCAGGAAACAGCATCCAAAACAAACAATCCTGTAATGTGCAATAACAGACAGAAAATACAGGGCGGGGGGAGGGAGACAACAACGTTTTCTGCACAAATTCACATGAACCCTTCTTCTAACATACTGCTTCTCTTATGCCCATGATTCAAATAAATAAATATTCAGGCATATGCTGAGGTGCTGGGACACTAGCATCTAGAACACACTCCTACTGTAATTACAGGTAAATACAGAATTTCTTCAAGTTTACAAAATAATGTGCAAGTATGTTTATTTGAGGTCACCATCACCCTGATGTGCTGCCCCAATGCATGCTCTTTGTGCGGGCTGTAAGAGGAAATATGCAGTTACCGCTGACCTCGGACTACAGGAGGGGAGGAAGCTAGATGCACACAGCAGCCAGCCTCCAGGATGGTTCTGCCAGGGTTTAATTTCATTTCGGTCACGATTCGTCCCTCTGCTTTGGATGGCAGGTCAGGCTGAAGATGAACCACTACCCAGACTCCTGGGAAAGGACACAGCTGTGTTTTTATGCAGCCATTTAAACAAGTCAAGAGAGTCATAAGAAAATTAAACAAGTTTTATGAGTGGCTTTAGAGGGACAGCTTAATAACAGAATCCCAGACTCTTATTCCCTATAGCTTATTGGGAGAGGTGCAGGGAGAAGAAAAGCAAAGAAACTGGCAAGTCTTGGAGCAAATTAGTGGCAATTAGAGATGGGCTCTGCCAAGCCCAGCTCCCAACATACACTGGGAGCAGAGCATCCCATCAAAAGGAGCTTAGGATTGTAACATTGATATTTGGAACAACAGCAGCTAAAATTGGAATGAATTCCCACCTTTCAAACAGTATGTACAGGTGACCATGTAATTGAATTAGCTAATAATTTGCTAAATTGGTGCATTGAATATCACCCAATGAGCTCATTTTTGGAGGCAGTTCAATGCCTCACTTCTAGGACTGATGTCAGTATCACATGCTTGGAGAGGATCAGTCTGCAGCTGGATATTTTAAAGCCTTCTATTCGGAGTACAGAAAAGTCAGCGGATTTCAACAGCATCAACTAATGAATTTGTGTTTTATCATAACAATTTAGTCACCAGACCCAGCTGTCAATATCTCTGTGAGAGTATCAGGCCATCTCAGACAGCTCCCCTTCCCTCTGCTTTAAGCCACTAGATGGAAACTGAAGAGTGCAGCAACTAAATTGTTTCAACAGAAAAGGAAATCAACAGAAAGACAAGGAAACAGGAAACTCTCACTGATTCTGACTGGCTCCTGATAAAATGATGAACCATTGAGAGACTAAACTCAGCAGTTGTAAAAATACACAAACAACCAACAGCAGGGCAAAAGGTGTTGAGCATCAGTAGCACAAATGCTTCAGGCAGTAACATTCAACCCTACCTTCAAATCCCATTCACTCACAGGCCAACTGTGAAGTCACATTTTATTTTGACATAAGATAAGGACGTCACTGAAGTTCAGTGGCAAGTGTTCATGCAATATCGGTGAAGTCTCCCGCACTTTGATGCTCACTGCTTGCACTTTGTACCAACAAGTAGGAATAGATTTGTATTACACAAATAAGCAGTGTCTTCATTGTGCAACTGCATGCGACTTTTTCAGAGAAAAACAATGCTCAAATACAAGGAGTGTTGTGTGCATCAGGCTACAGAGTGGGTGGTAGTGATGTTGTCAGAGAGCACTCAGCACTGCTTACCTCCACGCCCATTGACTTCAGTAGAAGGCTACATAGGAAAAGTCTCTGAAGATGAAGCTGAAGTGTTCCCTAACCCATGGCGCAGTCCATACACTATACTTAAGAGAGAGACAAAACAAAAACACCACAGAAGTGAAGCAGCATGAAATTGTAGCCTTTTTTTTTTTTTTTTTGAAGACTCTTGCAGTCCCCATGCCAGTTAAGAAACCAGACTATACACCCATCAGTTCTGAGCAAGCCGTTCACCACCCTGCCTGAACCTTTCACACCTCTAGAGCCTAGATGAGAACAACGGTAATTTACTGCATGCTTACATCGCTCCCAGAAGACCCTGGATGAAGATGCCCTAAAACTTCATGTTCTGCTAACTGTTAAACTGTTCAGGAAGACTAGCTAGTTTAGTCAGGGGCTCTATGAAAACACACAGCCCTCGTGTAGCACAGGGCAGGGCCCATTTTGAAGATCCCTGGGAGCTTCTCTCAAAGAAGTCCACAAGCTCTGAATCTGTTTCAAGGGCAATTCAATTCACTCTCATCCAGGCTACAAGTTTCATTTGTAATAGTTTTAAGAACAGGAGAGTCAAAGGCAAGAAGCACTAAACTAAATGGCCATGAACGTGAAGCCCCATATACAGGACTGCCAGAGCAAGGAGCAGCTTGGGTACCTCCAGAAGAGCTGGCAGAAAGATCAGGCACTTGAACTTCAGCGTGTGTGACAGGCACCCTGCTTGCACTGTGTGAACCTACAGGTGGATAAATACGTTTGGTGTACAGACTGCAGCTGGGGTCGGGGAAGTTATAATAACTGAGACAAACTGCCTCGCCACATTGCTAGTAGTTAGCTCCCAAAGGCTTATGACTTATTTTCGGACTGTAGTTTTCATCCTGGGCATTCAGTCGAAGAAAGAAGAGACTAAAGAAAATAACAAGATCCTTACACATACAAGTTTTTATTTCGCTGCTTGTGGTTCAGTAAGACATTCCCTCTCATTTTAAGATAAAGCTTATAAATTCAGTGTACCTCAAAGGTTTTAAAGTGAGCAGAATGCACCCTTAATTCCAAACTGTCCCATTTTCAGCCGGAACCCCTCTATACAGAGCTCCATTTTTTTAGAGGTTTGAAGCTATTTGGCAGTTGTACGCAGCCCAGACCAGCCTGCACATTTTTCTCTTTTTTTTTTTTTTTTTTTTTTTAATTTTAGACTTAATGTAGCATGTACTCTCGGAAAGGTTTACAATGCAGCCTTTTGTAGTTAACTTGCTCCAAGCTGGGCCACTGCCAGGTTGTTATCAATGACATTTTAAAGCAGATGAATGAAGTTCTTATGTACGGTGACAAGCAGAATTGTGATATGGCACATGCATACACTGAAAGAAGAGAGCTTGCTATTAGTTTGTCAGGTTAATAAATAAATAGTGATTTCATGAATAAAAGCCTTTTATTAGGAAACAAAAGAAAAAAATTAATATTTATAAAGCTTTAGTGGTTTAGAGCACCCTTTAAAATAAGGTTATTCCATTTCAGTCAGAGCTACCATCATGGATTAGAGATTCTTGAACGCAGCTTCCCCTTCTAATTCTCTTATCATAGCAGCTCAATACAAAAACCAAAGCTCTGCCTTCTGAACTGGTTCAGGCCTGTTCCACTGCTCCTTCACGAGTGAGCTACTCAGTTTGAGATTGACAATATCGAAGGCCCGTGGCAGCAGACATTTCTGTTAGGTGTTGGGGACTGCAGCTAAAGGCTGCACCTGTTGGAAGAGCTGCTGGTTCCTTATCACAGCAGGAAGTTCTCACGTTTTACACGGCGTGTTTCCACACCACAAAGAGGCACTGAAACCAAGCCAAGCCAAGAAGAGTGACGCTACGCGCTAGCAAAACTCACTGCTAGCAGAAGTCAGCTGGCAAATCGCTTCCCGTCCTCTGCCCCCAGAAAAGATTCTTCAGTAGCACCCTGTTGATATCTCTCAACCGCTTCAGGGTTCTTCAGTATTTCCCACAGCACATGCAAAGAAACGTTTACCATCAAAGCAAAGTTCAAAAAGAGTGAAGTATGTCCAAGATGTCCTATTTCATAGCAAGCAAATGAAATTCTGACAAATACAGATTGCTTCTCACCTCAAGTGATCTTTGCACATACCCTCTTTGGCTCAAGGCATTCTGTACTCATCTGTCCTAAACCCGAACTTGCAAGTTTAAACAAGCTAAGTAGTTTTGGTTTGGGTTTTGTTTTGGGGTTTTTTGGGGGCGTTTGTAGGAGGGGATGTGTGTTGGTTTGGTTTTGTTGTTTTTTATTTCGGGTTTTTTTTAAATCTTTTTTAAATGAGGCACATCTCAAGTTTAGAATCAAGATGGGAACAACTATTCAAGCTTAAAAATTTATTTTGGCTCACGCCATCTTCTCCCCAAATACTAAAAGCATGTAAAACTTTTCCCTTTCCTCAAGGGAAAGCCAAGTTTGAACACCCTCACTCACAAGAGAACCATATAGAAACTGCCCCAAAATAACTGTCTCATCCATCTACAGTCAACATGAACAGATCTAAGTTAAACAGAGCTTCCTCCGGACAAGAGCAGTTTCTGGTGTATGTGTAAAAGAGAAAAATTCCACTTCAAAGACCAGAAGTGTGGGTTGCAGAAGCCTGTGGCACAGTTATCTTCACAGCATGAAGCACAAGTTGAGATCAGGGATCTGTAAAGTATATGTGAAAAATATTCATTTCACCCACTAAGACTATGCAAACTTTATTCCAGTCATACTATAAACGTTAACTGATAATGTCTTCCTTGCCTTAAAGTTTATATAACTACACCCAACTTTTGGGAAGACATCTGAAAATATGCTATGTTCATATTGTTTTGCCCTGATAATCTCTTTTATTTAAGATTCAGGAGCAGAGCAGAAGCTGCACAGAAGGACAATTCACTCCCAGAGCATCACTGAGGCAGTCACCCCCAGCCACCACACAGCAAAGTGCTGAGGGACGCAGTGGCAGGCTGACACAAAAAGCAAGAGATAACGTATTAATATTTGATTTCCATGTGCAACTGTACTGACAAGTTTATGCAATATTAGACTTGACCCACACTACAGGAGTAGCAGCTGTCTGGAGATTCATTTAAATGTTAAAATTTAGGCTTCCATGTCCTATTAACTGCTGCGCAACCAAAATACCACAGAGGAAGAAATGCCAAAAAGAACAAAAAAGACTAAGTTGTCCTGTTTCACTTCACTTTTTGAAGTCACAAGCTTGCTACCCCACCTAAGCACAACTCAGCTGAAAACAAAAATAGAGGAAACTCCCAGTAACAAAACTCACTATATGTTACATAAGAAAAACACTTGTTCAGAAAGTGAATTAAGTCTTTGTTAACCATTCTGCAAGTTCAAAAGGCAAAGAAGGTGGCTGTCATTTCAAGGTTTATACTTCACCCAGGAAGACAATATAATATGGCAGCTAGTTAACTGTTTCATTTTGAAGCACTGTATTTAAATACAGTGGTTACAGCATCATCTGAAGAACATGCCCAGAGCTGTTTGTCCTTAAACTATTTTAAACTATTGAGGAGGACTGTGGAAAGGGAAACAAAAACAAAAAGGCAACAACAAAAACAAAGAATAACGAAAAAAGAATCAATCCTTATTCCAGAAACACCTTTATCTTGTCACCTAGCATTTCCTCCTGCAACTAGGTTTAGCTCCTGTCTGTAGGTCAGCGAGCTGAGTCACTTTCCTGCTCGCCCCACAGCTACTTATGAGCTAAATTTTCAGTGTGACACCCTGTTTCCTACAGAAGATGCTCCAGAACTCAGGACTACCGCAAAGAAAGAGCAGACTCAGAAGGATACCTGCTACTGTACAAGAAGCGGATCATCTCTCAGACAACTGCTGATCCTCTGCTCCTACGCATCGACATTCACATACAGAAGTTCTGGGTTTTTAATTACAGTTTGCTATAAGGACTGGCCCCTTCCTGGCTGAGCAAGACCTCGCCAATTTTTTTTCAGACAGAGAGACAGCAGCCCACAGGTTTTCCACATGCAAGTGAAGGTTAGGGGCTTTTGTTTTTAAATGCCTGAAACGTGGCACTTGGGATGCTTAAGAGCCTTCAGCAGCTTCAGAGATCCGTGGGAAATTCCAGCTGCAGATGGATTAAGCCAAAGGGTTGGTCCCACATCATGCGGAAGACTCAGACTACCTCTAAGTACTAACAAAGCTCTCCTTTGGAAAGCAAAGCATTTTACACATGCAAGGCATATGCCCTATCCCTCCCTCTCATCATCACACTAAAAGGTATAGAGATGAAAAGCTTGAAGTGTTTTGTTTTGTTTTTTTCTTAAGAATCCTAATATACACATTTCTCAGACGTTAGCTGTTGAAGCTAAACCAAGCTCGTTGAACAAGTCTTAAAAGTTCTTGCTGCAATTTTAAATGTGATAATTCTGTACATCAAAACAGAAGAGACATGGTAGGAGCCAGCAAGAGTAATAGGACAACCGCAGGCCGCTGTGACAGGACCAGCTTTCCACATTAAGAATCCATTTCTCAGATATTTAATCCAGTAAAAAGTTGAAGACAAAGGTGCTTAGCACAGCAGCTTTTGCCTTTTTGCTACGGAGGCCTTGAGACCTCCTTCTGAATGAATGCAGTATCCCTCAACAAAATCTTTACAGCGCTGTTCTTCCTCAACCACTTCCTATCACTTCTCAGCTGTTCTAAGAGGGAGAACAAACTCTTGGATTTGGAACCTGCTCCAAATTCCCTTTGGGGCATGCCCACTCATACAACAGCAAAGCCAGTTACAGGCAAACTAACAGAAGAAGCCTGCAGATCATCTCCTAAGGAGAGAATATCATATACCAGCTGCTACAGCAAGGGTGTTAAAGCCCACTGAATAGAGAAATACATGACTCAATGGACTCAGAGTACACAGGAGCCAGGTTATGGTCTCCTGCCTTTCAGATCCTGCTTTATCTCACCTCAGACTTGTTTGTGGCTCACCCCACAGGGCTGCGGGCAGGGGGCAAGCTGTGCAACAAGGAGCCTGGTATCACGAGTCCCAGACCCGCACAGCTCCTGAGACGACATCTCTGGAATTCAGTTCCCAGAGATCTCCTGTGCTGCTCTACTTGCAGAGCAGTGGAAAGCTCAAGCATCCAAGCAACCTCCTGAGCTCTGGTATGAGTTTAGCCCAGTGTGATCTGTGATAAAACAGTTCTTTCAAAGTAGGTCAGATTAAATATTCTAATGTCTTTGATTACTTCAATACGAGAAGTTTATACTGTGGCCTTAAGTTCCTCCCTAATCTCACCTTGAAACAGCCTACACTGATGCAGTAACTTTATTATTGAGCAGTTGAGGAGTTCCTCGGTAGAAGGAGGACTAGTATACCCAAAAGCGGTGAGCAGCCACAATGCATTTCAGCGAGTGCCACAGGCATTTCATTTACCAAGGCCATAAGAAGTTCACGTTGCAGGGTATTTGCCAGGAGTTTCGTGATTGCTGGCATACACAGTAAGGGTGCGACTCACCATGGAAGCAACAAGCTGTTCAACTGTGTGACTCATCTTATAGCAACGTTTTAAGCCTTCTGAGAGGAGATCAGCCTGTAACGAGCAACACTGATAAGATGCATATTCAGCGCAAATCTATTTGGGCAAAAAGCTATTGACACGTTCGAAACTGCATAGACAGAAGCTTGCCCAAATGCTAACTAAAGCACACGAACACACACACTGCAATATTATGCTATTGCAATAAGACATTTTGCAGATGGTTGACAGTGACCTAATCAATTTATACAGTGCAACTCAGAAATGCAAAAATGGGTTTTAGCCTTCATAATTTTTTAGCCCTTTAAATAGAGCACTCTGGAGGAACAGCTTCCAGCCAAAAGGTAGCAAACCCTGTCTGCCTTGTTTGAATCACTGACTACTTCCAATAGATATCACCTGTTTCTTTCTCTTGCTTCCAAGATCCCCCCCAACCTTTATTCAAAAGATATGAGCTTCACTGTCACTACCTAATAAACAAATTAAAAGGATGCTCAGGCAAATCAATGGAACAGAGCAGAGACGACTCTTAAATTCACAGGCTGAACTAAACAACTCAAAGACTTGGAGCAGGCAGTTGACAAGCCTAGTGCTTTCATGTTGCAAGGCCAATTTATACAAAGGAAGTATCAGTCACAGAAGACCAGCAGCTTAGTACATACTTCTTGCTAACGGCATCAGCAAGAGTCAGATATGAAGACAGTAAAAGCTCCAAGTCAGTCAAACTCTAAAAGTACAAGGGCATTTTTTTAAGCTTCCCATCCATTACATTCTTGCAAGGACAGCAAGAGCTCCCAGCGTACACATGTCCCTGAGAGCCAGTCTGCAAAACAGCCTTCTGGCTTCAGCAGAGTGCAGTTGCACTGTGGTACTGGGAGGATGTGGTTTGTTGTGACTGAAGAATGAAACCTTGAGCTGCAGGCTTGATCAGGGAGCAGCTACACTGAGCTAAGCTGCCCAAAGGCTGTTTTCTTTTTTTTTTTTTTTTTTTTTTTTTTTTTTTTTTTTCCCAGGACAGAATAGTCGCAGCTATAGATCTTCCAGGACTTTTTTCCCAGTAACTGGAAATCCTCAGGCATCACCCCTGCATGAAGGCAGCCCTCTTTTACACTAAAATACTTCCAGCAGACTGCTTTCTGAATGGCAGTCTCCACTCAAAATAGCATTCTCCACTTAAGTAAATGTGTCATTGACTCTCGGAATAACTGTAGATATTACAGTACCCTGCCCTTTTCAACCTTCTTTCATTGCTTAAACAGCAAGAATCAATATTGGTCAGATAATGACTCATTACAGCATCACAGTGTATTTGCATTTTCAAATTACAAGCTCCTTTTCAAAACACAAGAATTTATGTACCGCTGGAACTCAAGAGGTGACAACTTCAGTGTATATTTCACTCAGTTTGTTTCAATGTAACTTCATATTTTGAAAGATGCAACTGAGCTGAGTAAACAAAACAGAAGGGGAAGGATATGGGAGAAGTAGCTGCCAACTTCGCAAAGAAACCTTAGACTGAGTGATCTAACATAAAGCACAATATGAAACAGGTATTTTATATTCAGTACATCCTTTAGCTCAATGAGCGCAACAACAAATAGTGCAGCATATTAGACCCAATAGTCACAGTTAAGTTGTAACCAGGTCCAAATTTATACTCCTCTTCTCACAAATCAGATAAAAAAAAAAAAGGCAGCAAAAACTAAACCACCCCACTACACTAACCAAACCTAATCATCATCAGTGTGGCTGTAAGGTATGAATGCTCAGAAAAAACTGGAAACACATCTGGGAAATGCAAATAAAGGGTTGGCTGTTTCAGGGAGAAATAAGAAAAATATCAAGCTATCATTGAGGTATCCTACAAAAGGATAGTTAGATCCCTTAAAAAAAGAAAAGAAAAAAGATAAAGACTCTTTCTTGTACTCTGCAAGTTTTAAGAATGTTCCTGTAGGATCCTCAGTGAGGTTCCAATTCAACCGTCATCCTCCTCCTTTTCAGCTCCAAATACTGTTCCCAACCTAAAAAAGGACCTTGCATTTCATGCAGATCTCTAGAAGACCCTGCTATGTGTGTAAATAACAAATCTTCAAGAGAAGGACTGACCTTTTGTCACCAAGTAGCTTCAGCTGAACCATCAAGCTGCTTAAGGAGTTGAGTCTCACCACATATGAATGCATTTACACCTACAGAAGTTCTCTGCAACCCAAGTGCCTGGTCTTGTGCAGCTGGATAGAAACCTTCATCTTTTAACAATATAGCATCACACCCAACATGAAGTAGATGCCTCCCACTTTCCTTGCAGAGCTTTCAACAGAAGTAGAAGTTTGGAAGATAGGGAGGAAGTTACAAATCACCTCAATAATATAGTTTTATCTGCCAAATGGTGACAGCTGGCAAGGCAGGATTGAGGTATCTGTAAGGCACTATGAGAAGGTTCCCTAAAGCAGGAATCAGCACATTCTTCTGGTCCACTGCCTCCGAAAACTTCAGTTTTCAGAATGAGCTATGCCTATACCTGAAAAACATCAGTTGAGGAAAACCAACAAATAAGAGATGATAACAACTTTAGATATTAGTCATTTCTAAGTCTACTGAATATTTCATAAGAAGCTTCTGTTCTCCTAGCTACATTGTAGACCCCTCCAAAAATCAACTCCCCACATCCCTACACAAGCAGCAGCTATCAAGATCTTAACTAATTTTTAAAAAAAGAGGGGGGGGGGGAGAAAAAGTAGTTCTACGTGAGACAGACTGGACTTATCAATGATTAAATAAACTGACAATTACCACATTGTTCAATAGCAATTGCAGGACCAGGGGTAGAGAAATGTTATATTTAGCTTCCCTATAAATAAGTGGGAAAATATTTCCTGTATGTTCCACCAGAAAGGAGCTCTCAAGCAAAACATGACAGAAACTCCCAAACACATTTGCAGGACTCGGCTTCCTGCTCAAGCTGTTCTCCTGGGATTAAGGAGGGCAAGTCAAATGCCTTAGGTTTTCATTTGCTTTAAACTTTTTTTTTTTTAAATTGTGCATTTTAGAACAATGCATGCAGCATATCCTCTCTTTCTGGGTCAGTCGCTCCCTTCCAATAAAAGCATATTGTCTCCCTGAGGGTAGGGAAGACAAGTGAACTGCGAGAGCAGTCAGGGCCAGATTGCCTGCCCAGCTTCTTCACTTCTCAGGAAAGAGACGTAATAGGCAAAGGAAAACCAGCACTTAAAAGAAATTACAGATTTTGTTCTGTAGAACCGTGCATAAAAATAATTTAAAAGGGCAAGTTTCAACAGGTTATTTCCCAATACAGATAATTATCAGAAGTCTTTTGGAAAGTTACAGAGTATTAGAGCAGTTTTCCACGGCTCCCATCATCATGATGACACAGATTTGATGCTGGCCTGGTGACTGAAGTTACCCAACAACTTCCAGTGCCTTAGATAACAAGGCTCACAAAGGATTTTGAGGCAGGCATCTTTTACTAGCTCTTCTCTGCTAGAATCCTTTCTTGCAGCTTGTCCCTAGAGCTGACAATGGGGCTGCTGTGCCCACACTTTGCTACAGAGTGAGCAATAGAGATATTCCGTGTTTGTCAGACAGAGTAAGACATCTGCAGCTTAATACCAACAGTAGATTCACCCAGGCAGTTCATTGCTTAGAGATCCAAGTAGCAAAAGTAACTTAAAAATGATTGATATGTAAACAAGGACAGCATTAACAACTGCCTTGAACAACAACGCATGCACACTAACAGCCCAAGAAAAAATAACTTACTCCCTTTTAAAGTGTTATATTTTGGTTAACAACAGTGGGCAACTTTTTTTTTTTTAAATTGAAACCCCAAAAGCAAAGGATATAGCAAGTTAAATTAATTCAGATTTCCTTCTGTTCACTATCTTACAGTTGTCAAGAAAGAACCCAAAGAAAATGTGCTTTCATTTTTTTCCACTGAAATGAAGATGTTAGAGGGGAAGGATGGGAAAGCCCTACCACTTGACAAGACGCTGTCCTGCAAGACAGGAAATATGGCACAGATATTTGGAAGCAGGGTCAAAGAATCTGGGGTACAGAGAGAAAAAGCAACAGGCTAGATTTTTCAAATTGCCCTAGCAGAGCTCTGCCTGCACGTCTGAGCAGCACTTGTGAACATGGTGGTTTTATTTCACTGCCTTTGCTCATGATGGGACTACTGTGCCCGCCTGCTGTAATGCAGAGGCATATTTCAAGGGTCCTTCCTTCACTTTGACTCAAGTCCTCCTCCTCCTCCCAAACAACCTTCTTTGAGGGGTGGGAGGGAGAACACCCACCCCCCTGAACTCCCCCCAAACACACCCAGGAGAGGAAAAAAAAAAGAAATCTTATTTTGTGTTACAAGATAAACAAAGGTCTTGATCAGCACCAAGTAGCCCCTCTCCGGCTCATGGTACACTTACATTTTACTGTAGTACAGTCCTGCCTTCTACCATTTTCTGCTAACATGGCACATCAGAAGACAACTGTTCTGCCATATAGAAGTGAAGATGGCAGTCCTATTTCTCAAAAGTGGCTGCATAACCAAAGGCCAAAACGAACAGATAGCAGAAGTCTGGACAGACAATTAAGGGAATTTTATAAGTCATCAAGCAACCAGAGGGCTGTAAATCTATAATCAACACTTTGCATGAACTACCCTGAAACGAATGCTCATGAGATGCTCTATGGCAATGAGAACAAGATAAAAACCTATAAATAAAAGCCATCCAATTTCAGAGTGATTCAGATCAGCTATTCCCCTGAATCCCTAAGAGCCAATTATAACTGTTTATAGGGCATACTTAATGCAAAAATTCAGTTTGAGGACATCGATTTCACCCTTTCTCCTTGTCCGAGAAGTTTATCTCTAAAGCAAAGAGACATCGAGCAATTTGAAAAAGAACCCATTTCTGTCCTCAACATTCTTAGTGACCTGGAAACAGAATTAGACAAAGCCATATGCTTGCACACCAACATGCTTCTTCCTTGCCCACAGGTTGGAACAGCAAAGTTCCAGCAGTTACCAGATAATCTTTGTTCAGAAACAGCAGGGTTTCACGCAGGAAGCTGGACCCTTATACTACTCGTAAAAATTATTTAGCAAGATGAGCTTTCTTTTAAAGAGGTAACTTGGAGCTAGAGTTATCAGTCCATATAGAAGGAAGCTACCATCAGTTTGTTTCAACCAAACAGACTGTTTCAACCCATTTCACTTAAAACTGAAAGAATCAAGTTCCCCCGCTGAAGTCAACAAGGATCCGTAAGAATGGCAAGCGTGGCAGGCTCGCAGGACTGAAGCCTTCCTAAGGACTAAAAAGGTGACTGCCCTGTTCACAAGCCCTTAGCAGCCTAGGAAGGATCATCACCTGAAATGATACCAAAAGTTTTGATTAAGAAACAACAACTTTGTGACAGAGGAGGAACACACACAAGCTCAATAAAATTCTGACAGGCGGATGGAGAAACAACCAACCCCAGCTATCTAACAAGAGGCTAAAAGGGCAGTTGCAACCCTAAAGTGTGGTTAGGAAGTTATAACAGGAAATGCAGAAGTACTCAAACAATAGCAGTTAAAGGCAGAATATGATGAATATCATTTCCACTTCAGACTGCAAGAAAAGTCTGAGAAAGTAGACGTAATTGTGAGAACCAAAAACCAGGTCAGGAAAACAGGCACACACTTATTTTTGCATAGGGCACCAAGGATTTACAAAGACCCCTGGTATAGAATACACCTCCGCACTATGAGATTGAAGAAAGAGAATATAGATAAATATACCGAAAGCTGCATTCTCTGGATTTATCAGGCTCTGGAGGGAGTTGTTTATATGTTTAAAAACTAAGTAGTGTTCAAAAATCAGTACAGTTTCAATTTAATTTAATTGGTTGGGCAACAGCCTGGCTGTTCCAGATGGGAAAGCCTTACAACTAATTCTTCATATATATCAAATATTTAAAAAAGGAAGGGGTTATGCATCCAAGTGGGAGAAAGAAGGAGGATGCCAAGAGAGATCTACCTATTCTCCCAAGATGTCTTAAACGCAAGAAATGTATGAGAAAAGGAATAGTGGAAAGGGTGAAGAAGTCAAAAGAGAGAAGCAACCTCTGAAGTAATACAGCACATTAATATTTATAGCAGAGAAATACAAATGAAATTAATCTGTGTTGCTAAATAAACATACCTTAGGAGAGACATAGGAGTGAAAGGGGGGGGGGGGGGGGGGGAAGTGTTCTGACAGCTAAAATGCTGTCGGGGCAGGCAGGACCTGTCAAGTAGCTGATCTAGTTTCAGAAGAGGTTACCTAACACAAGAAGAAATATTTTCAGAGCAGTTGGCTTTTTCACCCCCCCCATGAGGGAAGCAACTGGGATTTCAGCTCCTCTCCCCCCCAGACATTTGCAAACCAGACATACCACCATAATGCATGAGGTTTTTTAAGGAAAAAAGCTAACTGACAACTAAGCATACAGAAAGCAAAAGCAAGCTCACTATTTTCATTCTCATCCTTAGTTACATTAGAAACAAGCCACATAATCAGTAGGTAGCAGTTTAGGGGGTTAACATGCAAGATTTTACAATACAGAAGTACTAAAATAACAGCCTGTCCCAAGTTTAAAGAGCATGGAAACCAAGAAGTCTTTATAGCCGCCTGCCTCACTTCCTGACTGAGGGCAGCGATGAGAACATCTGCTCATTCTGCACATCTCACCCAGAGGTCTGAAAACTGGCCTTTCTGTATCTGTCTTGGGCTTGACAGTCTCTTGAAGATTATACGCAACATTCAAAAAAAGGAAAAAAAGAGAAATCTTAGCTCTTCGCAAGGGAAGGGCCACGTACTGGAGATACCCAGAGGGTACTGTCAGATTAAATCATCTTGAAACAGCCATAGCCCGAACAATGTCAGTTTGCTTCCACGCACATTTCCCGCCTCTCTCCCACCACGTATAAGGAAAACAAAATTAAACCAGGCTGCTTTATTTAGACAGTTCCGCGCTGCAGATGGGGCAGCAGCACCTTTCCACAGGGGCTGAGGCTCGGGGCGGGCTCTGACCAGGACCCTGCGGGAACCAACCCGGGCTGCGGTGCCCGAGAGCGCTGAGGGCTGGGAGCGCCGAGCCCCACCGGCTCCCCCCAGGCCCCAGCCCGGGCCTGCTGAGGGGCAGCCGGCACCCCCGCCTCTCCCCTCGCTTGTCACCAGGCCACAGCGACGCAAGCGCGACGCGAGGGCCCCGCAGGGGTGCCTGACCCCGTTTTTCCAGGGAGCGAGGGCAGCGGCGGGCGGGCCGGGGGCGCTCAGGCGGGCGGGCGGCGCTGCCCACACGGAGCTGTCAGGGCCCGGCGACCGGCGGGAAGCGGCGAGGCGGGGTGGTGGTGAGAGCGGTCTGGCGCACGCATGCGCACCGCCGCGCGCCGGACCCTAACGGCCACCAACCGCCGCGCTCCCCTCAGCGCCGGGCGGGCGGGCGGCCGGCGGGCGGACTCACCGAGGCGCAGGGGCTGGAGGTGGCGCTGGGGGTAGGCGAGCGCTGCACCGTGACCAGAGCCATCGAGGCGCGGCGGGACCCCCCCGTCCGGCCGGCGGGGGGCCTTACTCCATGGCGAGCGCCGGCGGCGGGAGGGCGGGGAGGGGAGCGGAGGTGGCGCGGCGCCGGCCGCAGGGGGCAGCAGCTCCACGCGCGCCAACGGCCTCTCACCGACTGAGGCGCGGCGGGGCTGGGCCGGCCGGGCACAATGAAGCGCCAGGGCGCATGCGCTACCTGTCAGCGCGGCGCCGCCCCCGGGCCGCCGCGGCGGGTTAACCCCTGCCTCGCCGGCAGGCTCCCGCCCTGCGCCCGCGGGCCTTGGCGTGTGAGGGGGTCTCGTCGTTCCCTCTCCGGCCTCTCAGCCCGGGAGGTGAGTTTTAGCAACGTGTGCCAGCTTGGCTGCGGCCACCCAGGACGTGCCGCCTGGCAGGGCGCTCCGGTATGTCAAAGTGATGGTTTTTGGGAATGCCATCCTGCTGGGAGCTGTAACAGTGTGTATGGCACCAGAGTCGGTGAAAGGTGGCCTTAGTGCTCACACACTGTAGCTTTTTCTTGGATTAGAGAGCAACAGTAAGTCTTTCTGTAACGAAACCACCATATAACACCTATGTATACATCAATGCAGAAGCCCAAACACCAAAACGCTAGTCTAATAAGTATATATGACATTTAAAGTGTTCAGACATCCCCAGAATGCGATACTGCTTGACAGTTTGGGTTCTGAGACAAAGGGCCAAACACTGTTAAGCTTCATTTGCTTTGCAGTTTCAGCCTGGTGCTACTGAATTCGTGGGAATGTTGGCAAGGAGGTAACTGGGGTCGAGAAATGTCTTGGGCATCTAATGACAACACTACATATGATAAACAGAAGGCAGTCGAAATATTAAACAGAGCAAACTCTTCTTTGTCAAGAGTGCATATCAACCCATTGATTCCTTTTGAGTACTTGGTCCATATAGCTTTCATCTGCTCCTCACACTGACAGGACTGTACAAGACTCCTTTGCCCCTGGAAACCTAAGCACCAGAGAAGCCCCATGGTGGCTCTTTAGGTTATTCCCCAGTGCCCTGCAGCCAAAACAGTTAGCGGGGGCTGCTCTGGTAGCTGGGCTTCACTGCCATGAGGAAGACAGGCTCGCTAATGAGGCATTTTGCCTCCTAGTGGACAAAAAAGGATGAAGGACAGGCTCTCTAAACTGGACTAAGGCTGAGCTTACAGAGTGAACTGCACAGCAAGGCAGGATCTTGAACATGAAAGAGTCGGAAAGAGCCCGCAGTGGAATCCGAGCACATGGGGAGAATAAGCAAAACCCATAGGTAAACAAAGAGTCGCTGTCCTGCCTTTTACAGCCATCATGTTGTTATTTTGAAACACAATATTTATGGAAAGTGTGCTAGCAGTGCACTCTGATTTATGGCACAGAGGTCAAGAAAATGCCTTCCAGATCCCTTTTAAATTAGCATCCCCCAAGTTCTGAATATTCCACAGCTTCCCAATAAAACAATACCTTTTGCTGAGCAGCCTCTGAGCAGCCCCTCCCTCCCCTTTATTTATTAAATGCTTTATCTTTTTTGTGGGCAAATCTGCAATACAGATGTGGTTTTGGTGTATCTGTACAGTAGATATAGATTGGCAAAGACCATTCCAAATACAGACATCCTTTTGCCATTATGGATAAACCAAGCTGCAAGTTTTGGGAGAAAAAGGACTGCTCTGTGCTTGTGAGCTGCACATACCAGATTTTTTCACGCTTTCAAATGACATAGCTAGACCAGTAAGGCTGTTAGGTGTGGCTACTGAAAAAAGCTCTATCTGTAGTTTCAACAGAACTTCTTTCCTATCAGTATTTGCTACTCATTCCAGCTATATAACTAAACTGCATGAAGTATATTTTTCAGACCATATTAGGCACCTTTTTATTTAGCTCGTACCCAGTTCAGGAAAGAACAGAATTAGAAGTGTCATGGATCAACAACATAATGGAGCACATGGGAACCTTTTTGTTTTCCATAATTTTAAAGATTATTTGGGTTTGCTGCTATATTCATTGTAGATGCTTTTTGTTATATATTACTCAAATATGGTGTTTGTTCTCCTAACTACATTTTTCTGTCTTATTTTCTGTGAAACTGAAAAAGTACTTTGTCTCCTGGCAAAGCATTTCTTTCTTTAAGGCAGAAATGCTCCTGCGT
The DNA here is from genome assembly GCF_047370975.1 of Nipponia nippon. NCBI lineage: Eukaryota > Metazoa > Chordata > Aves > Pelecaniformes > Threskiornithidae > Nipponia > Nipponia nippon. The sequence continues at coordinate 6,620,627 of NW_028262331.1, forward strand.
CACTTAGTAGTCCCTTGGAGAAGGTTTTGGGACCATAAGAAGCACGGACTCAAATGCTTGGCTACCTCTTGGTTATACAAAGTATCGTGAAGCTCAGCAGAAAGAGCTGCTTCGTGGTTACCAGCCACCCTGTTGAGGTGGTAGCCAGACACGAGGCCATGCTGCTGTGAAGTTTTTTGCCATGATTTTCAGCGGAGGCAGGAGTCACATTTGAGGATGGGAACGTTTTTTCTTCTCTGGCCTATGACAGGAATCTTAATGCTACTCACCTTTCTCTAAAGCATAATATCCAGGTTATTGTTTTGTTTCACGCAAATGAATTCCTGCAAATAATAGGGCTGCTTCAAGGCATGTAGCTTCTCTTCAGATGCGTCTGCATTGATGCAGAGGAGAGGTGGAAGACTACAAGTTCCCAGAGTATTCTAGCAGTTTCCTTGCCTGGGACTGGTGTTTCATTCTGTATTTTGAGCAAGAGTCATGCAGGGATTACTATCAAGAAATGATTATTTAAACGAGCTTCCAAAATAGACTTTTGTGCAATTTTCATATATCTGGTGGCTATTCCAGGTATTTGAACAGCAAACACTTTTAAAAAACATTTACCACAAGTAAATAATGGAGTTACTATTTACAGTTAGCTGAAGGTCCAACATATCAGTTATTAACTACAATAATCACAGATTGCAATGGTTCTCCGAGCCATTAGAAAGGTATAATTTGCATGTGCAATGTTTTTTAGCAGCAGAATTTAAATGTGGAGGAGGAAGCTATAAGGCGTATGTATTCTGATTGAAAAGAGCAATTAGAGGGCAGCCTGTGGTCACAGCATCATGGCTGGTACAAAAAAGAGACTGGTAGCCTGTGGCCTCATTCTTCCCCGTGCTGAAAGCACTGTGGTCAGCACCTGCAGCTTTAGCCCAATATGCCATTTAAAGGATGTGAAGCTATACATGAGCTGGTTTTGTATGCATTTCCAAAACTGACTATTTTCTTTCTTTAATACACTGCAAACATTTCTCTGGCTAACACAACTTATTATTACTACATGTCGGGGCTTTTATTGCATAATCTTGGCATCAGCTGCAAAAGACAACAGAGTGCTCCCAAAATGTATCTTACCCAGAAAAACAAAAAAAGATAGAAGAGGCAATTCCAGCAAAACATCTGTGATGACATATTCAGCCCATTATTTTGTCAACAGTGCAAGTATTTGATGGCATAATAAAAGGATACACTTTGCTTAGCAAAAACATTAAGGGATAACAGCCAAGTTAAATAGGGTGCGATTAAAGGTTTGCTTAACCCACGGGATTCCACTTCCAGAAAAATAAAAATAGAGCCATTTTGATCCCTCCTTCCAAGTTCTATTTGTATGCTCTTGTTTGGGGGTTAAAAAATCACTTTAAGAAAAGGGAGAGTATTTCTTTAATTTATGTTCCATACTGAAAAAAGAAAAAGTTTTCTAAGTTGATCATAATAGCAACAGAATTCTGAATTGCAAAGGGGGAAAACCAAGCCCACCTGGGAGAAGAGATAACAGGAGTTAATCATGTGCAAACTGCTTTGAGGAAAAAAGTGCACAATCCAGTTTAAAGCCTCATTATAAAATATTCCTGTGCGCTAATTTTCTGCTTCATTTTATTGACATAATTGATGCTTTACTTCAACACATCTTGGAAATACACTGCAATGAGCATATTTCCTTCTGATACACATTTTTTCAAACAAATAGCAGACAAATGATAATTTATTACAGCGTATTTTTCATATGAAAGTAGACATATATGTTTTTTGTGGCTTTTTTTTGTGCTGTTGCCTCACTGCAAGCAAATAGTGAATTCTAAAATCAAGTCAGTATTGTCGTGTCTATGGCCTATTACTACACTGGTAAGCTTGGCATTCCAGTGGTGTTTGAGAGTGGCCAGAAGAAACATTTTTTCAGAGAGACACTTAGCACAGATGGCCAAAGGTATCTATAGAAGTTACAACCATACAAATTTTTCTGAAATATGTACAGGAGTACATAGAGGAAAATAAACGTTGCTGGGTACAAACACCAGGAATTTCTATAGCGTCCTTCTTTCCAGAAAAGACAGTATAAAAACAAAATAAAAATTGAGGCTTTTGACTGTCCACTGAAGTACAATTGTTATTGTAATTTCTGAGCAAATTTCCTCCTTGTAAAGAACCTGTGCACAGCATGCACACTTTCTAACTTCTGTGGCAGGTCTTAAGAGCAAAACTAAACCTTTTTTTAAGGGCAGCACAAATGTTGTACTGGGTTTATGTTGGGACTCTGGGTGCGTGTCACTTAGAGCTATTTCCAATTCCAGAGTTTTACAAATTAATTATTATTTACCTTGGTGTTGTGGGTGCTGTAATAAATAACAAGTGACTTGATGAAGATGACAGAGAATGAGATTTTTGAGTCCGCAGTTAAAACCCCAGAGTTCCTAAACTAGAGGACAAATGTGACTCTGACAGTAACTGTATCAGATTTTGGAAAAAATATGTTATTTCTATTAAACCTCCTCTATCCAAAGTTTTGTAACAAGCTCAGCTGTCCCATAAAATGGAGACTAATACTCTGCTGGAGGGTAGGGTACTGCGCAGCTGTTCCAATGACAAATACTGTAGATAAAGTCACAGTTCAGTTTTCCTGCAGGTAGACAATCCACAGATCGTGCCTCTTCCCGTGCAAAATACAAGAGAGAAACAGCATTAGATAAACCTTGTTTCCTGGCAGAGCTTGCCATAAATTTCTCAGTTGGAAGACCCACATAACACCAAGGAAATCACTGAACAGACACCTGATTTACATTAGTATAAATGAGCGCAGAATGGCTGTCGTAGATGTTTTTGTCTTTTCCCTTCTCCTTTCCCTGTGTTGCATATTATTCTTCAAGAATACAGGAGAAATTATTAAAGGTAATTCATCAAATTCCTTGAGATTCAGGTTTAAAGACAGTCTAACAAAACATCACTATAAACTCCCCCCTTATTAGTGCTGTACGTGCCTTTCCTGCAAGGCTGCTTCAAAGCGACACGGTTCTTTACAAAAAAAGAGAGCCTGAAAATGTTTAAATTGAGTTTGGAATTAATTTCTTTTTATCTCTCAGAGTCTCATATCTGGTGAATACAGTCCTCAGTTCAGCTTGTAATGGACTTGCGACAGTTCTGGACTTTGTGAACCTTGAATCTGAAGGTAAACCTCCAGTCACTGGGCACCTGTGGATTCCCTCTCTGACTCTTTGTGCCCTTAATGTTGTCTGTTGCTATTCATAGTCTATTTTATTTTATTTTATTTTCAGTCATGTGATGCAATGATCTAAGTTCAGTACAGAAGAGTCTGTTGGGCTGCCAAAGCCAAAAGACAACCTACAGCAATTCTGAGTCGTGGAAGAGACATAGCAACCTTTGGGATTATTGCTTAGCAACTGCAAACACACAGAGGAGTAAAACTCACAGCCCGGCTCCACAGCAGGTCTGAGAAATCCCTAATTCACTTTAAGATTTTTAATGGTTGAGAACAGATGGGCATATATTAAATTCCTGTTCATTTGCAAAGCCACTTTGAAAGCAGGAGGAATAAGATCTATTTTGATACCTGCTCCAAAGGTAAGAAAAACAGTTCTTCAAAGCTTCAGAAAGCAAAAGAGAAAGTCTTTTTAAATTTTAATTGTATTGAAAAGAAGATATGTATGAAAAGGGTATTGGGCTCTTTGTGATGGTGAGATAAACATGCTCTGTGAAGCACATTAGGGGAAGTCAAACTATTTCTGAACGATAGTGTCAAAGAGATTGGACTCTGTTTTTGAAAAGACTTCTGTAACTGAAACATCTCCAAAATATTTACCTAGACAAACTTCAGTCTTTCCTGACCCTGTCCCACCCATCAAAATCCCCTAACAGAATAACAATGAAACCATAAAAATCTTATTTATGAGCAGATTTGGGTTTTGTACAGAAAATGGGGAGATAATCTTTTTGTACCTGCAGGGATTCCAGCAAGCATATTTCTCTCACAGAAAAGGAGCCAGGAAAGTGGCATCCTACTAAATAATGAAAAGCTTATCTTGCCTTCAGCTTGAACAAAGGCTTACGGGAAACTTTATATCACATTTCAAGTTTCCTGGGTGTTTCTAAAGCTTGTCTCTGTGCACCATGCTTACTCTTATGTGGACAATCAAGCCTCCACTTGGGAATGTCATAGGCCATCAGAGCTCTATACATCATGGGCCAAATTCTCAACTAATGTAAATCAGCACTGAAGTTTATGAGCCCGTGGTGTCTTATACAAACTTGAGGTGTGTCCCTGTAATCCTCGACAAATTCCAAGTTCCAGGGCCTGATTCTAGCACTCCTTTGCTGTTTATTTTGACAGTTATGTGCTGTTTGTGTGTTCTTCCATACCCTCTTAGCCTTCTTTATCTGTATTAAAGCATTAAAGCAGTGGGCATAGTTCTCTATGCTCTGCTTCCGTTCTTGGAGTTATGCGAATGCCGTGGAATTGAGATAGAACAGTCGCACTTAGTTGTTTTTTGGTTTGTTCTGTTCAGAGACATAGAGATACTTTATAAACATTTACTAATCCTCAACATCATCCTAACAAAGGGTTGAGAGCAGTGTAGAAAATACATTCATCATCATTCAGAATCAGCCACCTCATAAAGTGGAGAGCAGTTGTCACTTTAACATTGCACAGAAACTGCAGAGCGGTTTCATAAAGGATGTTAAAAAATAACGTAAGTATTTGAAACTGCAAGAACAGTTTATTTTGGCACAACAAAACCAGCTGATTTGGAACGTGAGCAGAACATTTGGTTAACACCCTGCTTTGAACCAGAAAGAGTCTGGTTTTACAGCTTATTGAAAGAAACTCACCTAAGCAAGGAACAATTTGACAGGGTTGACACATTTCCCTTTCTGCCATTATAAATCTGGACTCCTTTACAGCTCATGTCCTTCAGTGGCAAAACTAGCTACTGTCTTAAAACCCTCTGCGTGGGTCAGGCAGCTTGATCCATAAATCCATCTCCCTCCCCAGCAGGTAGTCATCTTTAAAAACAAATTACCAGAAGATGCCAACAAGCCCATCGAGAAAACAGACACAAAAATTTAGTGCTGTGAAGCATCCTACCTATCCAAGCAGTATTTGGACTCAAACAATGGTTATGAACCAGAAGGTCAACATATTAGTAATTACATTTGTGTGCCAGGAGGGCTGTAGATCACATTTATGCATCTCCTGGAAGGCTGAACTCTCTTCAGAACAGCTACAAATGCTTAAATGTGAAGAGCAAAACATATCAAAAGCAACAGTATTGCTATGGATACTGAAAGGCCTTAGTGAAAAGCACTTTCAAATAAGAGCTTGAAAAGGATAGTGTGGCAGCAAGTTCAGAGTGGAGTTTCATCTTTAATTTGGAAAGGCGTTAGCCTCTCTCTATTAATATCACCCTTCCCTTGCTGTTGTTTAACACTGAGATGGGTTTTTTGCAGCATGCTGGTGATTTTTCATGCTTTGAATCGAGTAGTTAGGCAACATTCTGCTCCATTCTGTGTGTGTAAGTCGCATTACAGATGCAGACATTTATGTGTGGAGATATATAGCAATAGTTTTCAAATTGTGCCTTGTGAGCAACTCCGTTTCCTCCTGATATTTCACAGAATGAACATTTTGAGAAGAGAACAGGGGAGTTTGGGAAATTGTAAAGGGAGATATCTGCAACTCTCTGTAGGTCTGTCTTTTACAGAATAATCTACAAGATTAAGTGCTTGTGAACAGCTTAATTACAGAGTTCATGGTATAGAGTTTCCCTTCCTGTAGGAGCTCTGCTGACCCAGACACCTGTGTCCTCGTTACCTTAACAAAATGTCCAGAGGAAAAAGTAGTTACCAAAGTCAAAATTAAGTAGTCTATGGGACAAGCTTCCTCAGTGTTTTTCACAGCTACAGGAAAGATGAAGCAGAAGGCAGCATGTAGAGAAATCTTGCTCCTAGGCATCTGGTGTTCTCCATTACTTGCTTCCTTTGTCTCATATCCACTGGATTTCTGGAGGCATGGAATGGGACCTAAACAGAAATAATGATACTAGGGGTAAGAGGAATCCACTGGTTAGAACTGGGGGACAAGACTTCTGTGCACTGTTCACTGTTTGGTTTCTGAGTCTGTAAGTGACCTGGAATTAATCGCTTCTCTTCTGTGTCTCGGCTTCTTCTCCCGTAAAAAGGAACACACTTATTTAGTTGCTCTGTCTCCAAGGGCTGTTGTGATACATAATTAATCTTTATAAATCATTTACTGATCTTTGAAGTAAAGGGGCTGTATTTGTTTAATAATACAAAGCAGCAGTAACAGAATAAAAAAAAGGAGCATAGAAAAAGAATATTAGTTAATTCCTAAGAATAGACTTTCTTCTTGTGTCATCTGCTGGGACACTGCTGCATCTTTTGGCATTATATAACATGCTGCTTTTGTTCTGTGTCACAGTGATTGAAGTATGGCTGCTCAGCCAGAAGCAGCAGCCCAAACTGCAGGGCTTAAAGCATCCCAGACTTGGAGGTAAGAATATGACTGCCACAGAAATGAAGAGAAATCAGGGGAATGATGAGCTGCCATGTCTTGGTAATTATGCTCCGTGGAAAGAGTGGTTTTATGAAAAGGTACAGCAGAGGTGTCTGAGTCTGCAGGAGAGAAAGGTGAAGACGATCCGCACACAAAAGGCAAAAGAAGAAAAGATAAAGAAGAGAGAACCCTGTGACTGGCTGTCCAAAGAGTGGTTCAGTGAAGAGAAAGAGTCCCTAGATACTCGCATCTATTTGCTTGACAAACTCCTGCCTACATTAATCTCAGGAGTGGAAAAACTGTTAATGGAAGTGGAAAGAAAGAATGTGCTTGCACCAGACAAAGAACCAACCAAATTTAACCCCATTCTTTTTCTTGGAGAATATCTGATGAGACATAACCCTCAGTATACTATTTCTACAAAACCAGGCCCGTACCTGAGAGGAATGAAGATGGTCACGGAGGAGCTAAAAAGTCAGATGCCAGGTGCAACATCAGAGAGGTGAGAGAGTTCAAAGTGTGGCTGGTCACAAGACCAGAGCTGGTGTCTTGGTTTCTGTTTTACAAAAGGAATGGTGTGACTGCAGTCTGGCTGGTGAACTGTCGAACAAAATGAACCTTGTGGAGTACAGTGCCAGAGATGGTAGTTGTCTCTCATAAAAACTTGAGAAGCAGGACAAATGCCAGAACATGTCACAGAAAATGAAACACTAGCTATTCCTGTTTAAGGCAATCTTCTGCCCTTCACAAGTATGTAATTCCTCTTTAGACTCTATCTTAATAACATATGTGGAATGCAAACTGCTTTCAAACTGGCCTAGGTTAGTGACAGCAGTTCTTTAGGACAGGTGTTAGTATCAAAGGTCTATGGACTCTTCAGATCATTTCTTCTATATTCTTCCAAACTTAATAAAAAGATAACCTGTTTTTCCTTCTTCAGGATGACTTCTCTTTACCAAACCAGCAACAGTATTGTCCTGGCACATTGTAGAAACTCCTTCTCCTGGGATTTTTACTTAGGCTTTCCTTTCAGGTTCTTTTTTCCCTTTAAACTAGAAACTGTTTTGTATTTTATTATGTTGCTTGTTTCTGGGGTGTATTCTAGGCTGCTTGCTTTGGTATAATATTTCATGAATATTGGAAGGGCGTTCCATGGCATCTTACAATATGCTAAGGTTAGAATGTGAGTGCATTGGGTGAACAATAATGCTTTCATACTCATTGCTCTATTCAGGAAAAATATAGAAGTGAACATTTGTGTTTATAGATGACCCAGAGGTGATTGTGAATGATGTCAAAATTACTCATTCACTACTAGATCACTTGATTCTATATCTGTGTTTGCAGAATAATGACTTCTATTTGAATGGCTGTCTCTTCTATTTGCTTAAACAGTATGTACAGCTTGAAAATTGGTTTCAGGGTTTCAGTGTCAGGGAAGTAAAATGTTGACATGTCTTATGCATAAACTCTAAATGAAGATAATTGAAGTTCCCGGTACTATAAAGAATAAAAGAATATGTTAAATGTCTCTCTACCGCTCTGAGTTTCTGTCTCTCTACATTTCCAGTCCACATACTGTTACAGTTCATAGGAACATGCCTTGTGTGAATACAACTAAAGCAGTGTGATAAGTGAATTTCTACAGTCACTTACCTTCTTTTTCCCCACAGATAAAAATAATTACAACTGACTGATCGTGGCCAGTGTGTAAGAGCTCAGCTTTTTGGTTTTTCTTCATAAGCAGACATATAGTAGTACAACCAGAGCTGGTAAAAGATTTTCATTTTTATTTTTTAAATGCCAATCCACTGAAACAAATTATCTTCTTTTTCAGTGAGTTTTCACTCAAGCACAGACTCTTCTGGGGGCATGTTTAGGATGCCAGCCTTTCCACACCTTTGTTTTGGGGACTGTTTCACCATTCATATTGCTTCACAGAGGGAAACCTGGATGCAGGAAGTTCAGAACAGTATCTCATTTTTAATTTGCAAAAGAAATTGAATTAAAATTTCCTGGGATTTTGGGGTGGGTTTTTTGTTTGTTTGGGGTTTGTTCGGGTTTTTTTCTTCTAAAATAGTCTTAGCTTTCACTGTGAATCAGAGCTTATTTCTGGAGAGGTCAGATTTTCCTGTAGAATGCAAAGTGTTGGCTACCAGTGACATCTTATCTTGGCCTTGGCTGTTAAATCCATGTTTACATTTGGAGACAGGTTCTCAATTTGTAACTATCAGAGCTGATGCAAAGGAAGTGACTGTCAAGGCTTGTAGAAATCAATCTCTCCGTAGACAGCACTGCCACAGGGGTTTATGTAGCCATAGCTGTAGCAGGTTTTGCATATCTGCTGGTAGTAGTATCATGGGATTTGCATTCACAGCAGCTCAGGATTTACATATTTGTGACATCTGTATTGTGGGATTTGCATAGGATTCTTAAACCAGAGCAGCACAGAGGATTTTATCGACACCATGTAGCACTGAGACTCCTTATGTGAGTCACTGGCTTTCTAAACAGGAAAAAAATGTTACAAGAGAAATGCCAGTCTGTGCTTAAAATCTCTCACATAAGCACCAGAAAGATGAGGAGTGAAATTCTGGCCCCGATGAAGCTCCTGGGAGCCTTCACAAAACCTTCAGGAAAGGCAGGATTTCAGCGCAGGTTCTTGTCTAAAGCTTACCAGCCTCAGTGAGCTCTCTCAGGCTTCCTCCAGTCTCTCCTTCACTGCCACCTGACTGGGAGTCAAGGCATGCAGGAGAACAGATGGGAGAGATTCCTTATCCAAATGGATTAATACCTGAAACAGAGACTTTATTTGTCCAGGGACGGTAGTCCTTCAGTCTGAGTCACCCATCCTTGTGTGGGAGTTAGGCGGCTGTCTTCCTGAAGAAACATGTTTCGTTCTGCAGGGAGAAGTCACCCTCGCTGCCATCTCATCTCCTCTGGAAATGTCTCACACTGAAATGAGCTCACTTTGAAACGGGTGCCCAGCACTGTTATAGCCTGTTTTGCTGTTGTTGCCTCGGGGGGAAACATTTTGTCCCACACCAGAGACACCAGGCAGAGGATGCAGCTGCCTGGTGGTTTAGGGCCCTAGAAATCAATGCAAAACTGCAGCGCAGTGCAGGTGCAGCACGCAATGTAACTTGTGCTGGGCACTACCCAAATTAATCACCAGAGTGCCTTGGCAACTCCTGGCATGGCCTTAGCTCTGCTTTCAGCTTGCAGACTGCTCCCAAGGAGGAGGTGCAGCTAGAAATGGCCTGTTTTTCTGTCTGTAGCATACATTGGAGAAAATCTGTTAGTCCATTTAGCTTGGTACCTACTCTGTATCTCCTCTTTGCTGTGTCTGTGAAGGAGTCAGAAGATAGGGAATGATTTTACCCTTCCCCTGCTACCAAAGTGCCGGGGGCTGAACTGCCTGAGCAGCCACTTGTGCAATGCCCGTGACTGAGTAAGGAACCCAGTTATTCATTTAGAAACCTCTGTGATAAGTGGCCATGAAGAACGAGTACCCAGTGATAAAACTGTGATCAAAGTGTATTGCTGTAATGTGTTAAACAGGCCTTTCCATTCATTAAAGAAAATATCATCATTTTGTAATTTCTAGGATGACCCCATAGCAACAGAAGAGAGCAGGGACAGGACCAGCCCGTCTTCACAATATGTGAAACACAGGGGGAAGAAGGGAGCAGAAATCGTTAGTAAAGGATAGTTTCTGGACTAGTGTGTTCTCAGGTGCAAAAGAGGAGCAATTCCCCTTACTCTGACTGGCTCCAGAGGGTGAAAATGAGAGCCACAGGGGTGAGCAGGGCAGAGAGATTTTAGCAGCCTTCATGAGGAGGAACTGCTCTCCCCATAGGAACTGATCCTTTGGCTCTAAGCATTTTGCACTTCCTAAAGGCTTTTTTTCCCATTTCATAAATGAACAAAGTCAAAACCAAAGCACATGAGTTCTACGGGATCAATTTTATTCACTTCTTTTGTTGTGTGAAATGGAGGATTGGGAAAAACATGGCTGGGTGATTAGGGAAGCAAAGAAAACGGAAGAGGAAAGGGAGGTACTTTTAGTCCAAGCTTGCAAACTCTACGTGTTCAAAATGACGGAGCGGTTGGTGTATTATCCCTGCCCTAAGGCAGTAAGGACTTTATTGTGTGAGACTGCTTAAGAAATTTCATTGAATGTTGTTCTTTGCCAGTGAAGTGCTCATGTGAAATGGTACTTAGGCTTTGAGACAAATGCATACTGATGCCATTTTGTTGGTAAATCAAGTGTAGCAAAATTAGGCACCTCTGTTCCTGCTAAAATTGAAAGAAAATTGAAGGACATCTACACAATAAATGATTAATGTCATTATAAATGTGAAGATAAAATTTATCACTGCTGAAACTACACAGACTAGGAGAGCTGTACAGATGATTTTCCCTTAAATGTCTCCTGTATACTCTAGAAGAGGCTCTCTCCTCTGACACTCAGAGGTTATTTCTTCAGATTCATAGTTACACTAGATTTCAGATGATGATGCATGTCAGAATATAAATACTCTTACCTCCGTAGAGCTGCCCTCTGAAAACACAGATTACTAATATCTAGTCCAAAAGTCACACTAGTAATTTTGTGCCCCAAACATCAAGTATTTCTTTGGAAAAAAATCTGCTTGTGCTAGAAGGACAAGAATTTCAGTAAGAAGTTATTATTTCCTTTCCTTTTGTTCTTCAAGGTAGGCTTAATCTAGCTTAAGTATGTCTATGATGGTATCTTTCTAAACCATATTCCCGTGTCGTACAGGCTGGCCAGGATGAAGTCTGAGGCCAAGAACAAACGTAAGGAAAAGGAGCAGGTGGGCAGTATGAAGTCTCAGGTGAAAGAGATGAGAAAGGAGGCCCTGGCAATTCAGTTCAAAGAGCGGACAGCGGACGTCAGTGGCAGAATACCGGTTGCACTGGTAACTAGAGATGATCCTTGTTAACACACTGCTATGATTGTGCCAGACGGGAGGAAAAGAAAGTTTGTGGTAGTGCTGTCTGCCCTGGCATGGCAGCACGGAGCGCAGGGATGGGTAATGGCTCTGACATCCCTTAGGGTCAGGGTGCAGGTCGCTCTCTACAGCTTAGCCTCACCAAGCCTTGATTCCCCACGAGCACATGGAAGGATTGTGATGCATTCTCCACAGACGTCCTGGGAAGCTAAATGCCCCATAAGGTACTCAGACACTCCTGAGGTTGTTGGATACATACCTCATCACTGGATGCCCTGCTCTGCAGCTGGTTATCCCTCAGAATCCCCTTAAAAAGGTCCGGGGCAGCCACTCTTGCTCTCCTGTGGCCTCCGTTAAATCTTTCTACCCCTTTGACTCATACAAATTGATACTGCAACTCATAAAAGATGAGATCTGCAGTAATTGTAATACATCTCTTGGTACAAGCATCTTTCTTACAAGTCACACAAGGGCCCTAGGAAGTTGTCCCGTGGTTACACACAGCACAACATAGACAAGGTCTACATTTAAGAAGGCCCACCTGTGTGTGGTAAGAAGCGTTGCTGACCCATACGACTAATTATTCCACATGATTTATTTTACTAATTGCCTACTGTTGTCTGCATGAAACAGGCCTTTGACTATCACCTTGATTTGTAGGTTCAGAGTGCCCTGAGGTCTTTTCCGGATGTCATTGCTTCTAGTCCCATAGATGTGAGAAAACGTAAGTTTTTGATGTGTCTTCTTTAGTTTTATTTCTGTGGTGTGAATTCTGATGCAAACTGTGAGCAAACAGTGAATGGATTTGATAACAGAGAAAGAATCTCTAAGGGTAGTTACACCAGCTGGGATATTAACCACAAATCTTCAGACAAATTGGAAAGAGACTGAACCACCACGTGGTTCATTAATATGATCTTGAAAAGTATGGAAAGAAGTTTTAAAAATCTTTCAGAGAGATAGATCAGATGCAGGCCCTTTCCACTTATATTCTGCATTAGCCAGACATTGCCATGTGCTTATCACGATTTTAAAGAATCACTATAACAACCTCCTTCATCTACTCTGTCCCATGGTGTTCTTTGTCTCATGGGAGGTCTTGGAAATCCCATGGACAGCGTGGCATACTGGGAGGTGCGGAGGAAGTGTAGGATCAAAAAAAATTAAAGTCTGACAGTGTTGTTACCTTTTATGGTTTCAGGGAAAATGCTGGAGCTTACTTAACGCTCCACCAAATCACACATCTTGTCTAGCCCTTCCCTTTGCCAGTCCCAGGCATGCCAGTGACACACAGCACAAGGGCCTCTGTATCAGAGCACTCAGCACAGAAAGATTTCCATAATTCCTGTCCACTTTATATAGCTTACACTTGACCTCCCCGAATAACGATAATTTAATAGATAGAGCCAGGAACACTGAAGTGGCAACGTACAGCCTGCTGCCAGCCCTTTACATCAATAGCCTGTAATGATCATCAATAATACAAATCTGCCTTTGCTGGAAGATGGGATGATAAGCAGGGAACCTCCAGAGTGCATTTCTGCTTGCTGCTGAGGTCACCTCTGTCTAGAGCTTGCCCTTGCTCAGCCCTTTCCATATTACAGAATTGTTCCTCTGAGTAATCATCCTATATTGGTAGTACGTCGTGTGAATGCCAAATACAGCCCTTGTGCTCCTGCTATGGTGGCTGTGGTTCTCCAGTGTGAACAGGTACTGGGACGTGAGACTGAGAAGGAAGTTTCTGTCCAGATGCTTGCTCTACAAATGCTGGAGGTGCTTTATGTCATATTTCACTAACAGTGCGGCTCCATTTCTTAATTTCTTTCATTTAATAGCATCCAATATACATTAACGGAACATTACATTTTGTTTTATAGTTTAATAAAGGTAATGTATGGTTTAGGAATGTCTTAAGCAACAACAGATAAATGCATTCTTGGTGAATTTTCTTTTTATTCCTGATATATTGTAGAAGAAAGAACAGAAAAATAATCCCAACAGCAATAGCATGTCTGTGCTCAAAAACCTCATTCAGAAGTCTATGTAGATGTTTGACATACCTTCTCAGTTCCATTATAGCAGCCCAGAAGCTGACCAAAAGATAGTTTTGAATATCATAGTCAGTAAAAATATTCCCACAGAGCTTCTTGGGAAAATTACTGACTTTCAGATTCCACTCTTGCAAAGCAGAATCCATGTCCCCAGAATTTTAAGGCTGTTTTATCTGTTTGTTAAATCAAAAATCATTTCTTTCCTCACATAATTAGTTGCAAGTACTGTTAAAATCATTGCAATTTGCATCAACATATGTCAAGAATAAATATGACCATACAGTTCTGAATAGGTAAGTGCAGAATCTCAGCAAGAGAAATATGTAAGAGTCAGATTTAGATAGCCTCTATACAGTCAAATGCTTCAGTTATTGTGTAGGATAACCTCAAATAAATGTAATCCAACATGAGAAGAAAGTTAATGTAACATAACAACATGCAAAAAAATGTGTACAATATGCAAAACCACAACTGTTTGCTTTCTAAACCAATATCCCTTCATTTTTTACTAGCAATCTATGACAGGAAGCTGGAAATCGTAGACACATTGGAAAAAAATGTAAACACAGATGAAGTCACAGAGGTGAGAAATGAAGTAAGAGCATCTGATTCGGGATATGATGTTTATCACAAAGTAATAGCATTTCCCTGGGGACAGCTAAGATGAGTAAGTGAAGGGCTTTACTTCTGCAGCATGCCAGGTACCTGCTTGTATCAGGACATTTCACGTTCCATCTCCGTATCCGTCCTCTGCTGTCACAACGCTTCCATTCTGGCCAGCAAGGGGGAAGTATTTTGCTTTCCTCAGAGCTGCAGCCTGTGCCACTCCCTGAGAAGTTACTCTAGAAGCAGTGGGTTTTAGGACATCCCTCAGTCCCTTTCTAGAATGCCAAAGCCCTGAATCACCTGTGAATTCAGATTGTGCGTTGGCTGCTCCAGGGAGGTTTGGTGTCCCAATATAACCATCTGCCTGAGGTAATTAGTACTGTCCCCATAGTATTGTTCCTTCTGATTAAGTTCTATTCACCACAGAAAAACCTAACATGTGATGAACTGGGATGAGAAGCTCTGTCATTTTTGCCCTGATCTATTACTAGCCTGAACCATAACCAAACTGCAACAAGTGTTACAGATGTGTGAGAAGCATAACCAGGCTGAAAAATATGCAGCTTTAAAATAAAAAGCTGTCATTGAGAAACATCAGAAGTGTGTTTTTAACTCACCAAAATCAATGAATGTAGTGGGAAGTTTCACCCCGTCACTCTACTCTTCATCAATTTGAAAACAACCAAATCGGTTCAAACTATATTTACTTAAAAGCTCTCCAGGCCAAGACTTCGCCAGCCATTTCTACCTACGACAGAGTTAAATTTTATGGCTGGGTAATTAAACCTGTGAAAAGGGATGTTTAGAATAGAAATAATGACAGACCTTCAATTGCAGCAGTGCTAGTGGGTGCTGTTACAATAATTAAAAACAGAGTATAAAGCAGCTGTGTAGAGACTAATTTCAAGCAACCATGTGTGATTTTTGTGCCTTCTTCACTCTCAGGAGACTCACATGTTTGATATTTTGCACAGAGATGCATTTTTATGATAACTTGTTGAAGGCTTTTTTAAGCATGAAATGAGGTATTTTCAAATTTAACCTCAGAATAACTGCATTTAATTAAGAAAACTATTGTGGATAATGGGAGCCCAGAGAATTGCTTTTGTCACCGAAATGAAGCATCAATCCATAACCCCTATGGTACATGTATAAGCACTGAATGAATTCATGCTCCATTAGCATTAGAAAAATGTTCTAAAATATATTTTGTGTACTCTTTATTTTAACTCAATTAAAGATATGACAACAGAGATCAGAAGTACCAAAGACATGGACTGTCAAGCTGTCTGATTTACCAGCCAGTGCAACGTTTTTCTCAGAATATATTCTCTGATGCTTTTTCCAGTCCGGTTTTAATTGAATCAAATGATGAGGCTTTCATCACTTCCCTTGGGAAACTGTTCCGTAATCACAGGCCTCGCTCTCAGGACAGGGCTGTTTCTAATCCGCAGCTACAGTTTACCTTTGTTCATCAGTTTGCATCATCCACCAAAACCAGAAAGAGAGATGATCTTTCTCCATGCTGGTCTAGGCCCTTTCACATGTGGAAAGCATTACTTTTTAATGGACCTTAACATTAAATGGTGCTTTTTTTTTCCCCCTTGAATTCAGTGCAGCTTTGGGTTACTTAAAGGCTATTAGAAATGCAGTAGAGAGACCTCACACATTGTTGTTGGGTTTTGGGGGTTTTTTTTGGACATGCAAAACAGTGGCTGTTGAATTTTTACATCCTTCATAACAAGCTCGTGGGGTCATTTACATTAAAAGCATTTAAAACCCAGAGACCAGTCCTTAATAGTTTATTTCACAGGCTTTGTACTCTAACATGCCGAACCCCCAGCAGTCTGACACAAAGCTATTGACACCAAGGGAAATGCTCACATAGTAGGGTCAGGATCAGGCTTTAAAGGTGAGATTATTTTTCATGATTCTATGTGGCTTCCTCGATTTCGGTTGAGATCAGCAGGAACAAAAAGCAAAGATCCATTGTTATTGATGATAATGTCTTCACAAACTACAGCGAGGTCTCACACTGGATAGCAAGAACGAGGTATGCCAGCTTTCTTCTGATGGGTGTCAAAATCTCTTGGTTAATAATAAATAAATGTATGCTTATTATATATATAGTACTTTACACAGTAGAGTGCTTTACACACATCAGCTAAGAAAAGCTTATGACTCTACGATAGTTCCTCCTGCCCACATAGCTGAACATACGCTTCTGAAAAATTTTCTGTGGAGCTGTTAGACAGCAGTATTAATACACAAGCCTTTGGATGTGTCATCAAGATGACATACAAAATAACAAGCTGCTTGTCCAACCTGTCTCCTCCCAACTGCTGTCATCTTTAGGGTTCATCTGTCACAGGGCTCCGGGTTGTAATAGCTCTGAAAAGCTAGTAGATACACGTAGCCCCAGATCTGCCACCTTCTCTCAACCCACCTACATCCTCTCTTTTTATGCTGAAATGCAGAAAAAACATACATTTCGTCAGGAGTTCTTCTTTCCCACCAGCTGCCCCTCAGGCCATTGGCTGCTGCTTTTCTGCTCTTCCTCTCTTCTCCACTTGTCCCATATATTTGGAAATTATGCAATATAGACATGAATAATAATAACATATTAATATTTCAGATCGTTAATGCCTGTGCGGCACTTCAACAAGTTCAAGATGTTCTAGCACTTATGTCAGGTATCCATACTCTAAAAATGGGATAATGGGAAACGTTCTGTGTTTTTCAAGTTCCTCCTTTTAGCTGTATGGGCTCCCTGTTACGGTGGCTGGCTCCAGAAACCTGCTATAATAATTCAGCACAGGCTTTGGGATTGTGGTTTGTTCTGATGGCCATTATTATTTATGTCATGCACACCACATTTTTAGAACCATATTGCTTTTGCTCATAAAAACCACATGGCTATAAATCTAAAGTGTTAAAGTGTCTTCAAGGCTAGAACTTAAAATAAATCTCGAGTCAGTAGTATTCCCAGTGTCAGAGGACTTAGGTGACAGCAGGCTCATTTTCAAAAGGTTCTTTCCTTTTTTTATTGTATCCAGACTGGTTCTCTAAACACTGAAATTCTGAGCAATGGTCATTTTGTGGCATTAGAAAGTTGAGTGACTGTCAGTTCTGCAAAAACTAATGGCTCAAAATGCCTCCTTGGGAGTGAAGTCAGGAATACTAGATGCTGCAGAAAAGCATGGAGGACTTATATTCTCCCTGAGATAACCTAGCTTAAGCAATGACACTCCATCGGAGGGAGTCTGATCCAGCATCTCTGAACCATTGAACATGATAAGTGACCTCTGGGCCGGGAAAGGAACGGTTCAATATGCAGTTGGGCAGTGTTCCAGGCTTGTCTGGAGAATATTGCTGCTTCTGAAAGAAAGAACGAAGTAGGCAGCGTAGCATCCATGCACCAAGTTCGCATTACGTTAGCAGATTAAACTACAAATTCACATCTATTTCATGGCATGCAATAGATGAGGATTTCAAATAAAGGTGAAAATACTTGAAGAAAGCTAACCATTTACACTACTGCTTTCTCTCCATAGTATGTTCATTCCTACACTGAACATTTTTCAAACGACATGTTCCAAGAAATCCTGAAGCATCTCTGTCAGTGTGCTGATGACTTCCAAGAAGCAGTAAGACATGATATGTGGAGGCAAATGTTTACTGATCTCTTCCTACACTGTGATTATGGAAAGGTAGGCAAAGCAGCTCTCAACCTAATTTCAATATTAGTTCAATTGAAATTCAATATTGAAATTCAATAATTTCAACTGGTGCTTCCAGTTTGGTATTTCTCTGGGTCATTGCCTTCTTTTTATTCTCCATGACTCCAGATACTCTCTTTGTGCTTACTCAGCATTATTTTAGAGGACAATAGCTGCTGCACTGTCTTCAAATTCATAGTTCTTAGCCACAGAAATAGCCAGTAGCTTGTAAGCTGATGGCTAATTAGAAACTGAATGGCCTAATGTGATGACTCTGGAGAAGAAATTAACCACGGACTTTACTACTGCTGGTCATTACCTGTTCCCACAGCACATTCAGAATGTTTGGGTGCTAATTTGTCCATTCAGCCGTGCTTCACAAAAGGTAACCTGATGTAGATTGACCTTAACAAATGTGCACATTACTACAGGAGTAACATACATTGTGTTAATTATGTTACATTAATTTATACACCTTTAGGGCTTCTATCAATAAATCTCATAATAGTTTAAATTTAAAATGCAAAATAATCTATCTTTACAACCTCTCTGAGAAAAGTACTGTGAACTTCAACCACAGTTTATGGGCAGGAAATTAAAATACAATGAGTCATTTACAGAGCTGGAACTGGAACTCAAAAGCCATAATTTCGTTTTCAGCAGCAATAAACTCTATCTATCGGCCTCTGAATACACCTGCATCCTCATTAAAAAAAAAAAAAAAAAAAAAGCTAGACTTATTAGAAAACCAGTAAATAGTAGCAGCTGAAGAATCAATGGCATAAGCTATTGCTAAAATCCTGGGTTTCATCCACAAAGTATGGTACTTATTACGAGTAGCCTCAGTTAGCCAGTTGCTGGCTACTACACAGCAAATGGTTGCCATAATCTTACCGTTTTCTCCCCTACATAAATTATTCCATCCAGCACTCCCCTAGTGATGTTTACAGCGTGCCTACCCAGAATGAACTGTGCTCTACAATGTCATGCTAATAATGTCATTACCTCTAAGAGAATGGAATTACAGAGCACGTTTCAACGCCAATGGTGTGTTTTAGAGAATAGCAGGCAAGCTGCCGTTTCAGGGATGAGGGAAGAAATGTGTCTACTTCTCAGTTAGAAGACATTTCATTTTCCTATTGCTCTGTCAAGAAAAGCTATGATGGATCCTCCTGGGTAGAGTAATATATAAAGCTCAGTCCTATCTTTGCCATGCATTTTGAAAGGATCCCTTCTTTCCCTTTCATGTTTTAGCGTGACTTTCTTCCTATTATTTCTGTGGCGGTAATCACCATCTCCATGCTACTAATCCCAGTGGAATCTCAGAGGCAAAGAGCCAAAAATGCTCGCACAACATAACAAGAGCGAGCAGCTATCAGCACAGACGCCACCGCTGCCCAGAAAAAAACGATCAGAGCACAAACGTGGTTGCTGTTTCTAGCCTCCGAGGTAGCATTGCTCTGCAAACGGAGTTCACTAAACTGTAG
Source organism: Nipponia nippon (assembly GCF_047370975.1). Lineage (NCBI taxonomy): Eukaryota > Metazoa > Chordata > Aves > Pelecaniformes > Threskiornithidae > Nipponia > Nipponia nippon. The sequence continues at coordinate 6,640,034 of NW_028262331.1, forward strand.
TGTGGACCATGCAGTTCTTTTAAACCTGACCTGGTTTCTTTTGTATAGCTCTAATAAGTCCTGCAGTACTGTACCCACAGGGAAGCTAAAAGATGCAAACTAACCCAAGGACTTCTACCACTTGAATGCGATCCATTACCTGTAGTGCTCATTCTGCAAAGCACAGCAAAGCAGTTGTTTCAGTTCCTAATTTCCATTTGTTTGGTAGCAGGCAGTTATTCCAGTCTGCACGGTGAGTGCGGCTGGCTGCCTCAGCGAGCTGCAATTAGGGCCAGGGAGCTGAGAAAGCAGCGTTTAAATTACAGTCAAATTAGAAGGTATCCACATGATCATTATTATGATTTCAAATGCATGCATCCAGAAGGATGGCAGCTCAGCAAGAACAGCCTGGACATGGAGCGAAGCAGAAACTCTCCAAGACTATACCAGACCAGAGCTGAATCGCTGCTCTAATGCCCATGAAGGCAACAGCTCTGAATTTTAAGCTTATAGTCTATCTGTGCTCACATGCATCAAGTATAGTTTCTTTCATACATTATAACAGAATCTGCATTAATTTTCAGGGAATTTTAAGCTCGAGATCTTTAAATGTACCTGAATTTAGTCAGAGATTAGTTTTCAAACTAACGAAGCTTGAGACACTTCTGATTACCTTTCTTGCGGTACAGCAACAACAAAGTCTGCTTTCTCATGACCTTTTCGGAGTGTCTGTTCTTTCCATCTTGCTCACTAATGAGCATATTGTGGTGTTCAAGGTACACACATCCCATTTCCAGAAAAACAATCAAGCAGTTAAACACTGACCTATTGCTGATTAAATGCAGGTCTGGTTTAGTCTGTGTTGCTAAAGGAGTTACTCACAGATCACACAGCATTGCTGAAAACAACTGAGAATCACCACCTGCCAATATCTAGGTGACAAGAAAATTAGGTCAGCGTGTTTCAGTTCTCTAGCCACTGGAGCTGGCACCCGTTAGAAGTGGAGACGAGATTTGGGCGGCTGTACAAACACAGATGGTCTGCTGTTATTTATGGCGGATGCCCTACCTGTCCTGCCGACAAGACTCAGTACGAAGGGCTGATGGGCAGGAATCTTTCATCAGCCTCCCCAGTCACACACGAAGTACACAGAGACGTGACCTTTGCTAGTAAATTTAGGAACCCAGAAAGCTAGCCTAACTGGGCACAGGGCCTTGGAACTGGTTTTCCTGTTGTAATGCTCCTCTCTTCTGTAGAAAGCTTTACTGTGCCGCGTTCCTCCCAAGGCGAGTTGTAAGGAAAAGTGTCCTGAAATAAGAGACCTCTGGTAGAATGGCAAATCTGTATGAATTGTAAATGTTAAAACAAGGTGGAAAATATACCCCTAATTCATATTCTGTAATTTCTGAAAAGGAATTTACTATTTTTAACAATATCTAAAAATAAAATCATTTCATCTAAATCACAAAAAACCTCTTCTAGAATCTGAGTTATCTAAATCCTCCAAGTATATTACTTTAACATGACAAAAAAGTATCTGAATCCCAAACCAATATTTTTATTTTCTTTTTAATAATACTTCATTCATTGATTTACCTTTTCAATAAAACAAAGCTTTGCAGTAGTGCTGCCAGCTTCAAGGCAACCAGCAGATGACTGTGACAAGTAACAGCTGAGGAGATTTAAAGGGAAAATTAAGTGTGTGTAACGGAAATACTGAAGGGAGAATCCAAATATTACGCAGTGATCTGGTAACATCTTCAGAAACATGTTCTGTGTTTGTGTATCTACTACATGGATGCATAATCCAATCTGATATATTCAACTGAAAAACAAACAGCATAAAGAAATGTTTGCATGGGAGCGTGCAAGGTATTTGTATATTAATGTCAAGAAGATGAAGATACTAGGAATCAGGGCCTACATCCTGTAAGTTTAGGGACAGAATTGTGTGACGACATTTGTTGTTCCAAACCCACACATGACTGAAATTCAGCTGTAATTTCCAGCATTTTTTTACCAGCAGGAATTAAGTTACAGGAGTCTGAAACACTAAAACTGGACTGGATAACAGGTTACTTTTCAGTTCTGATTCTTTTCTCAGAATTTACAAAAAGCTTTCAATTCCCTTTAGAGGAAAGGTGTTGCAGTAACAGAAAATGTGATTTATTCACTTAGTTTTCAGTATTAGCTTCCTTGGGAGGCACTTCTCCACTAAGTGATGGGTATCTCTCAGTTGTTTTCAAATCCTCTGTTCCCAAACATTGATGCCATTAATTACGGTTTTAGATTATAAACAACGCAGTCATCTTGAGCTCATTTCCAGAAAAGAGCAGCAACCTTCTTCCTTTATTTCTTCAGCCTAAGGGCAGGAAAAGTTCACAAAGAATTAAAAGCTCAGTGAATTTTACATTTTGCGGTCTTTAAGAGCAAAATGTGAAAAGGAAATCAATAATTCAGTTGGAAAGCTACTTGCTACAAATAATGAACTTAAGTAAATCTGTTCTTTAATTAACTACTGTATTTCAGTAACGGGAGGGAGATGACAAAGGTGGCAGGACTTAAATAATGACAACAGGAATTCATCATAAAATGGAAAACTTGCAATCGTTTAGATTTGCTTTACTTTTTAAACTCACAATTTCCTGATTGGAAATGACCCATTTCATTCTCTCTTCCTGGTTTTATTGTCTGTATACACCCACCCTGAGCAACAAGGACTTAATAAACTCCGCATCTTCCTCTGCAGTGGAACTACGGATACCTCTCTCACCTCTCTGGGCAAATGTGTATGAATTTATAAAGGAAATTAGGGAGGTTGTCATAATAGCTCAGATTTTTGGACTAATTATTTTCCCAGGCAGTTGCCAATACATACTGCTTCAAAGGAAACGATGGGGCACAAAACCAAACTACTATGCGCAGTCACTAACATAATACAGCACAGCCCAAAATATGTGAAAATTCTTCCATAGTACTGTCAGGCAATCAATATCTGTCCTGAAAGTGTGAAATGTTGAAGCTTTGATCTTTATATGAAGAACTCCTTTGGCAGAAGTAGTTACAATCATCCGACTGTAATTTGACAGGAATATGCAAGAGGATGTGCCTGCAAAGTAGGATGCATGAGGAGCTCCGGCTAAGCCCAGAGAAGAAATTTTTGCCCCTATAAAATAAATTCACTTCTTTGAAATTTGTACTGATGTTCTGGTAATGGACAATTTTCAGTCACAGGTAATTCTTAGCTAATGGTGCCTTTCTAGTGCTGCAAATGTTGATGTAAGTCCCAAGAACCAGAGAGAAAAATACAATAATTGTAATCTTTTTGTCTAGGTTGGTCTCTTAGACAGACAAAAAATACTTGCCTTACTGGTAGACTTCTACGACAGAAGCCCGGTGATTGCTAAGAGGGGATTCTGTAACCCAAGACAGTGTAAGTGTACGGGATGTCTCAATTGTGGTTAAAACACAAGGAGGTCACACAAGGTTGTAAAGTTAATATATGTTTTATAAATGTTACCAGAAATGGACAGAGCCTAAAAAAGGACCCAAATGAATGCTGTGACCTGTACACCATAATTTGCAAGCATGTTTTGCAAACTGTGATGCAATGTTCAGAAATACTTCAGCATCCAAAACTTTTCCTTCCTACAAAATCCTGAAGTACTTTTTGGAAGTAGGATTAAAGAATGACTGCTTTTTCTGAAACAATTGTTCTTTCCTACTGGGGAATATTAGAAGTTAATTTTGTGTTTACGCTAGAATTTCTCCAGGAACATGGAACAATAAAGAAAAAAACACAGAGAAACATCTACATGGAAGTAAAATATTTTTAAGATATTGGACATTAATTAATTGCTACGATCAAATGCAAGGCAAATTACAGCTTTCCTTCTTAGTGTGGAGAATTATGAAACATTTATTTCAAAAGCAATGTGGTGTAATACACAATAACAAGTGCCGTTCTCTGCAGGCAAAGACATTGTTCTGAAGTTTTGTGTTTCTGAGATGCATGTTTGCAGAAGGTACTTTCTAATAGTTTGTATTTGCTCAGGAATACCTTTTTTCTTTTTATTTAAATTGTCTTATGCAATACTAAAGAACATAAAACCAATGCAAACGATCAACTTATCAACATTTTTTCTATTTTAGGGCCAATAATTGAGCTGCAAGAGATTGAGCTTGCGGATTTATGGGGAGGCCTTGATGACCAAGAAGTTTGTGAGGAACTGAGTGAAAAGTTAGTCTTGTCTCAAACAGGCATTTCCGAGGGAGAGATTTTAGCATATGAACCTGTAGATGATAACAGACAAGGCACATGTAGAATGACAACTAGTGTCAGAGAAGGTCTTTTTGAACAAATGGGCATGAGTGAAGCTGCGACTAGAGGAATTTCTAAGGAAGAAAACCAAGCAGCAGAATCAAGTGATGCTGAAGTGAGACAGGAAGGTGAGGACGCTGTGTCAGCGGTGAAAAGCACTGATTTTGAAGCTCGTGATTTGGATGGAGATACAATACATAGTGAGAAATCCAGTTTCCATGAAGGCATCAAAACTGAGAGGCAAACTGAGTCTGCAAGTGCGGACAAACAGGAGGAAGCTTTCCCAGGATCAGCCTCTGCTGGGTACAGCCTCAGCACGGGTGAGGAACCTGCATCTGAAAAACAGGTGGAGGAAGAGGAATTTAGCCTGGGTAGAGAGCCTGATACAGACACAAACAGGGAAGAAGATTATCGTATCTCAGACAGAGAACCTGGCTCAGAAGGGCAAGTTAGTCAGGAGAAGGACAACTGGATTGCAGAGGCAACCAGCACAATTTCAGGACCAACACCTGAAGCTACAACCATGACCTCAGAAGGCAGAGCTGTGGAAGACATGGACATCATTGCTTCAAAACAGGATGCTCCAGTTGCAGAGGTTGTGAAAAAAACTCCTGCAAGAAAAGAGAGTGTTTCTAGGCAGCATGGCAGCCAGTTTGGCCAACAGACAAGCTCAGAGACAAGACTGCAGGATGAGGACCTTCTGCAAGACCAAGGTAAAGGTAAAGCAGTCTCCTTTATTCTGGCAGACCTTAATCTTTTTCAACATATACATGTGGACTGGTTTAACTATAGGTGTGTTTTTAATCCATTTCAAAACTATGGAAAGCATGCGAGTGATTTCTGAATACACAAGACAATAAGCTTTAATATCTTCTCAGCATGGTGTTTTCTGCCGAGGTTTCAGACTGTGTTCCTCGCACAGGACGGCAGGTGAGTCACTTTGCTGGTGATCTGTATTCAAGGCACTGAGCAGACCCTTTAATTCAAGTAGGGACTTTCTGAAGCAGCAGCATTTTTATAATAAGGAGAAACTTTATGTTCTGTTTCACTCTGTAATATTAGTAGCAAGACAGGAGCCTGAGCACGTTAAATATAGAAATTACTTTTAATAATTTTTAGACTGTGATTGCCCATAGAGAGAAATGTTATGGGATCATATATCAGGAACCTTTTATTTTAATCTCTTACTGTCTTTCCAAAGGAATATCATACTTAATTGTGTACAAAGGCCCTTGTTCTGTGTGTTTCCTAAGAGGTACTTTCTTAAACATACTAGAAGGTCCAACTTCCTTGCTAGCGCTCTGTGAATACACTCTTGTGTCTTACAGTTTAAAACACTGCAAGAACTGGGTCTACATTGCCAGAGCAGTCTAGTGACAGACTTATTACATAAAGAGGGCTGTAAAGCTGATGGTACAGCCCATTGGTACCTACAGCTTTCTGTGGTTAACTCCCAGTACTCAGCACTAACCTCTCGTTCAGCCAGGCCCTGGATGCCCACATCCCGCATTGTCTGGGGCATGCGGGACTTCCAACTTCGGAGCAGATTCCCACCCTGTTCTTGCAGAAACGATGGTGTGATGATACAATGCTCTTTGAGAGAAAGGTGGATGGAAATAAGAAGTCTGAATATAATTTTGAACCTATCTTGGAAAAAAGTTATCTTATTGCTCTTGCTAAAATGGATATTTGCAGCTGGGCTTAAGAAATGTAGCATTCACCAGGTGAATTTCAGGAAGCAGTATTTCCAGACAGTAAAAATAAATAGCTACTGATAACAAGGGTAACTCCAGAAACACAGAGGTAGATTTTACATGTTAATCAGCAGGGTGCTCAGACTAGTAAGCTCTGGTTCACAGAAGATTTCTTTTTAAAATTGCAGGTCCAGCACACTCAGACAGACAGGATTCTCCAGCTGAAGCTAGCCAGGAGTTCCAAGTGCCATGGTCCGGTGACTGCTCATGTCAGCTCTTTTCATCTGCCTTAGAAACTATAGCTTGGATATATGTATTTAAAGGCTTCTATAAAAGCTGCATCTTGTGTCTTTTTTAAAAGCATGTGTCATTACAAGGTATATTTTATCTTTCATCAGGTGACCTTCTGACTTCTGACCTAAGTTGCAGGTATAGCAGCTATGGAGGGAGAATTCCAGAGGACGGGAAGTGTGAGAACACTAGATTTCCAGGTATTTGGTTCACAAAGTTGTGCGTTCGCTTGGGCACATAGTGGCTGGCAGTGTCTGCAGACATGCCAGTACTGCTGCAGCTGAACGTTTTGGCAAGAATAGAAACACTAATTCCTGAAGCTGACTTCAAGATAAGAGCAGTGTAGTCTTTGTCTCAGAAGGCCACTTGCTGTGTAACAGTAATTTCAGCCCACCTGTATTCAGTGATTTGACCTGGTTGTATGATAGCATCCATGCTAGACTGGAGCATAAATCTGAAGAGATTAGAAAAGTATAAGCAGATTAAGGCCTTTAGTCAGCACGGAGTCAGTCGGTATTCAGCCATAATTTCACTGGACAGGAATTGCAGGATTCACGACCGCGGTGAGATCTGCCACAGGGCCGGCTTTCAGGCAGCGTTTGGCTTCCTGCGACACACTGTGCTTTCTGCCTTTCAGACTTATGTCCCATCATGGCACAGATTCAGAACCGTTGGGCTTCTCATACTAGGAGTGCCTTTGATGAAAGCTGCCTCAACCTGCCACAGTTTGTACAGCTCATGGAGACATTTGTTGGTGAAGACATTTCTCTGCCTACTGTGAAGAGGCTTATTGCATTTATCAAAGAAGAATACAAACAGACAGAAGAGGAAAAAATGGAACAACTAGAAAAAGTAAATATTGTTAAGTTTTGCTGATCCCATGTCTAAACAAAAACCAAGCAAATGTCTACAGACACTGACAAAGTCAACTTTTTAATCTCATGCTGGCAGAGCTATTCACTTGCAGCCTTCCATTCTCTATTTCTTCAAGAGACCTTTTACCCCTTTGTTTTCATAACGATCCTCCCTCCCTAGCCCTTAGCTCTAGAAGTGATGACAGACTCATCCCGTAAGAGGTTGTCTGTCTGTTTTAGAGCTGGACTCAGTGAGACAGCAAGTTGATAGTCAATTGTGAAAGAGCTCAAAACATTCCATTCTGCTTATTCAACTTCATAATAGCCAAGAACCTGATCTCTGATCTACTGCACTGGCACGTACAGAGGAGGTTGTGGATGTTTTGGGGAGGATTTTAAAACAAGTGTGTTTGGTTTTGCTATGTGCATGGCCGTATGTGAATGTGCACATGCTTCTTTGTGTTTAAGTTGCAAGGTGCTCTTGCTGTGTGTTGAAAAATACATTCCCCTTCAGCAATATCCTCATGCGCATCATCAGGGTGCCCCACGTCACCTCAGAGTACAGATATATTTCGTGGTGGGTCTGTCCATCATAGCCTCTCTAGCTGCATTGCCCTCAGACTTCTTTCTAGTTTTCCTCTGTGCTGCTGACCTAATTTGGATGAGATATTGGATCTGACGGCTCTACTGTCCTCACACTGGACGCAATGCACACTGCCAGTATTTTGGCCTTTGAGAGAATTCCACTCCAGCCATTTATCACTGTATGCTGTGCAAAGACTGGGTTTAAAGGACAAATTGTACATGCATTTGCTTGGAGCCCACACACTTCAGGGCAGCACCAGCAAAATAACAATGTAGGGAAATGCAAACTGTCAAATCTCTGGTGTTACTAACAAGGCTGTGGTTAGTTCTTGATAGGAAGACATTTGTATTCTGGGAAACTTCCGCTAACCTGAGTTGATCTCACCTTAGATCCAGCACGTGCTTCATTTATTCACTGGGAAATAACCCTCTGCAGTGCTGATTCTGCCTGGTAAAACTGAACTGTTGGCTGTGTTTAGTGTTTCCAGATGTCTCCCAGGTTTAATGATTCACGTCCAGGTCTGAGCTGTGTACGTACAGATTTGGCCTGGCCCATGGGAATTGTGTGATCAGCATACCACCGCAGTGTCCATGCTTGTGTAGACACTGAGCATCGGTGTCCAGGAACTCTCAAAGACCAGCTGGTCCTCTGTTGCAGGCTCACCACATCTCTCGCTTGGCCCAACGGAAACTGCTTCTGGAAGCACTTTTCGAAAAGTGGGACAACAATGCATCCGGGTTTCTGGACCTGGAAGAGGTGGATGCTGTTCTAAGCACATTCAAGGAAGGGATGGAAAAAGAGGCCTTGAGGAAGGGTAAGGAGACAGCTCTGCTCTGAGAGAACAATGTCAACACAGTAGGCCTTGAACCATTCAACGACAGTGCTAACGAAGTTGCTGGCAAGCAACAGTCATTTTTTGGTTTTGCAAGCAGTCATAAGCATACAAGGTATGATGTATAAAATGAAAAGGAACAGTTATCCAGACTTACTTGTTAATGCATAGCTCCATCCCCTCCTCCTGTGCAAGACTCCCCCGCGACAGATTCCCAGTCAGAGAGGTAGCCCAATGCTTTCATGGCATTGTGATGTGTTGAAAAATTATTTCAGCTGTAACACACAATGTATACTTGTGATATGGCAGTGAAAAACACACGTAAAGCCTGAGGACGCGTTTCGCAATTTTAGTCTAGCCTGTCTGTGTTATCCAGCTATTTTTAATAGATGCATTTTACTGTGCTATCTGCAGGAATGTATCTCATAGGAGAGAACACCAGCTTTCCTTATAGGTCTCAAATGGCCTTTAGTAATCCACACTGTTGCACGGCTCTCATGCATTAGATAGCAACTTCGAGTCTGACTTCTCTGTAGGTTCATTTCTCCGAATAAACTTAGCAAATTTGGTCCTTGACAGAATAGACTTGGGTCAGACAGAAGTGCTTCACCTGGACCAGTCTGGCAGCCTCATGCATATTAACATGTGGGCATTGGGTGCTCTGAAATACTGTATTAGCAATTAAGAACATGTCTACCTGTGCACTTGGGTGGAGAGGACTGGTTTATTCATCTCCACACGTATCTTCATGTTGCTTGTTCTGCCACGCGTTACTGAAAACGGCTCATTTTGGCAACCACCAAAATCCCTTTACCCTTTGGCTCCCTTGAGGCATCTGGCGGGGTGGGGAGCGCACCGGCATGCTGCAGTGAATTGTCTCCAGGCTGCACAGCCACAGAAGAAACTGGCAGTTCACAGCTCTCTTGTATTCAAGGCATGCCAGAACACACTACAGAAATATGGAAGGACATAGCCCCTTCCACAAAGGGCTCATAAACTAAAGGACAAATAAATAGAAAGATAGCATAGCAAAATCAATACCACCTACAAGCAACATAAAACTATTTCTAGCAGTTTCAACCTGATCTCTCAAAGACATCGTGGAAGAAGCAGGTTTGGGGGAAGGGTTCACAGACATTGCACTCCTCCTGGATGAAAACACAGAGTGAAAAGTGGGTAGAATTATTTGATTTTCCTTGTGAGTGAAAAGCGTAACATTACCGATATAACAGGGAAAATAATTCATTATGCTGTAGCTCAGTAATAAAGGAACTGTTCGTGCCATGTTCAACTGCACACGCATTTCTTTCTTCATCTCTTTCTTCAAAGAGAGGAGAAAGTGGAGGTGAAAATCCAAACATTTTTATACCATCAAAAAATTCTCCATCCTAATTCTGTCAGAAAATCAGAAATTAAATTTAAAAATATTGAATGTTGTTTAGATGATGGGCAGAATAAGACAGCATTAACAGCCAGCTCCACCATGACTGGGGCCAGTTAGTACTTGCTACTTCTGCAGCTAAAATCAGTGACAAAATGCCCCCCGACTTCTGGGGGGGAAGGAGGAGGCTCTCAGCCCCCGTAAACATCAGGATCTTGGGTGCCCTGGGAGGCGACCAGGGCAGCTCCCTGCCTGTTCCTGCGCATCATTAATCAAAGCATTTTCTATTACACTGTTCCTTAGAGCCCATTGTATGTATTGATCACAAAATACTCCCTGCTTAATGGCAGTCACACTTCTACCTATATATCTTTGCTTGCTTAGTTTGCTAGTAGGAAGCGGCTTGATGTATAGCGCTCTCTACTTCTTCGGGTCCACCAGGATTTGAAATTAGGATGCAGAAAAAAATGATGAAAGTGTTCGTCATGGCAGTGCTCAGGAGAGGCACAGCCAGGAGCATGATCAGGCAAGCACGGCTTGGGCAGAGCACCCGGTGAATCCCGGCTTTCCAAAGCCAGGGAGCTGCCTGCAGCTGGGAAAGCCTGGGCAAGAGCACCCCCGTGAGCCCAGAGCTGCGGCGTGGGCTGGAAGCGCTGGTACAGGGCTGCAACGGCTCTGTTAGACCGGCTGCTGATTTAACTAACAGCTGAACAGAAACCGACGGGGTACATTTACATTTTCATGCTCAGTCCGTTAGGATTACAAGTCTAAGATGTGTCCCATTTGTCTTCAGGACCTCCGGGCAAACTGGAAGTTTGTGAACTAGAGTGAGTAGATACAGAAAGCGATTCTTGAGAATCACAGTCTGACCCTTGTGGCATTCCTCCTTCCTCCAAGCAAAGGGAACTCTGCCAGACCTTTCTACTGCAGCTTGTTTGCCCGTATTTGGGCCAGCTCAGCTGCGATCTCTGGCCCATGGAAAAGGGGACTGGGGCACGGCTCCACGCCCCGGCCTCGTGCAGGATGGGAAGGAGCAGCCTCCGTGCAGTCATCTCTACTCCTTCACTCCCCGGAGAGCTAACAGGCAGCACTTCACTGGTTTAGATGCTTTTCACACTGATTTATTCTTCTAAACCCTTATAAAAGCTCTCTTGCTCCTTGTGCTCCACATCTACGTCCCTTGGTGCAGTACAGGCGATTCCAGAGCACCGTTGTCCCGACCTCGGTACGGCTTCAATAGAGCTTTCGTTTTCTTTGCTCTTTGTTTATGAGATTTAGCACAATACAAATGTTATTTCAATAATTCATCAAAGGCACCTAATGAATGGTAATTAACAATGATAGTTACTTTGGAAGGCCTGAAAAGAAAAATATAATGTCTGCAAGTATGGTACATAATGGAAAATCCAGGAATATGAGTCACCTGTGAAATCATCTGTAGACTCTGGCCTTCACATTTTTAATGGGCTTGTTGAATAGTGTTTCTGTAAGGTTTCAACTACTGTTACGGTATGCAGAATGCCTACCGGCAGCCCAGGCCCACCAGCCCCTCAAGTGTCCATAAAATTTGGTTCTGATGTGAAGATACCTCTGATTTTTGATAACTCCGAGCAGCTTTCCTTTTTTCCACTGACTAAACAATAAAGTTTAGGTATGTTGCAGAGGTACAAAAGGGGCGCAGGAGCAATGCCTTGCAGGTTTCTTTCTAAGCAGGTGAGAAAGCAGGCATCTAGAGGAAAAGGTGCATCCAGTCTGGAAGCTGGAGACTACCTGTCACGATGACAACTTACATTTAGGAGGTAGCTCAAAGAAACCCAGAATGATGGACTGGAGCACTACACCCAAAGCCAGTTTAGGGCTTGATTCATATTTTGCACAAGAAAAGCAGAACATTTGATTCAAATAGACTGTCCCTGTCTTATTTTCTGTTTCTTCTGCTAGCAAAGAAACACCTTTGCTCCCGTTACCCACAGCTCAGCAGAGTGGGGAAGCTATCCCCAAAGGCATTCCAGACTTTCCTTGAGTTAGTTGCTTCTGAGTTCCCTGGTGATGAGTACGAAGCTATTGATAATTTGGTGGAATTTCTGACCACAAGTGTGGAACGAAGCCACACGGAGTGCCTGCAAGGCTTAGCCAGGAGGAGATGGCTGCACAATATCCAGCAAGCAGCTGAGACCAGCGGAGCAAGCATGGAACCAGTTTACAAAGCAGTGTTTAAAGCCCTCTCCCAGGTACGCATCCCAGGGAGCACAAGAGTCGTTTGTGTTGGGATTGTGCCACTGACTTCAAACCCCGGTGCATCTGAGCGGAACTCGCAGGTAGCATGGGAAGCTGGGCTGGGCTGGTTTCCTTGTGCTCTTCTGCACTTTGATGCTCAGGAGAGCCCATGGTTACGCACAGAAAGAGTCACGGGTCAGATCTGCAATACAAGAATTCTCGTCCATGCTCTGCCAATCCAGAATGCATTTCGTGGACACTTATGTCTCGCTTTTTGAACAGCTGACTCAGATCAAATTTGGAAATCCATACCTCTGGTTTTAGAGCTTCTCACATGAAACACACCAGACTCAGTTTCGGACAAAGATGGTTCGTTTGTAGTGGAGATATTGTTTAATTTTTAACTTGCAGCTGCAACTTTAGATGTTTGTCCTCACCATTAAAGCCCTCCTCAAAGCAAAACTGCTCTCATAGTAGCTCAAGTGTTCTTACAATATTTGGGTTTGTAAATGTAGCAACTCTGGCACTTGTTTGTCTCATTTTTCCAAAGGCATCTCCTATTAGAGAAGAAATCCACAGGAGTTTTTGCTTAGGCACAGGTTATAATTAGATTATTTTTATATTCACTGCTCCCCATTAGCAACAGGAAAAAAGAAACCCATTTCCTTGCCAATCAAAATACGACAAGTTTTTGCTTGTAACAGAGCGTAGCAGTCAGACACGATCACAGCATAGACACGTACATGTCATGCAGTTGGTGCGTGATATACAAAATCCGTGACCCAGAACAGCATCTCAGCAAAAAATGAGACAAGTGCTAAGTACATGAAATAAGTGTGATAGCCGATGGCTAATGTACATAATGTAATGGGAAACACTTGGTTGCTAGGATGCAGAAGCCCATGGGGATAACAAGAAGATCAGTGCATATATTGCCCTTTTGGAAGAGAACCAGCTCTCACCAGAGCGGGGACAGATTCTCCTACACTATGTGGCATGTACCGCAGATGATGCTCCGTATGTTCTCAACCAGATACTTTACAGAGACATGAAAGGAGTAAGGTAAGAAAAGCTGCAAATAACTCTTCCTTTTTCTTAAAAATATTTGGAATGTAGGGGTGCCAGGCGGTGTTTGGGGTGCACTGGAAACAGGGGTTGATAGAGTACTCCGGAGAGGAAATCCCCTCCGGGACCGTTGTGGGATGATTCATTATCCTACACATGCCCTTACACTTCGCGTGGTCTACTTAGAACTGCTCTGTTTGGGATTTCACTCCTTTCCTCAGGGAGATTAGCTGACAGTCTAATAAATCTCATCCTTCAGCAAAAGTCAATTATATTGGGCCTACACTTTCTTCTTTAAAAATTAATTCCCTTACACCAGTTTATATCTATAGGATATTTTTTGAGAACAATGCCTTCCCTTCCCTAATGTTTACACTATAAACAGCTTTCATGCCTCTTTACTTCTCGTTTCCAAAAGCTAGACATCTTTCTTTAAATATTGCTTCTTCTAACCTATTAAATGTAACTGCTGCTCGCTTCTGTATTCCCTTTCATTATGGTCATTAGTTGATGTTTTTAAAATGTCCTAAGGATGAGAAGTGCCTTATTTATTACCCCTGTCTTCGGGATGCAAGAGGTAAATGTGGTATTTCTGCACGTAGTCAGAATAAGGAGCTAACACCTTCCTTCTCTGATGCCAAAAAGCAGGGAGAGGTCAAAGCTGCAGTGTTTATTGCTTTGCTAAAGGTTTTCTGCTACTCTGAACAAACCTCCTAAGTTTATTTTTCAGCTTTGCAGCTGTTGAAGAGGGAAAGCCAATCCATGTTCCAAGAGTTCAGCTCCACGGAAATATCCACTTCTGGAACTATGACCGCCCAGTGAAGGAGAGAAGAGGTTCACTCCTGGTACTGCCATTGCACGATGCTGGCTGGAGAGTCTTTGGCATTCTAGGACTTGACACCCTTCGGGACCAGTGTGAGAAAACCATCTTTCTGACCCATGAGATCAGTTTCTATCAGGTGGGCACCATCAGAGAGCAGTTTGTTAGACCACTCTTCAAAAAGCTGCGTAGGGACCATGTCAATTTTACGTGTTCGTTCTAAGTAAAGGTAAGATGTACAACTAAGAAAAGAACTGTGGGCCCCTTTTTACTGTATATGGTGAAAGTGGTGTGAGCCGAACACCTTATCAATATCTTACTGATTAGCATCTTACCTGTAATTGATTATGAGGTATCACCTCATCAATAATTTATTTAAGATTCTCCTGACTAGTAAATTAATTGCACTTTTGTGCACAGCCCAAAGATGGCAGCTTTTATTTCCTGAACCTCATATTTGTGTTTGCTTCCATAAAGTGGCATGAAGCCTTACGTTTTACATGGCGGAGTAATTATAAGCAACAGCAGTCCGGCTTTCTTCGGGATGCTCTCTAGAATCAGCCTCACTGTGGATGCATCGTCTGGGCAGCAGGGAGCGCAGCAAGCCAACGTTACCGGTCAATTTGGCTCTCTCCACTAAAAAACAACTTTGTCCAGTTTAGGGCTTGGCTGTGACCCCAGTACCCTGGAGCTTTACAGCGTTGTTTGATAAGGGACATTTCACAGTCACTTTTCAGCTTTACAAGTTCTGATTAAAGTACCTTGTTACAACCATTTTGCTTCATTCTGCTGCATGAAAGTTTCCCCAGCTTTTTCCCCAAATCATATGGAACTGTCTGGCTCATTTGGAGGATTCTGCTTTCACAGGGAGTCTCTCAGGCATTCAGCAAAGCCTACCACCATGTCTGCAGACTGGAAAATGTTCTACAGATGACTCTTACTGCTCTGGACTGGTTGTATCCCAGGGCACCCAGCATTCACGCTGTTATTACATACCTGGTGGAGCCTGGCAAAGACAAGGTACGCAGATTACTGCAGTGAATACTGCAGTGAATTACCGCCTGTAATAGTCAGGGGCTGACAAGGCTGCTTTAGTGAGGACCTGCCATTTCTAGCTGCCTGTGATTTGTGTTTTATCATAAAAATGGAAGCCTGCCTGAGATTCTCCTGCCTGCCTGTACAACGAAAGGGCTACAAAGGTAGAGAGGGAAGATTCCCTCTGAAAAGGAGGCTACTCTTCACTCTTTTCATCCTCCCATGTAAAACAATGCAAGAGCACTGCTAGTATAGCCCCTTCTCCATGGGAAAAGGGAATATTCTCCTACTTCAATGCTCACAGCTGCATAGCGGCCAATAGAGCAAAACCCCCCACCCATCCATCCATCCATCCATCCATCCATCCATCCATCCGTAGGTTAGCCAACACTGCAAGTCCCTGCTAAAGCTTTGCTGTTTGGGACCTCCACAAAGGGAGACGCTCTTCTGTGGAGATTCTGTGCATGTCAAAATTACGGTATTTTATAGGAAAAAAAGAATGTCCTAGCTAATATATTAGCTTTTCACAAACCAAGATGTAAATACAGCTCAGGAAGTGGCTGCTCCCCATTAGCTCGCTTGTAAAGGCAGCTTCCCTCGCTGCAGATCATATTCCAGTTGTTGAGCAGGCACTTGGGCCCTGGGAAGCTTGTCACTTCACACACAAGTGAGTGAAGAAGACGAAAAGTGTATGCAATATTTAGGACTGATCCTGTGTCATCACAAAGGCTGTATGACATCTGCTGTAGCCATAATTCAGCTGCTTCCTCTGATAAGCATGGTTTATGTTGGCAGCTTTCTGTTGTCGTTCCAGGCTCTGCTCTGTTCCCTTGTTAGCTGCCTAATAGCCAGGTCATTTGCTCCCCTCTGTGCTTTTCACGTGTCAAGGCACACTGACACAAACATGACATGAGAAAGAGGACTGCAAGGGGACGGGAAAAAGAAGGGAAACCTCTTGTTGGCCTGTGGGTGTTCCTCAGTGCGGAGCCTGGGGACAGATTAGATAGTCTGGCTGAGGGAGGTCCAGGGCACGTTCTTCATTCATCTTGAGCAATACACTCTGGGAATAAAACCAAGCATTGTTGGGAGAGGTCTTTAAACCATCCCATTGCACTTGAATGTACATTGGAGTTGTCTTTAAGAAATAAACAATTTCGTTCCTCTCCAAGTTTCAAAATGGCTGTTCCTTTCTTGGATGCAGCTAAACCTCCCTTTTCTCTCTGGCAGACACGCGACTATGCTCTGCGCAAGGTGATTACTACAGATAATACAGGACAAAAAGGAATTCATAGCTCTCCTGTTCTTCTCCTCAGAAAAGAAAACCTCTTAAGGTAGGCTCCAGCACCTGCAATCGAACTAGTTACCTCTGGTCCTAGACTCTAGCCTGCATCAGGCATGACCCACATTACAGAAAGCCATGGCAATGCCACCCTGCGAGAGCGTCTGGCTGTAGCTCTCTCACTATCGAGGCTTCTGGTGCGTGTGATAGTGAATTATGAAGGGGTGAGGAGTATTTTCTCTTTGAGCTTAGGCCTGCAAAAACTTAAAATTGCAACTTAATGCTCACCAGCTGAGCTGCCAAGCAAGCTCTACATCTGCTGTGAAAGGTTTGCAGGATTAGAGCCTACACTGAAGCATTTTGCTCTTTAGAATAATCTGTTTTCTTTCCTGGCTATATTAGTCTTATTTCCTTCAACTATCTGTTTCCTTCCACTGCCAAGATCCTCACACGCTTGTCTGTTAAGCATATCATCCTTGTTGTCAAAGTTGGTTGAACTGTTCCAGCAGATGTTTTTACTTTTTATAAAACTCCATAGAACAAATGTCAACGTGGTTATAAACAGGAAACTGTTTTTAAAGCAAGACTACAACCTAATTTGGGTTTGTTAAATTCTTACGATTTTCAGCAATGGCCTTGGCTAAGCAAGATTCTGTTCCACAATGCTATTTTCTCCTTTTTGTGTATGGCTTGAATGATACTTAAAGCTGTGCATATTTCAGTTCAAGGAAATAAACAATGATGTAGTAATGTAATACCTTTGTTTTAACAACAAGAGATGAACAGCATCATACTAGAATATGCTAAATAAATTACCAAAAGAAACCAGAATGGTAAAGTCTAGTACTTTTTCCTCTCTTTACTCCCATTTCAGAGTTTACCTGTTTAAGTGCGTAGACAGTTCAGAGGTCATTCGCACTTCTGTCTGTGGAGAATACCACATTGCAGTACCTCTCCGTGACCTATCAGGACAAGCCTTTGGGATATTTGATATTAGCATCGGACACCACCAGAAATTACCACCTCATGAACACAAAGACCTGCAGAAAATGCTGAAGATGGCCCAAGCTGCCTGCTCCGAGATACTGGAGATGGCTTTAGAGGAAACAGAACCAACCTATGTACTGGGTATCATGCATACAGAGCCGAGACAGGGTTTTTAGGGGGGAAATTAGGAATCTCAGTAAAACCACATCTAAAGTATCATTCTGACAAGTATGGAAAGACAAATACAAACCTTTGCTACACATAAACTACTGTTGAGCAAGCCTAAGTGCTTAGCAGAGTACAGTTAAACAAGAATGTTTAGATTTTTACTCTGGTTCACAGGATGTTTTATGCCCAATTCCCACTGAAATCAAAGGTGTGAAGCAAGGTGCTTTGTCGTATCAGGGACGTCGCATGTCCTCCTCAGAACTGCCCCAGCTAAGATCAAAAGCATTTGAATGTCACAGTTCCAGAATTACCCACATGCCTGAACCCTTCATGGTCTCAGGACCTCTGCTTGCCCCTGAGGCAAGTCTTGTCCCCTTCTCAAGCACATACCCTTTTTTAAAAGTTTCATAGGATACTTGGGCTGTATACTAATCCATCACTCGTCAAGGAGACAAAGAGTTAATCATAAAGAAGGCAGAGCCTTTCAGTCAATAACGTAAGTCTTGAGTAGCAGTTGTTTCTGAGAAACTTCTTGAAAGGTTTGCTTTTGATTCCAGAGGCAGAACACAGGGCAAATTTGAGGCATGCAGGGATTCTCTTCCACCGGTTCATGCTGCAGGAGCTGCGCGAGTGTGTCCAGAAACTCGATGCTGAGAGCTTTGCTGAAATAAAGAGCTACGTAGAACCGCCAGCTCTGGTACATAACATAGTAAAGGCTGTGCTGTTGCTTTTCCATCCAGACTGGAAAGGCTCAGAGGAGACTGAGAACTGGAGTCAGTGTGTACTGGTGAGAGTTCAAAACATTGAGACTTTGTTTTCTGTTCTTCCTCCCCCAAGAAGAGATAGCGGAACTTGCCAAGGGTGAATTGGCAGTGAAATAATTCATTACCTACAGATTTCCTATATGCTTGATTAGCCATCGTTAATTCTGTAACCCTCTCTTAAGTTTTTCACCGCCACCTGACTCTTTTTGTTCTCTGCATTGCAGAAACTTGATGACAATTTGATTCAGGAGATTTATCGTTTTGATCCAACTGCTGCATCTGTGCAAGTTCAAGCAGAGCTGCTGCTGGACTGCATCGCTGGTAAATATCATAAACTAATTGTGGGATTACCAGACACGGCTCAGCAATGAAACAGGGGCAGTGGCAACCTTCAGCTGAGTGCTTTTAAGGTCCTCACTTCAGAAATTAACTTTGATTTCACAATAGAGTAAACAACAGATAAGGGGTCCTAAATATCTGCAGTCTTTTTTTGGTCAATAAAAGTCAACCTGTTAAATTTAGAATCAAAATTCACTGCCTTAAGGAAAGGGGAGCAGATCAGCTTTGAAACTACCAGAACAAGTGATCTCATTGTAAACCCCCAGATAAACATATTAAGAATGATGGTTCTTTTGGCAAGTAATATGTAAAGACATAGTAAGAATGACGGTTCTTTTGGCAAGTACACCTACCTCAGACCTCCGGGCCCTGCCCGAGGGACTGGCCCAGCCCCAAACAGCAACACGACTGTGGGAGGACAGTGTGAGCCCTCCTCTTTGTAAACACCATCTGCCAGATACTTAATATACTCACTGGCCATATACAGCAGCTGGGTTTCAGGCTGTATTTCTCTCATTTAATCAATGTGAGCTTTTTTTGGTGCCAGAGCAGTCAAGAGGCTATTATTATTTGTAATATCTCTGCAAGAGAAATGACTGTTGTTGTTGCTGAGATCTCTCCCTTGATGATCTAATGCCAGACTGAGAGGCCTGTTAAAAATCAAATGAGGACAAGGCTTGTTAATTTAGCTGGGGATATTTGTCAATGGTACCCTGCCTGCTGATCAACAGTGAACACTTAATGGAGTCATAGTTCCTTTTCATGTGTTCTCCTCATATATATTAAACTAATTCACTGGAGAGAATGAAGCAGGCCTAGAGCATCCAGTCTTCCTCCAGGTAGGGAGGTAGATGTAACTAAAAGAATACAACTTTGGCAAACTGCTGGTATGCTGCGAAAGGTTGGTTTCTCAGCATGGAACTTACTCTGAGAGAGTAATGACAGATCAGTGGTGTGAATACAGGTATAACTCACAATTATAGGAATTGCTTTAAAATGAACATCAGTGTTTACACACGGTGTATGTTGGATAATGCCCGTATGTTCCATATACATGTGCTGTAGAATCACAGAATCGTTAAGGTTGGAAAAGACCTCTGAGATCATCGAGTCCAACCTGATATACAACCTGTAATATACAACACAGCACAAAATAACCCACGCTCCATTGACAGAGCAACCTTTAATGGTATGATTCTGTGCTGACCCTCAGTAGGATTTAGTAAAAGAGCTTTGAAGGATATTACTCTTCAATCAAATCTGAGCTTGGGAAAAAAGCACTTTTCACTTTACATTTTTAATTATCAGATGTTTAGCATTAAAATAGAGCAGAGCACTTTGTGCAACAGGGGACCTACCACAATACAAAAGAAATCATAATAAAAAGGCAGCACTCCTGTGCTCGACCATTCACTGCCACAATAATGCTCTGTGCTTTCCAAAGCATCACCGTTCTCCAGGGGGGAATTGCTGGACTCGGGAAAAGCTCCACTGATGGGACGATCCTCTCCGTTTGGTCTCGTAACGACAGCGGTCACAGTTTTGACTTGGTTTTGGAGTTAACCTCTCCTCTTTGTTTCAGGTGTGCCGCGAGCGGCGGTGCGGCAGCACGGCTGGCTTCCAGCCGGGTACCTGTACGACTGGGTAGGCACCTGCCTGTCGCTGGCAGAGATCGCGAGTAAAAAAGCTCCATCCTTAGCCCCTTTTGGCACCCAGTTCTAGCGTGCCTCCAATTAAATCCCTAATTCCTCATCTAACCTTACTGATTCTGGCAGTTGACATCTTTTATTAAACTGTTGGGTTTTTATTTTCTATGCATAGTCACTAAGTAGTCGTTGTTAAGATGGTAGGAAGTCCGTTAGGGATTGTTAAGAAAATAGCAATACAAACATTAAAGGAAACAATTTTGCTAGTATAGCTACTAAATTTTAAAAGCTTGATTAAAGGTTTTTGGTTTGGTTTTTTTTTCAATTAATTCTGACGGGAAAAAGAGAGAGGCAGGGACGCGTTTATGACTACCAAGTTACAATGCTCATAAATGATACAGCAAACATTTTCAAGATTCAGTCTCCTTAAATTACTTTTTAGGAATCATTTTAAGTAAAGGTTTTTAATCAGCATTTTGTCAAGTTCTTCCAAACGTGTTGTGGAAAAGCCCTGCATTTTTAATATAGCAAAAAAAGCTTTCTTATTGGGATAAAGCTTGAGATTACAGTCAACTGCACCGTCTGCAGCAAGATTTCATCTTTCCAATAACGCTTCTTCTGGCAGAATCACTTTTTTAATAAAGTTTTGGGAAATTAAACTCCTCTTTCTTTCTTTCGTCGGCAACAAATGACGGCTCCAGGTAGGTGACGACCGGCGGGGGCAGGGTGGCTTCTCACCCCCCCGGGGAGCGGCGGCACCGGCGGCAGCGCGGAGGGCGCCTCAGGGGCCTTTCCTGCCGCCGGGCCGCGGGGGCCATCGGGCACGGCTCGGCTCGGCCCGGCTCGGCTCGGCTCGGATCGGCCCCGCTCGGCTCGGATCGGCCCCGCTCGGCTCGGCCCGGCCCCGCTCGGCCCCCCTCAGGGCGACGCGGGCCGCCCGCACCAGCCCTTCCCCTGTCGGCACTTTCGCCA
This sequence comes from Nipponia nippon, assembly GCF_047370975.1. Taxonomy (NCBI): domain Eukaryota; kingdom Metazoa; phylum Chordata; class Aves; order Pelecaniformes; family Threskiornithidae; genus Nipponia; species Nipponia nippon. The sequence continues at coordinate 6,661,264 of NW_028262331.1, forward strand.
CTCGCCAACGGGCCGTTAAAAAACTCGTCCCCCATCCTCCGGTCCCCTCCGCCCGCTCTCCGTTCCCTTTCTGGAGCGGGACCGCGGCGCGGCGCGGCGGGAGCCTCCGGGGCGGGCGGGGAAGGGGGGGCGGGGGCGTCTCGGCCGCCAGGAATCTGCGGCCGCGGAACGGCAGGCGGCTCTACCTGGCGACGGCAGCGGCCGGGACAAGATGGCGGCGTTGAGCAAGCAGTGAGTGACGGTGGAGCTGGGGCTGCGGGGCCCCGCCGCGCCGCCGCCGGGCTCCTCGGGGCGGAGGGTCCGACCGAGCCCTGCTCCGCGGGGCGGCGGCTGGGGGGGCCTTGGGGCTGCCGCTGAGGGTGGGCGCAGGCGGGGCCCTGCCTCGGGCCGGGGCGAGCTCTGACAGACTCGCTCGTCCCGGCCGGCCTGCGTCTGTCGTGTAGCCGTGCTGTGTGGCCTGAATCCAAAGCTGTGTGTATTAAAACAAAACAAAACCAAAACAGCGGGAAGGCATCGGAGGCTGCTTCTGTGTTGCCGGGGAGAGAGTTCTCACTCTTAGGAAGTAGAATCCCCTCAGAGTTCCCGCACGGCCCGCAGCGCAGCTGCCGCCTCCCGCCGCCCCGAGCACCGGCCCGAGGGCGCCGAGCTGCGGCGGCGGGGTCGGAGCACAGGGAGCGAAGGGTTGGTCACAGCGGTGGTGTAGTACCTACGGCATCGCGGAGTTCTGCAGGACGCTGCACGCTGTGACGAACTGCTTACTCAGTGATGGACTCGGGGAAAGGCAGGTGGGGGAGAAATTCCTCATTTAGAGATTGCTCCTTACATAGGACGTGTTTCTGAGCACAGAGGTTGGCTGTGTCAGCAGAAGAGTTCTCTGTGTGTAGTTAGTTAATCTCTGCATGACATAAGCTGACTGTAAATCTTGTCTTTTGCTGTAGCTGTATCTGTGCGTGGTGGTTTACATTGCCATGCAAAATAGGTGAACTTCTTATTGCCCCAGCAAACATCGTTACGGACTAGTGTCTAGTGTAGACTAAGGTTGAATCTCTGGGGGTTAAACAGTAGCAATTTCTTACTTCTCCGAGGGAGAAAACAAAAAATCACTTAGAGAACTCTGTGAAGAGGGATTGGTGGCCTAATTTAGGAAGATCATTGCATCCACAAACTTTGCATGGAAAAAGACAGCAACAGCTATGGGAGAAGCTGGCAAGCGTGTGGCAAGGCTGAGTGCACTGCTGCAAAGGCTGCTCAGATCTGTACTTGATACATTATGCTGATCTTTTGTTTCTAAAATTATGAATGGTAGATTTTTGTTTTGGAACATGCTATGTGTTTTGTTGTAAGTAATAATGTTAAAGGTAACTTTTAATTTTTTCCCTAGATATGGGCTCATTATGCCAAAAAAATTGCCACAGAAAAATCTCGTTTCGAAGAAGCTCTCAGTGTTTGCAGATGACTCTGATGAAGAGGTCAGTTCAACAATTTTCTTCTGAAATTTGTCCCATATTCTGCAAATTATTTGTTTACAACCCTTAATGCCTGCATCAGCTTATGGCACTGTCACTAAGATATGTGTCATCATTTTGGATTTGGGTGTGAAATATGATCTGTGTTTTCTTTAGAGCAAGTTACATGAGGTGATGACTTGATTGTTAGTTACTTTCTGTCAGCTCTTCCAAAAGTTCATCACGTGGCAACCTGTTTGCGAGAGTTAACAGTATCTAGCTCGTAAAGGAATTTGGTGGCTATCGGTGGTAAATATGTCTGCAAATAGAAAGACAGTAGTAATCAACAGTTGTTTCTCAGATATTAACTTTAAAGTGTAGTACTTGTTAAGTGTATTTTATCCTTTAGCTCATTCCACCCAAATTTGATAAAACTGATTTATGATGTTCGCACTCACTGTAAGCAAAAGCAAAGCTGTACAACCCAAAAGTTTTAAAGCAAGAAAAAAAAAAGGGGCAAGTAATGAGAATTATTTGTAATTCTGAAATTACTCGCAGTACTTGTAATCTTAGATTGAACAATACACAGCTTTTCTGTGATCGCAGAGTTTATTGCTACTTTGTGATGTATGACTATATTGCATGATGTTGATACTGTAATCTCCTTTAATTTTTAAAAATTTTTTAAGTGTTATCTTCGAAATATTAGCTTTCTACCTGCCCCAGTAGAGGGTGCTGTACACCATAAAAATTACACTTCTGGATGTATGGCTGTGAGTATGGGGGGCATCCAAGAACGGGCGTGGTATGTAGGCTGGTTTGGATATCTTACAGAAACCCAACTTCTAAAACAGAATTTTTGAAGCATTTAAAGCCAGTAGCTTCATAGTTTACAGGTAAAGAACAGAAACTCAGAATTGTGGAGGTGAACTCTCCACATGGATGGAGCTTTCTGGATGTAGTGTTACAGTTTACTGGGTTTTATCAATCTGGAATTACTTGTGATAATTTAATCATAATGGCATTATGTGCATATTTAACTTTTGTCCACAAAACTCAGAAAATAAACTTTACATATACCCATAGTCTAGAATTTTAACATTTAAGAAGTTGAAATTTAGAATCACTTGAAATTTAGAAACAGAAATTTAGGAACAGAACATGAAATTTGAAATTTAGAAACAGAACATGGGTTACAAAAATGTTCTTACTGCTCTAGAGCTTCACGCAATGTTCATTCTTTTGTGTGCTTGAAAACAACAGTGCTAATAAAGCGTCAAATAATCTTTTCAGTTTCTGACTCCTATTATCAAAACATTTTTTAAAAAATGTTCTTTTAATGAACTAGCAGTTGTTACTTTTCTGTCACAGAAAGCCTGAATCTAGCAATTCCCTACCTCTGTGTGCCTGGCTCCATACAGGATCCAGAATGCTGCTGTTGAAGGTGCCTGAGCTCCCTTCATACAGGGCATGAAAGGGCTGCGGGCCTTCCTGGTAGCATCCACTCAACCCTCGACATGAAACTGCCTCAATGCAGCTTATAGGACTTAGAGGAAACAGAGAGGACAGGAACGTGTCTTAAATCCCATCTCTTTCCTCACGTAGCTGCTGTCCTCAGCGCTCACAGGAGGTGTGTCCCTCCACTTGAGCTCCTAGCTGGCACTGTGGCTCTAAAGAGAGGCTTTGCTTTCAGTACAGCTAACGGAGGTGACAGTGGATCCGCTGTCCTCGATGGCAGGAGCACTTTCCTTGTCAGTTTAGGATTTGGTGTCTTTCTCTACATTAAGGGACTGACCCCACGTTTTCCAGATCCCAGGAATGAGCTTGAATGAATCTATTGTCATTAAACATTACATGGTCGGACTGGGAACCTTCCTGAGTATGGGGCTATCTTGTGGTTTTTCATTTCTTATTTTCTTTTAATATCTAAACACTAAAGCAAAATAATGAATGCTAATAATAATAATGTATTATGCTGTCTACTAACTTTTAGCTTAACAGATCAAGTACCCTCCCTTTCAGAAAGGCTGACAGATTTCACTACCAGAGTCTGCTCTAAAGACTCTTAAAAGTTGTCATGCTCATCAGTATGGTACATACCCAGCAAAAAGTAATAATCTCATAACTGCCTTTATCAAAGAAGATCATTTTTAAAAAAAGCAAAATTACTTTATTAGTTCAATAATAATTTCAGAGCTTTTCGAGATAAGGAGCAGCATTTGGGAGGGGTTTCATTTCCTGTCTGCTACCTTATCAGTCAGAACTACATCTCAAACGTCTGGAGATTATGTATTTTTAACTGAACTCTAATAAAGTTTGTGCTGGGAAATCTGCACACCTGACTTGGTCTGCGATTATATATTAGATACCAAACTTTTGCTCCCTTTTTTTTTAAATGTTAGTATGCATATTTCATTAAGGTTTTGCCTGTACCCTTGCTGAAGGAATTTGAAAGGTTTTTTGCTGTGGCTAAGTACATTAATGGATGTTAGTTGCTGATGAAGGTGATCTTTGGGTTAGTTCATAAGAAACAAAGCATCTGGGATGGAAATTTTTTTGAAATACGATGTTGACTGGGAAAAAGTAAACCAGGTGATTACAGTTATGTCTAGCCAATAGAGAATCATAGAATCATTTATGTTGGAAAAGACCCTTAAGATCGTTGAGTCCAACTGTAAACCTAACACTCCCAAGTCCCACTAAACCATGTCCCTAAGCACCACATCTACCCGTCTTTTAAATACCTCCAGGGCTGGGGACTCCACCACTTCCCTTGGCAGCCTGTGCCAGTGCTTCACAACCCTTTCGGTGAAGAAATTTTTCCTAATACCCAGTCTAAACCTCCCCTGGTGCTACTTGTTATTTGCCTTCATAATGAGGAGTTGTTGGTATCTTTAAAAACTGGGGGGAAGGTTGTTACCCCTAGGAAGGCCTGTTGTAGAGAGTAGATGTTATAGCAACAAACTATGATATGTTAGAAATAAGTTTCCATTCCGGCTTACCGTTATTTGTGATATATCCATTTTCTCCAAAAATAGTATTCCCTTATTCATGCATTGCATTTTCAGAGGTGGCTTGTTAGTATTCCCAGTGTACTCTTCCATGTTCTATTTTATCTTTGGAATTTAGTTGAAAATACCTCTGTAGTACGGAAGATAAAATTTCTGTTTCTTCATTGTATCAGAATTACCTGACATACATTCCTGTACCTTACCAGCCTTTCAAAACTGATTTGTTGCTACAGGATGTAAATTGTAGCTGAAAAAATAACTGTATATACACCACAGTAGGTGCTAAATTCAGGAGAGATATCGTGGAGTCAGTGCAGATAGTTCTGTGAATGTATCAGCTTGATTTTGTGGTGGTTTTTTTTTTTAGTGACCATCTAAAAGATAAATGGAGTGTTTTAGCAGGCACAAAGGAAGAAACTGAAAACAAGCAGAAAACTGTATCCTCTTGTAGACTCAGATTTTTTTGTTTTGCTTACAAATCCTTCCATTCACTTGGCAAATTTGAAAAGGATACAGCATGACTTAAAAAAAAAGATTGGCGAGGTAATGAGTACTGATGGTGACCAAAGTTTATGCAACAGTTTGCATGCAAAATAAGACTAAGTAGACTAAAGGGGCTCTTAGAAAAGAGATTACTGAGGAGAAGGAAGTGGAGAGGAATAACTCAAGAGGATGTATGTAAAATCAAGAATGATTCAGGGAAAGTAAAGTGAGTGTGCCATTTCTCATGATATGAGCAGTAGGGTGTATTACGGAATTACCAAGTAACTGGTTTAATCTAAACAAAAGGAAGTTGGTTTTTTTTCTCCACACAATGTATAATTAAGTGGTGGAACTCATTGCCACCGGATATTGTGGCATGGCCAAAAGTATAAATGGATTCAGAAATGGATTAGCAAATTAAGGGATGCCCTTGGTGTCAAACAATGGTCCAGGTGCATCCTCCAGTTCAGGAAGTCCCTAACCTCCTGGTTTCTGGAAGCTAGGAGGGAATGCCGAGGAAAGCCAATTCTGTGCGTGACTTGTTTTCACGTTCGTTGTCTTAATCCTCTGCTAGTAGCCATGACTGATAGAGCATATGAATTGAGATGAATCTGTTGCCTGACTTGATTTTTTTTTTTTTTTTTTCTCCTGTAAAGGCTTGAGTCTCATGTACATGTAGTGATCATCCATGTGCAGGCTGTACTTGGATAATATAGGTCTCTGAGGGCAAGCCGTAACGATTCACTGCTAAGTACATGCACATGAGAGTGTAATAGCTCACGTTAGATGTTTTGGTACCAAAGTGTCGTGAATCCAAAGATCTCTTAGTCTGAGATTCCTTATCTGATGTGAGGAGAATGAAGTGAGCAGAGTTAGATCTCAGCCTTTCAGAGACGTAACCACACAGGGCCGCAAACTTGGGGCGAGATCCATAGAAACACCTGCAGGTATCTACACTTGAGTTCCCTGAGCTCCCTGTACAGTCAGCAGAGATGCAGGTACTTCTGAGGCACAACTTATGCTAAAGTAGACACCTAGAATCAGTGACATGAATTTTGCTCTGAAAGTGTCTATTTCTCAGTCTTTAACAATAAAGTGCTCTTGGACTGTCTAGTTCAGAATAAATGTAAGCTTTGCGTTTTGTGGACTGGCTGACTATCTGTGCTGCTTTCGCTTGCTGATCAAATGGAGCTCCAAATTATCCTGCTGTTGCTGTTTGGGCAAATATTTTTCTGCACATCCAGTTAAAACAAGATGGTTGTAGTGAGAGATTAAAATCAAACTACATATAATCTGCCTGACGTCATTGAAGCATTTCATTTCCCTTTAAAATGTATTTCACTTTAAACAAAGGTAATTTATTTTATGTGTCTACTGCAAAGCAGCATGTAGAGAATTCAAAAGGGCAGTGTTAAAGGGCAAAGCCCCTTCATGGATCCTTCATAACAGGTTATATTAGAGCAGAAGCAGCTTTTGGTTTTAAAAAAGGAATGGCATGATGTCTTACATTGTCTATCAGTAAGTACCATGCCTGGGGATTTGGTAGCAACCACAAATGCTTTGCCTTAGGAGGCCTGCTATGCAGCTAATACGGGATACTCCATTAATAGCTATTATGTCAGAATACGTTGGTCTCGTACTTCTTGTGGCAGTCCGTGGGGAAAACCAAGTCAGGCATCTCACATACACTTTGAGAGCATCTATTAAAATAGTTGTGACATTTTTTTACAAGACATTCTCAGCTTCAGATTTAAGGTGGTAACTTCCTAGAAACCAGCTTCAGCACTGAAAATGATACTAGTCACAGACTAAGACTTGTTTTCTGAGACTATGCTTAAATGGTGCTGCACCTTGTGCTCTGGAAATTATGTCATTTACAGCAGCAGTTTAGGAGGAGTTACTTCTAAAAACCCAATGTCAGCAACTGGCATTTTTTCCCAAGAACAAATGAGACAAGTGAGTAGCAACTCAGAAGGATAAGTAGAGCCCAAGTATTCTTTAAACTAGGCATGTTCAGATAAATCATTTGCTATACCCCTTTTGGTTTTCTAAAAAGAGCTTTATACAATTCGTTGTCTGACATTTGACCATAGTAAGTTTCTGAATGTACTGGCCAATTTCAAGTGAATTCAGCCAGGCTAGCCGTCTCTAACTGCAGAACAAAGACCTCGTTAGTGCCCTGATGAGGAGAAAGACAAGATGAACTCAGCCCTCCTCGGTTCTGTTCGGCTGGCCTGGAAGCTGAGGGCTGGCTGCCTAGTCTAGGTGAGGTGGGAGGAAGCAGGAGATGCAGAGGGAAACCAAGGAACTGCAGTTGGGACCTGAGATCTGGGAAGACTGGGACATTGTGGTGGGAAGGCAGAGAAGTCAAATTTGTAAGAAAAATGAAATTTTAGTTGTCTCATTTGTGGAATTGTCTTTTTAGGTATTTGCTTTTGAACTTTGAATTGAGCTTTTTGTATAAAGCTGTAAATGGTTTACATGCTCTGTCATGATTTGAACATAGCTGAGACAAACCAAAACCGTTGGTCAGTAGTTTGAATGTTCTTCTTTGCTTATCTAGGAGCAATGTAAAGAAGACATTTGAAGAAGTAACATACAAGGGGTGCTTCCCTGCAGGATAAAAATGAGGTAGCTCAAGCAGTTAAGAACCTGAAAGAAGTTTATAGACACCTGAAGGAGATAAGAAATGGGAGAGAACAGTGAGAAATGTTAGTAGATTGGGGTCATTTCTTTTATTACTCTTTTTTTTTATTTTTTAACCTTTTCCATTTTGTACAAGCTCTCTTCCATGGTCTCATAGGGCTGGTAGACTGTAGAGTCTCATTTCTAAGAGTTTCTTGTTTTGCATGGATTTTATGTAGTTTCACAGGATAGGGTTAAAACATTTTCTCCTTGCAGAAAATATTAAACTATAAGCTTTGTGCTTCAGAAGAATAACTTGACTGCAGGGAAAGAGAAGGTATGAAACAGATTGCTGAGCTTATAGGGCCTTTAATAAATGGGCAGTTGATAAGTAAAAACAATACAAAAGAACTGGAAGTTCTCATCTATCAGAGCTCATAGCACAACAGGAAATTGTCAACCATAAACCATTAGGGAAGGTGTTTGTTTTTAGTAAACTTACTGCCACTCTAGACAAACAAATCGCAGGTGGGCTTCTTTACAGTTATATGTACAATGACAAGGACTATATATTACCTTTGTGTTTATGTCATCTTTGTAGATCAACACCTTTGTTTCATGTAGGCAGACAAGGAAAACATTCTAAGCGGTGTTTCAAATATTTTGGTGGAATAAAGCTTATTCTGTGACTATAACTGCAGAATCTGTTCTGTCTTTTCCTGAGCCCTTGCTTTCTGGCATAATGCAGGGGAGATTCCTTACTGTTTAGGTACCTTTCTGTAAAACCAGCGTAAGAGTGTCTGGTACAGGAATCCTTCAGTGATGGCCCTTAATTTGCCAAGCAGAGGACCATCTTTGCCCCAAGAGCCAGGAGGAAGTCTAGGTCTATTGTGTAATGGTGGTGTGTGTTCCACTGTTAATTTAAAAATATTTGTGTATATTAAATTTATACTGACTCATTTATAGCATTTTTTTGGAAGAAAGCATATGACATAAAAGTCAAGTACAGTATTTTAAATATTTCTCAACATCAGCTCATCAATCCTGAAAGCCAGAGGTAAATACTAGATGAATGAAGCCAGGATTCTTCTAGGTTGTTTGAAACTAAATAATTTGCTAGCTACTTTCCCCAGTCAACCAGCCAACCAGCTACATAAATAAATAAGAGACTATATCCAATTCTCGTCCAAATAATCAGCAAGCTGCAGTATACGGGGTGCAGTCCCTGATACACAGCGGAGACTCTGTGTGTTGCTAATGTCTGCCAAGCTCAGCTTCCTAAAGCCTGAAGCACGGTCTGCTTCTTTACCTGGTTATCTGCAGCTGGGTAAGAGAGGCTGCTTTCTAGTGAGGAGCATAACTGAATCAGTGCAGCCTTCTTCTTCCATGAAAGTGCACATCGTGCTTTCCCTTTATTACTGTAGTTTAACCACCAGGTTTGACATTTTGAAAGCAGAGATGGATTTTATCTAAGTCTGCATGGAGCAATTAAAGCACCAGAAAAAGTTGGAATATGTGCCCTTCCAAGTTCCTTTTTACTTGTCCAAGTCCCTCACTTGGAGTGGGTTAGGAAGGAATATTTTGAATATTCTGTGTCTCAGATTTTTCTGATGGTAGTGTTACTTATAAAAGTAAGTCCTAGTGCATTCGTGAGAAGCGAGCAAAGTTCTGAGTGTCTAGAATTCAACGGATGCTCTTATGTGATACCATATGTACTTTTCTGAATATTGACAGTGTTGCCTTAGCACCTTCTCTTGCTGAGTTCAAAATTATGTGGTGGACCTCTGAGATACTACCTTTCTACTTTAAAAAAAAAAAAAGCTGCACGGAAGCTTGCAAGTCTTCTCATTATTTATGGTTTGCATAGCAGAAAAAAAATCCCTTAGAGGTGATCACTGTGAGTACCTGTTAGTTAGTCCCACACGACTTGCGAACTCACTAACAATCTTAACCATCCTTGGTGGGTGGGAGAGGTCCCAAAGATGCTGCGTTCCTGCGGTCTTCGTGAAGATGGGCAGCTGGGTAAAGGGACAGACATAGATGAGAACTGGTGATTTTAATCTTTCTCAGTGTTGGGGAGGAACTGTTGGCTGACTGCCCAGCACAGGCCTAGCTTTTGGTCACATACAGTGTTGCCCACCTGCCAAATGAAGCAGGCAGCGTGTCTGAGGAGGTGGTAGGGGAAATAAAGAGGCAGAGGGCACAAAGTCACATATAATGAAACTTCATTAATTCTGCTGCTTATGGCACAACTTGTTCCCTGTTTCTGAAATTAACCATTGAAAAATATTTGGACTGTTTATAATCTGTCATGTAGAAAATTGTGGAAAAGCACTTGGTTTTTTTCCTTGTTGACACATCTGTTAAAATTTTAATAGCATAAGAAAGAGGGGTCATGACGTTATTATTTTAGTTTAAGCATCAAATGAAATCAAAAGCCTTTTTGTTCAGGGGATCTGTTTGAATTTACATGGCGCTAATTTTGTTTGATTTCAGAAGATCCTAGTCCCTGGTGCCAAGCTCCCTGATGGTTGGTTTCCATTTTTTAATTTTATTAAGAGCTGATTACACAATCTCTTTGTCATTTTAAAGTGTGATATAGAGCATGTATTAGTCAAAGTTGGAAAACTTGGGAAGCTGCCAAAATGCAAAGGGATTTTTCCTTCCTATTTCTCCTTTTTAAGATTAAGAAATATTTAATTACATAAACAAGGATACGAGTCCTGTCATGTATAGTGAATCTATTTAATAAACAGTATTATCTATTAGTTGAGAGAAGATAGATATGCAGTTTAGTTCAACACTAAGTAAAAGAAAACGAAATAAAATGCAAAGCCTTTTTTAAAAGACAGCATAATTAGAAAATGTGTTTTCAGTAGTAGATATGTTTTTTCTTGGGGAAGATTCATCTTACTATTTTCTAACGTATTGAAAAATTAAACATTAACATTTGAAGTACATGCTGTTCAAATCAGCAGTATTCTTATTTTTAAAGATAAGGAACTAATGATACAGATCAAACTTGAAATAAGCGCAAAATCCTTTTGGATATTTGTTTTTTACTATGAATACAGTTTTTTCATGTCATTGTTGGTAAGAATGTCTTCTCGTGACTGCTACATCTCTGATGACACTTACATGCTTGAGGAAGAGTATGTATATTCTGAATAGCACCTATCTGTTTCACAGACTGTTAGAAATACAGTTAAAAAAACATTGAGAATATTTATCCTTCTTTAGTCACAAACATGTAATTCCCAAGAACATTAAAACAGTTTTGATACATAAATTGGTAGGAAGGTTTAATTCCTATTTATGTTGATTTTGGAGGGTTGTTTTCCGTGTTTTCCTTTTTTTCTTCTTTTTTTTTAATGGCAAAAACTGAAAGAATTGTAGTGTTTGTGAGTGAGTAGATGTATTACAAGCATCCTTCTCTTAGGAATTTGTTTCAGTACTGGCTTTAGCTGTTCTTTGCTGGATGTTTTGCCTGCTGATGTGATAGCTTCTTGCACCATCAGACTGATCCTTGCCGTAGTGGAGGAGTATGTCTTTTCTACCCGTTTTTTGGCAGTGGTTGGAGGAAGGCATTGCAACTAAACGGTTTTCACAGACCTCCTATGTCTCTGAGCAATTCTTGGACAGAGATTGCTTGTTTTGTGAAATGGCATGAAATTTTATGCAGCTTTTGAGGTACATGTGTCATTGAAATAGTATTCTTAAACTCATCACCATTTTCATAAAAAAATGTATATATACATACATATGTTGAGGTACTGCAATACTTTGCTCATGGAAAAGGCTGATTCATTGTATGCTTGTGATTGAAAGAACTTTTAGTTTTTCTTGTTTACAGAAAAATACTATTGAAGTGAGAGACTGACTTATGTAATGGGACTATTATATAGTTGTTCGTTGGAATAGTAGAAAAAGAACATGAGCTGTGTCAATGTAATTAATTTTATTTCTGCAATGTTTCCTTCTTATAGCCATCTGTTGGTGAAAGTCTTCAGAAAGAAGCATTGAAAAAACAAGCAATGAAACAGGTAAGATGCAGTGGGAACTCTGCATGCCCATGGCAAATTAGGAAATTACTGCATCCATTCTCTTTTATTAAATAAGTGCAGAAACATAATTGTGCAACTTCAGAGTTAGAGTTACCACCCTTCAGAAAATTCCACATAATTTTATGATTTTGTGCATTGCTCTTTGCAGCACCAGACTTCCTTTAAAACTTGACTTGATATTCTCAGAGCCTTTCCTCTAGCAAAGATTTTGTTTCGCTTTTCTGGGCAAGATTGTTCTTTTTGAAATTTTTTTGGCTATGATCAGAGTAGCTGAAAAACTGCTCAATGAAAGCGGCATGAGTGAGGTTTAATACAGAGCTGGTCATAATTTAAAACACAATAAAATTTCTGATTACTCAATGCAAGCACTTAAATACACAAGATTTTGAAGTTTGTTTTGTGGCATTGAATGCATTGATGTTTTTAGAATTCCTCAAACAGTTTGTTTTGTTTCTAGAATGTAATGTTAAGAAGTATTGGGTTTTTAAATATATACCAACAGTGAGCCTTTTACTGTAATTGAGGAGTAACTTGTGCAGAGGAAATATGAATTTTACATTTAAAAAAGTTCCAGACCAATAAAAGACATAGCTAGAAGAAGATATTTATGCATCATACATTTAACACATTGCTGGTTTTTGATGGAGTTAATACGTGCTTGAGAGAAACTTGTCTGGTTGCCGTTCAGCATTCCTTGTCTGTTGTCAGGAGATCTGATCTAAGGGCTTCCCTCGTAGTTGTTTTTTTCTGATAGGGCTTTTAAAAACGGAACGGTTTCACAGTTCTTACTTCCAACGTAACTGTACAAACAGAAGATAGAAATGTGAAATACGGAATTGTATCCTGAATGATATTGGTACATATTTATTATTTGGAGCTTCAGGGAAGGGGGCTAAACTATAGATGAAAACAGACAGTAAATTTATTGAAATGTTGTTTACTGTTTATTAGAAAAAATGAATTATGTTATTTGATGGAACAGTGTGCTCATTAAGAAGTTTCCAGTATTGTTTTGACTGTTGTGCTTTGCTTCCTGTATTTCCTACAACTGCAAATACTGGTGGATGATTTGGTTGTTCATCTTCTCAATCCTGGTAAACAGTGCAAGAACTTTGTAGATCAGACTGTTTTTAATTTACACTCGGTGTTCTAGTGGATAGGTTTATACTATAGATCTGTTTAAATTACAATACAGGAATAATGTTTGAAAATAGTAAAAATTCATGTGTAATTTTTTGGTATCTTTTCTTCTCCTCCTCCTTTTTTGTTTTAGACTAAATTGGAGATTCAGAAGGCTTTGGAGGAAGATGCTACAGTGTACGAATATGACAGTATTTACGACGAAATGCAGCAGAAGAAGAAAGAAAGTAATGCCAGAGTGTTATCTGGAAAAGATGACAAAAAGGTCGATACCTGAAAATGTATGCTGTCTGTCTTATCTCTGTATGCTTGGAATAACGATGACTGATTAAATTTTAAGCTTTGCCAAATGCATTTTCTCACGGGGCATGCAAGTATTGTGCTCAAATCCTGTTACGTAAGGTAGTAATTTGCAAGAATTTTGGTAACACGGTTAGGTCATCAGATACTTCAGAGTCCTGATCCAGTGGTATTCTGGAGGGCGGCGGCAGACTACAAGTTTCCCACCCAATTTATTATGTACATATAGCCTATCTTTCTGTGTGTTTCTGAAGAGAATGTTCCAATGGCATAACAGGATTAGAGGCAGTGCAGGCCCTGCAACAATACTACTTCTGATAATAAAGTCTCTTTGGTTATTAAGCCAATGAACATAAATTGTCCCTCCTCACTCACTAGTGTGCTTACTGGAGGACTGTCAGAAGACTAAAGTAATTAACTTTCATTGGTGAAACGTGAGCCGATTTCCACAGCCCAATGCCTTGTTTCAAAGCATTGCTGAATTATCCTGACAAGTGATATTTTCATTGTTACTTATTCTGTTTCATTTGAAAGCTCTTGTCAGGTTATGTGGGTATAAAAGGAAGCTTCCCACTCCTTTACAGCAGCAGAAAGGCAAGACAGAAGGGTGAGAAATCAAAAAAACATTTAATTTCACTCAGAGCAAAAATCATCCTAGTCAAAGATGGGCTGAATGTTTTGATTGAATGCAGCAACCTCTTTTGTTATTGGGAAGCATGCCATGTTAGTGATCTAAAAGGGAATGACAGTTTATTTCAGATAGCTATCAAACAGTGTGAGAATACGTTAGACTAGCTTCTGTCAATTTTCTTCCATTACCAACTTTCTTCAACATCTCCACCAATCCCAATTTGTGTTTTCTTAGCCGCCTCAATTACGTCTCAGCATGATACCTTTTTTCCCTCCTATTTTAGCCCAGATACATCCACAATATCCTCAAAGCAGCTGAGATTAGAAAGAAGGAGCAAGAGAAAAGAATGGAAAGAAAAATTCAGAAGGAGCGTGAAATGGAAGGGGGAGAGTTTGCTCACAAAGAGGCTTTTGTGACTTCAGCCTATAAGAAGAAGCTGCAAGAAAGGGCTGAGGAGGAGGAAAGAGAAAGAAGAGAGGCGGCTCTCGAGGGTAAGATTCACACTGAAATAATTCCCCTTAAAAAGAAGTATGGCCTTGTACATGATATACAACAGCGTCATCTGGCCTCTCTGTGAGGCTTGAGATAGTAAAAAAGGACCAGATAGTCAAAAAGGACCAGATAGCAGATACTGAATCAGATCCCACTTTGTTATTTTCCTTTGTACATGTTACTAAAAGAACAGAGGAAGCTCCTCTGTTTGTGTGTCAGTACTGTTTGGGTTGCTACTTTTAAGACTTGTAAGCCTGGGGTACAATGATGCTTGCATTCCTTACTTCAGACATTCTGTACAGTGTCCCAGGAATAGATGTAAAGAATAGGATATAGGATCATAAGATAAGTCAGGTTGGAGTGGACCTCTGAAGGTCATCTATTCCAGGCTTTTGCTCAAAGCGTGGTCTGCTATGAGGTCTAATCAGGTTGTTCTGAGCATTTTCCACTCTGGGCTTGAAAACTTCCAGGATGGAGCAGTCTTGGTGGTGTCTTTACCAATTGTGAGTTGTGTCTGATGAGTATTTGTGGCACAATAAATCCAACCGTACTTTCTTCTCTTAGCATACCTGGATGTGACCAAACAGAAGGACCTCAGTGGATTTTACAGACATCTTTTAAACCAGCGGGTAGGGGAAGAAGAGATGCCTAAATGCAGCTTCCGTGAAGCCAGGTAGGATGCAATTCCAGAAGGCTTTCAGATATTCTTCACTCTGAGGGTGGTGAGGCACTGGAACGGGTTGCCCAGAGAAGCTGTGGATGCCCCCTCCCTGGAAGTGTTCAAGGCCAGGTTGGACGGGGCTTTGAGCAGCCTGGTCTAGTGGAAGGTGTCCCTGCCCGTGGCAGGGGGGTTGGAACCAGATGATCTTTAAGGTCCCTTCCAACCCAAACCATTCTATGATTCTACGCAAACCAGCTTCTGGCTGTTTGTGACTCACTGGAACAGTGTAAGAGCTAGGCAGAGAATACTAAAACACTGGTAGGGTAAGCTGATTACTTTATACATCTGATTAACTGAATTATTTGGGAAATGTCTAATCATTGTCTATAAAACAGAGACAAGCAGGACAGGGATGCCATTTAAAAAGTATCAAGAGGACAGTCACACTTGTAATACCACTTGGTATTATTCTAACCTAATACATGGCAATCTGTATTAAGTTACGTATTTTGAATCATGAGGGAGACAAAGGGTGAAATAACGGGCATAGAGGTAAGTCATAGGAAATGATGTTGTGGTACGAATTTCCTGAAAAGAATGTGGGTCTCTAACTTTGTACTTAGTGCACATTTACAGGTTTATAAAACATAAATTGAGTGTTGATGCTGTGATAAAAGGAAATTAATCAAATATGTAGGAAATCCAGTGGGAATATTTTAAAATCTTAATATATGCACATTCCAAAGCAAAGTAATGAGATGAGGCTGAATTATTTATGTAGTTGAGATGGTGAAATTCTGCCCTGTGGATAAATATGGTGAAGGGGCTATGATTCTTATATGCAACAACTGATCATTTGAAACAATTAATTCAGGTTAAACCTCACTTGAGATAGGCCTTAAATCTGGACATCACTAGTTAAATGCTTGCCATCACAAAGAAAATGCAGCTTTCATCAAGAGATCTTCTAGATCTGAGATTGGATTATTAGAAAATAAATTCTTAGCTTAAATGAAGAATGTGTTCCCAGTGAAGTTAGCTAGCTGAAATAAGGGAATCCTTGATTATGTCGTTAGTATAAAGATATGCCACCTTATTGGAAATAAATAGGGAAAAATGTAAAAGAAATAGGAAGTAAGGATTACTGACTGGAAGAAAAGCAGAACAGCTTCCTGAATTTAAGCAGAAAATGGGAAATTTGAGGCCACAGTTTTGTCATTTGAGACTTGAAGTATTAGTATGCCTATGTGTTGCTACATCCTGTCTCAGGCTTTCACCAGAGAAATACCTGCCTGGTTTCAGTGGTGCACAGAGGTTGGTGCTGAGGTGGTTAAATGAATTTTGCATTTTATGGTTTCTTCTTTTTATTGATGAAATCTAAGTTATTCACTTGCATCTCTTTATAAAAACACAAGCAGTAGTGGTCAGCCCACTCGGTTGTTCACTTGCTTCAATAGTTCTTTCAGTGTGTCTTTAGGAAGATGTAGTTTTGTACTGCGTAGAGGTCATTTGGAATGATGATTTATTAATTCTGGAAATTAAGGAAATGTTTGTTTTGTGAGTTGTATATAAAATTAATTCAGGGGAAAACAAGTAGTACTGTAGATGGTGCTCCCAGCAAGGCTTTCAAATAAGCTCAGGTGTGTATTTTTACTTTATTCTTTCTTATGGTGGTATAATAGGATACAGAGAGAAAATGGCTCAATTTTTAGATCTCAGAATTTGCATCACATGTCCCTAAAGTGATCCACTTTGACTTGTCATTTTAATTAATTGGATTACTAAATAACTTATCAAACTTTTCAGCATAATTTTTAGTCATTGTTCATAGACTAACCATGCTTTCAAGCACGCATCAAACATTCCATCTAACTGGATGGTGTGCTGATTCATAAGAATTTACCACAGCCTGTTACTGTAGCTGTATGATTAGAAAGAAGAGACACGTGGCTTGTGTGAGTAAACATGTATTTCCTTATCAGTCAGAAAAGAATGACAAAGCGTAACCTTTGTGTCTACTGCCCAAATTGGTCTTCCATGGGTCAGCTTTTTCTAATTAAGAATCTATGAGCTGTTAAAAGATACTAATTTCTGTCTAGCCACAAGAGTGAGATCGTCAGAAATACTGGATTAAAAAAAAAAAAATCTACTACTAATGGAAGCTATGTTCCTACCTCTGTCAACAAAACGTACAACCTGCTTCTTCTCTGGATAATTATTTGACGTGAATAGAGGAATAAACACATAGGAAAAAATGTGTAGCTTGCCAAAAAGCTTACACAAGAATACAAATCTATGCCTTTTTCCTTAGATGGAGACTACAGCTACTTAACCATTCTTTTAGGTAAATTCATCAGCTCTCATTCACCAATGAACCAGATACAGATACTTGATAGAAATCCTTTGTGCTGGATTCCTGGAACCTGAGCCACAG
Organism: Nipponia nippon; assembly: GCF_047370975.1. Classification (NCBI taxonomy): domain Eukaryota; kingdom Metazoa; phylum Chordata; class Aves; order Pelecaniformes; family Threskiornithidae; genus Nipponia; species Nipponia nippon. Next base: position 6,678,550 of record NW_028262331.1, read on the forward strand.
ATAGATTTGCTTTCTTAGACTTTTCAGCAGCATCTTTTGCTTAAGTCCTGACCAGAAGTCAAGTTTGTAGAAAAGTCTGAGGTTTCAGGCTGTGTAATGGTGTTTTCTCTTTTTTAACATAAAAAATGTAGGATAAAGGAAGAAAAATCTGACAGTTGTTATGATGAATCCAACCAAAGGAACAAATGCCCATATGAAAGGCAAAGACTGAAGCCCTCTGCTAAAAGAGAGAATAATCCAGATGCTGATACCGACTTAGGAACTGATAGTAGTGATGATGATAAGAGACACAAAAATAGTGAAGTAAATTTGAAAAAGAAGAAAAGGAGAGCGAGCTCTGCGAGCAGTGAAGAGGAGGCTGCACGTCACAAGAGCCAGAGGCATTCCAGGTCACCAAGCTCATCCAGTGTGGAGGAAGAGCTGCGCACAAAAGCCCAAACAAATCATCTCGTGAAGAGGGGAGAGAGCAGACCAAGCAGAAGGGGAAATGATGAACAATACAGGGAAAAAGATTATGAGAGAAGTAGGACCCACGAAAAGGATCACCAAAGGGAAAAGGAAGAGCGACATAGATACGGGGATCACACTAATAGAGATAACTACAGAAGGAGGGAAGAGCAAGATGATAAACTAAGGGGGAGGGAAAGAAAAGAGAGGGAGGGACATGGCAGAGAATGGAGGAAGGCAAAGGAGAGAGAAGAGAAGGGCTCAGAAAAAGAACGAGAGAAGGAAAGAATAAGAAATGGTAAAGACAGATATAATGACAGAGAGAAGGAGAGAGGAGAGAAATGCAGAGAAAAGGAAGATCATGTGAAGGAGAGGAGAGAGAAATATGGTCGTGATGAAAAGAAATACAGAGAGAGGAGGGAAAGTACTCCTCCATCTTTAGAAAAAGATGGAGAGACTGATCTGGAAAAAGAGAGAAAGGGAAAAGAGAGAGAGGTGGATGAGAAGGGAGGAGCCAGCTCTGGAATTTTGTCTGAGCAGAAACGTAAAGCTGGAGAAGAAGGAGAGAAAGAGGAGAAAGAACAAGCACAGAAACCATCTGAGAGCATGAGCAAATTTGCCAAGCGGAGCAATGAAGAGACAGTCATGTCAGCAAGGGACCGCTATTTGGCAAGGCAAATGGCACGTGTCGGTACTAAATCTTACATTGAGAAGGAAGAAGATTAATGTCCCTGTGGTGGACAAAACCACTTGGTCTGTCAACCAAGAGGAAAAGCCAGTGCTGCATGGACTCTTGTACAGAAGTAAAAGTGTATCCTAGCTATCTATTCCTGGCTTTCATTTCAGAAATTGTGTGTGCCATAATAGAAGAACAACTTCTGAAATGGATTGATTAACGGATCACTTGATGCACACCCTTAGTCTGTTTATACAGTTGAAATATTAAATTTGGCTGACTCTGTCCACCCTGGCCTTCAGTACCCTGTCCTTGGTACTTGGAGATTCTGGGACAGACCTAGGAGTGTTAAAAAACGGAAGAATACTTCCCTGGCAGCCCCTGCTCCTTTCACCAGCTGAAACAGTGAGCTCTGCTGAAACAAAGGTGTTCTCAGGCCTTAGCAGGAGTCATTGTTGGCCACTGATGCTCTCAAAAATGAGCAGCAGACCTGTAAAAATGGGAAAAAAGCAAGAAAAACAGCCTGAATAATAATCTAGGAGATTTCTGTACGTAGTATGGTGTTTTGTAAGCTAAATGCATATTGACATATGAATTTTGTATTTATGTGTGGGCTTTGGTTTTGGGACCTGATGTACAGAAACACTTCAATAAAATGTAAGATAAATACTGGATCTCATGGTCTCTGGTCTTTTTTAATGCTTGTGTTATTTTACTTCCTCTTTTTTGTGTGAAATAAGGTATACGAGTCTTTTTTCATGCATTACAGTCGTATCTGCTTGTTCTGCTAGAGGTAATATTTTAGATTTGTCAATCTGTCTCTTCAAAGGTTCATAATCAAGAATAAACTTATCTCCAAACTATAACTTGGTAAGTAGGATATCTGACAGTGGTCATAGTTTTAAAACTATGTTTTCAAGACCTTTCACAATGGTTTCTTTCAGTTTGTTTTGTAGTAAATGTATCACTTCCATGGTACGGTAAGGCGAACCAATATGAAAAAAAAGATTGAGATTTGTGTTTCTCTACTGTTTTGTTCAGCAGACTTAGTAATGATGCAAAATGTGAGTAAAATTAAATGCCAAGTCTGCCGGTTTACAAAGACTTGAAATGGAATCAGTTTTATATGTAAGTTAATCGAGTAGCTAGGCACTTAACTCCAAGTGTGGATCAGTTTGGTTTTGCTGTTCTGTATAAAGAAATGTAATGTGCATTGGTTCTTCTGTTGGAATAGAATGAAAAGAGTATTTAGCAGTGGGCCAAGGTTCAGACACAAGGAAGTCCTCTGCTTTTTGTCAAAGAGGCCTTGTTGGTGTAGTAAACTGCACTAGATATTCTGCTTTTTCTTGGAACTGAATTTTATCTTTGCTCTTCCCATGAGAGAACCACAAGAAACGTCTGCAGATGGATTATGAATATTAAATTTATTACAATAACAGTTTACAGTACAAGGCACATACTGATGACTTACAATCAGCTTGCAACACTTGTAACTAAACAGCCGCATAAATTAATACAGGTGCATCATGTACAGGTTGGAGGGAATACTTAGTTCTGTACAGCTAAAACTCCAGTTTAATTCTCTTTGCTTAAAAGGCAAACGTGTTCCTAATTTACCAGTTTCATAAATTCCTGTTCACTATCCAGAATAGAGGGTAGGATTTACTTGTGTGATAGATAAGCAGAAGGTGAGCTGAAGAGAAGGAGTTTGTTTGCCTCAAAACACTTTCCATTGCAGTGCAGCCCATTTGGTATCAATAGAACTGGTTTTTGTACAAAAACAGTGTTTAATGTATGGCTACTTGTTGAGCTACCTGATGAACATTGGTTACTCTAAGTGTTCTCAGGTGGATATGTAAAAGGAAGAAAAAAAGAATCAACAGTAAAAATCAATGAAATCAATTTCTCAATATTTCAGCCACTCAGCTAAACAGAGATACTAAAAAACGAACTTATGATAAGAAGACTTAGAAAACTTCAAACTAGTACACCGTATAAAAAAAAGTGGGGACTAAACTGCCTTGCAAGTTCAGCTTTTATAGAATGAAAACATGGATGTGTTTTATCTTTGTATTATTCAGGAAAAGAACAGCCTTTTAAATCCACTTCTGGAGGGCTTCCTTGCCCCTGTTCCCATAAAGACCCAGACTGGATTATCCTGGTGAAAAGAGCAAAGATCTAACATCACTAATGATCTTCTGGACTGCCTATTTCTAAAAATATTTTTCCTGTGACTTTGCATGTCTGCATTGCTTTTTATACCTTCAGATAATGAAAAAAACCTTTCACCTCTCTCAGTACAACTGTACTCAGAATGTATCATTCTCATTTTTCAACTGAGACATTCAAGCTGAGACACCTTGCAGTATTTTACGCTGTGACTGTTGCAGGGCTTGTATTAATATCAGGGCTTCTTGGCTGAGTTTTAATCCACTAGAAAACAGTGGCATTTCTTGGGAAGTTGCTCAGCATTCTGTGCTAAAACCACCCAGAAAGACAATGTCTATCGTATAGTAGTGTCTTAAAGAATACAAATTTAAGATGCATTTTTTGGCATCTTTTGCCATTTCAAATGCTGATATAAAAAAAATAACATCAGTAGTATTGCAGGCTAAATAGCAGTGACTTCTGCAATTATTACTCTGCAAGTTATTCTGTTAGAAATAATGTTCTCGGTTTCAGTTTGTTTGCAAGGGCTGAAAGAGAAACTTTGGCTTTGATACAGATAGTGCTCACATTTAACTCATCCATTTCTGTCCCTACCTAATAAAAGGTAGCAGAATGCCTGTTTAAAGAGGCTTTTGCAAGTGGGTATATGTAAATGACTAAAAATTGGAACTAATTTTGGGGTTGGGGGGGGAGGTTTGGTTTGGATTGGTTTTTTTAATACGCCTAGCATGAAACGGTATCAGGTCTGGCAAAAAAATCCATTTGTAAGATTTACCTATATAAATACTTACGCATTTAAGAGGAAACTTATCTAGGGTTAGTTGAACACAAGTCTAAAGAATGGAGAAGCTGGGTAGGGTTTTCTCCTTTATTTCCCACACTTTGATATTGGATACATACGAGTACCTCATTCGTCTTACATTGACATTTCATATGTATTTTTTCAATTAATAAATGCAGAACATTTAGTTTTTTAAAAAAATCAGTAATTTTTCTGATTGGTAACTCTAAATGGCTTTCTAACATGAAAGGAATTCCCAAACTGTTCCTCTTTTCCTTACAGTGAAGCCAGTTTTGGAAGTAGTTTTCAAATATACTTGAGGGATAAGCTACAAAACTATTTCTTATGAGTAACTGTGCAGTAAGACAGATTTATTATGTTTTTCTGGTGGCAATGCTAGAACATATTCCCTTTTTAAAAACAGTTTAGGAGTCTTTTGTTTGTAGTTCCAAAAGAACCGTCATTGTCCCTTTATTTCCTTATTGGAAGTTGGGCTTGAGACCTAAAGTTAAGTAAACTCAAGTCAATAGCTGCAGCGTAATGGGCCTTCCTCCAGGAGGTGTCTGCACACCGAAGGAGGAGAACCTTGGTGGAAGCGATGAAAATGTTTTCGAAAGGCAAACACACCATCACTGCTTTCCTCTAACATCCTGAGTTCTTCGTACCAATGTAACTTCTTCATGCCTGCTGCTATGAATGCATATATAACCTTGTTAACTTTAGCAGTACGTTACCTAGGTAGACCGTGAGATACAAAAGAGACTTTTATCCTCTATTTTATTTTACTTTTGTTATAATCTATGTGGTAGAGTAAAAATACAATGCAAGTTTTTACATAAATGATGCCTACTTAGGTTTATCTAAACTTCCATGTAACCGCAGCAAAACCCTTGTCCTCCAACTGACTTGGCAATTGCAATCTGAAGGGCAGTTACGTTTGGAGAGCATGTATATAAATAAGTTAGTATGTGCGTGGAAGTTGATATGTATATCAGTGCCTTGAAATTTAATATAAATAGTTCTGATGAGAATCAATCCTGCTGAACTCTACTCCTTGTTAAAAAAAATTCCCCTCCTTTTCTTCCTCAGGGTGAAAACCAAATGCGTTCACGTCAGAATATGAGTTAATAAATCTTCAAAGTAGGTTTGTATAGTTTGTTAAACATACTTTTGTCAGCCAGCCAAAAGGATTATTCTAAACTTTAGTTCAGTACTAGGAAAGAATAGAAAAAGCCACAGGCTCCAGCAAATGTTAGGTGTGAAATTAAATTTAAAAAAAAAATAGGAAGCAAAGCAGAGAGGCAGATCTTTAAGATTCCACTTTTTGGCATCAGAAATCACAAAAATTCATTCTTGGTCTGTAGTTTCTTTGAGTGCAAGTGTTCGGTCTGTCAGGACAATGATTTCGTGAATATCTAGCTTAGTTATGAAAGCAGTATAGTAACCACTAGCAACTTAGGTACTTGTCAAGTAACCCATGATGAGTTCTTGTGGCTTGATTGGGTCTAAAGGAAAGTGAAGCCTACAACATTACAAAAAATGCTTTTGTAGTATTTGTTATGCCAGAAACAATTAATAGAAACTGTTACCATCTACAAAATGCGGGAAATGAAAAGGAGATAACGCTACCGTATGTGTGTGCTAATGTATGCAGAGCTGTATATAGTGCTGCTCAGGATTGTTTTCTCTTCCTCTGTCTACTCCACTACAAACCTAGGGAATGTACTATTTTTTAGTTTATAAAACCCTGTGTTACTTGAGTAATGCATGGCTATTAGAAATATTTTTGTATTTTTCAATGTAGTTTAAGCAATTAGAACCTTAGAAGCGAATACAACGTTGCCCAGTGCGAACGATCACATTGAGGAAGATACAGGAGTACTGCCACAGACTTGGGATTCGACACCTAATCCTACCCGCTGATACTCATCCTACGGTGCCTTATGCAATCACACTCTTTCCAACAGCCCCAGCGCCCACGCGTGGCGTAGCAGTATTCTCATGCACACAGACATCCTCGCTTTTTCCAGAATGAATTAGTTCGCAGTCAGTTCAGTCTGGTTAGAAGTGCACAGTAGATTTCATTGAATTGCTTGGATAAATGTGCTGGAGGCATCATGTTTCCAAATGCCCGTTGTCAGTGACGCAACCTCCACAGAAAGCTCCTCCATTTGTTGTCTCAGCTGGAAATGTAATTCTTTGGCGGGGAGAGTATGGGGGAAGTTATGTTTTATGCTCCCTGCCCCCAGAAAACAGGTTAGCTTATACTGCATTCATGCGGATGTCTCCAAAAGGAATTTCTGTAGCTGTTTCTGGAGTAATGCTTTTCAGAATACGCTGTTGGAAAGAAATGAATATTAGAAATGGATCCATTTTGGAGATAATCTATAACGTGACAGCCGTTTGGAAAGGGATTTATAATAAAAATATGACTCTGGTTTGAGTTACACCTCTTGAACCACACAAGGATGTTTCAGGTTTCTGTTATCTGAGCTCTATGAAGATGTAAGGTGCTATAGAAGTACACAGCATTATTTTTTAATTATTTGTAACATATAATTTGAATCAAGGTTTGACAGATGTTGTACTAATGCTTTAGGACTTCGCAGTTTACTTGGATACCCTGAGCCAACTGAAAATACTCTTTCTGAACTGGTATTTACATGAACTTAGAAGAAATCCCAAAAATGTCATCACAGGCTGCCACAGATTTATGGCAGAGAAATCTTATGAAGTGTGGGAGAGAAAAAGAAACTTGTTCTTACAGACATACCCAAGGGAACCAATCTTTCACTACCTCATTCACATGATACTGTGTCTTGGTGTGATTTCTAGGAAAAGCCTCCAGCTCACCAGAGCTTAAAAAAAAATACTTGATTTAATAGGAATGTGTCAATGGCCTCAGTAAGACCTGGGGAGCTTTGTGAATCACTCAGAATGGGCAGAAGACAATTAGCTATCAGCTGGCTAGGAACAGAACAGCAATAATCCTCAAGTCCCAGGACATCAGATCCTAGAAAAATCTACACATAATATTTCTAGGAGTCAGCTCCTTCCTAACAGTCAAGTAGAAGCAACAGAGCATCCTGGATACCTCCTTAAGTGTTCCCGGAGTGATGATCAGCCGATAAACCATGTAGATTGGAATACAGATGATAGAAGAGGTTCCTATGCAATAACCCACTACTGTGGTCCAGTAGGGATAATTATAATCAAAAAGCCGTAGCTCAGGAGGATTGGACAGAAAGCTGCAAGTGACGAACTGAAAAAGAAAAGAGGAAAGTATGAATACCTGTATTTTGATGGCACACACTTACTTCAGGGAACTCTGTGTCCCACCACAGAACTGAACTAAAAAAAATTAGTAGGACGCAAGAAGGTTTAAACATGTCAACAGTGAAAAATCCTCAATGACATCAGTATGGATTAAAACAAAAAACAAAAAACAAAACCCAAAAAAAAACCCAAAAAAACAACAACACAAAAAAGCCTCAAACCCACTTGTGGATATGCAGACTTTCCCTCAGGAAGTTTAAAACAGCTCAGGAGCTTTAGAGTATAGCCCAACCAACTGAAAGGACGAGGTAAAAATTCTCATGTGGATTGCTTGTTCCATGAATGCACATGGTGGCGTTTCTTGCTTAAGCACCATTAGTGAGAAAATTCAGGACCACACTTGTACATTTAAAGGATAAAAAGATGTTAGATAGACAAAATCAGATTGATTGATTCCAGTCCGCAGAATTTCATTGAGTTACCCTTGTATTGAGCCTTATAACTTGGTTCCAGCTAAAGCATCCCTGCCAGAAAGGCATCATCTTAATTTTAAGCCACCAGAAGTGGGAAGCGTACAGTTTCCCTTAGCTACTTGTCCCATATTTAATCATGATCAGTGTCAGTTCTGCTTTGTCTGAATTTAACTCGCAGCCACGGTGTTGGGTTTTTTTATGCTGTTCTTTATTGGGTTGTAGACCCTTTTAATACTCTTTCAAACACTGTTGAAGTACTTACCTGTGGTAATCACATCAGCTTTCATTTCCCTCTGTGATAAGCTATACAGATTCCTTTTTTTTCACTGTTACTTTTTTCCTACAAGTTTCATCTTTTCTGTGATATTTTTCCATAGCATTTTGGTTCTTGACTAGCTTTGACAAATGTTAATCCTAGTCTGGATATAGCGTTCTGGCGTCAGCTCAGTTAATGCTGTTAGATCATTTTCCCATGCATATCCTTCATGACTGAAAAATTTCTTGTGAAACAATAAATAATACTTTTAGTTGAATACTACAGGAATAATATTTGTGACTATACTTGGAAGGATCTCTGTTTTTTCCCCAAGTGTCATCAGAAGATCAGGATTACCAGCAAAATTTCCATACAGAAATAACGTATTACCTTCTGGGCTTTCCTTATTTTAGTTGAGTTTCCGCAGAGAATACAAATAGCTCTGCCTAGTAACCGCATCACCAGAGCTGTATTCCTCTGTTTGTTTTACTGTTTTAGGATCACAAAGAGGGCAGTAGTATAAAAATTATTTGTGGTGTTACACTTATTTTTAGCTTTTTTTTTTTTCCTTTCTTTTTCTAGGGGTAACAAAATGAAATCTGTTAATTGTGCATTGATCATTACAAGTGTTTTGAATTCACTCTGTCGGTCTTAAATCTACGTTCAGTGCTTCATAAACTCCATCTTGACCTGCTCCGCTCCCACTAAGGCTGGAACAATAAAAGGTAGCATGAACTAATTTTGGATCAGGAAATGAAAACTTTATGTTAATATGTTATCAATACCACTGCCAAGTTAAACATTGGGACAGTATTTCCAATTCTGAATCATAGATTTATAAAGGCTGCAATTAACTGCTGTAACTTTTAAGTGGAATATTCTAAAGTTGTCAGTCAGCAGTTGCTGAGACAGTGTGTTTACTTATCTTGGTGTTCCTCCCCAGACAGTATGTTTCATCGTCACCTTTTATTGCTCCATTTTGCTGAGGTAAATATAAAGTAACCAAAGTAACTTTGTTCCGGAGAACACAGGAGGGGAGTTACTCAGAACCCAGTCTTACTTATCTAGCTCATCTACAAAAATCCTCAAAATAGTGATTTACTAACAAGACCTTGCAGCATTGTGTTGGATTTTTCACTAACTGAGGCTTTTTGGTTTAACAAGAATTGTTGTTACGAAAGAACTTTGTAAGAAAATTCTGTAACTAAGCTTTTGGAAGTCTTTATTCAATGGTAATTTTCTTGTGCTGGAAAGAAAAAGCTATAAAGAAAACTCACCAGAAGGAAGATGGGACTAATTGCTACCCAACAAACTCGCCAGTACCAGCCTGGGGTAAAGCCTACCATTTCTTTCACATCGTTGCAAAACTGGGTGATGCCTGTGGAGACAAGTGGGAGGAGAGCGGTGACAGCAGATACAGGTTTTACTTAAGTAGATGCACAGCATTTTGTATGCACAGCAAGTGAATTCAGAATCCATCATGAAAGACTGTTTTGTTCATATGGCTCTTAATTATATTAAATCCTTAATTATTCTGAATTATAGCTCTTGTTAGACGTCACTGTACTTCTGTCAGAGAACAATTAATAATTCTCACAGATTTGGTAATCGGTGAATTTGTGAAAAGGAGTTTGGGTTCGCATTGTTTGTCAACGTGGCAGTAAACATACCATAGAACCAGGCCACAGCAACTGCTTCCAGAAACACGACTGTTAGGACAGCTGGACCAGTGGCATATTCTTCAAACAGCTTTACCACATACGCGCCTCCCTAGAAAGGAGATCACATTATCAGTAAGCCAAAGATCCAGAGACAGAAATCCTGTAATACTCTTGTTTATTATTGCCTCCGTCTGGACCGGAGCATTCTCCGATGGGTAATTCAGTCAGTGCTGTCGCGTTGTGGCAGTTCCTGCCAGTGAAATCCTTGAGCGTGCTGCCGATCTGCTCTCGGGTGCCATGCAGAAAAGTGAAACCTGAATCTGCTGGCAGTTCCAGCTGGGTTTTAATGAACAAATGAGATTTGGTGGGGTTTGATGGGATGGCTTTTTGCATGCCTGCTGTAATGGCTTCTTCTTTCTTCAACCTGAGTCATAGTTACTGAGCAGGAAACAAATAGGGAGTTACTCTGCTTTCTTTCCATTTGGGATCTAGAATCAGATGAAAGAGGAGAGCGTTGTGTCTCGGGGAGGAACTAAGTCTCCTCTTACAGCAAATGCTTTAAATGAGAAGGAAGTTGCACATAAATGAGCAAGTGGAGTGAAACGTGACAGGAAAGCCAAGTATTTTTTCCTTGTCCCTTATGGTCATTACACTCATTATTCAAAATGTTGCTTGTTGTGAAAATGAAATCCCACAAGCCCCACAGGGACTGTTTGGTGTGACGGATCATGATTTCTGGCCTGATTTGATGAGGAAGATCTGACAAATTCATTGCTGGAAATTTTTGGAGAACAGCAACAGTCAATTACAGCATTTTCTACCAGATAATTTTTTGGTCATTCTTTTTTTAATTCAAAATACATTTCAAACATTGCAAAAATCAAAATAACAATTCATATTATTTTTAAACGTGGAGCTTTTGAGAACAAGAAGTAAGCCACATACAAAATGTGGAAGATTGTCTGCTTACTGATTCAGCAGTTGGAGCAGCGGCTGTGTCATTTATGATGTGTAGCGAATTAGAGTTCTGCTGAATTGCAATAGGGTCATTTTGCAACCCATTCCTAGTGAGACATACTGTTCGCCTTCATTCCAAATATAGATTCCTACTGCATAAAGAAAACAGGCTGAAGATTTAATCTGATTTCTGGAAACTCTCTTCAAAAAATACTGCCCTCTCTAAGATGTCATCTGCAGGAAACTGCCAGTAAGGAAAGGTGAGGAATGGGTAAAATACTTACAAATGTCAGGGTTGCTAATGACCCCAAAAAGCAAATGATGATCAGACCAAGGACAAACAATTCCCTGCGTTTGCTCCAGACGTGCGGGAATTCATCCAGTACTCCCGTAATCACTCCCTCTAGTCCTGCAAACTGGAAAGCATGGAAAAATCACTGGAAAATAGAGGGCAGTTTTAGCCGCTTTGAAGTATGTTTCAGTGCTTAAAGGAGCTTTAAAGCATTGAACACTGGTGCTTTATTCTGCCTGTAGAGTTGGTGTGACTGTTGTTTAGACGGTCTTTCTTCAGAACTTTTAAACTTTTTAAGGTGGGGGTTTAGTCTTTGTGTATCTGTAGGAAGTGCCCATCATCCAGAGGAAGTACTACATTACAAGTAATCTGATGCCGATAAGTGGTCGGTGGCTCAGTAGAGCCAAGACTGTGAATCAGCTGAGTTTAGCCTTCCTGGAAGGAGCTAATTCTCAATCTGTAAAAACAGGCTCACAGGGCAACTTTTTAGAACATCTCCTTTTCACAGTGCTGTTGAGAAGGCCACCTCCCATTCCCACCTCTTAAATCCAATTAGTGTGAAAAAACTTCAGAATTTAATAATTGCTTTGTAAGTTTACAAGTACAAGAGAGAAGGAGCCTGGAAGGCTGCACTCAACCAGGTGTTTATGAATCAAGTGCTTTGGTTGTGTTTCCAGGTCTGTTACTAATTGTCACAGTATGACACTGACAAATCATTTAATTTTATTTAGGCCTATTTAGGTCAGAATTGGAGTAATAGTTGCTGTCTTACAGAAGGCACACGGAGATGCCAATCCTGCTTTAAACCCTTTAGCAATGGTGCAATATTTGTAATTCTGTTTCTTCTGATGTTTACGAGGGCAAGGCTATGCACCAAATATCTGAGAGGTCCGCTGTCTCGCATGCTGTCTACTCACCGTGCTGTCTAATCCCAGCGTGAGTAACATCAGGAAAAAGATGATGGCAAAGAAAGTGGAAGCAGGCATGTTTGCAATGGCCTCGGCGTACGTAATGAAGAGAAGGCTGGGTCCTGATATTAGAACAGAGAATTAGGGGTAATTGTTAGCGCAGTGCTGCTGCCAGGAGGACAGGCTGTTTCACTGTACCGTGTTCTCTTCCAGGGGAAGACTTCTCCCCCCAGGCTATTTTGCAGTGTGCAGTTACCACCACGTCTGTGAAGCTGCATGCCATATGACTCCTGTATGCTGTCTTTATGGAGTAATTTTTTAGCTGTACTGTATATTTATAACAGTGCCCTTATGATAAAGTAAGTCACTATCCTGAATTACATACTAAATATTTTGCCTGTTTTGGGCTGTTCTCAATATAGAAGATAATATACAAATATATTCTATCTTAGAAGCCGTTTGAGAGATGCGTACAAAAAGTTAGCCTACCAGTATCTTTGGCAACTTCTGATACATCTTCATTCCTCATCTCAGCCATGTATCCCAGCACAGTGAAGATGACAAATCCAGACACAAAACTAGTCACACAGTTCACGGTACTGGTAACCAGAGCATCTCTGCAACAGAAGACCTAGCTCATATCAGGGAATCGGCATCTGCTAGAAAGGATAGTTCACTACCAGATGGAGTGAGCTACTGATCTGGAGAGACTCCTACAAAAACTAGGGTAATACAATGAAAAGAGCAAGCAGCAGATTTGAAAGAAAGAGAAAAAAAACCCCAAACCCACAACTTTTTCTTCTCCAACTTCAAACAGATGCTGTAACATTAGTCTGACACTGGATTGAATGCTGGATGTATACTGGTGTTTTAAAAAAATAGGAGTTACTATAGGAATAGTAAAGAATTGAGAATTTTATTTTACAAGTTATAAATAGAGCTTTTTAAGATGAGAAGGAAACAATTATAAATCACCTTTCAGTTCAAGACTCTAAAGTCATTTCCTAGCTGACTGCTGAGGTGAAATAATTATAATGTGATTGTTTGGCAGGGGTTTAGTCCATTTTGTTGTGGCAGGTTTCTACATCTTAGACTCTTTGCTGTAATCTCTCTTTAGGGTAGGCCCAACACAGAAGAAATGTTTTAGATTGCAGGTTCTTCAGTAAGGACTTTTGTTCTGTTACACTTCTGTCTGATTTGTATGTACACAGGTCTGACAATTCAGTGCCTTTCACCAGCACTCTGTTTCTTTTTTGTAGATACCCACAGTTACATTTTTTTAACTCAATTTTACTTATAGAATAAGGTAGAACTCACTGGTAGCAGTTGTTATGGAATTTGTTGTAGCTGGCATAAGCCAATAGGACCCCAAAACCTGGACCAAGGGAGAAAAAAATCTGAGCTGCTGCATCCACCCAAACCTGAAAAATATTGAAGATCAAGAAAAAATTACATGAACAGATCGAATGAGTTTGGCATATTCAGAGTATCACGTAGCCCTACAAAACCATGTTTCACTAGTCTGCCTATATTCTAGTCCTGGTCTAACAAACATTTTGTTAAGAGAGCATGTTGAAATATGAATATTTATTGTAGATCTGTGAGAGCTGTAAATAGCCACTATAATTTTAGTGCCTATGCTGTGCTGCTTGTATCTCTACGCTACTGTAAGTACTCACTGGTAGTTTCAGTTCTGACAGCATCTTAGATGCATTCACAGTGTTTTGCCTGCAATCAATCAGTTTAACACCAGTTTTGTTATGTACAGAGAACCTTCTATCCATGATTTTGCAGTGGGCTTGGCTCATCTTCCTCCAAACTCTGTGTGCTGTGGAATAGTCCTATGTTTGGCTGTGTGTCCTCCAGGCTAAGTAGCAGATGATCACTGCCCAGGTTTTTCCTAGATTTATGGAAATACGTTTGACAGTGAGGATGCAGTTCTAGTCCTTAGGACTCAATTCAGCTTTGTTGTAGCCACGGCAGATGCAAGTGTGATGATCTTGTTATGAAAAGCCTGTTGTACTTGAAAAGTGGCCACAGCCTTAATGAGTAGTGTTCCTAAAGTACAATATCAGTTCTCTTTCTGAAGGTGAAAGTCCTCATTCATTTCTCCTCTTTTGATTGAAACATGGAGTTCATTACAACTCATTTCTAATATTCTCTTCCATCGTGTGAGGCCGTCCTGTATCATCCACAGGCAGAGCTCTGTCATCGTCCAGCACACAGATTGCAATCTGCTGTCCTCACTTCAGATACATCTAATACAATATCAATGCCCTTTATTGCTTTTTCAGAAGATGTGGTCCCTTATTGGAGATGCTGCTTTATCAGAGACTGGTGTCTTTTCATTTCCTCTTCATTCAAAACTCTCCATATCAGCTGGGCAGCAGCAGACTTGCAAACATTAGAATTTTTAATCTTTGTATTTGTAGTATTTATTGCTTTGGGGTTTTTCCATCACCCTCCTCACTAGACACTTTCATAGGCAGTGAAGTAAGTGCAGCCTTGAGCCTGATGGACTACTTGTCATCCACAGAGTTCAAAGCTGAATCAGATACTGGAATGGTTGGGGTTTGTTGGTTAGCTCAGTCTTGTCCTCATTCCTCCTTTCTTTCCAAACCTTGGTGGTGTACGCAGGCCTAACTGATTTATTCCTTCTCCACATGCACTTACATGCATTACTGAGTCATGTTTTAGTTGGTGACTACAGAGAGTCTCCTTGGGCTTATCTGCCAAAGCTTGTCACAGGATGGAGATCTGAAGTTCCAGCTCTAGTAACCTGCACTATTTAAATATGGGCAACTGTGGACACCGTCGGGCTGTGGAAAAGCCTGCCCAAGTGTAATGATCCCCTCACAGCCAAAAAACCTGCAGCTAGGCCAGTTGTTAGGGCTTAGTAAATTTAGTTTGCTCAGTGTGACTGTCATAGGTACAGGATTTTGTTGCAGTGTAGCAGCCATCATAGCGTCTCGCTCAGTGTCAGGCTGTTCACTGTTTTCCTGGCGAAAAATTGTTTGGTTGCTTGTTTTCTTTCTAATCATATCACTAATTGTATTCAGCCACTGTATGGGAACTCTACTATTAGTTCAAACCAAATTGATGGTGGACTCTGGAAAGAATAGCATGACTTTTTAAACAAGAGCATGGAGTCAGGCTTTTAAGTCTATGCTAAGACATCTGTTTTGTCATGCCCTTATGCTGAAAATAGAGACTGAAGTATATGCATGCTGATCGGCTAAAAGCAAATCTCTACCCTTTTATAATGTTTTTTACCTCAGTGGCCAGGAGTTTCTGCCAGTCAGGTTTCAAGTAGTAGAGGACACCTCTCCAAGCCCCAGGCAAAGTTGCACCTCTCACTAGCAGGATAGAGAGTATGATGTAAGGGAATGTGGCAGTCACCCATACCACCTGTGAGGGAAAACAGTAAGATAGCATTTGCCATGGGTAGCAAGTTAACGGGTGATAATGAGTTCTTATAGCTCTTAGCATTTATAACAACTTCATGTGAACTTCTCAGAAGGTCTGTAAACAGGCAATTTGCACATCTATACCCACGCTGTCTCTTGGCAGGGTTGTTCTTGTCCAGAGAACAGTGGCGTAACTTACTGTTGTTATATATTACTTGGATAACAGTAGCAGTCACTTCCCAAATACATGAGCCTATAATCCCTGGCATGAAGACAATCTGAGATAATTCTCTGTCAAGTTAATTGGCTCATTTAGAACTGCTGCTAGACTAGACTGTACCAAGTTGATTTGTCTTGCTTTTGCATTCACCTTGCCAGATGTTTTGACCCCTTTCCAGATGCTGAAGTAGACAATGGTGAAGATTAACAATAAACAGAGGGTCAGTTGCCAGCTAATGCCCCCCAGGTCATCCAGCCCATTGGACCTGTGCACCTGTAGAACTTGGCGGCTGAAAGAGGAAAGAAAAACACAGTATAGATTTTTTTTTAACAAATGCTTCTGTTAAGTGTGCTTTGAACAGTCCCATGCTGTGGTCTGAGCATCACAACTAGTACTGAAGCCTTGATAAGTAGCCTTCACAGTCATGTCATTTTGGATTTTTTTTTTTTTTTAATTAAAAGTTTGGTATTAATGGTACACCAGTGATGATAAATGATAAGTGATGACAGCTGACAATGGTTGGGAACCTCTGATCTAAAATATAGCGTACCCTCCCATACACTCTGAGCTTACATACGCCTACAAGTATTTAGTTATTTGAATAGTTCAGAAAAGGGTACCATTAATAAACAGCCCTGCTCCCCCTCCGAAGAAAAGCTTGCTACATGTTCCACCATTCTCTCTAATATTACTGTCCTCACTTACATGCACTTACGTATAAAATTCTTCTGCGGGAGAGATGGAGTGCAGGGACCAGCTGACGTTGTCCTTGCTGAAGTAGTTAGTGCAGTTGCCTGTGTTCCAAGCATTTGTGCAGCTAGTCCATGGCAGCTCCGCCGTGAAGGAGGATACGAGGTAGTAAAAGGCCCAAGCCATAATGGTGTTGTAGTAGGAGGCTACGTAAAGATCTATTATACAGATGGCAAAGCCAATTCCTAGTAAGGCAGGAAACAATTACATGAAGTGAGTGTAAGTTTTAGGCCAAAAAAAAAAAGGAAGGAATTGGTTATCACATCAACTGCAATTAGTAACTGTCTAAGGCAGCTCTGCAGGAGGTACACATACCCGCTCAAGTGTTTACAACACTGGAATTTCTTGTGGCTTCGGAAACACTCAGGCTCCGATTCCAAAAAAGCATCCTTAAGCAAGACAGAATGTGCTTATATAGCTTTTTTCATCTGCTCCTAAATTCCTGGAATTTAGAAATAGGCATCTTGCACTCTCAGTAAATAAAAAAGACAAGACCAGAGCTAGAACACTGGGAGCAGGAGTAAACGAGCATAAAGAACAGGTCCTTCTACTCTTAAAGACTCAGTGGTAGGATAGCAATTGACAGACTAGGCTGAAGATGGGGAATCATTTCTTTGTAATATCTTTGTAATAGAAACAGCAGATCTTTATTCTTTCCTTGTTCTAATTTTGCCTTGGATTCACTTACTTTATTAATTACATTTTTTTTTCTTTTTTTTATATTTTCAGGCTTGGGTCAGAGAAAGTAGACTGGCCTCTATCTAATCGATTTGAGAGTTGCACATCATATGTGTATATGAGAGTACACACACACCTTTGCGGATGTACATAAAGTTTTATGAGAGCTTTCTTTGTAAAGCCAAAATCTTGTGTAGAACGAGGCTTGCTTTGTTCTATGAGATTTTCAGATTTTTTTTCCGAAATTGCACCTTTATAGGAAAATCTTCCAGTTATTCAGAAAGTTCCTAGTAATTTTCCATTTCCCTTCTTTACCTTTGAATATAGGACATATTTTTCTCCAAATGGAAATACACCCATTCCTGTGGTACTGTCCTAGTGCTAGTTCCATATAGAAGAGAGGAATCCCTCCAAAGATGGCCATAATTGTGTAAGGAATGAGGAACGCTCCTGCAAGAAAGCAAGCAGATGATTATAACTCTTCATAGGACTTCTCTTCCAACAGTACCAGCACTCCATAAACAACAGTTCCTTTTATCCCACAGGGCAAATGCATCTCCCCTCCCTAGCCAGTGTGCCACACTGAATTACCATGGGCTTTCTCATAAGAGTAACTACTCAGCAGTGTGAATAAGAAGCAACACTCAGGCCAAACTTCTCACATTTCTGTAACACGTACACATAGGATTCACCAAGACTGTACTGCCTACAATGGATACAACTGTGAGATGGGGTACAGATGAAAATAATTAATTTCTTCAATAAAATGCCTTTTTTACATCAGGGAGACAAAAGTCTTTTCCAAGATCTCCTTGATCAGATTTGTATTTTGGCTGAAATGCCAGTGAGTCTAAGACCTAGCATTCCTGATGAGTGTTTTGACATGTTGGTTTATCTGATTTTAAGTACTCCTTGGGACAAGGATTGAGTCTCTTCTCTTGGAAGGTGGTTCTGCACCTAACCGGCTCTCAGCCTCTAGGTGCACTGATTTTTTAGATCTTGCTAAATAGTTTTTCTTCCATCTTAATGTGTCTAGTTATCCTATCCCAGTACTTAGGTTTTCCAGTCTGCTTGCAAAGTAAGTAATTTCCCCTTAGTCATTTGTTATACACAGTATTAAAATAAGCCACTGAGCTCATCCATTTATAAGCAAGGAAGTTCAGCATTAAGGAACAGCATACAGAACTAGTCACTGACCTCCTCCGTTTTGATAGCATATATAAGGAAATCTCCACACATTTCCTAGATCCACTGCATATCCAATGACAGAGAGTAGAAAGTCAATTTTTTTACTCCAGGTCTCTCTGTCTTCTAGCTCCATCAGCTGCTGCTGGCCTTCTGCTCCACAGGTGGTAGAAGTGGTGGTTGTGGTGGTGGTTGTGGCTGCTGGGGCAGTGCACTGGGCATCGTCCACCTCTCCCATTCCATTGCAGGGAGCGGAGCTCTGAACCCCCGAATAACCATTTGAGATCTGAGCTGCCTCCCCTTTATCCCCCTGGCTGGGATGGACTTTATTGCCATCCTCCACTAGCCGTAGGGCAGATTTAGGGTTCCTGACCAGATGTCCGTTCTCTTTACAATCGTCTCCTTCGTTACAGTCTGAGACATCTTTCTTGGAAGTCAGCGGCTCAGTCTCATTGCTTGTTGTCTTTTTTTCCATGTTTTCCGAGATTTGTTCCAATCACTTGCAGATGGGCAGCAGCAGAGAGTCCCCTTGTGGCTTGTCTTCCCAGCGTATCCCCACCACTTCTAGAATTCCTCTTCCGTATTTAAATCCATCAGATTGAAGGCACAAACACCATCTAAGAAACGAAAAATAGTTAAAAATCCATTACAGGGCTTACTGATGCTGGTAGCTTTCAAGTTACAGCTGACAAATTCTGTGATTAAAATACTATTGGAAGTAATTAACCATCACAGCATGCAATGCATATCATTTAGCAGATAATCCATTCAGGATTTTGTACAGAGAAAGGAAGGAAGCAATCATCCTCTCCTACAGCAGGAGTTGGTGTACCTGGCTTACAACCTCTCAGGCAGATTTGCTGGACTTTGTGCATTGTTGGACAACTCACAGGCAGTCACAGTCCTGCTGTCTTCTGGTACCACGTTCTCCCTCTGAACACTGGTTTCACACCCAGGGAAGTTGTGGGACTCCCAGTTTGCAAAAATGAGGGCAAAGTTTAGTGGGGCTTGTATTTTCATTTTCTTAAGTTCATCCTGTGACTTCTACTGGCAATTTCTAGATTCACCCAGTATGAAGGGAAAAGAATTAAACCAATATGAGATAACAATGGATATATAAATTACATTTCACAACCACCTTTCTTCAGAAATCCCACAGTGTCTGCTATGTTTAGCAGCAGACCTAGAAGGCTTAAACAAAAGTTTAGAAAAGTATTTAAATCTCAGGTTTTTTGCATCAACTAACTTTTGAGGCTCAGTCAACACTAATAATAACAAGGAAGAAAAGATCAGGAAACTTCAATTTGATTGTTTTGAGTAAGAACTAACATGTGGGTCTAAAGGACAAAACTTGTCCCCACTTTTATTTCACTCCTTGGGGAAATAAAGGCATCTTTCATCCTGTTTCGATTTGCTAACACTGTGGGGTTCCAGCCCCGGGAAGGGCAGTGGGCACCACTCCTGTTCTACCGTCCACCGCCAGCAAAATCAGGTACTGGGAGAACCCCTGGCTTTTCCTGCCCTCTTCATATGTGCTAGAAGCATAATCCAGGTGAAATAAACCATCCAAAATAAAGAAAAAGTATACAACAATTAACTTTTCCTTCAGAACAAAAAGAACAGAAAAAGAATTGTGATTCAGTGGGTCATATTTTGTTTTCTGCTCATTTGTTCAGGTAATGTAAATGCCCAGCTGCCTTTACTCAACAAAATATTGAAATCGGAGCTGATCCTCTGTGCTGTAAATTCCCTGGGGCAGTAACCTTGCTTTATAGCTAGCAAAGTGTTACACAATCCACACAAGGCCACCACAGATTAAATTATTATAATTACATCTCATTTTCCTTTTCAAAGCATTTTACCACAGTAAATATCATTGTCACATCCTAGCAGAAGAATAAACATTATTTCACTTCTAACTGTTAGAAAAACTAAAGCAGAGAGGGGATATTATTTGCTTATTGCTAGAATTTGCTCATTGCCAGAGCTATTAAAACTCAATTTCTTTGGAGCTTTCAGCCTTGTGCAAAGACTATTAAACCTCTTCCTAAACATTTATCAGTGCAAGCAGAAAAAGAAGGAAAGTTATCGCGCCGCAGAGCAAACAGGAGGATGTTCTCGAGATAAAAGTTTCTTGCAGGTGTTGTTTATAACTTTCAGAAATCTCTAGTTCTTCAGGCTTACATTCTGTCTTTACCCAGATAATGTTCTTTTCATCATCTAGCAAGCAGTGCATCATTAATGCTGAATTCTTACAAGAGCAGTACTTCGCTACCATTAGTTAATCATCCACAAAGACCTAAACATCTTCAGAGTTCCGGAGAAAAACGCAACAACAAAGAACAGGAGTTTTTGTTTTACCTGCAAAACTATAAGAACTGAGTGTCTTTGGAGTCCGAAACCTTCCAAATGTCCCAAAAGAGCTTGTGTAGATGAAAACAGTCCTACCACCACTGGTGGCAACATAAAAATCCTAGGAAAGGCCACAACCCTTTCCTTGTATAGAGCATGTTAAATGTAAGGTAGGAATATTGAAAAGTAACCTGAGCCCTTCTGGACTTTACACCTCTTACTCAAATATGGGAAAGCAGTAAAGGATGTTGATTTAACTGCATTATCTCATGAGACTGAATTTCATACCTGAGACTTAAACTCTTACTGTATTTGTAAAACACTTTCTTTCTGCACTTCTTGGCACTTTCTTTGCTGAGGAGAGGTCATTGAATGTATTGTTGATTTCCCAGATCTGTGACAATCAAGATCGTTGTCTTCTCCAGATCTAAGCTCCTTCTGGTCTTCTGCAGACCACAGGAAAGAAATATCACATTATCTTAATTATTTTTGTAGAATTTTCAGTACTTTGAGCCTCCAACATGCAAAATGATGTGTGAACTTTCAGGGGCTTCAGCTGGAATTCGAACTATTCCTTTCTGAAAGAGAATTACAGCTCGTCAGCTACCCTGGGAAATCTCTGGAGTGACGGACTCTACAGCTATGCAGTGGTGTTCACAGCGGCATAGCTGGCACATGAAAACAGAACAGTTACAGAATCAGAAGATTTCATTATGCTGTAAAAAACTGTGGGAGACTGTACTTTTCCCCCCCTCTTGTTACAATTCAAAAAAGAAAAATCTGAAGGAATTGTAACTGCTAGAAACAGTGCAAACAGCTGCAGAACGAGAGCTCTTGAGGTTGAGAAGTATGCTAGGACCACTAGGGAAGATATCCAGGGGGAAATTACGCTAATAGTGAAGGATTTTCCCCACCTCTGTCTCCACTACATCTCTGTGCACCGATCTCTCAGTAGTTACAGGTACTAGAATGACGACAGTGAATGATAGAAGAAATGGCAGTTTATTACCTATTTTCAATCTGAGCTGTTGCAAAGGTTGCTCTTACATAAATACACATTGGCTTCTTATCACCAATGTAATTAGCTATGGAAGAAAAAGAAAAAAAAAGAAAAAGAAAGATAGCTGTGCCTCCATTTCATATTAATCTGTGTTTTGTAGACGTCACTTTGCTCCTTTGAGGGGCCCTAACGTCAGCACCTTTCTCTCCCCGGTAGCTCTGAACAGAGATCATTCTAAAGGGCGGTTTTCATCTCCCTAACGCCGCGTTGTGCGGGAGCACGGGAAAGGTGCCGTGCTGCCAGCCCTGCAAATTGTACTGCTCCTTACGCAGAGAGTGACTGAAGAGGAGCGACCCTCAGCTCTGCTCCGGAGGGGCACCCTGTAACAAACAGTGTCCCCCCCACAACTATTCCCTGCTTTGTCTTTTTGTTGAAAACACCAGGATGGATAATTGAAGACGTGTTTTGACAGGCTTGGCTGAAGCCACCAGAGCAGTTCACATAAGCCAAATATTAATTAAATTATAATTTTTGGTTACTCCCACACAGAGCTAAACTTGAACCAGCACTGTAAAAGCCCTGTATGTCCCTTGATGCACAAAACCAACTCCTTTGCCTCTGTCAAAGCAATCCTCAAGGAGCATCCCTGCCCTGGGGTCTGGTTCCTTCCTGAGCAGGGAGCTGCACAACTGATGTATCGCCATCGCCTTGTTTATTTCTTGAGGCATGCAGTGACCTCTCGTGGCACTGTGGGAATCCCTTTCCTTTAATGCTCTGCCATGTAGTAAACCAAATCTTTCCAGCACTTTAAAACAACATTATTTTCCTGTTCTGTGTATTTTTAAAGGAGAAAATTGACTTTTAATGTGTCTAGGAGATTAAAACAGTTAGGTTGAGGTGCAGTAAATACCAGATGCTTCGAGGCAGGCAAATCTTCATGCCTCAAGTCACCTGGAGAATACTTTATTTGAGGTGGGGCAGCACTGACAGCACAAGGCTCGTTCAGCCTCACTGTGCCCGACTACAGAAGTCATTACTCGTCTCCAAATGATCAAATACGTTGCAACTCGCACAGTTGCAAAATTTGTGTATTTGCATATATTGCACTTTATACAAATTATGCTCTTTTTTCATGTGCTAATTCTATAAACTAATGCTTGCCAGAGTCCCAGCCACTCACTGGGATACAGCTGCATTCCTGTAGCAAAACTCACATTACCACTATCACTCACACTGCTCCTCCATCTGCCTTCCTTCTGTCCATTTACACATGCGAGCACTTGCAAAGAATTCAAGTACTTTGAACTCTTAAGACAAAAAGTTAGCCTACAGTGTTGGCAAACAGAATCAAACATTAAGATGATTTCTGTTAACTTGCCCTAAATCTCACTTTTATCACAAAGTATTTAAGATATTGTTGAATTTATGTAGCCGCTTGACTGCATATCACACCTTGCAGTAAAGATGCAGTTCACACAGGCAGTTGTATGTAAAGTCCAAGAAAATTACTTTCATGTAGAAAATCAAGCAAGAAGTTTGTATGATGAGATAGAAATCATGCATCCCACTCAGGAAAGGGCTGTTGTTTGTCTGTAGGTACTGTTCTCACCTCTGAGCCCCAATATCAACCGTGACCCTCCGACAGCCATGTACCTGGGTGTTTCCAGGTACTAGACTCTGGTAAATACAGCAGTAAGCATTTCTGGTCTTCACCCACAGTCCTCACAGTCCCAGTCTGTCTTTTTGCACGGGAGGGGAGGTACGTGACCTGGATGACAGCGAGAACCTGGTACAGATTATTCCTTTTGACAGGCTTTTGTGGGCTAGTGCGTGCCTGGTTTGCTACGTGTGTGGTGTGAAGGAGTATAGAGGCTTCATATTTTTCCTCAGATTTTGCACAGGCCAGGGGTAACCCTTTAATCGAAGTTATTACAGGATAGCTCAGATGCTCCCATACTGTGAGGAGTCGTTAGAAAATTAAAATTTCAGCCAATTAAATCTTTAAACTAGATTGCACTAGATTATGATGAATTTTACCTGCTGTTTGTCATACATGAGTCATATTTAGAGTTCATAATGCAAAAAATTAATGCCTTTTGCTTTTGACTGTGCTCACATATACTGATTTCATTAAAAAATGAGCACCTAGAATATCCTTTTCAATCAGCTTGTTTCCATTAGGCAATCTGATAGCAAGTGTGACAGATTGTATTTCAGATTTCAAAAACTGATATTCATAAATACATAGTAAGAAGATACAGAGTCCCAGCTTTGGCAGGGCTGCTGGTAGCCACAGAATCAGAGGTATTAGGTGCAAAGCAGATATAAGCTTAGACCTAGATCACCCCTCAACAACTGAAAATTGATTTCTTCAGGATTTTTTTTTTTAGCTATTCTTCTCTAGTCTAGTTTAAGGGAATCAAAACTGACTTTTGATAAAGAGTGATCAAAACCCACTGAAATTAATGTGCCCAGTGAATTATTTCCACACACAGCAGGTCTGATCCAGTGATTTTAAATGCAACTGGATTGGGTACTTCTGCACATCCCTGTAATATGCGTGTATTTTATAAGAAACTTGCAGTATGTAGATGACAAAATGGATCCTGTACATGAATATTTGCAGTTCTCCAAGGGCTTGCTCACATTCTTGCTAAAACAGAGTAGAACTGTACTCAACAAGTAGTCCCACTGAGACAACGGCCCTTCTGGGAGAATAAAAGGCTACTTACCAAAGTAAGAATGGCACAAGTAGTGAGCTCTCCCCAGTTAACTCGTGTATTCCCAGATAAGGCTAAATATAGGTAAGATGTGAAAATAGTATTGCTTCTGAAAGCAATAGTATTGGGGGAATATAAACCTGTACTGTGAGGTTTATGCCATAATCTTGTCCATGTTTCAGTCTGAAATCGAAGAAGTCAGCAGGAAAGAGAGATTTTACCTTTAAAAATTTGTTGAGAAGACAGACACTGTATTGTAGTGGGAATGCTGCCAAATTGAAGAGGCGGGGGGGAGAAAATGCATTTTATGGCTCAAGAGCGTCCATATGTAGTGCAAGGAAACAGATAAACTCAGAGGGAATGATATTCCTTTTGTATTCTTCCTCAAATTATTTATATAAACTTGACGGAAGAGTCATAACACAGCAAATATCACCAAATAAATAGAGCACTGTTCCTTAATATAATTCTGCACAGGCAAATAAATAGGCACGGTGTTTCAAGTAAAAGACCTGTTTGCAGACTCAAGTCAAAGACAAGCTGCATATATATGCCAGAATGCGTATACTTAGGTTTGTAATGTTTTTACCTAAAGAAAGTAAAGAAACAGTCACCATTGCTTCCACATGACGTTTCTTTGAAGGAGACTTGTTAATGGCTATCTCTAAATTACAGCCCCTTTATTCAGGCTCCAAGTTCTACTTAAGTTCTGTATGAAACACTTATCCTGTAGATGGGCTTCATTATGTTGTGTAAGTTCTATAAGGTACAGATTGCCAGATCAACAGAGCTGCAAATATACAGTTTTGGAAAAGAGCTAAAACATTAGCATCAGAAGGGGCACCAGGATACAGAACGAACATTTCTTTAGGCTCTTAATACTGTTCCTAATGAAAACTTGGTGGTTTATATCTCCATGGAGGAAAGCAGGAAAGAGCTTAAACACACTGCACAATTCTATGTGTGGAAATAATTTAGGGGTTTTATTAAATTCCAGTTTTGGGGCAGTTTTTCTTAATTTATATAATCATTTGAAATTCATCACACCTTATCCAAATAGAAAATGGACCCACAACAGTCATTTGCTATATGCCAAGTTTACAAAGTACTCTCCAAGAAAATTATGGTCAATTCACTCATCAAAAGCACGAGAAGATGAAGCCTCAGTGTATGAGACCTTCCCTGGTAAAATGCCTGACAGCTAACAACCCACATTTAAAAAATTCCACAACGTTTCCAAGAATCCGAATCCATTAAATGCACGATCCTTTTCTCCCCAGGCTTTCTTAACACATCAAAACATGTTTTCCATGACTGTTTTATATATTCAATTACATTGCATTCCTCACTTAAACTTCCATATTACTTAGCAAACTAACCCAGCAAGCCAGTTGGTTTCAGCAGTAAACATGATTGACTAAATGTATATATACAACATACTCTTTATTATTACTTATAATAAATCTGTCCCATTGAGTTAGATAATTTACTGTGCTGGAACAGTTTACCTCTTAAAATATAACTTAATATGGATAATAAAGCTTACTTTACCCTTTAAAAATAAATAACAGTTTGCATTGATTTTTTTTGTTTGCTTCAGATTCTGCATCTTTCCTTTATTTTTCCTTATAGTTTAATGCTTTTTTGTAAATTTTAAATAAACTTCATGTTCGTAATGCAATTATGTGGACTGCCAAAACTCTAACTTCAGATTGTCATAACATGTTCTGCTACAGGCATTTGACTCCCAACATTCAGAACTGCTGGACAAGTGCCTGAACAAGACGGAATAGAGCACGTAACATCAAAAAAGCAAGAAAAAGCATAAAAAGTTTAAAAAAAAAAAAATCAAAGCAAACTTTCACCAAAAGTCAATGCATCTTTTTTCCCCAAAAAGCTTTGTTAGATGTACATTTTCCCAATGTTGTAGAAATTAATCTAAGATCCTAAAAGTTAATTCAAAATGAAGCAAAATATAGTATACATATTTTAGACTATCATTAGTATTTCAGATTTTATAACCAAAGTTGAAAGAGGCAAGGAGGAGTGAAAGTTAATGAACCTCCAGTATCTGCTTGCTTCAGAAGGTAGGCTCTGAAGACAGCTGTCTAGGAGTCTGTCTAAATTTCACAGAGTACTTCAGATAGCAGTGTGTTAAAAACAAAATTATAAAGTACCTGTCTTTCGGATGGGTTCGAAGCGCCTTCCTTGGAGTTATCCAAGCTCGAGTAACCTTCACCCACATTTACTTCAGAGCCTCGGGAACTCAGCCTGTGGGCAACTCAGCATCTTGGTGAGGTTTTTGTACACCAATCCCCCTCACATGGTCTGATTTTCAGATAATCTGCTGCCAAAGAGCTCTTTAAGAATTTTTGCGTCACTTTAGTCAAATAAACTTTATGTTTCACCAGGGCTGCAGCTCAGTTTTCCTCCTAGAGGTGGGTGGCTACATTTGTCTGTTCTGATCAGTTCAAAAGAGCAGGATCCAATGAAGGCAGAGTGAGAAGGAGGGAAGCTTTTCTGGTAAGGGACAGTTTTGCTGGCTGTTACTACCGCTATAAATAACGAGATGATGACAGAGACAACAGCGTGGAAGTTTTGAGGGAGTCGGTAAATTACAAGTTTGCAGGTGGGTCTGTAGATTACAAAAAGATAGGAAGGACTGGGATATTATCACAATAAAAGGGCTTGGAAAGAGTACTTTCTCTTGCTGAACATTTACATTATTTTAATAAAGAAATAAGGTTTAGTTTTGTTTTAAAGCATTAAGCACAAATTCTTTAAAAGCATTTTGCTGCTTCAGTAAGCTCAACAAATAATTTCCTTTCTTCCTACTACTCCTCGAAATATCTCACTCAACCTCCGACACATGCTTTTTCTCCGACCTTTTTCATCCAGGATTTCTTCATTCCTAGACTTCACAATTTGTTTATAAAAAGTCATAAATCACTGGCCAACGAAATAGTGCCATAGTTTAGGTGGCGGATTTGGGGGGAAAAACAAAAAAAAAGTGGAAAACCAGAAGGGGGACAAATAAGAATAGCTAATTGTTAGAGCAACAGCAGTTTTGCTGTAAGTGGCTGCAAGTTTTCAGAGACTTGTTCCAAACAATTGAAAAGAAAACAAACTCTGGAAACTGAAAAGCATAGGGATATAATTAGCATTTTGCTTTTTCTGTCTTCTGGTCCCTTAATGATAGCAGCAGTCAGTCAGCAGCGTGCCATTTGCACCATCTCAAGGATAGCTCAGGTATTGCAATTGCAAATATTAAGGAGACTTGTATTAAAATAATTTTTGCTTTCCCATTACTTCTTGTGGGCAGTGTATTAAAAATGTTTTGTCAAATTAAGTTTGTTGCCTTCAGTTGTATTAGAGATTCGTTGTTCTTTTAGTGACATTAGCAATATCTAACTTGTCTTCTCTCCGCTGTGCTGAATTCCCCTCCTGTACTCTTCTTTCCAAAGTAAACAGTTTTAGTCACATTAATCTCTGCTTAGCTGCGGACAGGAAAAAAAAAAACCCACAAGTTAGTGTCCTTGCATATTATAATAATTCACAGCCTTCCCCCTGGTTTGTCCCATTCTGAAGGGCTTGCAAGGACAGATACCACTGTGCCTCGCTCACTAAACCTTTGCGAAGGTCGAAGTACAATGTTTTAATGCGTAAGTATCCATCTGTGGCTCAGACCCCGTGCTTTGGGTAGCAGGCTTTTTCTTTCTTGGGAGGAGGGGTGGTACGAGGAGCCTGTGCCTTCCCTTTCATACAGGTTTCCAGCTCACCACTGCTGGGAGACTGGAATGGATTTTCCAAACTCACTTTTTCTACCCTCTTACAAGAAGTAAGTTCTCTCTACTTTGGGCTTTGGGTCCCTCTGCTCTTTACATAATTCTATAGGTTTTTTAAAAGTTTTAGGGGCATCATGACCTTTCCCTGAGGTTTTTCTCTATCTTAGTCTCTGCTCAGAGTAGGTTCTTTTAACAAGTTCTGAAACACTATTGCATACCATTCATCTTGGTCAACACTTGCGGTTAAATTGCTTTCATCTGCTCACATCAGTGGCACCCAATGTCAGTATTTAGTTATTTTTGTAGGGCATACAAAGCTGTAATGTGAAAAACAGCATATTAAGAACACAAAACCACCTTTCATGACTTATCCTGGCCTTTTTGTTCAGCTGATTTTTTTTTTTCCATTAATGTCTTCTGCAGCAGCATGGGTTTTTTTTAATTTCTTGCCAAACACTCTGGAGCCTTTAGGGCATAATACAAATAACAGACTTGAGATTTCAGGCAGACCCCTCAACTTTGTGACATTTATTTACCCCTGATGTGAAAAACTTTTGGGTCCTGTATAGAGTCAGTTCCAGAATTTCATGAAGTCTTCTGTGCATTGGTGGGCAAAATCCTAATGATTTAGGGAAAGTATGAAAAAACAAAAGGAAGAAACAGGACTTTACACAAGACATAACTTCCAACACTTCCACGGTTCTCCACAGATAAAGCAGCTGTAGATTCCAGTTACTGATGCCAGCACAAGAATGGGAAGCATCAATCAAATTACCTAATAATAGTAGTACCAGCTGTACTAAGAAGAGATTAATAATAATTCTGCAAGTATGTCTCTGATTCATTGCCAATAAGAGGATAGGAACAATCTTCCAAATAACACAAAACAAACAAATCCTAAAGTATTTATTTGTTCCCATCTTTTGCTTAGTTAGGAATCAGACTACATTTAGAGGCTATTAATATTGGCTTTGGGATAAAAGAAATTCTGATTGTCCTTCCCTGCTATTTTCTAAGCTGACTGTGCTGGGATATACATCTGGGAGTTAGATGGGGTTTGGAGAGGTTTTGCTATTTCCACTACAACTGTTTTGAGAGAGCATTCGAGAGGAGAAATCTGATTCTGAGAACGTACAAACTGCCACTACACGTAACCTCTCCTCCTGCCTCTTCTTACTTAGCAGTAATTATTATTTTCTGACTTTTGATTGAATCTGAGATAGTTGACTTTTATAACATTATCTGGCAATATTTTCCACCTGTCAGAGGAACCGTCTTTGAATTATCACATGAAAACTACATGGTTTTGTTGACAAACTGGAAAAGGAAACTCTCCCTTAGTTGGCTGTTCCTCAATAATCCAAAAGTCTTTTTAAGGATTTGCAAAGGATATAAACTGAAGAAAGAAACAGCACTGAAACACAGAGAGGATTAATTGGTTTTGGTTTTTTATCCGAACTTAAACATCTTTTTGTCAGTTGGATGTTAATTGTTTTTGTCATCTGGGTTTACAGTTCATAAGGCATAGAGCTTGCTTTGCTGAGAGACTAAACCTGTAGCAAGCTAGGCTTATTCCTGCATTATTTCCATTCCATCAGTTGAAAAAAAGTTCAATTGTTGATCATCTCTGAACCATTTCCTGCACACTGACAAGAGTTAAGCAGCCTGCTCCTCGTTTACGTGCTCCCATCCTACCCTGCCGGAGAGATGCTGGGCCAAGGCTGCTAATTCACTGTCATCTCCGGGCTGTACTCTAACTTCCACACACCTGAGAAGAGACCGAGGTTCCTCCGGCTCAGCCGTGCCTCATGCTATGCAGGACACCGCGAACTTCCTCAGCCCCCGTACGGAGCATATGGCCTCTCAATCATCTGCTCAACTGTTTTGATTCTTAATCCCCCAGTTGAGGGCTGCTGATCACGTTAGTGACTTCTCCTTTAGGACAAAAGGGCAGAGTGATCCAGTAAACACCACATCAACAGGAGCTGTTAATGGGAAATCATTTTATACATATACTGATTTTATTCACGTTTCAAACTACTGTTTAAAAACAAGCCCACTCGCCTGTAAGGTATGACGGTCTGTTTTATGGATAACAAAGACAGCAACTTAGCAAGAGCACGCAGCTATCGATTCTTACCAAAGGCACAGAACTGGTTTTCAGGGACTATTATCACACAGGCAGCAGAACAAGAGAATATCTTACCTAATATTGTGCCAGTCTTTAATTAGAAAGTGTCATTAGCATGAACCTTAGAACTGTTTCTTCAACTGCCCTTAGAGTCCTCAAAGTAGAAGAAATATAGCTCTCGCTTTGACATATGTATTTCCCCTCCTCTTCCCCATTCCTTCTTACAAAGAACTTATAAAATTGCTGGGCATAAAAGCAAAACTGTTTCTGGCAGATTGGCTTCATTTCCTATAACGTGTTTTAGCCATGTGGATTTTCTGTGCTTATTTAAAGGAAGGGAAAAAAAACATACTATTGTATAAGCTGTACAGGGAAATATCTGGGCAAGAGCTGCAGAGATAAGCACACACTGGACAATACTTTTAAATACTCAAATTAACAAAAACTGGCTTGGAAACCGTTTTTAATTTGTCAAACTCAATCCTCATCAGTGCTGCTATGGGCAGCAAAAATGTTAGTCAGTTAAACTCCAGAGAAAAAGTTAACTCTCTTTGGCTGCTATCCCCCTCACATAGATAGCACAAAGGAAATACAACTAGAGTAATGTCATAAGCAGAAAGATTTTGAGAGACTAAAATACTGACCTTTTGGAAGAAAAAAAAGCCCCCAAAACAACACATGCATTAGTCATAACCAAAATATTGTGCATAATACAGCTTCCCAAGAGATTTGGCTTTGTTTCAGAGCCACCAGGGTTCAGCAGCAAGTGCAAGACTGTTTACTCGCCTTGATGCAAGCAACACAGCATGAGGTAGAGACCGTGCATCACAGACCCATAAAGGCAAAAGGGACCTCAAAAGATCATCCGATCGCCCCTTTGCCAAAGGAGGGATCAGCTCTACCAGTGCCATTTCTGACAACGTAACCTGTTCTTAAAGATCTCTACCAATGGAGACATCACACATCCTCAGGCGATCTATTCCAGTTCTTCACTGTCTTTATCACCAGAAAGCTTTTTCTTGCTGCAGCTCAAGCACGTGACTTTTTTGATCAATTTATCATGATCAATTGATCAATTTATCATTTATCATGAGTGGGAACAAAATTCCCTTCTTTAAAGCATCCATTTATGAATTAAAAGCATGTGATGTCTCCCCTTTTCTCTGACTAAACACATTTCTTTCAGCCTTTTACTAGTCACAGTTTCAAGCCCTCTGATCATTCTTACCACTCTTCTCTACACTCATTTTGTTCTGCATCTTCCCTGCGGTGCAGTACCCTGAACTAGATACTGCGCTCCAGCTCACTCCCCAATAGTCTTAGGCAGAGCTGGGTAACTTTACATCTATTGCAGGCTATTTCTCTGTTGTACACCCCAATATTACGTTACTTTTTTCTACAAGAGTATGTGATCAACCATGACATTTTTGTATTTTTCTTTCCACACCACTCAAACTTAGTTCACACTTGTTCTGCGTGCTCTATTTGCATATCTAGTTACTCCTGGCCAGGCACTGTTCCTTATACGATATACATTTGCATGGTTTGATAGAGATCCCATTTTGATGAGCATGGAGTATAAATCAGAAACGATGGCAAAATATTTGACAATAAGCTGATAATTAAATATATTTGATAAATCAACTATTCAACAATATCCTGATAATTAAAAGGTATGCCCAAACTTCCACAAAGATAACTGCATATGATGCACACTTCTGCCAGTCAACACTGCAGAAAGCAAGGAAGATCATCTACCCATCTCGATACACAGAAGATCTGAGCATTGAACTCAGTCTTCTAGATTAGGGAAATCTACTGCAAAGGTATAGCTTTATGTTATTACTCACAACCATTGCTCCTAGAAGAGGCAAGCTGAGAGCAGCAGCCATTTGCTCCTGTACCCTCACAGGTCTTGAGATGACAGAAAACCTTCTGACCTAAGCCCAGGATACCATGAGCCGAATTTTACTAGAAGGGAATCCAATTGTAGTATCACTGTACCGTCAAGATACATTCTGGACATCTCCCAGCAGCTTTGTTACCTCTGCAGAAAATACTGCAAATCAAAAGACATCATTCCAGGACAGTAGCAATAGCCTCCTGCTGCTGTTCTGCACCCAATTCTCCTATCTAACCAGCACTCCTGCCCACTTCAGGAAGTGTTAATCACAGCAGCTTGAATCATCTTGGATGACTCCTAGATTAGATCCCTAATTGGATTTAGTCTAGCAGGCAACATGCAGACACGATTCGGCTTTGCATTTTTAATATATGTACATACACTAGTTATACAAGTGTGTGTATGTAAGATACACTTTCATAGTTATTTAACTTTCTATCTCTGTAGTCCAAATGGAAGAAAAATCAAACCAAATTGTAGCATACCATGGCCATACCAAACATCCTTATTGCTTGTACTTGACTTAAGCAACTTCTGTCTGCTACCCATGGTAGCTGGCAGTTGTGTTTCAGTGTGGTTCTTTATCCTCACTTACCCTTTCCTTTGCCTATGACTAAAATCAATACAGACCAGGAAAACTGTCAGGGTACACACAGAGACAGCCTGCCATTTTGGCACAGTTTAAATCAATGGATTAGTACTGTGCTCATCACCAAACTATTTGAGTGCCTGTTTGTGTTTGTCTTTGTCCAGCAAGAGAAGCATCCTTGACTACTACTGAGAACATAAAGCAGCATGTTTTCCTGCTATGTTCACATTCTGGCTCACTTAGATTTGTTTGTAGGTCACCAGTATCTTTCCATTTCATTAGTTACGAGGCACATTTAAAAAAGAAAAAACAGAGCTGTACCAGTCACTTTAGAAAGTGTTTATTCAAAAGCTTCATAGCACCATCTTGTTTTTTAAAACATCCAAATAAAATGCAGCAATTTAAACATTGGTTTTCTTCTGTTGAGCATGACACTAACTCCACCTGTGAACATAATTATGTTTGTTCTTGCTAATATAACTGAAAAATAGCGCTCCTGTGCACACAGACATAGCACTGGGCCTTGATATGGGTTATCCAGTCCTAGCTCAATAATGGAAGAATAAAAACACGTGAAACTGGAAACCTCAAGGAAACAGTCCCTCCCCCCCAATTCTGCTGGAAGAGAAAATTTTCTAAAGGTAATTTTTAGCAGTTTCAGTTCTTATGTCCCCTCCCAAACTTCAGCAAAACTAAAAATGTAAATATATAAAATATTTTGGGCATTCCTTTATGGTACAAGTCAGACCATGGATGGTTGATTTTAAGTATCTTGATGTATTTGTTCTAACAATCACCTAGCTGTTAATTCTAAAGAAGGGCCTTCTACGGCCATCTTTTGTAGGGAAAACACTGGTCAAAATAATTCTACTGAGTTACTATGCTGATTTTTATTAAAAATTCAAGGTAAAATCAAACTGCCATTGACAGCACTTGTAATACATTTTCATTTGAGTTTTTTTTCTTTTCCCTTTTTAGTTTTGCAGAGTAGCCTGTCTGAGAGCTTTAAGTCAGTAAAGCGCGCTATTTCCCAAAGATCCTTAACTTACATTTCAAGAATACAGACCATGCCGAGTGCTTGGTCACATTATCATTTGGCTATGGCTTCCAACCACGGGAATTCTCTATTGCATCTACTTCTGGTTGACCATTAAGAGGCAAATATTCTGTAGTTCACTTCGCTAAAGCCCCCATAGGGTCCCAAGCTGGCAAAACAATTGGTTCCTGCTGCATCACTGCCAAGATGTCTTCTGGTACATGCTTCTTATCCACCACAACTTCGTACACATACTCAGAAAACCAGTCATCAGTCATGATCAGGTAACCTGGAGATGAAAACAGTTCATTATAACAGAGAACCATTACAATACAGTGAAGCAGTCACATACACAAGTTTCACCTATGAATGATGCATTGCAAACGGGATCTAGTCATACTTCGTATCTCTCAAGACAAAGAAAAAAAAAATCACAAAGAAATTAACATATAGGCTAACTGAATGTACTTCACGTGCACTGGAAGACAAAGCAAGAAGCCTGCTAGGAAGAACAAGACCCAGAATATTCATCATTTGTGCTTGCTCTGTTAAAATAGGCATTGAAAAGACTCAAGTGAATTACAATACCTTAAAAAAAAACCTTAGTATTTAAGGCAGAATGTAAAATTATCTGAATATTGGCTTTAGAAGTTTCCAGGATTTTGGCAAGAAGAGGGAAATTTTCCAGGTGAATATCCAAACCATCTTTGGCTTAAGAAAACTTTGCTGGTTTAGGTCTTGCAGTAAGAGAAGGAAGGCATCTGCTTTCCTTAAACGTAAAGCCATCTAAATCATACTTTGGCTGAACTAAATCTTAATTTTCTCCCTTAATATAATTCTCACTGAGAATTTCAGTGAAGAGCCTTTGAACTGGGAGAAAAAAAAAAGTCACATTTAGAGTATCACAGGTTTTAGCAGAAAGCTACCATTGGAAACAATCTATTCAAGGTGAACTGAAAATAAGAGTGGCTGGGAAAAAGCAAGCATTTCAAAGACAGATGAGAAGGCTTTATGTAATAAAGTTCCTCATGTCCTTATACAGTATCATCACACAATCAAATGAAACAAGAAAATGTCCAAAGAATATGGACAATAAATGCATGTATCTACACCATCTTGTTTCTAAAGCAAGAGATCAGATAATTCCCATAAATTAAAAACCCTATCAATTGTAACCCGAGCTAGAAGCCATTTTGGAAACACTGCCAAAGGGAGCTGCCTTGATTATTCTCTCTTCAGGATATGAGTTCTTGGGACACACAAAAACCTCTCACTCCCAAGAGCCAACAAGTAATTGCACCCTGAGAGGATAATGAACTCTGCTTCTGACATCCCGTATCTCAAAGCTTGACAGTGCTGATTAGGATCGCAGTGTCTGAATGAGAAGGAAACGTCAAGCAGAAGTTCAGAACATGCAAATAAGTAAGGTCGCTCTTTGAGAAGGCCTGTGCCCAGTGTCACAGTGAAAGCCATTATCAATTTCTTCATTAAAAGGAGACACATACTTTACACGCAGCAATACGTATACCTAAGAGCCTGCCTAAGGCAACCCTGAGCTCTGCATTCCATCCAGGTAACAGGCAGAAGCAAAAGAAACAGAAAAGTTTATTGCATTTTGGGCAGGGTACGCAAAGGACTTTTACCTCAGGCAATTAATCTGTTGCTTCTACTCAAACCATTCATTTGTTAAGGCCAGAATACGGAAAAGAACTTGGAACAGCATCATCTTGTTGTTACAGAACGTAGCACCTGACTACAAAAGTGTACTCCTCTGGCTGTGAGGCTGCTCCACATTTCTCTAACTTACCCAAAGGAAGACCTGAACACACAGCATTTTAAAACTGACAAGCTGCTGCCCAGGGAGAGGTCAGTCAAGGACGAATGGTCTGCGAGCTATTGCATAACCTAGGATTTGGGCACCTGAAAATAAAGCCCTTGCAAAGGTCCCAGAGGACGTCCTACAAGCACTGTGCTTGCGCCTTGACTCCCCCATAGGGAGGACAAATTAACAAAGCGATTCTGTCATAGCGTACTTGTGGGATGACATATATACACACATATATGAATAAAGACACTAAGCGTCTACAGTTAAAGCTTTAAAATGTCTTCATGCAGAAGAGTAAGTATGCAACAGTCAGTACAAGAGATTAAAAAAGTCAAAAGGGAGCCGACTTCTAGCTGGAGATGTACCACAAGAAAGTTCTTTTCATGCCAAAACAAGCAGATGGACCCCTGTCAAATGGATGCGATAATGTGATTTAGTGTTCCCCTCTTGCTTGCTTTTAAAAAAAAAAAGATATCCAATGGGATAAGCCGGGTTCAAAGTTAGGTAATAATGTACTGTGTCTCCAGAAAAAAAGAGTAAGCAGAATAATTAAACTTGCCTGCATGGCTGACAAAGTGCCAGTAAAACACAGAAAGGAAATATTTGACTGGGAAGTGACTTTTTTACCTCAAAAAACAAGAAATGTTTGTCAGCAACTGTGTTCATTCCTTGAGGAAAAACAGACAGGCTTCCAATAAACACTTTTACAACAGATACGAATATAATTACTACATATTTAGGAGAGGCAAAGCTAGGCTGTTCTCAGGGCTTCCCTTTCTCCAGGACAAGCGCTACCACAATGATTCGGTTCTGCCCACTTCACGGAGCGTGAGCGTATAAATAACTTCATCCCATGACACCCAAACCAGGAGTTACCATCTTTCCAGTCCTGCACCACGCGAGCCTGGGGAAGCAGGTGTTATCTGGCCCCTCCAGCTGTACTCGGAGCAAAACAAGAGAGACCCCGTGTGAAAACACTTCCATTTCCTACCAAGGACAAGTCATTTGTTTGTTAGGTTTTTAGTAACTCAAAGTCTAGTCTCTGGTGATCTGTTGCAGGCTGTACCCTTTATCATCCTGTCCAAGAAATAATGGAGTTGGGGCTTATTTGTATCCCCCACACCCAAGTGGGCCTCAACTGGGATGTGCCAAGTTTAACATCATTCTTGGCTGCCTCTTTACTGATGCGGATTCTGGTTCCCTGCACTGGACTTACCCAAGCACAGCTTCCCAATTCCTTAACAAGGCAGATAAGAAAAAACCCCACTGCCAGCCAGACTCAGTGGCATAGCAAGAGAGCTAGGACAGCCTACAGATCCTCACCCTCCTACACCAGCTAGTGCTGGATGGCAAAGGGTGAAAAAGAGCAGGAGGAAGGGGAGGAAACCCTGTCGAGTTACCTCTTCTGCTGTCTGAGAATGAGCGCTGAAGGATATGTCCAATTGCCTTCAGCTCAATAGTGGGTTGTTTGGTTGTACCCAAGAAAAATCATTCAGGGATTCACCTCCCTGAAAAAAGTAGTCTGAAATAGTCAAGCTTCCTAGTTCTGATGGGATTTTTGTCAAGGCACTTTTCCAGGCAACTCCCTAACCAAAACAAAATAGAGACAGTGAGCAAAACTTTCCAGAAACCATGGTCCCTACCAGCAGAAAACAGATAAATGACAGTGACTCACCCAGAAAAGTTCACACAGATGGCATGCATACGATACATGCATACAAGGTACAGGCAGGGTTTATTCAAGTCACTCTGAGGTCCTATTATATTTCAAAGGAACAACTACCTCCTCTCTTAAATGGCTCTAGAAGAACTTATTCTTGAAAAGTGAATCCATGTTTGGAAAAGAGATAATGTCTAAGGAGAATAAACTGTTACTGCAAACCAAGTAGCAAGTTAAGCTTACAAAGCTGTCAAACAAGTTCAATAATACTCAGAGACAACTAGCTAACTGGGTTAATTTAGTGTTATTCCTAACTTAAAGCCTGAGATACTACACTTCTTTCATTTCTAGTTGCTGTAATTATTTTCTGATTTTGGATTACATGCTCAAAGCAAAGAAAGCAAAAAATGCCTGTACCTCTCCACACACATCGATCACAGCCTCCGCAGCTTCGTCAGAGCATTCACTGATGCTCCAGCCCAATACCGCTAGCACAGAACTGCCGCTGTTCAGTCACAGCTCAGCAGGTACAGCTTTTACTAGCAGTGTCAGGCTTCAGTCTACTGCACTGTGGTTTGGGAGGAATAGCCAATACCCTGAAACCAAGCCCAGTCTTTCTGCAGTCAAAAAACAACTCTGAACCTTGGCCAAGGAGCGTATATGGCTAGCACAATCAAAGTTGCTGACAGACACCTATTAACTTCAGAATATCTGGTACTAACCAAAGTCCACGCTGAGCAGTTGTAAAACAAGTTAAGGCGCTTCCTTCCTGGAAGCATTCCTCTAACATGAGTAGCATCTAACATCACGAACCAAGAACCTGGAGTGCAGGTACTTTGCCTGCAAACAAAGAATTCTGACAATAAGAGGACAACTAACTAGGCATTTTTATATTTTATATTCTCTATTATACATAAAGGTGCTTAACAAAAATATTAGTTTGTATTTGGAGACAAAAGTTTTGACCTTACTTCTTTTTAGTATTGATTTGGCTTCTTTGCTTAATCCAACATTCCAAAGTACATTCTACTACTGTCACATTGATGAGCCTTGAAGGAATATCAACATGGTTTCATTGTTTTGTCAAGACTAAAGGTTTTTATTTGAATACTTTGCTGTGAATGTATACAGCTAACTCAGAACAGACACTACTGCAAGACCAAGGGGCCGGAACATCAATCAAAACACTGTTCCAAGAATATCCTATGTTTTAGTTAGCTGTTCATGTATAAGATATCAAAAGCTTATTCATAAAGACCACATCCTAAAACAGAGTTTTCCAGAAATAGTCTATTCCCAGAAGAAACCCCAGACATCCTGGGAAATTTCAGCCATACCAAATCTTGAGCGCAACATTTGGGATTAATCTGCAACAGAAAAAATGTGGTCAGCAATGACTATTGTGTTGTGCCCTGGGACACGCCGAAGCCTGGCTTGGCGTGCTCATCAGTGAGCTTACCATGCCACGGCCAAGTCCACATCCGGCCGGTCTCAGATAGGAGGGGACAAAAATCATGGAGATCTCGCTCCACTCCAGTCATTTAGGAAAAGCTGCCTGACTGCAGGCCTTGGCAGAGCGAGCAGAAGTGCTCTCACACCATCAGCCCCACACCTAGGGCCAGGGGAGGTCAGAGCTGGCCTCTGGACCAGGCAGAGAAGCACTCTGCGGTCATTCCCAGGCCGAGCAGGGAAGCAACTAGAAGCAATTTCCTAAACCACCGCTCGGCTGTGAGTCACCATTCTGTCCACACTGCCTGCCCATGTGCCGTGCCGGGGTGCCCGCTGCAGCCCTACGGCGCTTACAAATCCTTTTTAAAGGAACAATAGTGCGGGCTGAGAGAGTCATCAACAGGAAAGCAAGTTCATGCAGAAAACCTGGCATGAGCTGAACTGCGTGTAACTGGATTTTGTTGTTGCTAGTGCTTGTCATACCAGAGGAACACTGCAAGGATGCCGCAGGTCACGTTTTCAGTGCAGCTTTAGAAAGGCAACCAGAATTACGATTTTTTAAAAATTTTTAGACAGATGTTGGAGCTAGAACAGTTTACATTAGAGCTGTTTGGAGCACAAGCTGGAACCAGCCATACCCTCATTTCCTCATCTACAAAATCAATAAGTAAAAGCTTGCAGCAATTGATAAGCAGTGCTTTAAAAGGAAATATAAACCACTTAGGATTCACACGTGACTCAGGAAGATTATTTAAGTCATATCAGCCACAACCAGCATGAGGTCCCAAAGATGAGAAAGCTGTAGTGAACAGATTTAGGCTTAGCTCTGCTACCGAACACTTTAGTACATTTAAAGGTATTGCAGTGAAGTCTTTACTTCTCCTTTCATACTAGAAGGAGAAAGCATTTCTATACAGTGCAGTTCTTGAAGTGATCCTGTCTTATTTGATACTGCAAAGCATTTCTTATCTATTGTCCCTTTATTAAAAAATTGCTTTACATGCCTACTAGAATTCTTGGTATTTCAGAGGAGAAGTACCACCTATTTGCAGACTAATACTACCAGATTTTTCAGACTTGTGTTCTGCAGCAAAGGATTACAAGCAACAAAGTAAGAGAGGTTCTGCTCTCCCCCTCACACACCTGTCAAACTCCTACAGCTGCTGCTTATTTTTTTTTTGACAGGGATAATAGCTGACAATTTACTTGTGATCAACAGCAAACTGGTAGACAACGCTTAGGAAAATAAGCGGCTTTACAGTCATCAACCTTAAAAGTTATTTACCAAAGCTTAAATACTTCATTATATGAACTTCATCTGAAGTCTACCAGTATCTCCCCATTACCTTCCATAAACAAATGAAACAGTTTGGTTATCAGATTGTCAAAAACTGTAGTGCAAGGACAAGATACGCCCCATATCTCATTGAGCTATACTGAGTGCTCCAGTTCCAGCCTCCACAGGGGCTTCTGTCAACTCCGTCCTCCTGCCTTTGGGACAAAGATGCCCCGTCTGTCAAGAAGCGTCAGCATCCATCACTTATGGCCATCTCCCAAAAAATGCAACTGCCTCTACAATTGAACTTGCAGCCACAGTGTCAAGTTTATCCAGTGACGCTTCCTGCTTCTCTATTCAATGTTTACATTTGATTTACTTAGATGTAAATCACATTTAAGTGAAGAATGTTTGTCTTCTGGGAATACAGTGCCATAACTCAGTGATCCAAATGCTGTTCGCAGGCTTGTTTCATGCATGTCCTGGTGAAGGACACACAGCACATCCTTCCCTTTCCCCCTTCCACCTCCTTATTTCCAAACAGCTTTCTGCTCCCGTGACTATAAATTACTTTACCTTTATTACCACGGTCTTCACCCCAGGAGTTTTCCACTCTCCATTTTTCAAATGCCTCTTCTTGCCCATCCTGTGACAAAACAAGTCGATGGCTATTCAGTAGTGAAGGACCATCTCAGTTTATAGCAGCCAACCCGTCCAAGTCTAAATCCAGCACCAGCAAACCAGAGCTCCGCTCCCAAAAGTCTACAAGCATGGGCAAATTTCAGACAATGGTTTCTTCCTAGTGGTTGGAGAAATGTAATTTTCTAAAATACTTCTCTATCAGCTTATGAGCATATGAAATATGAGGAAATGCAGTCAAGAAAACAGCCTGCAATAAATATTTATTTTAACTAGAAAACTTAAATTGAACTAAATTCAAATTTGGACTTAACTGACTGACAGAATTGAAGCAGCCTTCCCTAGCACCTGTCAGGACATGGGGGCCTTCTGAAATGCAGAATGCACAGCTTGCTTGAATGAGGAATCAGAGGAAAGGAGCAAGGGCGATGAAGCAACTGTAATCCTTTACAACAGTATTAGTAAGAACAAGCACAAAACTCTTGAAGAATCTAGCTGAAGGATACAGATCCAGGTCTGGTGCTTTGAAAGATATACAGGGCTTCTAACAAGCACGAAGTACATTTGATTTCATGTTCAGAAGCACGCTGTATTCTAGCCTGCACTGTGTATCTCTGAAGTCTGGTTCAAATCTACCAAGTACATAAAAGCACTGAAAACAGCTTCATAGGCTTGCTGTGCCACAAAGTGAACTGTTGCTTCCTTCAAGCAGCCTCTCACAAGGAAACAGCAGGTCCCTTGAGGAACCAAAGAACAGTTATTCTTTTGACACTACGTTGGTTTTTTTTTAATGCAAGGAACTAACCTGGAAAAAAAAACACCCCACAAATCAATTTTTAATATTTAAAGGGATGTTGTTGTATTGCTTCTAGTCTCACTTAAAAAAAAATATAGGACAGTCCTTAAAATGAGGCACTCGAGAGCTACCAGACTGAGGATAAGTCAACTCTTGATGCTATTGGACAGAAACTGGGATAAACACGTTTATGTACATGAAGTTTTTAACCAAAAGGTGCGCTTAAGCCACATCAATGTTTTATGTTGTAAAATCATAACAGGATTTTTTAAATCTTCAAAGCCTTTTTATGAAGTAGGTAAATCCAAAGTATTACATTTTACAACTCAGTTTATCAAAGCTCCTTTGGATTAAGTTAGGTTTAATATAAGACAACATGTTCAAATAAAAAGTAGAAACAACTCAGTCCATTATGAATGTGGAAAAGCCTCTAAATGCTGAACTTGTTCTAGGATAATTTCTTTTAAACTGTCTTTTGATTTTAGAGATACCATCCCTCATATACTGATTTATACACATCCTTTTCTTAAAGAAATTAGGTCACATTTGATCACATTTTATGCAACTTCACGTTTAGGCATCCCAAAGTATCAATTTAAAAATGCAGACCATAGACTATAGCTGCCAATGAAGTGCAGCCAGTAACTGGGTACAATAAGTACAAACACACACGCTTCAGTTGTGAATAGGTAAGTAGGTTTTGAACACTAGAAAAAGTATCACTTTTCATATCTAACTCAAAAACAATGAAAATTTTTTTAAAGAGGTGTTCATACAATCTGATACACAAAACAGAAGCGTTAAGAGCTCAGAACGCAGAACACAACAGGAAAAATTATATTGAGTTGTAAAAAGTAACTCAGAAAAATCCTTCTGACTCAGCAGTCCCATCTCAAGCCCTTGAACTCCAGAGCTCAAGCAAACTTTTCCAGTTATATGTGAGCTGTTATTTCTCAAGCCAAGGTCATGCTGGACAGGAAGAGATCACTTCAAAGAAGCTTATTAATAATGACAACTTCTGGAAATAAATGGAAAACATCAATACTGCAGATAGCCCTGAGTTGTAAATTTTCACATGGTTCTTTTTACTTCATGTGCGCTTTGTTATACTGCCAGGAGCAGATGTAGTTGTAGATTCATCTCAGCCTGCTGTCTGCCACAGAGCTATTTTGGACGCCATTTTCCTCCCCTAATTATGAGTGGGTCAGAGAGGTCACATGCCAGTGAGTTGCAGGAGGTTGTTGCAAAGTGCCTCCTACTGGCATTTTAACAGAAGAGGCTTCATGCTGCAAAACATAGATTGGACTAACCCATGGAAGGGGATAGGGTAGGAAATACTTGCTGTCATCCTAGATTTCTTGCTCAGCAAGATACATCGGAATCTGTATTTAAAAATCAGTTAACATAGGTTTTCTGGTATCTTAAAAATAGAAGCTAACTTTCTTGTCCCTTTCTCCAATAAAAGTTTGTCAGCAGAAGAAAAGAAGCCCTTGACTTGTCTGAAGTTCTTCCCGCCTTGTTAAATATTTGTAGTTCTGAACACTCAGACACAAACACAGGGAGACTAGACAACCTAGGCCTTGTGCACCAGGGTGTTGCGGCACACATGCTGAACTCCAGCAGAACAGCATACACACTGTGAATGAGCCCAGAACACATAAACAAGCTGCCAGAATATTCAAACACATCTGTGCAAGCATCAGAACTTCTGGAGGGAGACCCTACCTTCTCAGTGACAGCGGTCAGGACCATGGCATGGGTCATCAGCGATTCTCCAAAGATTAATCGTTCTGCTTTGTTCATGTTCTTGACAGAGACGCCAAACACCAGCTCATGATTAAATCTATTAGAAAGCCACATAAGCAATATCAAAAAGGATGCAGGGAGGATTCTCACTAGTAAACCAGAGAATCAGTAGACTGCACTGTCCCAGGAGCCACTACACAGGCGTGTAAGTTCAACTATTTTGAGTGTCAGAACACATGTAAAAACTGATCCCTTTAGGAGTTTCTCTCATCAGATACTAGACAATCCAAATGAGTAGGAATATTTAACAGTCGCTTGTAGTGCATCTTTAAAGGATTAAGATTTTAGCTAATAAGTGAAAAAAACCCAAATATTTCTTCTGCTGCTGAATTATTTAAATATACTCTTTTTGGGTATATAATGCAAAGTATGGACAAATGAGTTTAAGCAGCCAAAGTGCTGTTTATATCCTAGCCAAGTATCCCAAATGGTATTCCATTTTGATTTTCTACTTACATATTCATGTCGTTGATTCCCAGTTTGCTATAGAAGTGCTTTGCAACATCGCAGCCAAACCACACAGCCTACAAATAAAGGAAGAGTCATGTCTAGGCCATATCCCAGCAAGTTTTACTTCACAAGAGTTGCACCAAGCCATCCATGAAGAGAAACAAAACAAACCTCGCCATCCTTAATAGACGCTGCAGC
Source organism: Nipponia nippon (assembly GCF_047370975.1). Classification (NCBI taxonomy): domain Eukaryota; kingdom Metazoa; phylum Chordata; class Aves; order Pelecaniformes; family Threskiornithidae; genus Nipponia; species Nipponia nippon. The sequence continues at coordinate 6,722,301 of NW_028262331.1, forward strand.
TAATTTTTTCAGGACATCAACAGGCTGGTTGTTATAGAGAGTTTTCCTCCCTCCTACCATGTTGCCCAGGTACTCCACTGTATACAGCCTGCAGTACGGGTTCTGAGGTCGAGGATCATTCACTAGACAAATCTGCCAAAAACCAGAGATGTCATAAATTAAGGTGCAACTTAACTGAAATCTTTGAGAAGTGAATCTAGGTGGATTTCAGAGAATTGCTTTTGTCCCAGCTGGCTGTCTGTCCCATTGGCAAACAAGCCACTTGGCTGAAATGCCAGGTTTAAGTTTTGTTTGTTTCCTTTATAAGTTCACCTCCTAACTGTGGCATAGCAGCTTTGCATGTTATTCCTGCTTTCCAATGGCTGTCTTATGGCATTTTATGACTGATTAGATCACTACATATTTTATCATTACAAAATCATTGTGGAAGTGCAATGCAAGATCCCAGCTAATTGAAGGGTAGAACACAAACAGAATGGGGAGAAAACAGGGCCGTCTTTGCCTTGTGGGAGCGGTACCTGTCCCATGTGGTGCAGTTACAGGGGTGGACAGTACGCTTGCAACAGTGGAAAATAAGTGGCTTAGCAGCAAAAAAAGGTCTTGGGAAGCTACCGCCTTTCAGCATCCCCAACCTTGTCCTCCATGTTGAAGTAAGGCTTCACGTGCTCATTGTAGAACTGGACTGGTGTCACAGGGCCGTATTTGTGGTAGTTCTTCTCCTTATCCCGGAACTCCCAGCAGAAGGTCTCCGGAGGGCTGCCCAGGCAAGTACTCACTATTCTGAATACCTGCCCAGAGAAGCAAACAGCTGTGAACTTGCAGAAACATGCAGGTCTGCCTCTCCTACCACAGCAATGCCATTGACGAATGGATTTCTCCATGTGAGAACCAACTGGAGAAATGGGATCTTAACGTCCACCTTTGAAGAAGATGAATAAACATAGACACATGAATTATTTGCATTCAGCTCTGGAAATCTAGGTGTTTCAACAGTTCAAAAATCAATCTGAAAGGCCACAGAAAATCAACAGCATCTCTCTCTATTCTTATGCTCTCTGTTCTCAGGCAAACTCTCAGGCAAAACAGAAGCTTAACGCTGAACACAAATTCCAGGTTATCCTAGGAACGCAGCAGCCAAAAGCAAAAGCCAATACACTGCCCAGTCTCATTCCAACATTTCATAATTAATTCTGAAGCTCCTCCAACAGGATACTTTCCCAGTGCAAGAGAAGCTGTATCAAACTGATTCTAGAAAGGCTTAAGCACTCAGCATCCCCTGTTCCACCAGGTGGTTTGCGCCATACAGAGACAAACTGGACCTTCTCACATGCATACAGTAAAGCATTTTATCCCAGTGTTTCCCCTGTACTAATCCCTTTTTTCCTATAATGTTCATTTGGATTTCAAAGATGGCCCTTTGCTTCTTTTCCCTAGAATAATCCTCTCATCCGTTTTCATACATTTCACAAGGTCTTGGGTTAGGGTTGAACTGGCAGGATATGTAATTTAATCCAAGATCCCTGCCTGCCGACTGTGACAGCCTTTGCAGCTGGCAGCTTTCTGTTGATTTTTAGCACAAACAGTTGACCAGATTTCAAGTCTTCAGCCTCCCCCTAAATCAGGATATAAGACTGCGCTTAAGAATCACTACTGTACTTTCTCACAGGGCTTATCATAAAAGGTGTTGATTTGTAGGCAGTATAACCAGATGACTGTCTTTAGGGATATTTAGCAGGACCTGCCACAGGTACTCTGGGGACAGAGAATTCCATCACATTTAAACAGGTTTGAATCTGGTTTACTTCAGCTGACACTGGTCTACTTCAGCTCTGTCCTTGTCTTGAGCATGAGACAAGTCTTCTCCTTGCAAGGAACCAACAGGTTATTTCAAATAAGAGAAGGGGGAGTCAAATCTCAACTGCACCTTCTGCACTAGGATCCAATGCCCGTGGTTTGTGCCAGCTTTCCCAGGCTGTCAGTCTTCACACTTTCCTCTCACTGACTTCACAGAGAGGAGACAGAATACCTTCCCCAAAGCTGACTTACTCTTTCTGGAGCTAGTTGAGCTGATTTATAGGGATCCTAAGGCTCCGTAAGAACTAGCTTTGTGCTAGCGTGCACTTTGTGCTGAGGGCAAAAGGAATGCAATATTCATGCTAACTAATGCTATTTGGCTGTGCACAAAACACAAATAAAGGTGTTCTTGCTCCAAGCAATTTAGGAAGACAAGTGAAGAGATTAATTATGGGTTGAAACAAGGGTGTGGGCTTAATGTTTTTACTAGAGGAACTACACATTTATTTCTCAATAAATATGTTAAAGAACAAATGTAAATCCCTAAGCTACTGCAAATATTTAATTTTGCAGAGGCTGCACAAACAGTAGCATTTGCTGTGGATACACCCCACATTACCTCAAATAACCATAACTGGTGAGCGATGAGGCTATGAAAACAAAATAAGCAAGAAAAATGCCTAAAAGGAGAGCAACGAGCAAGCAGGCTCCAGCCAGAGGAAGGAAAATGATGGAGACAGAAGTCTCGAGTTAACAGAGGCAGTGGAGCCTGGGAATGGCCGCCCTCAATTGTTTTGCCACCACACCCATCATAGGCCATCTCAGTCTCTCACAAGCTTCCTCTATCAATAAAAAAATAAGGAGACGTATTTTAACTGAAAGGTGACTTGTATCACTCTGGTGACAACTAGCACCAAGATAAGGTAAAGATATAGTGGCTTGTGCTAAGACACAAAATGAGTGAGAAGGGGAAAAGGATGCTTCTGATAAGGCAGTCTACAAAGCAGAACAGTAAAGGAAGAAAAATTCAATCACATGCACTGCACTGACTTCAGCTTCTGACCCACTGTGCACTGGTTTGATAAGAAGAATATTTATACAGTTCTGGAGTGAATATTTAATCCTGTGTTCCAGTACAACTGACCTATTTTAACTAGAGTGCTGCCTCCCAGCATGAGCAAACCAAGATTTGCTATGCAAATAAGACTTCACAGAACAAAACCAAGTTCTCCTTTGCCACATACAAAAATACATGCAATACCACTGATATACATATAAACACATGAAATAAAAAGAGTGATCTCAAACCTTTAAAACTAAGTGTTTAAGTATACAAGACAGGTGCAATTGCACATTTCAACTACCACGTTTATTGAAAGTAAATCCACTTAAGTTGCAAACCGCTATTACCAGTGCCAAGAGGAAATACTGTGTTAACTTCAGAGAATTAAGCACAATCTTTTTACAGAACAGACAAATCACAATCAGTTAATGAGCCTTTAATGCCGGTTCCAGGATCCCTTGTCAGAGGGCAAGAGGCTCTAAACAAATGAAGAGACATTTTGCAGTGAACTGTGTGTCATTGCCCTAAAAACAAACATCTCTAGGAAGCTTTTGATGTCTGCTGTAAAATCCTCCAAGGGCTTTTGGACACACACACACACACTGGATGTAAGTTATATATTAATGCAAAAGTGAATTAATATTCACTTTTGCTGACTGGCAACATACTGGGGTAGGCTCAAAGCACAGAATTACTGTAGACCTTAAGGCATACATTTCATAAAAGCTTTAGTTTCAATGATATAACCCAAGGAACATGAATCAGTTTTTTTTAATCTAACCTTGAAATTCGATAAAAAGAAGCTACAGGTTTTTACATGAGTGCAAAGATTAATTTCCAAAAACCAAACCAACACATTAATTAATACTTGCATATTAGTGGAACTGCCTGAAGCTTTACAGAAATAGCCCAAGGTAGGTTCTGCCTAATATCGATGTTTACTGGACTGCAGAAAAACTAACACACATAAGCAAAACGTTTGATTTCTTGAGTCATCTAAAGACAGACATTGAAACCACTGGGTCACTTTGCACTGTATGTTTGATAAACAAATGAAAGATACTTTTTTTAAATGCACTTGGTCAAACTAAAACAGCCTGAACTTTAAAAGCTGCTTTTGGCTATTTAAGAACCAAGTATGAGGACTACTGAATAAGAAAAATGGCATGTGCCACCGTCATATTCAGTATGACCAGAGGGAGGGCCAGCCACTACGCACACACTGCATACTACAGACCTGCTGATTGATTGGATTTTGAGTTAATTCACACAGCCAGAAACAGATGCTGCAATTCCTTCCTCTGGTGCCCCCCAGTATCAGACCACAACTGGATTCAGCCTTGCCTTCAGCTCACATCCTTTCCATAATGCAGAGAACTCCCTTTTGTTGTTCCTTCCTGCTCTCTTGTGGAGAACTTCTGCAACAACACTTGCGCTGTAGATTTTACATTCAAAGCCATCAGAATGCAATTTTCAACTTGCCTCTTTCCTGCTATTTGTAAAATAGCCTGATAGGCCACTATTTTGATCTCTCTGAAGATACAAAACGCTGCTTTCCTACAGAAAGGGGCAGATGTCTCTAAAATGTCATAGTTCTGAAACCTATAAATTCAAGATATTTGTCTGGAAGTATTAGAAAAACTCAGAATGAGATAAGCAACAAGCCACTTCAAAAAAATTCACTCGAACACCTCCAAGCACACTGCCATACAAAACATTCCTAGTTAGCCAAACAAAAGGCCCTTCTTTTGGCTGATCCAGTAGCTACAGAACAAGAGTAAACAAGAAATCTCATCCATTCTAGCCTCATGTTCCAAGAAGATTCATGTCACAAAACTATGCTTACCTCTTCTATCATCGTGTCCATTGCAGCACAAAGTTCTGCTTTAATTGTTCCACTTTCCACCATGTTTCTTAGCCGCAAACAGTATTCTCTCATCTGTTTAAAGAGAAAGTCCTTTTACTATAAGGGCATGAAAGGTGCCACCTCATCAGTTTTCAGGACTTCCTACCTGGTTACTTCAAGCACCTATTTTACTCTTCATAACATGTTTTCAAAGTGAAAAGGAAATACTTTTCAGAAGGCTTTGTTAGATACTGATTCTTTAAAAAAAAAATAAAATCAAGATAATAGAAAGATTTAAAAGATCGCAAAAAAAAAAATCAGAAATTAACAAATAGTTGCAACTCAATTACTATTTTCCAACCACTGATTTGAACCTTACAGCCATTAGCTTTCCTTAAGGCTTGATTTCTCTCTGTTCCGTAACTGATGCCGCAACATCCACACGTGTTATCCACCTCTGTGACTCAGAGAACCGACTGTCTTCATACTGTAAAATTTATTTTGCAATTCTAATGCATAATTGATCTCTTGGTTGATAAAAAGAATGAAGCATTTCCCCACTGCATGCAGAACTGCAGTAAGAGCAGCACATGCTTCCCATTACTGTCACCATCCATAAGGCCAGGAACAGTGAGTGGGGCTCCCACAAGACCAGCTGGTTTGCAATGTTCAAGACAAGAATAACATTAACACCATTCATTATGTCTAAGCTCGTTTCAGCACATATTTTACATTTTTATGTGTATTTCAGCAGGCAATTTTCCCTGAGCATGTAGCATATGAACTGGAAAAACAAAATAATCAAAGCCCACTGGAAAAAAATGCTTTAATTGCCTTTTTATCTAGCTACCTACACTAGCATCTTCCCAGATTAATTCATTTAATTCATGGTTCAGGGACCATGCTTGCACCTTCCTTCAGACAAGGCTGCACACTTCTATACTGAAAGCTGATTTTTAAGATTCAGTGTTTTGAGAATACATTCTTTTTATCTTTTCCATCAAATTTGGCAGTAACCTCTAGAAACCTTGGCATACTGGTAGATGAAATACTGAGGGAGCAGAAAAAGAGTCACCTAGATGCCAAGTGCTAATTTTGCAGAAACAGCCTTAATCAGCCGCACAAAGAATTAACTTCTTGGAAATCTGAGGATTAGGAACAATTGCTACTAAAACCCCGTGAGGTACTTCCAAGCTACTGAAGCCTGGCAATGGCCACCTTCCATAAACACACTTTCCTGCTCCATGTTTCAGGATTAACATCAGACTTTGCTGAGACTTTAGGCTGCTTTTTGAATAAAAGCAAGTTAAGTTGTGAGATGCGCTTAATCCTTTGGTCAATAAAGAGAAACGAAAGTGGCTAGGAACACCCAGAACAGGGTCATTCCCATCCCCTCCCCTTTAATTGTATCATCTAAATCTGTTTTACCTTATGATTCAAGATCTCATTCATCCTTCTAGTCGCCTCTGTGGTATGAGACTCCGGGAAGTATTTCTTGGGGACAACACCATACTTTTCTAAAAGAAAGTAATAGAACTATGGGTTAACAATTGTCTTTTCCACACAGCAGATGCTAGTGCTTCTGCTTATACCCACATAAAAGCTAAATATAGTTGGGTTTTGTGCAAAGATTATAAAGGAAAGTCTCTTATTTAAAGGTTACAAATGCTCAAAGTTTACATTTTAATTTGTGGCGGAATCTTGGCCTCCGATCTGCCTTCCACAGGGATCCCAAAAGGTGGAAGCCCTGAATAGCTCAGTATCATTTACTTCAACACTTAAAAGTTCTAAACTAATCAGTGCTTTTTAAGCTCTTTTCACCAGGAAAAAAAACCTGATTACTTGAAAACTGAGCTCCTGAAATATCTTCTGAACAACTGAGCCTCTTATGAATTATTCCACATATTTTATCTAAGGTCAAGTGACCAACTCCCCAGTCCCTTTTCCTCCTCAACATTTATAAAACACCAGCAACAGCTCATTTGCGTCCTACATTATGGTACCAATCAAAGATCACACCACGCAAAGCTCTGGATGTAACAGCAGCATCCAAAATCTGCTCTCCTCTGATTAAATATTTATAACAATTGGATGGGAAAAAAAGTAACCTCCAGGCTTCAAAGAAACAAATTCCTTTTGTGATTCTAAACTTACATTATTGTTTTTTTGATTTACAAAGGCATCACATTGTTTCACAATACAAATGAAAACAAATGCTAGTGTAATTCAGACACAGAGAAGTATCTCCTTAATCAGTGTAAGGAGGATCCCACTTAAACTGGATCTTTGTAAGACCAGCATTGCCACATTCCACATCATTTCCCTCTCACTGATCTTTATATCATCTTTCTTCAGGCTGCAACTGAGTAGTTTTGCTTCTGCCTTGTAGACACACCCTGGTCTAGCAATGCTTTTTCCCTACTGTGTGACCTACAAATTGTATACATGGATATAAACAAGCGATGTCGAGTTGATGACTGAAGTAAAAGGGGATTGAACCTTTTTACTAAATGGGAAGTCTGGGATATCTAATGACTTCTGTTGATCTTCTGAGCTTCTGTCAGCAGCAGCAATATGCAAGAGTGAAGATCCCAGACAAGATTTAAGCTGGCACGAAAAAGGTCTTTGATTAAAAAAAGGTAGTGGCTAATGGCATCACGGTCCTTAGTAAACCCCCAGGTCTCAAACTCCATTTCTTTTTCTGTTTCATTCCTCATCTCTCAAAGCAGCGTGCAATTTCAAGAAGGGCTGCTAGTGACCAATTCTCTTACCAATAATGTTAACCAACATATCCCACTGTCCACCATCATTCGTGGGGTTGGTGAGCAGGTACTGTACCAGTCTTCCTTCCACAGGCTCCTTTTTCTGAGCTGTTTCCACAAAGGCATTTAAAAAGTAGTAACAACGTTCGACCTGGAACGGACAGACAGGAAAAACAGATGTTTTAAGTGTGACATGGAGCATTAATTCATTCCTGAGTACTCAGTTCTTTGGAAGTCCTAACCAGCTGAAGCTACCTTCTGCTCATCTACTGAGGTTCTCGTTTTCCCTCTAGTATTCCAGGGCTTATCATATGAACTTATTTCTGTCACAGACCAAATACTTAGCAGTAAGTTAGCACAGAGCTTGAGGGCAGGGGAACAGGAAATGTGAAACAGACGTTATGCAATGAAGCCTGGCCCGGACTAGTACTAGATTTTCTTGATTTCCTTTAGGGGAAAAAAAGTAGGCACGCACCTCACAGACCAGTAGGTCACAAGCTGAAAACCGAAAAGCTCAGACTGTTACAGTCAGGTTCCCCTGAGCCTCCTACAAGTGACTTTTGAAACACGCACACCACTTGAAAGAAGACTTTTACTATTCCAAAATGTTAGCGTCTTGACAACTAACTTCTCAAGCTGAAAGTCCCACTTTGCCCAGCCCACACTTAAAATACACATTTAAAGAACTTTTGACGTTTCTTCTCATGTACACTTTCCACCTGGATGGTCCAGCCTAAAAGCAGTTCTGTCCCAATACCAATACCTGATTGCATCAGCTGTCCTAGCACAACCTGCGCCCTGTACCACTGTACCTTATCCCAGAAGAAGAGGTACGACTGGCTGAATTCGAACTCTTCTATGTTGTATTTCTTCATGAAAGGAAGACGCATTGCATTGAGACAGGAAAAGATCCAACATCTCCCTGAGAGATCAAAGGAACGAGAATTAAAATGGAATGTATAAGAGCTGTGCAAGGGGTTTTTTTGTTTTAAACACAAGATTCATGACACCGTTCCGCCTCGAGCCTTTGGCCCACTGTTCTGGCTGGGAGTGTAAAATACCAAAAACCTCGTGAGAAGTTTGGCAATCTTTTACCGCAGATGCGGGTCTCTTAACTGGTTTTACCTTATGCTGTACAGGTGGGGGAAAGAGGCAAACGCTGCAAGGCCAGAGACTGTTATTCGCTCCAGGGGATGCTGCAGGGATTCAGCTTTGCTCTGAGCCTGACAAAAGGCCTTCAGCGGCCGCCGGCGCGGTCACCGTTACATCATTCGCTCCCCAACCGCCAGAGCCTCGGAGGCAGCGCACCCCCCGTACCGCCACCACCGCCCCAGGAGCCCCTTACCGGAGTTCTTCTGGTTGGTGACGGGCTTGCCCTCGGCGGGCACGGCGTGCTGGAAGACCTGCACCGTGTCCTGCACCACCTGCCGCTGCAAGCACACCTCCAGCGGGTCGTTGCAAGTCGCCACGTTCTGGGCCAGCAGGAACTGGGGCTCGGCCCGCAGCCGCCGGGTGAAGGCGGCGGCCTTCTCCGTGCTCAGCCCTGGGGGCCACCGGGCAGCCGTCACCGCCGGCCCCGCAGCCCCCCCCCCCCGCCGGCCCCGACACCCCCCATCCCCAGTAGCCCTCCCCTCAGCACCCGGTAGCCCGTTAGCCGCCCCCCCCCCCCCCCCCCCCCCCCGGCCCATAGCCCAGGTAACGGTGTGCCTCCCGCCCCCCCAGCCGCGGGAATTCCATACCGCGGGCCCGTTGCCGCGGTAACCGCTCCCCCCCCCCCCCCCCCATCCCGTTGCGCCGATAACGGCCGCGCCCCGCCCCTCACCGCGAGCGTTCATGGCACAGGCGGCGCGAGCTGCCGGGACGGAAACCGCCGCTCAACGGCCGGGCCCGAGGCGGAAGCGGCTCTTATAGCCCGGCACCGGAAGCAGGAAGCGGGGTGTCCCGCGTCCCGTCCGTCCCCCCCGCCCGCCCCCGGCCGTTGCGGGAGCTCGGCGCGGCGGAGCGGGAGGCGGACGGCGCGCCGCGAGGGACAAGCTTGCGGCGGTTGCGAGCGCCGTTGCGGCGGGGACCGCGCGGGGGCGCCGGGGGCTCCACACACACACACACCCCCCCCCGGTTCGAGAACGTTCTGCGGCGCCGCCTGAGGCAGCGCGCGGCGGCCCCGGTCTTCCCGCCAACGGCCGCGTTCCCTCAGGGCCGTCGGGGCGTCCCCGTCTCCCCCCGCCCCGATCTCCGCTTAACGGGAGGCCTTGGAAGGGGCCTGGGCAGCGGCGGTGTGGAGGCCCGGCGCCTGGCAGCCTGAGCTGGCCCCGCCGTTGCGCCGTGACCGCCCTCCCTGAGCACGGGCGAACGTCAGCCAAGGACACGCTCCGGGTCACGGCGCGGAGGCGTCCTGCTGAGTAACAGCCCTGCTCCTCCGAGGAGAGCACTGGCGCGTCGCAGGCTCAAATCGATTTACAGCACGCAGTGTTTATTGACCGTATTAGTAATGCACCGTGCCAAGGCACGATGAGGCCTTAAAAGCTTGCCGGGACCTTGAGAAAAATGCTTGAGGGGCGTATTTGTTGTGGGGCGGGATGGAGAGGGTTTCCTGCCGTCGCGGTGCCGGAGCCCTCGCGCTGAAATTTCCCCTGTGCATTACGGAGCTGCGTGGGGCCGCTCCGAGCCCCGAGGTCTGCTCTTGGCCAAGGGAGATGGGAGGTGCAACAGCAGCGCAAAGGGCCAGGCAGCTTTCCCCCTGGCCAACAGAAGCTGAGATTCCCATAGGATTACCGGGAAGGAGCAGCGAGTTGGGTGGCCACCACCCTTAACGCCCTGTGGAATGGCACTGTAGGACAGGGCCAAGAAAGCGGCTGCCAGCTCAACACCTCACTTTATTTGTGCATCAACATTGCGATCTGTGGCAAACCAGTACGGATTCCTCTGTGGACAGATCCACAACCCGCACGCCTGGCTGCACGTGATACCTCTTAGGGATAAGCATAGAGGGCAAGATCTGGCAACAGCTCAGGCAGCCCACCCCCCATGGCGGTGCTCTGAGCAGTAGGTTAGAATGAACAGATGCAAGGAACCACTTATATTTTGAAAAGACTGTATAAACTTGACCCAGAAAGACTTGTTTCAGTGCTTTATCTCATCATCTCCCACAAGGGCTTATGTTCCACCACTAGAAATGATTTCTGGGTATGCACAGGAACCTTGTGGTCTTTACCTGCAGCAAAATGAAACGAAGAAATGAAAAATCACCTATCATGGAAAAAAACAAGTGAGTTGAATTCACTTGGGCTGCATTCAGCTCCTGAAAGCTTTCAGCAGGCTGGGGATACGCCGGTGTGTTTGTTCCCCGCTGCCTCCACCCAGGCACAGCCAGGACCCTGGGATGGCCGGGGCAAGGGCAGGAGCGGTGCTGTGCCTGGGGCGGGATCTGCGTGTGTCCTGCCCTGTTCCTATGCGCCGTGGGGCCTCTCCGCTGGGAGAGAAGGTGCGGGCTGATGGTAGCCAGCCAGAACAAGAGCTGGGTAACTCAGCGTGGCTGGGTTTAGCGTGCTGGGTGCTGTTTTCTTTCCCAGGTTCTGCCAAGGCTTAAAGAAGGGGGTTTGTTTGGAATCTGCATGAATAAGCAGTCAGATACTTACAGAGCTGTTTCACTTGATTTTTTGAAGCACTGAAAATAAAAAAAACAGTCTTGTTATCTTTTGTATAGGGATATTTTTATGAATATTGCAAGTGTGTAATGCCTTTCATCTTAAAATATCTAACATTTGATAGATGTATTGGTAATTCTAAAGCAGGAGGTAGTATGTAGCCGTTCACTAACAGTGGAAAGCAACACTACAAAGTAGCATAGAAAAGGTGAAAAAACACAGGGCATTGCAGCAAAACAATACTAAATTTTTCCTAAGAAACTAGAGCTTTCCATACCTTAAAAATTTTATCTTTTCGAGCCAAAATTCCAAAAAGTATCGTGACTGTAACCACCACCACAGCAGCAATAACAGCCTCCTTGGGAAAAACAGGTTTTTTATCTGTCAAGAGGGAGAGGAGGTTAAATATGTGATAGATTTGGTGCAGTCACATAAAACAGAACATTTCACAGAATTGCGGAAAGACATATATCTTTTCCCATGGCTGCCACTGCTGATTTGAACTGTTGCGCTCTCTGCTGCCCTCAGACTGCCTGTGTGGACTGGTCCCCTGGAAAGAAGGGGGCCAAGCCTGGATTTTAGTGAACTGAAGGAAGAATTGAAACGTCAGTCTCTGAAGAAGATCCCCAAGGCACTCATGCATGGAAATGAGGGTGTCCAGCCGTATCACTGACGTACCACAGCTAACGATGCTTTGCTCCCTGTTCCCAGAGTGCAGAAACGAAAGGGGCCCAGCCAGTGGGTGGGAAGTGGATGCCTGGTGGGTCTGGGGGGTCACCTCACCTCGCATCACCTGCCTGAGACTTGAGCATCCCACCCGGCAAGGCCTCCACCTCCCTGTTGTTCACAGGGCTACGGTCACCTCTGGAGGACAACTCTCTTGCCTTAAGCAGCTCTTTTGGCATGACAGAATACTGTGGTTGGAGTAAGACACTTCACGTAAGGCCTAAGGTGCTTGAAACCACGCTTGGATGTGCCCTGTCGGCGTGGGATGTGAGACAGTGGGGTGAGCCCGCCTCAGGTCACGCTTGCCAAATGCCTTTGGATAACAGGTAGAGCAGGAAAGGCCCTTCCTGGTGCTGCGGTCCCAGGCACAGGTGCAAGCAGAGCTCCTTGCTGTTGCAGTGCCCTCAGAAGTTAACGCAGGGGATTTACCACTTTCCACTTGCACTTCTTAATATAAATGGATTGCTATTGCTATAAAAGAGAAGGGAAAGTTATTTGTAAAGCTTATGGCTTGACAGCAGCCTTGTTACCTTCAACTATCAGGTGGAAATCCTTTCTTCCCTCTCCCAAAGAAGATTTCACCACGCAGGTGTAGGTCCCGTTGTCAGACTTCTGTACTTTTGTGATAGAGAGCTGAAAGACCTCGCTAGTCTGGTACAGCTGGTAACGATTTTGCTGCAGGGTCAAGGGGGCGTTGTTCTTATACCAAGCTGCTTGGGCTTGAGGGTTGGATTTGGCGTTGCAGGTCAGAGTAACATCTTTTTCTTCTTCGATATGAAGGGACTCTTCTCCAGTCAGCTGGGGAGGAACTGTTCACAGTTCAACAGGTGATTAATAATGCTGCTCACCATTTAACGCAAAATAAGTTCCCTTTACACATCCCTTCAGCACCTTGTTCAGTGGTGTAACACATCACAGTTGTGCAGCCTGTCATGATCCCCGGGAATCAGCAGGGCAATCAGTGGCAGAGACGGTCACTCCCGTGACTCCTCTGCCCTGACTTGTATCCTTCAGAAAGAATCTAGGTGGAGGCAGGGACATATCCAGAACATCTTCTTACTTAAGGGCCCACCCACTCCCTATAAAAGAGCCATTAGATCAGGCCATAAGCACCGCTGTGGGAAGGGAGTGTCTTATCATGCGAGTTATCTCCTCCTAAATGCATTTTTTCTTGGTGAAGGCAGCGTACAAGGGTGCAAAACACCCCGCCTTCACCTAGCGCCCAGACTCCGAGGTGCTCGGCCCATGATTTTGTCCCACCCCAGCCATTCTGCGCAGATATCCACCACCGCAACTCACACTGGACATCCAGGATCACGGACACCTGGACAGACTTGTCCCGCGCCAGCTTGCACGTGAAGGTGACTCCGTTGTCAGACTCCGTGACTGGGGATACGCAGATGTTACTGATGTTCACTTTATTCCCATCTTTCAGATCCACTTTCCCAGCTCCTCGGTACCAGAGCAGCTCCTCAGCCTGGCTGCTGTTCTGCGCTAGGCAGGAGAGGGAGACGGGAGGGCCAGGCGATGTAGACAGGGAGAAGTCAGCAGTGTGGTTATTTACAGACAGTTCCAAACCTGCAAAAGAAGGAGAACAAGGGCACTAAGCATCCTAAGCTCTGCCCTTCCCACAAAAGCTGCCCTCCTGGCTTCTCCAAGCCCTCGACTGAGGGACTGAGCTTCAGGCTTAGTCTAACAGCTGTTTTCAGGTGGGACTTTAGTTTTTGAGATAAGAAGCATCTTCATCACAAAGCTCCCTTCACAGTTATTTAAAATAAGTCGGGCTTTTGCAACTGACTGCAAGGATGCCGCAGCCCGTCATAAGAAAAGGCCTGAAAACCAGCCGTGACCACATAACACGCACAGCAAAAGATCGTCCCCATCCTGCCAGTCTTGCTCACGCTCTTGCTGCAAATCACTGCTGCAGCATACCTGTGCCCTCTGGTTTTGTGCCCACAGTTGGATACGCTGGTTTTTGGTTGGAACTGAATGCGCCTGAGAATATAAATTAGTTAATCAGCTCCTCAGCCGTACTCCGGCCAGTCTGAGTCCGGCTGTTGGAAAGCTGCAGTTTGTCTAACCTGCAAACCTCAGGACATATTAAATGAAGGAGCAGTATGGGAAATAAATTTTTGTAACGGGTTGAAACTCGCTACTGTAGCCTGTGTCATAGATGAATGAACTAAAAATATAGCTCAGAATGTAAAGGCACTATAGTCCTGTGAATACAAAAAAGTCTGAAGCTCCCTGTCTCTTCCCTGGTGTACCCAGGTGGCCAAAGCTGTCACACTTTTAACTTCTTGGAGCAGGTTTGAAAATGGTCGCCTTGTCATCCCTGTGCAGCCGCTGCAATAATGTTGGAAAATGCTGAAGCTTCCCCATTCCCTTCTCTGCTACTCTCAAAATCGGAGGCCAGTTTTTAGGCAGTCCTCTGGGGATGAGCTCCAGAACATCTGAAAGCCGGGATGCTGGTGTGGCCCATCACCCCAGGCACTGCCCAACCCCAGACAGTTTCGTATGTTGGCATGATGGGCTTGGACAAAGCCACAATGGATTTTTTTTTCCATTGCTTACCTGTGGCTACGCATGCCAAAAGGCAAACGGCAAGGACAGGCGCTGCACAGGGGACCGCGAGGCTGCTTCTCTGCGTCATCTCGGAGGAGCCCAGCTGGCGGCTGTTGGAGAGAGGGTCACAGCGTCGCTCGGGGCTCGCAGGGGGTTAATCGCTTGCTGCCATCACACACCCTGGGGAGAGCCCTCTCGGATGGGGACAGGGTCACCAGGGAATAAACTTAAGTCGATTTGTTGCAGGACCATTCCCAGTGCAGAGCAGAATCAAGGGGGTTTTACATCTCTAATCTCTGTTGCATGAGTTCGTTGTCGCCAATCAACTGTCTGTCAGGGGAACCCCTCTGTGGGACGTGTCGCGCCAGACTTACCTTGGGAGGAGTCTCTGGAGAGGCTGCTTCTGCTAAGAAATGCACAGCTCTTTCCCCTCCTTATTTATAAGGTCTGAATTTTAATATTTTATGGTAGCTCAGTAAGAAGTGAGTCCATAAAATGGGTTCAAGGCCTCGTTCAATTCCTGGATTTCTGAGCTCCCAGAATACTGAAGAAAAGTATTTGCTGGGCCCTGCCGGCTGTTTTATGAGACTTGCCGAGGCAATGAGTAACTAACGAGAGAGTTCCTGGATCAGCTATAAAGACCTTCAGCCAAAAATAATACCTGTTCCCTCTCAGCTTTCTGGGTGTTCACAACACTGTTTCAAGCCGTAGAATTATCCTAGATTATCCTAGAGCCGGAGTAGACTCCGATTTGCCCCTTCCTGCCCAAAGCTCTGTCGCCGTGTCCTCCTTTCACTGGAAAATGAGAAAATGCACCGATGCAGACTTTGAACTGCTTCTTCGCAGAGGAGAGAGCAGAGACACTATCCTGCTCACTGGTGTGTACCCTCAGGGTGCTCCTGTGGTTAGCTCAGCCCCTGGGCACCCCCCGGCGCAGAGCGAGGGTCCCCCCGCTGCTGGGACAGCAGTGTCTGCGGAGGGCACAGCTGAAGCACTCGGCTACGGGGAAAACTGACTGAAATTGCCTGCTTATACTTCAGCAGGCTGACGGCGACGTGGCTGCAAGCGATGGGGTCCTCGCAGCCTCGGGAAGGTGTTCTCACCGCTGTCAGTGTCCCCGCAAGCACAGGGCACGCCACTCCGTCAGGAACTGCCTCAGCAGAGCCATAAAGTGCATTTCATGAGCAGGAGGAGCCTGGGACACATCCTCGGCGTTTTCTTCGCCTGTAGACGCAGTGGCCCAGGTCCGTGGCGCAGAGGTGGGCAGTGAGGGCTGGCTGTACCCAGAGAGCACTCAGCACTATTTATTTGTGGGGCCGTTGCAAATATAGCTCACCTTTGAGTGTTTCTTAATATAACTTTTTCTGTGTTCATTGGTTTACCCTTAAAACTAACCGGGAATCGTTTTCAGTTAAAAATATGTGTACAAAAGTCCCTTAAAGAGACAGTACTCAGCCTGCCTTCTAGAAAACTGCGGTTTTAAAAATTAGTGTCCAGCCTTTAACTTACTTTTTACCTTCAAAATAAATTTGAAAAATTTTAAGAAATAAATTTAGCTGCTTCTGCCATTTTTAGGAAGTTGTACGTGCCATCCTTGTAGCATTCAACTGAATGTTGGCTTATGGTCCAGTACAAACTTCAGTCAAAATGCTCTTCCTAAGAGTAAAGTGATCTTTGTGGTTTGGTATTAAGCTGAGTTGAAATAGAGAGGGAGGCAAAGGAACGGGCTGGGAAACGGCTTGTGTGCTCCTGCCAAGACGTGAGCCAAAGGCAGGAGAGCGTGGGGGGGTCGGCGCTCCCTCTGGTCACTGCGTTGCAAGGGTAATCCAGGAGAAGAAGGAGGTGTTTAGAGTAAGCGAGGATGTAAAGAATGAAAGTATGGAGTTTTGGGGTATTTTTTTTAGTCTAGAAATTAGAGTAAGGGAAAAGATTGCCAGACAACAGCGGTTCTGTGGTGGGTTTGTCATGATGCAAGGCACAGCATCAAGTGGGACCTGGGAAAAATTCTGTCCCAGGTTTGCGGCAGGTCTGTGACGGGCAGCAGGGTGAGCTCAGGTTCATCTGGTTTACATTTCTTAAATGAAGGCAATGGCAGCATCCTGTTTTGCAATGGGCTTTGAGATCTGCTGAAGGAAGAGAGACTGGAAAAGCAAGGCGTTACTTGGCCAGAGGCACTGAAAGGCAGCATTTTTAAACTGATAAGAATTACTTTCGCAATCACTTTTTACACTTTTCTTTTTATACAGGGTGTAATTATCTTGTGGGTGTCTAATTACTGAGGTCTGGAGTTTTGTGGGTTGCGTTATCCACCTTTCCATTACGCTTAGGAGGGATGTAAACTTCATGTTCCAGAATGTGAAGCAGCCACTAATGACTCAGACTGGGAGGAACCTCTTCAGTGAGGCAGATACTCCGTAACTCTCCACAGCAAAGGATCCAGCCCTCTCATTTGAGGTATTTGCATCGAGCGCTGTCAAGGCTGGATTAGACAGACCGTGGGCTAGAGCCAGAGCAATCCCCCACACTGGTTCCTGCTTGTCCTCCTTACGGCAACAGTGGACCGACAAACCCAGAGTAAGACTGCTGTTAAATATGACTCTGAACAGCCCCAAAGGGAATTAATTAATAAACACTGGTCTATTCCTGGGTGTAATCCAAGCCTTAGAAACCTAAGAAGAGAAGATTTAGAACATGATAGAGATTGGGCAGAAGTTTCTTTTCCACTGGGTCTCTCAACCTCTGACTCCAAATTTCACAGCCGTTTGGGGTCCACTTGATTACCCTCAGTGCCTGCAGGGGTAGGGGGCACAACTCGTAATGCCCCGCGTTTTCACTGGCAGACGAGAACTCGATTTATATTCAGCAGCCTTGTGAGGGCTGAAGGTTGCTCTTGGAGTCCGGGGCACAGCAGGATCTGCACAGACGTGTGGAAGCTGGGGATCATATCTATGGGTTGGTTTGTCAGGCAAACAGCGCCTGTAACACGGCTGTAATCCCGCTCCAGAAAACATGTTTCTGCAACAGTGCCTGAGGCTCAGCTGAAAGGCTGCTCCTGTCTTCCTACTCATTGTGGTTCCCCGCTCCTAATCCCTTTTTAATATGCGGTGCTACATATTTTGCAACACTTCCATTGTTGGAGAATGACTGTAACACCCAAACCCACTGCCTCCGCTTGCCAGAGATCTGGGCTGGAAAGTGAGGCTGTCAGGGAATGCTCCTTGAACTTACTCAGCACTGCTGTTGCCTCCCACAAAACCTATTTTTCCCAAGTATAAAGATTACAGAGATGCGACATGCCCTGATTTCTCAGACTCCCAGCCCATACCCCACAAATTTTCCACTGTTGAGATGGACAGATCTCAAGGGGTTTTTTTCATAATTTTGTTAATAATTCTATTTTCTGATGGTCCTTCTATAAAAGGTCCTGCACTATGCCATTGAATGCAGAGGAACAACAAGTGATTTTTATTCTTGGGAAGGAATAAGAATAGCAAAAAAAGCACTAAATCAGTGACTATTTTGAAATTTTAAAATAAATTGCTTAGAGGGCATTAATCATTTAAATGAAAAGTAGACATTAAGGAAGAAATAGACCCTGAAATAAGTAGAGCACAAGAGAAGCCCTCAGGAAGGTGAAGCTGCAGCCCAAGTGTCGGACATGGATGCCATCTGCTGGATAGCCACCCCCGAGAGCTGGCAGCCCTGCAGAAGAGAGTCCGGGAGGGAGGAAAGTCACCTTCTGGGAGCCCTGGAAACAGGAGGAGATCCCTGGGATCACCATGGCAGAAGCTCAGAGGCAGTAAATCCTGCAGAAGACTAAAGCAATGCCACACTCCTGGCCAGGTCTGCCGAAACCTTTGGGTGACTGGCTCTGAGGAGGAGGAGGGTGCCTTTCTGAGGTGGTAATTCCCCTCGTGTTTTTCATCTGCGCTGTGGGAAGTCCCCTGCGGAGTCTGTGCTCCTGGTGATGGAAAAAGGAACCATATCCTGGGCTTTTACTGGTATTGCTATACTCATATTTCTCTTTCAGAAGTGGGAGTAAATTAGGCGTAGAGAACCTCAGTCATCGCTTTAAACGATTGCTCCTGGATCTTTTAAACTCTCCTGCTTTGAAGTGGGTGCAAGAAACAGAACCACATTCCAGGAGGGCAAGTCTAACCTTTAACCGAGAGCATCGAGGCACTTGCCAATGTTTCCTGTGCGGTGAAGAAAGTACCCAAGGACTGTAGAAACTCTCAGGACTGTGCACGAAAGCCCCACCACATTGCTGCAGTGCAGTATGCACGGCTGCCTGTTACCAGCAGCCAGCACTGGTCCCCTGCTCAGAGCTACATCCAGCACTGGTGGGTGCCTGCAGTCACCAATCTTGACTTAGAAGACTAAAGACAGTACACTAGTGTGGCCGTTGCTATCCAACTCTGTGAAATATGGTCCCAAATAAAAGAAAATGTGAAAAGAGCTTGGCATTAAATTAGCAATATAGGTCCCCTGCAGGAGATAAAAGTGACTTATCTGTATTAAATTCCACTTAAATGTTGGCTCTTACAGTTTTCCATCTAGGGCGTCCTGGTTAGTAGCTTTCAGCTTTCACACCTAGCAGCACTCAGGGAAATGAATACTATTAGTCTTTGCTTTGCATCATTCACTCACGAAACTCCATTTTCTACCTGATCGAACCAATTTGCAAGGTTAGGTCTCCTGCCTCAGCCACGGGGTAAGACTGTACCGTAGCAGTGATTATCTGCCAGGTTCCCATGACTCTGTTCTTTTTCTGGACAGAAAACATACCGCTGCCACTGATGGGCTGGACTTCACGGGGATTTTGTTTGCTCTGGGAAACAGAAATGACTGAGGATGATGCGAAGCTGGGTGCCTGTTTCTTGCCTGATTTAGATGCTCTCTGATGGCCAGTACAGGACATTCCCTAGCAGTATTCCCGGATCTGCTTCTCTTTCAAGACTCTATTCTGCTGTGGCTGCTCTGTAGCCCGGACCTCGGATATTTTTGTCTACCTAGGAACTTTCACCACCAGTGGGATTTCTTGGAAGTGCTCTGCTGGAAAACCAAGTGCTGATTTGATCTTGTGAAGTGGTGCCAAACAATATTAGCAGTTTTAACTTCCCCGCTGTGGCGTCATCCCTCGTTCCCTCTGCGAGGAATCTGCAAAGACTGAGCTGCTCCATCTTTCCAGGTCACAGGGAATCATTTGCTGCCAATCTTCAGGAGGAAACCGCACTCCTTCTCCGTGGCTGGAACCACTGCAGAGAGTGTCGTACGGCAAAAGCCACAGCCCCTGAGTAACCACCTTCTCGAGTGCCAGGGCTGCAGCTCTCAGCAAGCACGAGCAAAGGGCAGAGCTGAGGAGGAGGAGGAGGAGGAGGAAGAGGAGGAAGAGGAGGAGGAGGAGGCTTCTTGCAGGTTGGTCCCTAGTCTGCGGACTTGCTCACCCAGGATTTGGAAGGCAGAGCTCTCTTAGGTTGTCCCAAGGAAATGTGAAGGTTTTGTTGTTACTGGCTGCTGAGAAAATGAGCGGGTGACTCATCAGTCTTCTGCCACATGCTGCTTTTACAATTGGTTTGTTGAAATCCCAGACAACTGGGCTTTTATCAGCTAAAAAGGGAAATGAGCTCAGTTACTCTGTGTAAATCCAGAGCAATTTATTTGTAGACCAAGGACTTAAAGCTATGTAACAGTGATCACTTTTGAGACAGCCAAATTCCCTCTTGACTTTCCTTCTCCCTTTTGGTTTAAGAACGTCCTGATGACCAAGGTCTTTTGGCTTTTCCAGTTTAATTAGATCTGGGGCATCTTTTTAATGGATAATCCCTGTTCCCTGCTTGTCCCTCTCCTAATGACTGTGCAGCGCAGATGAGCCCCAAGAAAGAGAAGCCAATTTACTCTCCTTTTCCTCGGGGTCCTTTTGATGCTGTACCATGCTTGGCTTACACAAAAGTTTGCATCATCTGATCTCTCACGCAAAGGATTCCAGAATGCAGTGAGACGAAAGGGTCATACCACTGACGGTTCCCCTGAAAATCAGTTTTATGTGCTGGAGTCGGAGCTTGTGTCTCCAACAGGAAATGCCAGAGCTGGGAAGCAGATGTCTACATGAGATACTACTGAAAAGCTAAACAGGAATCGGCAAGGCCTGCTGTCGGAGATGGCCACTTTCAATGTTTTATGGACTGCAACGCAATTTTTCCAGAGTAAGCTATTCTGCTTATTATTCCTTATCATCTCGCCTGCCTCAAAAAAGGAATTAGCAAAGATCTGAATGGAGGAAACCCCAAAGCGCTATTTGTGTATCTTCTCGGGCAGACAGTTCCGCAGTCGCTCGCCATGCAGCGACACGCAATACAAGACATCAAACGGTGTTAAAATGTCTTTTACGCCGCTGGAGGCCCGGTCTGAGCTGGTAGCGCAGTCAGGGCAGGCCACAGGCGCTTCTCTCCAGGAAGACAGGCACCGGGAGCGGCGCTTCGGCCACGGCGAGCCACAGCTGGTCGCCGTGCCAAGGCAAGGGGCCACCTCGCCCCTTCCACCTCCAGCCACGTTTGTGTTTTGAGTTCAGGCTTTACCTTTTGGAGGGGATTCTGCTGCAACAGCGTGTCGTGACACCCCCCCGAGGCGCGGGGAGCATGGCCACGCGCTGGTCTTTGCCCCCCCATGCAATAACTCGGTCTTGGATTATTATTCGTATCTGCTGCGCCCCTGAGCGCCGCGGACAGGCTCCGTGGGCCCCTGCCCTGCTCCTGCGGGGGCTTTCGGGAGGGGAAATCCTGAGCGCGGCAAGCCAAAGGCTGCTTTCTCCCGAGGGGGAGCGGGACCCGGTTCTCGCCGCCGCCTCACGCCCCCCGCTCGGCCCGCGCCGTGCCCGTCCCTCCCCGCAGCGGCCGGGCCGGGGGCAGCGCGGGCCAGGGCAGCGGCGCGGCCCGCAGGGGGCGCCGCGGTGCTCCCCGGCTCCCCACTCCCTCGTGACGCAGCGCTCCCAGCCGCCTCTCATTGGTCCCTCGCCGCCTCGCCCTAGCGGCTCCTCCCACCCGGCCGTCGCTCATTGGCGGGCGGCGGAAGGGGTGTCCGCCCGCGGGCGGGGCGAGCGCCGCCGTCCCCTCCCGCTGCCCGGCGGCTCGGCGAGGGCGGCCGTGCGTGCGGCGGGGCCATGGCGAGCGCGGCGCGGGGGCTCGGCCGGCGGCGGGGGCTGCCGGTGCCGCCGCTCCTCTGCGCGCTGCTGCTGCTGGGCCCGGCCCGCGCCGCGCACATCAAGAAGGCGGAGGCGGCGGCGCCCGGCGAGGCGCTGCGGTACCTGCACTCGGCCGAGCTGGGCGAGGCGCTGCGGGCGCTGGCGGCCGCGGCCCCCCCGGGCCTGGCGCGGCTCTTCAGCATCGGCGACTCGGTGGAGGGGCGGCCGCTGTGGGTGCTGCGCCTGACGGCGGGGCTCGGGCCGGAGCGGGCCGGCGAGGAGCCCGGCGGCGCGGCCCTGCCCGGCCGGCCGCAGGTGAAGCTGGTGGGGAACATGCACGGGGACGAGCCGCTGGCGCGGCCGCTGCTGCTCCGCCTGGCCCAGGAGCTGGTGCGGGGCTGGGCCGGCGGCGAGGAGCGCATCGGCCGCCTGCTCAACACCACCGACCTCTACCTGCTGCCCAGCCTCAACCCCGACGGCTTCGAGCGCGCCCGCGAGGGCGACTGCGGCGGCGGCGCCGAGGGCGGCCGGGAGAACGGCCGCGGCCGCGACCTCAACCGCAGCTTCCCCGACCAGTTCGGGGCCGCCGAGCCCGACCTGGAGCCCGTCCCCGAGGTGCGAGCCCTCATCGCCTGGATGCGCCGCAACAAGTGAGTGCGGCCCGGCCCGGCCCCCGCCCCGGCCCCCCCCTGCCCGGCGCGGCCGGCCCCGCTCCGGGGAACGCGGGACCCTCGGCTCCGCTCCCCGGGGGCCTCAGCCCGCTGGCAGCCTTTCCCAGTGCTTCCCAGCAGGGCTTGGGCGGGAGGGGAAAAAAAAAGCCGTTTCCCACCTGTTTCTCCCCAGCCAGCCTCCTGCGCTGGGCCGGCCCGCGCTCGCAGCCGGGGCCAGTCCCGCACCCAGCGGCCGGGCGAACCCGCACGCCGGCCGGTGTCTGCGGGAGAGCGGGTCGGTGGCTGCGGCTTGCCACGCACCTGCTGAGGAGCCACGCTGGGCACGGCCCGCGCCCTGCACGCCGCCGGGCGCTCCCGGCCACCTGCGTGTCTCCCTTCTCCAGGAGCCCGCAGCTGGAAACGTCTTGTCTTGAGCTTGTCTGTAGGTCTTGCTCTTGGGGCCGATAACGCTTTCACCATGAGCTGTGGGACGCTTAAAATATTTGGGGTTAAGCGTGTAACTGGCCTGTGTACAAAGATGTTAACAGAGAGTTGTGTTGACCGTGGCTTCCCCCCGTCTTTGTGTTTCATGGAAAATTCTGTGGATTTAGCAATAGTGCTCTGTGCAGCGGCATTTCCAAATACAGGCCCTGCTCCTGCGGCCCTCTTCCCCACCTGTCCTGTTGAAGCGTGCAGGATTGAGCCTTAAGTGCCCACGCTGACCCGTTAGGCTCTCACCTGAACCAAGGGGGTGAATGGTGAGAAGCTGCCGTGCCCGGAGTGGGGGAGCCCAGCAGGGGAGATGGTGGATCCCCACCGTGAGTCCCAGCTCCAGTTTGGGGCCCTGGGCAGCCCCGGAGAGCCCCAGGCACTGTCTCTTCGCTTGCTGTGTATTCTTTAAAAAAAAACTAGAAGGCCCAAGCTATTAAGGTCAGCACAACCAACCGTGTGAAGTTGTGCAGAGAAAGCCAGAATGCAAAGTCTGATCGGATATGAGCAACACACTGAAACAAACTGCAGCCCTCTTCCCGAAATGGGGATGGAGAGAGAAACGGACGGGATGGCTGACGGCCGCGGTGCGCTGTAGGGCTGCTGGTTGGACCCAACCAAGACACGCAACGTTCGGCATCCTGTAGTGTTTGCTCAGTTTTAGGGAGCAAACTTTGCTTGGAAGAACTATCTCTATTAAAACTTGGTGGATGGTGGTGTCTGTGGGAATTATTATTATTATTATTATTATTATTGCTCTAGAGGAATTTCGTGAACTGCATTCATGAATTTGCTTGTCCTAAGGGTCCTTTAGGACAGCTCTGATGCAGCAGTTTGCACCAAAATTCTTCCAGACTTAGTCATTAGGGAAACTCGTGCATGTTCTTAATATCATTTTGCAAATACCTTGGGCTTTTTATTTTTTTGCAAGTGTTCGAGGTGGGATTTGCGTGTAAGCCAAGGTGAAACAGGAATAACGCGGTGCTTTGTGCATCCCTCTGCCTGGCAGCACCAGTTAATGCTGGTACAATTTTAGACTAACATAATCACTGATAGAAAAATGAATGGGTAAACAGAACTGTTTGATTTAAAAAAAGTGATAGTGGGTGTAATGCAATTCGTGTGCGCTATTTTAAGGAAGGCAAAGGTATTGGTCACGTTACCTCTGCTCAGAAACTAAATCCCATTTGACCGAATGAGAAGGAGAGCTCTTTCTCCCCTCAATGCTGTATGCGGTGGGAAGAGGAAGAGCAGAAACAATTACGTTTGGGATTCATTGAAATGCTTATGCTGCCTGTGATCAAATTAAAGTGCGATATAGGGCATGCTGTGCTGTAATTTCTGACCTGGGATTTTAACAGCCCTGTCACATATCCAGATTTATGAAAATCAATTCTGTTGTACGTACCAAGCGTTGTTCAAGGCTTGACAAAGAGCTGTGTACGTCGCTTTACGTGCAGGGCACTGCTTGTCTGTCACAGGGTTTGAGGACTCTATCTTAGGCTGAAGCAAGAAACTTGTTTCACCTCCAGTAATGCCAGATGTCAGTTTGGGGAGTGAATAAACCGGTCCTGAGAGTTGGTTTATTGCAAAAATCTGCTGACTTCCCCAGTGTGCTCACACTTGGGTGCTGTTCAGACCCTCTGACAGCCCTGCTGGCTGTGTTGGAGGCTGGCATTACAGGAGGGGATACGTCCCCAGGGCAGTGTATCTTTCTGTCCAACAGTAGCCGACTCGGTGTCGGACGAGTGCGTATCTGTTAACATAACCGTGGTGTAGCTGCAGCTCCGCAGGAGTTCTCCCTGCACAGGGCTGATGGAGCAGGGGCTGATCGCTTCCTCTTCCAAAGCGGCGTTACTGCTGGGCAGCTCGTCCAGTGGGCATGGTTTGGCTGGTTGATCTCAAATAGAGTTTGGAGGCTCCTGAGAACATGGTTTGGGTGGGAAGGCAGCAGAATAACTGGTTGGGCAGCTGTAGCCAGCTTCCTGTTGAAATTGTTCCAGTATGACTCTTTCTTTTTCTTCTTTTCATCCTTCCCAACCCCAGGTTTCTGCTTTCTGGCAATCTTCACGGTGGCTCAGTGGTTGCAAGCTATCCTTATGATGACTCTCCCACGCATAAGCCCACAGGAGTCTACAGTAAATCAGCTGATGATGAAGTGTTCAAATATTTGGCAAAAGCTTACGCATCACATCACCCTATAATGAGAACCGGCAAACCCAATTGCCCTGGCGAGGAGGGAGAGACCTTCCAAGACGGTATCACAAACGGTGCCCAGTGGTATGATGTAGAAGGTAAGCCGTGCTGGTGAATCCCTCCAACTCTGCTAGGTCACCTAACAGACTGTCTTATAGAAACAGTTTCCCGCTCCCACTGAGAACTGACATCCAAACCAGTGGTGATTATCACAGAGGAAAGGACGGTGGGTGAAGTGGTATTTTTAGCTTTGAATGTGTTCTAGCAGCTTGAAATGAAGGAAGGCGGCATCACAGGCACACCAGTAAGTGCTTGATGAATCGCAGCTTGGGAGATGTTCATAGGGAAGAGATCACAGCAAACTGGAGGGTTCTTCCTGACCCTGTGAGGTGCTGGAGAGTTATCCTGCACGTGGGAGGCTTCCTTTGCCTAATGAGCTGTCACTTGGTCTCCAGGTGGTTAGTAAATTTTGATACAGGAAAGCAGAAGCTATTGTTAAATGTATTAAACCAATGCCAGTATTCTGTGAGGTTTTTTTAACCTCCAAACTTGTAATTTTATAAATGATTATAGAATAGCCTGCTGTAGAACTATGTAAAATGATGTAAATGCATGGTCTGAGCTAAGCTAGCTGCTCTCGCTGGAAGCGGGGTAGGGAGCTTTTCTATGAACTGCTCTGCTGTTAGACCTGGGCAGAGGGTGACAACCAGCACGGCCTGTTCTCGTCCACCAGTGTGATGGGATCTAGAAGGGATCCAAAATTCGGTCTGCTGGGGCTTCTTGGAGAGCTCCTGTTCCCTCCATTAGGCAGCTGCACTGGGAGGTGATCTAAATATAAGCAAATTACCCCTGGTGCCACCACTCTGCTTGTGTGGAGGTGGCTGGCCTGGCTCAGCCACACTGTGAGCTGCTCTGGGCGCATTGGTTTTGCTGAAAATGGGATTTAAGGGACAGTTTATGTGACAAAATGCTCTCGTGGAAAAGGCTCTGTGGGCTGTTGGGAAGAGAAATCTTGGCTGTGTCATTAGAAGAAGTTACATCATTGCCCCCTCAGCGGATGTTGTACAACCATGGCCTCGCCAGACGGTGCAGAAACTTCTGTGGCAAGGACACAACAAAAACCTTGCATAAATGCTCTGAAGAAGTCTCATTGCTTTGCTGTGCCCAGGCTGCTCTGCTTTCCCTTATGCTAGGGCTGAGGGATGATGGCAGGAGTGCTGAGCAAGCAGTGACATCAAATGTTGTTTATCCGTCAGAGCTTACAGCTTAACAAATTCTAATAAGATGGTGTGTTTCCAAAACACGGGCTTCAGAGCTGACTCCAATCTTAACCCTGCCTCCACCTTGCTTGGGAAGGAGGGAGAAGGATCCAGTACTGGGCCTGAACACATCACCTCTGCTGGAAGAGGAAGTCTTGATTGCAGCAGTGCCTGAATCATTCCCCAGGATTTCACTGGTCAAATAAGATGTCATGTTCAAATAAGATGTGGTTTTACCTCTTTCTCTAGCAGCTCTCTCCTGCCCTCCACCCTGTCGAGCACACCAGCGCTGGTGTTTGCTGGCTCAAGGTTCACTGCTGCTGTGAAAAGTCCAGCAGGAGGAAGGTTTGTGTCATCTGGTGAATTTGCTTATGAGGGAACAGGATATCCTGGATGATCTGTGCTGCCTTGTTCTGGTGGCGGTCGTTATCGACAATCATCTCGGTCGGGAAGTTTGTTAGCTGCAGCTCTAACGTTTTCTGACCTTGTAATGAAGCAGGATGGGTGTGCTCTGAAGGGAGGGTGGTTCCAGAGCTTTGGGCTTGTGTTCCCCTGCCCCCAGTGAGCAGCATTTTTCACTGCAGCGTTAACTTCTTCATCCTCCTGCTAGGATGTGGGACACCTGGCTCGTGGCTGTGGCACTGGGTGCGAGTCTTTCAGGCTGCCTTTGCCTTGTCAGTGAGCAGAGCAGAGGTTTCACCTACTTTCCTTTCACAGCGAATGGCAAGGTGTGAACTGAAGACCAGTTTACTCCGTGCTGCGATCGCTGTGGTTTAGACTCCATCCAACAGCCTCCAGCCTCTGTGGAAACAAACCCTTTTGCTGTGACAAACCACAATCTTGGGCTCAGCGCTGATGGCTGTAGGCAATTCGTGGGCAGAGATTATAGGACGGGTGCACTGACACTAACTCTCAGAATAGAGCATTGCTGAGGCTGGCAGACCTGTGCGGTTTCTCCCCTAAGCGGTAATTTAGGCCTCGTTGCTGTTGAAGATGCACGCGTGGAGGGTGATGGCACCCCTCGGAGCACCTCCAGACTGAGGAGTTCACGTGAAGTTTAACCCACGGGAGCTGAGATCCAGAGAAGAGCACGGGTGAACTAACAGATCCCCCAGAGGCCAGCACACGTTCATTTTGATGTTGTGTGAAGTTACTGTGTCCCTTCAGGGTTTTAGATGTTAACATTTATTTTTAGTGATGGATGAAGAGCAGGCAAAGGGGAGTCAGTTGTATGCAGCGTGTGAGAGAAGTGGCAAAACCACCACGGTGGCTGTATTGAGTCATCCGACTCCCTCAGCTCTGTGCCAAGGACTGCTGAG
Organism: Nipponia nippon; assembly: GCF_047370975.1. Taxonomy (NCBI): domain Eukaryota; kingdom Metazoa; phylum Chordata; class Aves; order Pelecaniformes; family Threskiornithidae; genus Nipponia; species Nipponia nippon. The sequence goes on from NW_028262331.1 coordinate 6,749,794, forward strand.
GCTCTACTCAGACCAGGAGGCCTTTCCCAGTGACTGCAGAATTTAAATGTGTGGTAAAATGGGGCTGGGGAAATCCTAATACCCTGTGGGAGCTCCCTGGGTTGGGCTGAGCTCTAGATACAACCAGAGCACGTGGTTCGGCGAACGGTGCGGGGCACGCGCTTGTGGCCTGCAGATCAGGTTGTGCCAGGAGAGACTGCAGGCTCCAAATGAACTAAAGCCAGGAAAAACAAAGAAATGAGAACATAATGTCTCAACAGGTGGAAATTTTCCTGCCACATTTTATCATGTGGAATCAAACATGCTGGAAAGTCAACTGCTATGGAATCCATTGTCCCAGAGTTACCAGTTCAGGTTTATACTGGTGCCAGACCCCATTAACTTTCATTTGAGTTCACAAACAACCTCTTATGTGTGTCAAACCAAGGTGGCAAGTACAAACCATCGGAGTAATTGTTAAGGTCAAGTGTGCACAGAGAAAGATGGCTCTCAGCCAGACGGCTGAATTTGGCTTCTGCATTCCAGCTGCTTTAGATAAGCACGTCTGTGACGGGGGACGCTTTTTAGAGGCTATTTCTGTTGTACATGCTCTTACTCTTCCTTCCTTTTTAACCTCTGGGGGTTTTAACTACCAAGTGGCTGGTTCAGATTAAGAAAATACATGCAAGTCTGGGCTGGTGTGCGGTCCAGGTGATGCTTGGAAAGCAGTTAAGAAACTGTTTAAGTTTTATTTGTGGGAAGGACATGCGTGCCTTTATTTTGTAAAGAGCCTGGTTGAGAAACTGAATTCAATGTAACTTTCAATAGGGTGTTTTGTGGGCAGCCTCGGAAGGTCTTTTTATTTGCAGTCCCTTCCTAAAAGTTATTTTCCCTGCTAGTTTGACTCTCTGATACCCGAGCGTTTGAGGTGTTTTCAGTGTCTACCGGAAGGCACTTCTCGGGTTGAAAGTGGATTTAGGTTATCTGTGTGCTTACTAGGTTGTTTTGACTGTGGTTACTAGCCACACTGAGCTTCTGAACAGCTTTTGGTGGCATCAAACTCAGAACAATTAAAATGAGTGCCGAGAACGGTGGGTGCTCATGGCGTCGCTGTGGTGGCCTCTGTTTCCTGGGCACAGCAGAAGGCGGTTGCACAGCCTGAGCTCTGGTAGAAGTTTTCAGCCATGTCTTTCTGGGATATGCACAATTAGCTGCCCTTATGTGTTTGTGCTTTCATAAAATTCTTATTCCAAATTTTTCTTTCTTCTTGAGAAAAGTATTGGCTTGATGGTTTGAGGGTCTGATGCCTCTCTTCACATCTGCCATGAGCGGCTGGGCAGTGCTGTGGTGGTGCAGCTCTTGGGAAGACTCTGCCTTCCTCTTTGAGGGAGCCCCGGGAAGGCTGCAGGGCTGTGCTGCTCTGGGCCGTGTGATGCAGCTGCTGGAGTTGGAGGCTGAAACCTCGCCTCCTGTGAGTTTTAATGATTTCGGACTGATGGACCAAAACATTCCTTTGCCTGTTCGATGCTGCTGCTGGTGCTCACCCAGTCTCATGCTAGGAGACAGTCGGTTCTGTCCGCAGAGTAAGCTGCTTGTGCCACGTATTTAATCACGTCTCTAGCTTGCTTTGTGCCATCTGCTCTCTCTGCAGAGCAGACAGGACCATTTCTCTGCTTTGACTTGGCTGCAGGTCTCTCATCTCCTCATGTCTGCTCCAGCAAGAGCTGGAATTAGGGACATTTCTGCGTAGTGCAGTTTGAAAATAGAGTCCTTCCTGGCTGGCCTGGAAGGCTTCTCCGGGCACGTGGTGTATTTATGGTATCTGCATCCCCGGGCTGGACTCTAGAGAGCTGCATTCTCCTGCTTGCCTGCATGGTGTGGAGCTTGGCAGGGAGCAGAGGCGTGCTTGTCAGAGTGAACGCTGCAGCGCTCGTGCTGCGAGAGGACTGGGATCCTTGCCTGAAGTCCAGTCCTGATGCTCAGGGAGTGGGACAGAGCAGGAGAGAGGTTTGTTCTGAGCATTTTTGTGACCTACTGCCAGCCCAGGACTGACTTGCTGTGACTCTAAGCTGCTCACTTTTGCTTTGCTTTCCTCACCGGTAAAATAGGTATGATGCTTCATTGGGAGGCTGAAGCTTTACACGGTGTGGGCTAAAAGACACCCTGTGATCCAAAAATGCTGGAATAAATCCAGCAAGTTATCCCAGATGCTACCCAAACAGATAGGTAGAGTAGAAGCACTGTAGTCTGACAGTCCTCTGTCTTGGGTGTGCTTTCTCTGCTCTGCTCCTTGAATGTAGTGCTCTGCTAACGGTAGGCTGTGCACAGGTCTCTCTTTACACCTCCAGATCTTCTGTGTAGCCAGGAGAGGCTGTGCAGATGGTATATGGAAAAATACATCATTCCATATGCTGTAAAAATAAGCGTCCTGCTCTGCAATGGGGCCATGTGAAGGCCAAATATGTGCAGCAGCTACAGTCCAAATTTTCAAGCATGCAATGGACTACTTTCTCGAAGAGACGGTTTCACCGAAATTGACGTAGCAAGCTCTAATTTAGTCTGTTGCTGCTCTATTATGGGTGAGCATCTGTCCTAAATTTGCTTGAATGGCAGATGAAGCACTAAATATGCTTCATAATGGCTCTGGTTTACGTATGGATGTTTTCAAATGCATTAGCGTCCTGCTATGAACAGATGGTTATAGGCTGGCAAATTGTTTCGTTCTGCATGGTGTTTACTGGCGAGAGAGCAGCCCGCTGTGGGTTACTTTTCTGAGCCTGGTAACGGGAGCTGAACAGAAGTGAGCATGTATCAGATTCACAGGCCTTGTTCGTCTGACCTCTTGAACTGAGTCTGAGAGTTTTAAAGTCCTGAAACACTTTTTGGCCCCTTGTGCTGGACAGAAAAGCCTCTTTCCTGTTTTGATCTTGGCCCCTGCACAAGCTGCAACGCTCTCTTTCTGGCTGCAAGTGACGTGTGATTTGTTACAATAAAATTTTCATGTTCCCTTAGCAGCGGGCTCCCAGAAGAATTGAGAGGAGCTGGGATGTCTTTGATGTAGCACCGTCCCGCACCTCTTCCCAGGGGTCTGTTCTTCTGAATCCTGCTTTATGCTGTCAGTCCGTCTCTGTGTTACCCGAGTGTGGTGGGGCTGTTGAATTCAGAGCAGCGGTCCCTGACCTTTTGGGACAGTGAATGCTCACAGCCACCGCATTTATTATAAGACTTCTCTGCTTGGTAGAGTGCTGCTGATAGCTTTTCCTGGCCGTGCATTAACGCAGCCTCTGCAAATGCCAGGTAGTGCATTTGCATTGTGGTATTGATCTGTTCTGGCCGGTTAATTGGCCACCACCCCGGAGGGTCCCTTGCTTGTGAAAGATTAGGAAACTGCTCAGACAAAGCAAGTGAGGTTTTTTAGCATAGCACTAATGTAGCACTTCGGTGGGCAAAGCAAAGGATGGGAGTACAAAGTATGCATTTCTGAGACTTGCCTGCTGGGGCCCTGCAGGCTGGGGCCATGTGCCACAAGCTGTCTTCTGCTTTCCTTCCTCCTGAAGTTTGCATCTGCCTCCTGCAGAGCAAAGGTATAGCTGTTCCATGGCAGGGGGGCTTCTGAGAGCCAGTTTGACCTCCTCAACTCATCCAGGAGGGACCCATTGCCTGGGCCACTGTGTCCAGCTGACGGCGGTGGGAGGCGCTCCGTCGGTGCGCAGAGGTCTCCGGGCTGTGTGGTCCCAGGCGCTGCTGCGCAGGTTGGGATGGAGCCATCTGGGCAGTGGTGGCCAAGGCCCTGGCATGCCAATCTACCGGGATTGTAACTGTGTAAGGTTGTGTAACCCAGAAGATACCATCAGTATGCATAAAACTTGGTATGGTGTGTTTTCCATACTGACACAATTGCCCGATTGACTGGTGGTGGTGGGAACGAGCCTCTCGTGGCTACAACACCTGGCTACAGTCATGTGGTGGGATTCGTCAGGGTGACTCTGAAACCTGTTTCACAGACTTGTGGTGGTTTTGGAATGTCCTTTTTACTATTGAAGACTCCCATGAACGTTTAGGGGGCTGAATATTTGCAGTCTTCAGCAGCATGCTGAAGTCTGAGCTCCAGATTGTGAGTGGTGATGCCTGCAGACCTTGAGTCCTGCTGGTGTATGATTCATTCCTGTTTGACAAACAGGTTTGCTTGCTGAGGGTTGGACGTAAACTTCAACAAATGGGGTCAGGACACTTGCTGGAAGAAGGTGACCTTTTTGTTTCCTAGCAGTGCCTGTGGTTTCTCTGAAGGGTGAGAATAGCAAGATGAGCTTAAGACTGGGAAACAGCGCTGTGCGATCCTGTTTTCTGGTGCTCATGGAGGTTTGGCTGGTTTAACGCTATGCTAGCAAGCTGTCCCCAGGTGCTGCAACATCCTGAAATTAGTTGAGACTGCTGCCTTAAAGAGGAAATGTGGGAGGAGGCTGGTGACTTGGCTGCAGGGCTCGGGGAAAAGAGCGAGTTTCCCAGTTGGAGTTTCCCTGGTGGACAAGTCTGTGTCCTGTTGTCTTGCAGGACCGGGCTGTTGTGGGGCCACAGGAGTCCTCAGCAGTGAGGGAGGTGTCACTGTCCTCCCAGATCAAGAGGAGAGCTTCCTGAAGGTGGCTTGGACTTGCTGTAGTTCACTGCATGCTGTCAACGTGTCAGATATTGTCAGACTTTCTGCTAGGGCTGCTCTAAATATCAAGTAAATGGAGACCTTCAGATAAGGAGTTGGAGGAAGAGAGCAGCCTGAGGAAGCAGAGAAGGGGCAGCATTGCTCTCGTCTCGTCTAGAGTTTTGCTGAGATTTTCTTGGGAGAACAGCTGTGTGGTTCTTGAAACTTTCGACATGTGGATTCGAGCTGCCACCTCCCAGGTTGATAGTCTGGTGTGTTATTTTACGTCAGAGGCCTGATGCTCATTTTGGGCAGAGTAATGTCTCTTGCAGGAAAACTTCACAAATCTAAAGGTGGTTCGGAGCACACAGCGAAGGACTTGGCAGCAGTAGTGTTCAACCTCTGGTGTGCCTGCCCTGGCCTCCAGGATTTGTAGTGTCTGGAAAATGTCTTCACAGTGAAATGAACCCATATGAATTTCCAAGTGCTGTGCTGCTGAGTTCAGCTGGCAGAGCAGTGAGACCGAAGGGACTGTCATCTTTGAACTGTCCGTGGCTGATTTGAATGGCCCAGTGTGCCAGTTACTGGGAGAAACAGAGCTCTGTCTTCCCCAGCGCAGGCTCTCACCATGATCTGATCTGACTTTTCTCCTCAGGTTGTTCACTCTGGAGCTGGGACAGCATCGTGGTGAGATGCTGTGGGGGGCTGAAGGACAGGGAAAAATGTGCATCCTGTGGTGGGATGTCTGTGCATTGCTCTTGGGACATCTCTCTGCCTCGTTTTCTCAGGTGGGATGCAGGATTACAACTACGTGTGGGCCGACTGCTTTGAGATCACATTGGAGCTGTCCTGCTGCAAATATCCGCCGACCTCTGAGCTTCAGCAGGAGTGGGAGAACAACCGGGACTCTCTCCTTGCTTTCATTGAAAAGGTAGTGCGGGCTGGGACAGGGTGCAGGGGCGGCAGCTGTGAAACCCGCGTGTCCGTGGTGGGCTGAGAGCACAGTGTTCAGTTGCTCTTGTGGCTTCGTTTGCTGTGTGCGGTAACACAGCTGCTGCAGTTGCTGTGCAGAGGTTGGTGGTTACAAAGCGGCTGTGTATCTCTGTGGTTCTGCCACAGTTCCCACATCCTCCACGATAGCAGAGCTCAGCTCGGAGGGCCCTTGTGGGGTTCAGTGTTAAACAGAGGGACCGATCAGTGCAGTTCTTGCTAAGCAATGCAGAGGACCTGTATGGCCTCAGTGCCATGAACCTCCAGTGATGTTCAAGAGCACCAATACTGCTGAGACCTTGGCTTGCAGAGGCCTTTGCCAGGCTGTCTCCAGAGGCCCCTGTATGAGTTGAGTAGGCGACAGTTTAGGCTGGGAAGGAAGGCAACTGCATTTTGTCTTTCAGTATGGCCTGTATCCCTGCTATGTTCATATTGTGTGCCCATGTCAAGGAAATAGAGGATTTTTAGGGAGGATCAGTTCCGAGATCTTGCTGCCTTCCCAGTGCCTGCTGCATGCCTGTCCTTGCTGTCTGGCCAAGCGCTGTCTGAATCATGGGCCCTTGTGCGTCTTTGCCTGGCAGCTGTCCTGTTCTGCTGCCTTTGGGGAAGGGCAGGGAGGTATTGCTGGGGGAGGACACGGTTCTCCTGATGTTGCCTGTCTTCAGCCAGGCTTTTGCATTGTTTTCCTCAGGTCCACATTGGTGTGAAAGGCTTTGTCAGGGATGCAGTCACTAGAGCTGGCCTGGAGAACGCGACCATTGTTGTTGCTGGTATTGCTCATAACATCACAGCGGGCAAATATGGTGATTACCACCGACTGCTTGTGCCTGGGATCTACAACGTGACCGCAGTTGTAATGGGGTAATGTCTCTGTGGCAGCCTGCGTCCACACTGCCAACTGCTCATGTTCCTTCACTTGATTTCTTCCCCCCAAGCATCTTGTTGTGTATTTAAGGGGCTTGGCTGGAAGCTACAGGAGTAAAGGACTCCAGCTTAGAGCTGCAGCTGTGTTTGTTCACCCCGCGCCCCGCTGCCGCGGGGTGCTGCTCTGTGCGCAGCACTTCTGCTGTCACCTTTGTTTGGTTGCTTGTATCAACCCGCATCTTACTTTCTGGGCAAAGGGAGAAAGTGGAGTAGGGTCACGCCAGTAAGAGTTTGTGTTGTCTCAGGTCTGGGTGTAAACATGTAGCTCGCCCCTAGGCTAGCCCTGTGATACGCCTGTGGCTTCTTCCCTGGGGAGTCTGTAAACAGGAACTCGTGCCTCTGTGACACAGCAAGGACAGCAGCGTAGTTTGGTCCGGTGGCAGTGGGATGAGTCTCGTCAGCTTGTTCGCTGGTGAATCTCCCACGTAGTCGTTAACATCCCAGCGCGTTTGGGCTGGGAGGAGTAGGCTGGAGTGGTGGAGAGGCTGCATGGGGGTTTGGCCTCTGTTCTGCAGAGCCTCCTTGCTGAAGTGTGCTGGTTTTTTCACAGTTACACACCAGTGACCAAAGAGAACATCGAGGTGAAAGAGGGAGCTGCAACAGAAGTGGATTTCTCCTTGCAGCCAACTGTAATGCCACCAGCTCTTAACGTCACGCAGTTCACAGCAACGCCTGCTCCTGTCTCTACCATCACCCCCACCGCCGTGCAGGCAGAAGCCCCAAGCCCAACTTCTCTCCATCAACCCATCCAACCTGTGGACTTCCGCCACCATCACTTTTCAGACATGGAGATCTTCCTGCGGCGGTACGCCAATGAGTACCCCAACATAACCCGACTCTACTCTGTGGGCAAGTCGGTGGAGCTGCGGGAGCTCTATGTAATGGAGATCACGGACAACCCTGGCATCCACGAAGCAGGTAAGGTGGGAGATATTTTTTAGTGAGGCACAAATGCAAGTGACAGACGCTTTGCATTGGGAGACTGTGGGCAGAGTGAGAAGGAGTGTAGAGCTGGCACCTGGCTGAAGAGAGACTGAGCTGCTCCTTGCAGTATCCTTTCTAAAAAGACCAGGTGCAGTGGGTGGCACTAGTGTGTTAAAGAGCATTGCTGGGGACATCTACACTGGTCATGGAGCTCTGGGGACAGAAGGACCAAGGGGCTTCCCTGAAACAATGTTCGTCCTTTTCGGTGTTGTGGGAGCAAAAGGGTAAATTTTAGGTAAATGCCCTCCAGCCCTGCAGAAAGGCCTGGGAGAGCAATGCTCTGGGTGGTGAGATGACTCCAAGCTTTAGTGTAGTGGTTATAATTGTCTCTTTGGTGTGGCCATGTGTATGCAGGTGAGCCGGAGTTCAAATACATCGGTAACATGCATGGGAACGAAGTTGTGGGGCGAGAGCTTCTCCTGAACCTGATCGAGTACCTCTGCAAGAACTTCGGCACAGATCCTGAAGTGACTGACCTGGTCCGGAGCACACGGATCCACATCATGCCGTCCATGAACCCTGATGGCTATGAGAAGTCCCAGGAAGGTAGTGCTGTCTGCGCTGAAACATCTGTGGGGTTTCTAGCTCTGAGAACAAGCCTTTGGGTTCATGGTACCTCTCGGAAATCTGGAAGCCTTGCTGGAGCAGAAGTGCTCTTCGCACAGGGAGGCTGGAGAGGGCCTTGGTGTGCGCTGTGCGATGGGTGGGCAGAGCCCGCACTGCAGGATGTGGGCAGTCGACTGATGCTTGAAGCTGTTGGAGAGTGCTATATGCTGCCCCTGTTTGGGTCCCCTTATGGTTTGTGGCTATCCCAAGGCTTATTTTAAAAAAAGACATTCCTTTGACACAACTCATTTGCTGTGCTTTGGTCCATGCTCTTAGTAGCATGTGATGTGGGAGCCAGGCTGTCTGCAGAGCACTCGTCCAAGGATAATATAGACTTTTATTGTGATGTTGAAATTGGCAAAAACATCCTTCAGAGAAGTCATTAAAACTGTGTGGCTCTTGCAGATTGGCAGAACAAAGTCTGTCCAGAACAATTTTCTGGAAGCAGATCTCTGCTTGGGTTTAACAAAGAACTTGTCCGGCTGGTTTGAGAAGGTGAGCTCTGAGGTTTCTGCAGTCGTGACACCCGGCTGCTGGGTTTGTTCGTGGTTTGCTGCCTTTCTGCTAGCCGTGGTCTGGCTGGCACTGACAGCCTCTGCGAACCCCTGCTGAAAGGGCCCTCGGACACCTCTGCGCACAGAGCAGGCCTGCCGCTGGAGGAGAGCGTGGGTATCCCCTCACGCTGGGGTGTAGGAAGCCAGCACCGTTGTGCTCTCTGCTGTTTTCCATTAACTGATAGTTGTGAGCTCTGTAGTTAAGAGGATGAAGCCTCTGCACTGAAGTGGGAACTTGCGTAGGGTGCAAGCTTGAACTTGTGTTTAATTTTCAGGAGACAGAGGAGGTACCGTTGGCAGAAACAACAGCAACAACTATGACCTGAACCGAAACTTCCCAGATCAGTTCTTCCGTGTGGCAGACCCTCCGCAGCCAGAAACTCTTGCTGTCATGACCTGGTTAAAGACTTACCCGTTTGTGCTCTCAGCAAACCTGCACGGAGGTATGGCAGCCAAAGTGAGCTCCTTCCTTTGCACTGAGGTCCAAGGGACGGGAGTTTGCGGGGCTATCTCCGCAGTGTTCTAGGCATGAACCGAGGAGCTCTTGCAGAGAGCTCTCTCCCCTTGGCATTGCTGTGAAATGGCAGGAGCGAAGGCAGCCAGGTTTCTGCAGCAGGGGTAAGGCCATTTCCAAAGGGCCTACACAAACAAAGAGTAAACCCAACCTTTTGTTCATGCTGCTGGAAGACGGATCAGGAGCTGGAAACAGAGGGTGAAAACTGTGTCCCCAAGCACATTTGTAGGGAGCTGAAGAGGCTGCTGGGAGGATCGCAGGGGAGCACATGCACTGGGGAGTAGCTGGCTCGTTGCCTGTTGGGAGGTGGGAATGGGCTCTTGTCAGCAGCTGGGTCTGGGAATGTGATACAGTGCTGTGGCTGTTGGAGGCTTCATAGTATTTATAAAATGAAGGGGACGAGATGTAATCCTGAGGGTTCCCTGCCTTGAATTGCATGGCGGAACTATGAAATTTGCTGTAATTTAATTATCTTTTTGAGTGTTCTAAATTAAGTCTCTGTATTACAGCTTATTCCCTAGACAGTTTGTCTGCTGGCTTGTAGCTGTGGTAACTTGCAGGTGGTTGCTTTGTGCTAGCATGTTTAATTTTGTAGAGCAGCAGTGCCGTGTGTGGGTACGAGGGAGCTGGCAGTTCTCCAGCAGCGGTGGTGGCTGGGGTTCCATGGTGCTATTAGTACAACTTGCTTAGGGAAAGCTTCAGTCAGCCAAAGATGTTACAATCTGATGGTGCTTGCAATAAACTCCAGAAGGCTGAAAAACTACAGCAGTTGGGCCAAGGGGACTGTGTGTGTTCTAGGAAATGCCTCCCCTTGCTTTCTGCCCTCTGTGAAAGTGATTGTTAGGAGGTTGTGCTCATCCCTCCTGCGTATAAGAGCCAAACCTTTGATGTGTCGTGGCTTGGGTTCACCTTCCCAACTGGGTGTGGTCTTATCTATTCCTGTGCTTTTGCTGTCTCTTCTAGCCACTGGGCTTAATGCTTTGTTTAATGCCAGGTCTTGAGAAGCAGAAGACTTGGCACTCTTTGGAGAAAAAGAAAAACTTCCCCTATTAGGCTGAGGGATCACTTGGAAAGCGTGCAAGTACGAGTCAAAGCTTGTTTCCCTTGCAGGTTCTCTGGTGGTTAATTACCCCTTTGATGATGATGAACAAGGAATAGCCATATACAGTAAATCCCCAGACGATGCTGTGTTTCAGCAGCTGGCGCTTTCCTACTCCAAGGTAAAGCTCTAACGGGAAAACAGGCACATCCTGCTGGGTTAACTCCTGAGGCTGTCGGGAGCCTCCTGAGTGGCTGGTAGAGGAGGGTGCAGGTACTGCGGGCGCCTGGCATTGCAGGCACAGCAGAAGGGTCCTGCGGGAAGCTCTCGTTCCGTGAGCAGATGCCCAGCGTGTTCTGTCTGCAGACGCTGTAGGAGGAGCGCTCTGTGCAGGTGCGGGGGCCGTATGCACTGAAGGGTGGCAGAAAATGCTGAAAACACGGGCTGGGAAGAGAGCAAGGATGTCGATGGGCTGTGGCTGGGTGTGGGTGCAGCCTGTTTGTGCCTGCATGAACCTCTGTGTTTGGTAAGCCCAAGTGTGTGACTAGTGTTAGAGCAAAAGTGCCAGGGGCTGTAGAGTGCAGAGACTCAGCTTCACATGTCGCATCTTGTTTTTTAGGAAAATACAAAGATGTATCAGGGAAGCCCTTGTAAGGATATGTACCCCACCGAGTACTTCCCGCATGGCATCACTAATGGGGCTCAGTGGTACAACGTTCCAGGTAAAGTAGACCTTAAATTTCTTGCACTGTTTGTCTCCAAGTTAATGCATGTGCAGCTTAAAAGAATTTAGTCTGATCGGTCACAAACTCTGCATCGGTCAGCCCAGATTACTGGGACTCAGGTTTCTTTTATAACTTCTTAAATAAGGTACCCAGATAAAGTTATACCTGAGGGAAGGAATTTATAGTGTAGTTTGTCTGGCTATTAGCAAAATAGTTTCATAAAATTTTACAGCAGTATATTAGCATGAAAGGTATTTACAAGAAAGATGGTTATTTGTCTGCTATTTTGGCATCCCTTTGAAGCTTGAATGAAGCTATAAAATGCGTGCTGTAGTTTGTACTTCATCTTTCTCTACTATCCGATTTTTTTTTTTTTTTGAGCTGTAATACAATTGCCTGCAGGAGAACTTGTCAAAACGGTTTTTACATTCCTGTTGTAGGTGGGATGCAAGACTGGAATTACTTACATACAAACTGCTTTGAAGTGACCATTGAGTTGGGCTGCGTGAAATATCCAAAAGCTGAGGAGCTGCCAAAATACTGGGAGCAGAACCGCCGCTCTCTCCTCCAGTTCATGAAACAGGTGAGATGCTTTGACCCCAAGCAGTTGTGTGAGCTGCCTCTGAGGTTTGCATTAGACGTGCTAGAATGAGCGGGCTAATCTGCAGGCTGAAGGAAATGCTGCTTCCTGGCCAGACTGGGTACCTGTTCCACAGAAATCATCCCCATCAGAACATGTCTGGACTCCTCTCCCCTCCTTCTCAACATACCAAAAATCTGTATGGGAACAGCAGCCAAGCAATGCAGGTGTGGGCTTTTTATTTACCACTACCTTGGTTTTCCCTAGGCTGGAGTGGCCTTTATGTGCTGTTCCCACCTGAGTCAGGGCTGGTGGTAGTGCTGCGCACCCAGGGCACGCAAACAAAGGTGTGGAGCAAAGAGGGCTGTGGTGGCACCCTGAGCCAAGCAATTGCTCATTGTACTCATCAGGTGATCTTTGTCTGTGCCAGCTGCTGGCAAGTCTAACCTGAACCCTTTTGGAACACGTTGCTCCTCTGGGAATGCTGAACCTCCTGGGCTGGGAGCTGGGGGGATTTGGGTGTCAGTGATCCCACAGCGATGTGTGGGGTGGGAGGCGGAGCAAGGGCTGGCACTCAGCAGGGCTCTGGGTCTGTACTCAGGTTCACCGCGGCGTCTCGGGATTTGTGCTGGATGCTATGGATGGGAGGGGCATTCTCAACGCCACCATCAGCGTTGCCGACATCAACCACCCGGTGACCACCTACAAGGATGGAGAGTACTGGCGCCTCTTGGTCCAGGGGACGTACAAAATCACAGCATCTGCCCGAGGGTGAGTGAGGCATGGCACAAGGAACAAACAGCTGCATTCCTGACTTCCCAGTCAGGAGCAGTCCTATCGCCTCTGCCTACAGCAGATGTAGGCATGGGTGTTTCCCCTGCCCTCTGGCCTGTGCAGAGTTAGCAATGTGATGCTACCCTGATGTCAAAGACCGCTCACCTGGCATGGTGTACAATCCAAATCTTCCCTTGTTTGGGGGTGGTATGGGGAAGGAGTTGATAACATAGTGTCTTTAGGGGAAATTCTGTTTCAGGCAGCTGCCCACAGAAATGAATTCATCATTTCAACAGCTGTCAAAAACTTTGGGTTAAAGCAGCCTGACTTGTTGTCCTGCCAGTCTGCCATGCAACCCTGCAACACCTGAGCCAAAACCAGCTCAGCGCCGTGTTGGGCCCTGAGCTGCTCCCTGTCCTCCTGCCATTCCCATGTCCCTTTGAAATGTTCTTGCTCTTTTTTTCTTTTTATGCTTCTCGCTTTTGACTGGGGAGCAGTAGCAGTTCCGTGTGAGTGTCTAGTCAGGAAGGGGGGTGTCTTGTTGTGTGAGGCCTTGAACCCCTGACGTTTCCTTGTGCCTTCTCTTCCCTGGGCAGGTATGATCCGGTCACTAAAATGGTGGACGTTGGCAGCAAAGGTGGGGTGCAGGTGAACTTCACGCTTTCACGGACAGACATCAAAGTGGAGGAGGGGAAGATGCCGGTCCTGAACACCCCAGACACCAGCGACCCCAACGAGAAGGAGTTTGAGACCCTGATCAAAGATCTGTCTGCTGAGAATGGCCTGGAGCGCCTTCTGCTTACCTCCTCGGGGGATGTCTCTCCTTATCGATACCGCCCTTACAAGGACCTCTCCGAGTTCCTCCGAGGCCTCTATCTGAACTACCCGCACATCACAAATCTCACCAGGTGAAAACTCAAAGCAGCAGTGCTCAGCTCCTCCCTGAGCAGCAGCCCGTGGTAGGAAAGTAGTGAAACAACGAGCCATGAACGCAGTGCAGAGATGGGGAGCTCGTTTCTCCCCTTCCCTTCCCTGTGGTCCCTGAGTTCAAGGGAGCCCCACACGTAGGGGCATGGCAGCAGAGCACTGGCTGCAGGGACTCACAGATGCATCTATGTGCTTTTTCCTGAGACATCATTTTACTGACTTAAACTTGGGGTGCTGTCAGTTCCCCAGAGGTGCCTGGGACTGGTGATATTCCCAGCACTGATATCCCAAGTTTCTGCAAATACCTCTGTTCCATGCTCTCTGTTTCCTCCTTTTTCCAAATCCTTTCTGACACCCACCCTGCTAAAGAGTCCCCAGCAAAAATGATCAAATTTTACTTAGAAATCTCAAATGGCCTTTTTTGATTGTCTGCCTTCAGATTTTAATTCAATAGTGCGAGACATGTTTGAGTTAGCTTGCCCTGAGCCAAGGTCTCTGCCCTCCTGCAGGAGACCAGCTGTCTGCAGTCCTCTGCTTTCCTTTGTGACCTGTAGCGCTTACCCTCTGTCAGCTTTAGAAAGCACAAATCTCTTTGTCCCAGGACCTCATTTGCTTGTTGTTACCAGGCACAACATGCTCATGTGCTGTCCCCGCTGGTGCCAAAGCTGCTTTTCTGATCTGTAGCCTCTATTGTCTGTCCAGTTGCATCAGCCCCGATTGTGTTCCCTGCTTTGCTTGCATTCAGTTTGCTAACTTAATGGCATGACTGTGGCAACAACTTCTGCATTACTGGAAATAGGCCTGCTTTTGTCCTCTAAACTGGGTGCTTTAATAAATTACTTTGATGTCCAGATGTATCCAGCTCTGAAGGGAGGGGGGGAAAAAAAAACCAAAACAAACCAACATTGGAAGCCCAGAGGCATTTAGCAGTTCCACATTTATGGTGATGTTTTAGGCTATATAGAGATATACGGAGCTGATGTTCACTGTGAATTTGGTTCAGTGTGCTGCCAATCTCTGGTGATGTGGTTGTGGTTTGTGTGTCACACGTCTTTGCAGCCTCCTTATGGAGGTAGGCAGCAGTTCCTTTCCACACCGGGATTTCTCCATAAGGCCAGGCTAGGGGTGCAGCTCTCTTCCTGAGCTGACGCTCTGGTTTCTCATCTCTTGGCAGTTTGGGTCAGAGCGTCGAGTTCCGTCAGATCTGGTCCCTCGAAATCTCCAACAAGCCCAACCAGTCCGAGCCTGAGGAGCCAAAGATCCGCTTTGTTGCTGGTATTCATGGAAACGCTCCCGTTGGTACAGAGCTGCTCCTGGCATTGGCAGAATTTCTTTGCATGAACTACAAGAAGAACGCTGCTGTTACAAAGGTGAGAAGCCAACGCAAGGGACCATCTTGGAGCCCTCCAGTTATATCCCGAGAAGACAGTGCTCGCTGGGAGACACTTGTCTTGTTAACGGTGGCTTGTGGGGTGCAGCAATCCCACACATAATGGGGGGGTGATGTGAAATCCATGGGACCAGTGGGAACCTCCGACTGCTGATGTCAATATAAGCAGCAGTTCCTAGGATGAGATCCAGACGAATGAGATGTACAGAGAATGAACCCTACTAATTGCACTTTATGTACTGTTTCTCCTCCTTTTATTCAGCTGATTGACCGAACACGGATTGTGATTGTTCCTTCCCTGAATCCAGATGGACGTGAGATAGCGCAGGAGAGAGGCTGCACATCGAAGATAGGCCAGACTAATGCTCATGGCAGAGATCTGGACACGGACTTCACAAGTAAAGCAAACTAAAGCAAAGTGATGTGTAGTGTCCCTGTAGAAATGCAGGCTGCTGTAGAAGCCTCCTGCTAGCTGCTCTAGGGTTGGGTGCAGCTGTTTGGTTACAGGGTCTACTTGTAAAGAGAGCAGCGCTCCTGCCCTGGAGCCCAGGCAGCACAGCTGCTGGGAAGCTTCCAAAGCTTGGGTCCCCCTTACAGACGGTAATTTGCAGTCCCTTGTTTGCAAGGAAAAGACAAAGCAGAGTTCTTTAGGAATAGTCCAGAGGTCAGACAACACTGATGTATTTTTCCTGTTAATTGATTTCTTTCAAACCCCCATTTTTTGGGGGGGGGGGGGGGGGAAAGCCCTCTGTTCATGCTTCCTGGAAACAGCCTCCTTTTTTCATGCATTTCTGGCTTCCGTGTAACTGCTTGCTGTATCCATAGCACTGTATCGGTGCTGTGCCCACCCTTCTGGGGGTGAAGTGTTCTCTCTGGCCAGGTTTGGCTGGGATCATCCCAAATGCTTTCTTAAGAAAATGTCACTTCAGTGACATTGAGGTGGGCAAACACACACGAAATACCCTCTGCATCACAAAAGTAAATAGCTTGGGGAAATAGTGATGTGTCACATTTGTTTAGCTTTGCAGATTAATTCCCCCCGTGGGTAGTGCGGACTGGCTGCTTAACTTGATGTCAGGTGCATCTGCTGAGATCTAACAAATACCTTTTAATACATGCAGCAGACTTTATTTCAGATATAAACAACAGCAGAGGAAACTGTTGTGGCTTCTCTTTTCTATTTGTTGTTCTGATTTACAGGCAATTACTCCTGGTATGCAGGGACACGAGAGCCTGAGACCAAGGCCATCATAGAGAACTTGATACTGAAGCAGGATTTCAGCCTCTCTGTTGCGCTAGATGGAGGATCTCTGCTTGTCACTTACCCTTATGATAAGCCGGCGCAGACAGGTATGACTGACTCCTCCGGGGCCCTGCGCATAGTTACCCTTGGGCTGCCTCTGCAGGAGTTCGCGTGACCGCATGGTGTAAGAGCTTCTCACGCTGGTTGTGTTCTGTAGCCTCCTTTTGTGTTCAACCCTTCGTATGTGCAGTTGACAGTCGGTTAAGTAAAGCTATAAAACCTCATGGGGTTCAGCTAGGGATCAGAACGCTTACCATTTCTGTTCCTACAGCAGTATTTCAACCTTTCCTCTGCCAAAGCCGGTATAAAGTCTGCTTTTGATACCACCCCTCAGAGGGAATCTAGAATGCCCCTGAAACATGTGTCACGATCCATACAGGATCGTGGGGTTAGAATGGGAATCTGCCCCTCCAGTGAATAAGAGTTGCACTCTCAAAGTCTCACTTTTCTCTTTGTAGTGGAGAACAAAGAAACACTGAAGCATTTGGCATCTCTGTACGCAAACAACCATCCGCTGATGCATCTGGGCCAGCCAGGCTGTCCAAATAAGTCAGGTATGTTTGGTTGACTCCTTTAACCCCCCCGATCAGCTTGTGCTAGACTCTGGTAGTAGCAAATCTGTCTGACAGCTGTGTTCTTGCTCTCACAGATGAGAATATTCCTGGCGGTGTGATCCGTGGCTCTGAATGGCACAGTCACTTGGGAAGTATGAAGGTACTTCATTGCGGCACAAGGCTTTCCATCTCTGCTAAACAAGCATTAAAAAGCGCATTTGTTCTGATGTCTGGGCAAAACTTCCCCACTTCTAGCTGCACTTTGCAAAGCTTTTTAAATACCATCTATTTTGTTGTAACTGTGGTTTTGGTTTTTGCAGGATTTCAGCGTTATGTTTGGTCATTGTCCTGAGATCACTGTCTATACTGGCTGCTGTTACTTCCCGAGCGCAGGGCAGCTTCCCGGCCTATGGGCAGACCACAGGAAATCTCTCCTTAGCATGCTCGTGGAGGTGAGCCGCGGTCCGTGGGAGGGAATTCTGGCAAGGAGTGAAGGTAGTGGGCGGGGTGGGGAGGAGGGGGGGGGGAAGAGAGCAGTATGGAGAGTCTTTGTGGTTTTATTGGGGCTATGTAATTACAGACGGTCAAAATTTAGACTGCATGAGGAATGGATTGAACAGAGGCATCAAGTGATCAGGAAATGTGTTGACATGAGAGTTAAACATCTGTGCTGTTTTGCCTCGTGGTGGGCTGAGCAGACCTTGCAGTACTGTGCACTTTTATTGATTATAAGGGTCAGGGATGGAGAATGGGCTGTCTTTTGAGGGGAGGATTAGATCCTATTTCAGTTACAAATGTGCCATACGCTTGGATCTGAACGTGAAGTGTTTGAAATGCTTTATTTCAGGTTCATAAGGGAGTCCATGGGTTTGTCCAAGACAAGAGTGGCAAGGCAATTTCTAAAGCTACCATTGTTCTTAACGAGGGTTTGAGGGTCTATACTAAAGAAGGTGGCTATTTCCATGTGCTGTTGGCTCCAGGTTTGCATAACATCAATGCGATAGCCGACGGGTACCAGCAGAAACACATCAAGGTATGTGAGCGTCTGTATTGGAGATCTTCCCCCCTGCTCCCTGTCGTACAAAGGCATCCCCTCTTTGGGCTCCGCCTGGTTGGCTGTGTTTAGCTGCTGATTATGTGCTCTGGGTAGCTGTTTTCTGCCTTGATATAATGGATGGAGAAGAAGTTCCCAGCACAGCAGGGCTGTTTTGGGCAGTAGCTTTTCTTTCCATTGCCCTTGTCTTGGGCATCTGCCTGGTCCTGCCCTGGTCAGCCGGTACCTCTCTTGTGTGGACACCTAACAGAGGTGCAAGCTTTGAGACAGTCTGAGCTCTCGTGTCTTTCTGCAGGTCTTTGTACGTCACGATGCACCCAGCTCTGTGTTCATTGTATTTGATGCGGAAAACAGGATATTTGGTCTGCCAAGGGAGCTGGTTGTAACTGTTGCAGGTAAAGTGACACTTTTGATCAAAGCTTTGAGCTTTGTTTTCCGTACCGGTTCATGCTGACAATGACACTTCTTTTCACTGAACTGGAAAAGTAGCCTGTGGACTTAAGCCATCTCCTGCTTTCTCTTCTGAACGTGTGCTTGTCCTTGCAAACTGGTCCAACAACCCTTGGATCTGGTGATGCTGGGCTGGCAGATGGGAGGGAGGGAGTAAGTAGAGAGTCTTGCAGGGGTCTGAAGGGTCCAGAATGGAATTTGGGATGCCTGCAATGGGGAGAGCCTGTTAGTGCATAGAGCTGGGACCTAGGAGATCTTGCTTCTTCCCCAAGGTTGCTTTTGAGTGGTGTGGCACCAGGTGAGCATTAGGAAATATTTTTTTTGTCAAGGTGGCAGCTGCTGGGAAGGCTAGAGTTTATACCCAGTGGTCTGCAGAGGAGCTCAGTGATGCTATCCTAGATTGTGAGCACAGAAAATAAAGCTAGTGCAGTGCTGCTCTGGGAGCAGCGCTCTTTCATAGCGTGTTTTCTGTGGCCTAGGAGGAAGGAGCAGGGTCACAGTGAAGCGAGGAAAGTGGTTGTGACTGTGGAAGGGAAAAGAGATGGTGGCAAGCCTATGAGTCTCTGGGGTGAGGGAACATGGCACTAACTTTAATGTTGTCTTTCTGGTAGGTGCAAGTATGTCTGCTCTGGTCCTCACCGCCTGTATCATCTGGTGTGTCTGCTCAATTAAGTCCAACAGACACAAGGATGGCTTCCACCGCCTCCGGCAGCACCACGATGATTATGAGGATGAAATCCGCATGATGTCCACCGGCTCAAAGAAGTCCCTCCTGAGCCATGAATTCCAGGATGAAACAGACACTGAAGAAGAAACACTGTACTCCAGCAAACACTGACACCTCCCGGGCAGGAAAGGAGGTTCCCATGGACCAGACCCGGTGGCGGGGGGCAGTCCCTGTGGTTCAGTTTTGAAACATTAGCGTGCAGGATGTGTCCTCCAGAGGTGTGGGTGGCAGCTCCCAACTTCCCTCTGCTATTTGCTCTGTTCCTCTGTACGTGCAAATCAGTGGGTGTTGGAGGCTGTGTTTGGGCCTAGGACATGGCTTGTTTCATCTTTGGGTCAAGATCTGGAGGTTCACATGACGTTGTTTGAAAGGCAACTTAACAGGGTGGCCAGCAGAGTTCCTAGCACTTCCCCAGCATCTCAACACAGTGAGCAGATGGTGGGGAAGTGCCCTAAGACCTGCATGGAGTTGTAGGTACAACACTCCAAAGCAGTTTCTCTACCTGTTTTGATTTCATGTTTTCCACTCTGTACTCGGGGGAAGCCAGATCCTTCACTTGACTCCACGTTCTGCAGAGTAGCCCTTGGAAAAAGACTGTACTTGGTTCTCGGCTCCTCCCTCGGAGCTTGTCCCCACCACGAGATGCTGTGGCCTGCTGTGATCTGCAGTGGTTGTGGAGCACCTCTAATGTGTCGCTAGTTCCAAGCAGTGACTTGCCATTCTGAAAGCTGGAGGAGATGACGTCCATTCTTGATGTGAGCTGGAGAAGGGAGCAAATGTCAGAGCTTCAGTGAACTCTGACAAAGTTCAGTTGCTTGCCAGCTCTGCAGTACTGCTGTTCCTGACTTCTGGGGAAGAAAGAAACTTTATCCCCATCACCACCGGTTGCTTCTCATTTGTGTAGTAGACTTGGCCTTTGGGGTCTTGTGTTAGCGTTACAACAGCACAGTGTCCAAAAGAGCAACTGAAGGTTGTTCTAAGCAAATGCATAAGCTGATTGTGGTGGGTACTGTAGAAAAGCAATCGGTTCCTGACTCCACCTGATCAGATTTGCTCAAGTCCACCACTATTCAGGAGGAAACAATGAAATCTGACCACTGCTTTGTATTTGAGCATTATTGGAGCAGCAGGGAGAGGCTGTGGGAGATCCATGGCCCAAATTCAGTCTTAAATTTTGAGGAAAAGCTGCCCCATTTGCCATTGTCCACCTAGTACCATAGAGCACTTTGGAAACACCCTCTCATCAAGCTCTGGTGATGGTGGGCATCAAATCAGCCTGCTGGCTTGGCTCTGTTCTACCACAGCATCCCTGAAGTGTAGCAAGAGCTCCACCTGCTTGTGTGTCTGCAGTTGTGTCTGCTGCTGCGGGGGCCTGGGTGCAAGGCGTGAGGAAGGGCTGAATGGCTGTGCTGAAAGAGAAG
Source organism: Nipponia nippon (assembly GCF_047370975.1). Classification (NCBI taxonomy): domain Eukaryota; kingdom Metazoa; phylum Chordata; class Aves; order Pelecaniformes; family Threskiornithidae; genus Nipponia; species Nipponia nippon. The sequence continues at coordinate 6,769,922 of NW_028262331.1, forward strand.
GGAAAAGCAGCCAAATTCTGGTTTTGTAGCACTTGGCAGGAAGAGGAGCCGCAGCCTGCATCCCCAGGACACATTACATTTGTGGGGAATAGAAGGGGGGGTCCAGAAGGAAAGAATGGCTGAAATGTTTGATTTCCAAAGCCTTTATGCATCTCTGATGTTCCTGTGCTTTCTGGGCAGAGGGCTGGGGTTAGAATAGGCACTTATTTTCTGCTGCTCACTTTCTTTTTTTAATTCTTGCCCCACTGACCCAAGCTCTGGTGCACAGGAGTCTGGCACAGCAACATCCTAGGCATCTAGTTTGCCCTGAGCCGATCTCTTCTCCAGCAGCCTGGGGAGGTCCACTAGTGAAACCTGCACATAGTGTCTATGGGGGGTGGTTGCATCTAATCTATGGCGGGGTCTGTTCTGCAGGGCTCTGGCCTGGTCTCCTCTGGGGGAACTGTGCAGTGCGTTCCCCACTGAAGACTGCTGGGCCACGTCGCCTCGGGAAGGAGCTGTTCCTCGCCTCTGTGTGCGGGAGATGCCCTTCCGGAACCACATGCCTGTGGCCATGTTGCCATGCTCATCGTCTCAAGCAGCTGCGTGCTGATTTTGTGCAGCTATCTGGAGGGACAAAGATAACCCTTAGACACCAGTATATCTTCTTCCCTGTTCCACAGGGAATTATAGTGCCAGAAGCAGGTGATAAGGTCTGGCTGGGGAGGTGTGCTGGGCACAGGGAGGTGAGGCTGAGCATTCCCTGTGCTCCTGTCCTGCATCCTGGTGGCGTGAAAGAGCTGCTCGTGTTGCCTCTATTCTGCAGGAGCCATGAACATCCCTGTGCCTGCTCCCAGCTCATTGTGCTGCGCAGGGGATGGGGTTTGGTCCTGGGCCCTGACCTTTTTCCACGTGTAACGGGCTGCAGCGCACCAGCACGCAATAGGGTTAACCCTGCCTCATCTCTGAACTTCTCCTGCTTCTGAGAACTTTCACAAGAGACACAGCTGGGGTTTTATATAAAAATTGAGTTTGCAAATGGCTCTGAGGGCTCGGTTTGGGCTCTGTTTGCTCTGGCAGCAGGTAACGGACTGAGGTGGCCTTGCTTTGTCCCACTAGCAATAAGTCTCGTTAGGAATCAGCCCTTTCCCTCTGAGAGTGCGTTTTGCAGTTAGCTTGGAGTAGGTGCGTGTTTTTAAGGTGAGTGGATTTGAGCTGTTTTGCAAACCCGTGAGACTTTTCTACACAGCAGGAGCAGGTGGGGTGCCTGGCTCTCGCTCCATGCTCGGAGCCGCAGCAAGTAAGCTGTTTGTCGCCAGTTTTGGGAAGGCAGGAGCGGCCTCCCCTCGCTGTCAGTCTGTCTGTCCGTCCATCCATCCATGGGAGCGCCTGTGCCGCTTCTGGCAAGGAGCCAGTTCCCGCGTGGGTGCTTGTCCCTGGAGCGTGTTGGTCCGTGCACTGTGCCTTCAAATGTACATTTTTAAAAGGGACTTGAATCGCCTTTTCCTGGAAGCGGGATGGGGCGGCGTGAGGTGAGGCCTGGCTCTGCCCTCAGCTGGGCCCTCTGTTTTTTACCTGTATACCAAGATCCAATAATCTGTATAAAACTATTTTGATGTCCAGCTGCGTCGTCTCGTTCTTCCTGCAAGGGGCAGCGGGGGCTCGGGGCTGCCGGGGGGGGGCCGGGGCCGGGGCCGGGGCCTCCCGTCCCGCCCGGTGCTCGGCGCTGCACAGGGAGCGCCGGGGCGAGGCGCCGCCCAGCCGCTAGGGGGTGCTGCAGCGGGAGGTCCGCCCGTCCCGTCGGGCGCCGCGGCTGTCGGAAGACGCTCTGGTCCGCTCTTCTCGGCGGCGCGGTGTGGCCGGGCCGCGGCTGACGTTGGACAACAAAGATGGCGGCGGGGAGCAGCAACTACTGGGAAGGCGAGTGGGGCCTGAGGGCGGCGGGGATGGGGCGGCTGCGCGCCGCGGGGCCCTCCCGGGGCACAGCCCGGCCCGGGCGGGCTGGAACCGCCTCCGGGTCCCCTCTGCCCGCCTCCGGGGGGGCCGGCGCCGCCCGAAGGCTGCGGTGGCCCCGTCGGCCCCTCAGCCATGAGGCGTCGGTTCCCTGGCTGAGCCCCGCGGCGGGGAGGCCCCGGGGCCCGCGGTGAGGGGGGGCGGCACCCCGCGCTGGACCCTCGCGGTCGTGTGGGACAGGGCCTGCGGGTGTCCAGCCGTGAACCCCCCGCTTCCAGCCTGGGGGGCTCCCCCTTCCGTGAGGGCCCCCGTGGCCGGTCCCCCTTTCCCGGTGGGGTTCCCCAGCAGCCTGCGTCCGGAACGCGTCGGGTCACCGTGCGGGTTTGTGACTTCTCGCTTGCTCTCGGCCGCCCTGTGCAGATCTCAGGAAGCAGGCGAGGCAGCTGGAGAACGAGCTGGACCTGAAGCTGGTCTCCTTCAGCAAACTCTGCACCAGCTACAGCAGCACCCGAGACGGAAGGCGCGACAGGTATAGGTACTAGCCCGTTTCTTTACGTTTTAAATGCTGCTTGTGGTACTTGGTTCGGTTTTATAATTTGCTTAATGCTGTTCCCACCTGCGGCTTTCATGCTTAGCTTCTTAAGAAGCTCATTTCAGCACTTCTGGATGCTGCGATGGTGGTGTTGGTCTTGACGCGATGTTGAGCGATATTGGCGTGTGAGTCAGGTGTGTGGGCTGCAGTGGTGCGTCGTGAGAGCAGGTGTGTCACTGGGGGAAGCTGAATTGAAACGTTGGTTTGTCGCTGTGGGGTTAGTGTGCAAACCGACGATAGGGCTCTTTAATACTTGCTACATTGGCTTATTTTCCAGTTTTTCTTGTATTAAACTAGCAAAGGGTTTTCAGGGACTTCAGTTTTAGGGGAATTTAGCCTTACGCCTCCCAGGTGGGCTGGTGTGGTATTTGTGATCCCTGTTTCTATGATAAGGGAGCTGGAGCACTGAGCAGCTGTGACTGGTCTAGGCTTGCACAGAGGACCAGCCCTCCCTTCACGAGGGGCAGCTGTTTTTTTCTGGCTTTCTCCTAAGATGAGTAATAACAGTGAGAGCTATATATATATGTTTTTATGTATATAGGAACCAGATACATACATACACATGTATATATCTGAATAGTTTCTGTTTGCTTTAGGCAGATTCATGTTCGACTCAAGAATTAATGTGATAAAACTTCTCAAGTCTTTCTAGCTTATGGGCCAGAGTTGAGGTCTTTCCTGCAGTTCCACAGCACTGATCATCAACTTCTCTGTCCCTGTGCGCAACCTTTAAAAGCTGCCATTCTTTGCCTATTAACTGTGGGTCCCAACACTGTGTATCAGTTGTGAGTGTGACTACCGCATGTATGTGTGTTGGTATTTTTATTTATTTATTTGATGATTGAATAAATTTTGAACCTTTGCATGAATTTCTGGTTCTGGGAGCCTGAGAGAGCCTCAAGAATGATCATGTTACTCCTGAATCAGAGTCCTAGTCTCTTTCTTGTTTCTGGCTCTGTGCTGTTACTTGCTGCGTAATCTGATTGTTGTAGTTATTTTTGCTGTCCTGTGCAAAACTTACTTCTCTTATTCTAGTTATGGTAGATTACCAAAGCAGAGGAGTCTCTGGAAGGTATTAGTTGTCATACTTCTTCAGGTTGGCGTACCCTGTGTTGTGCTTCTGTTCTGTTGCTTAGACATGACTTCTCATTGTGGTTTTAGTTTATCTTAAAAAGCATGTAGGGAAGGTGTACGGTATGGGACTGTAATTGTGATAAATTATGTGGTTTGTATTGCTCCGTAGAACACTGACTGCTTAATAGGTCAGTGGGTTGTCGTAACGCAGTGTTGTTCAGGTGTAATTATGTCGGTGGTGCAACATGCTAATAGTGCAGTGCTCCCTCCTGCCAATAAATAAATAAATCAAGCTTAAAAGTTGAAGACAGAAGTGCATTGGTGCTAGACACGTGCTGGTAGTAGACAGGTGTTGGTGTCAGGCATATCTTCCAAGGAGAGGTTCTATTTTCCCCAGGTGATACTATGTCATTAGTTCAGATAAGAGTTAAAGACATGTACGATGAGAAAATGTAATTTTTCTGCGCTTAATTCATCTCTCTAGGAAACCTGGGTAGCGGAGCTTGCCAGCACCTAACACTAGTGTTTCCTTATTTCTTGCATTCATGAAAAGATGATGTACTTTTCAGTAACTGCTCCTCCTCTTTTCCCTTAGCTCTGACACAACTCCTCTCTTAAATGGATCAAGCCAGGACAGAATGTTTGAGACCATGGCTGTGGAGATTGAACAACTTCTGGGAAAGGTAACTCAAGTTACTGTGGTTTTACTTCAGCATCTAGGAAATATTGCAGTACAAGTTTCTGTGATGAATGTCAGGAAATACTACTGTGGGTGTTAGACAAGTGTTTCTGAAGGTATGCGTCTGTTGTCAGAGCTGGCTCCTTCAACTTATGCATTGTAACTTTCTTACAAGAATAAGCCATTTCATGGTTTTGTTTTGTTTTTTTTTCTTCCTCTAGCTTACTGGAATAAATGACAAAATGGCAGAATACACAAATAGTGCAGGAGTCCCGTCCCTGAATGCTGCACTGATGCATACGTTACAGCGTCACAGAGACATATTGCAGGTAACAAACGTGTGTCCTGCTTGCTTTTATTTTGTTTCTTTGTTTGCTATAATTATTAGCAGTGCTGGTGTCGCAGCACGCTTGAATGTCTTACCAGAAGATTTAAACGCCACCGATCCCAGCTCACTTTTCTTCTCTCCAGACACCCCAACCAGTGAACTCTGAGTTGAAAAAAATAGCATTTTTAGTGTCATATTGGTGACTAGTACCTAACTGAGAACAGTAAAGCATGCCTTCTTATGTAGGTGTCTTTTATATAGCAAAAGGGGAAAGGTGCTGTAATGAATTATCTTGTCTGTGTGGTCTGTCACATAGCGGTATGAGAGGGAGCATCACACTTAAGAAAATATGATTGTAAAACCATCTAAACTGATAAAGGGAGTTGAAGGAAATGTGATGGCTAAAGCTACTAATTAGTAGTAGTTATAAATCAACCATGTTTCAAACTGGTGATGTTTTCAGGGCATAGTAAGGTTAAAAATGCATGTTTTGTTTGGCTGGTCACGTATGGTTTGATTTCTGGTTTGTATCTGTGCAATACAATGTAAAAAGCATAGTGTTTTGTAAAAGCCATAGCATTTGTATGAAAAATAGTGCTGAACGTTTACAATGGTTTTGGTGGATGCCGGTTGCCAGTTAAATTGTTTTTTGAGAAGTATTAGATGCCTGAAATGTTTTCAAATGTAAAATTGCAACTTGAACATATTAAAAAAAAAAAAAAGTCATCTTCACTGTTCAGAAAAGACTTTTTTTTCATCTGGTGTAACTTAACAAAATAAACCCAAGAACATCTTCACCACACCAAATAAGTAGGTTTTACTGGGGCTTCTGATGCAACCAGTAATGGGAAATTGCAACACAAAATGATAATTCATCAGGAAGGTGAAGATACATGAAATTGGGAGAAGGAATTGCAGTGGATTTCCCTCCATGATCTTAGCTGTAGCTGTCAAAAGTTAGGAACTACTGTAAGAGCAGTGAGTTTTAAAAATACTTTGCATTAACTTCCGAGCATTTTTTATGTTAATTTCCTAAGTTGTTCTTGCACTTTGTATTAGAGAACAGGTAACATTTTAAAAGATGGTTGGATCTTACTTGAGTATATTGTGTTGTTAAATTGATCTCAGGATCCTAATTTTGGAATAATTGTTTTATTCCAGGATTATACGCACGAATTCCACAAAACCAAAGCGAACTTTTTGGCAATACGAGAAAGGGAGAATCTGTTGGGATCAGTACGAAAAGATATCGAGTAAGTTGTATTGTTTGTTATACCAATGGTGTGGGACTGTCCTCAGAGGGAGGAGGTGGAAACCCTCCTGTAGGAGAATACTTGACATAGCTTATTTGTCTGTGCTCTGAATAAAGCAAAAAAAGTTACTTGAATTCACAACTCTTACTAAGGTTGTGGTAAGATTCTGTTTTGTTTTGTTGCTGGGTTTCAGATCATACAAAAGTGGGTCTGGCGTGAATAACAGAAGAACAGAACTATTCCTGAAGGAACACGAACACCTTCGAAAGTAGGTGTTATTTGTTATTTACTTACGTTGGAGGTGCCTAACGTTTCTGGGGGATGAAGCATTCTTAATTTCAAGTATGTGTGAAAGCCTTGTCTATTTGTAGATATGTATGTCCACAACGAATGCCTTGCACTGTGTATTTTGTGACAGTGCTGCCGCTTATGCAGCTGGATAAACGTTTATTGCTTATGCTGACTGTGAAGCGCATATAGTAGGTAGTAGCCGTGGTAGTTTTCAGTGATTGTGGCTTTAGGATCTTGTCAACACTAAGTGACATCTATATGTTGTCTTCAGCGGGCTTTGGCAAGTCACTTGTGACTCATACTTCATGCTTGGCGTCCTCTCTTAGGGAAGGAGATGCCTTTACAGTATACTAGCTGGGATAAGGTTTAAAAAACAAAACGGAAAGTTCCAGTGATTGAGCTGGTTTTCCCTTTCTGTTTCTTTATTTGTCAGTCAGAACCTTTTTTTCCTTTTGTCTCTACTGAATGGTTAAAAAACAAAACAGAAAGTCCCAATGATTCAGCTATTTTTCCCTTTCTTCTTCATTTGTCAGAGTCAGACAGAGAAGAACTGTTTTTTCCTTTTGTTTCTACTGAATGTGTACAAAACGTGATGGAAGAGACTAATTCCAAAATTACCTGTGCACTTACATATTTGCAAATTGACTCTAGGTTATTGGGCAAGATAACAAGCAAAATAGAAAGCACTTTCTTTTTATTTGTGTTGCAGAGAGGGCATTAGATTATCAGTAGCTGCTTTCTGTGTTCCCCGTTCAGCAAAAGCAGCATGCTCCGATAGAAGAGGGCTGGAAGGTTCATGCTTTATAGATAGTCAAGAAGAAGCACTGATCTTCGTGCTTCTGTGTTCTTGACTTTAGTCATGCTAAACCTCAGTCTTGCACAAGAGGGCAGGCTTTCATTTAAGAAAACAAATAAATAAATAATTACCCGTGGCTTTCTCAGATGTTCTTTCTTAAAGATAACTTAAACTTCTAGCCAGAACTGCACAAAAAGCTTTTACAGGAAATTAAAACCAAATTTTTCGATTGTGGCTTACCACCACTTCATCCTCAATTTTCTTTAAAACTTAGAAATTAATTGATTTAAAGCTTGAATTATGACTTTTGTTAGGTTGAATTTGTTATTAAGCATGCACGATCAGGAAATGTAAAATTTCTGGGAAAAAAACCAATCTTAATGTTTTGGAGGTGAATGTTACCTGAAATGTTGTACTTTGAAGAATTAATGTCAGTTAATCTGACTAAACCTGATTCTTTCTCGATGTTGTGTTTGGGGTTTTTTGTTTTGCTTTGTTTTTTATTGGAGGGGTGGTAAATACTTTTATACATTTGGCGTTTTGTTAAAGAAGGCTACAAATAAAATTTCTGGAGTTGTAAAATATAGTTCTAAGAAACTGACGTTCCTCTGAGCGCACTACTTTGAAAAGTTTGAAACAATGAAGAGAGAAAAACTTAAACCATTTTGTAAACGTTATCTGGCAGAGGTCTTCAGAATTTGTGCCTAGCATTCGCTGAGGCACTGATTACTTTGATCTCTTTAAACATGCTAAACTCTCCAGTATGTTTTTAGGATAAAATTGCATGAAAAATAGAATTAAATAAGGCAGTTTGAGAAACAGTCAAGCTATCTTCTAGGTGATTATTTGAAAATGTCAAGACTTAAAAAAAAAACAAACACAACACTGAGAAAAAGAAAACAAGAAATAAGTGAGTTCAGGATCTTTAGGAAACAGGGCCAAAACTAATCATGGAATACTACTGCAAGGGGGGGATAACTGTAAGGTATATGAAGAAATCTGGTATAGAAGCAGAAGACAACCTTGGCGAGAAATCAAAGCTCGCAAGATGTTCAAAACTTTTCAATTTAGAATCAGTAAGCTCAGAAAGATACTGGCAGAGGAAATTATTAGAGTTTCAACATATTTGTCTTCAGAGAAAGCAGTTAATGAGCTATTAATGCCAAAAAGCTGTAAAAGCTAGCAAAAGGTCCCGAGAAATCAACAGGAGCTGGCAGATGACACCAGACATGCTCCTAGGATAAGCTGACAAGCTTTGTGTGAGCCTTCATGCTGAATATTTGCAGCGCAGTAAATCATGGTGCTAGACTAAGTGATGGAACTACATGATAAATATATATACATTGTCACAGGGACTCAAAGGTAAAAATTCAAGCGTATTTTTAGTGAAGTTGTGAAACCTATTAAAAGAGCTTGAAAAATGGAGATGAGAACATAAACTTTGCAAGTGTATTATTGTATGCTGCAAAATAATGAAATAATGCCACAGGAATGATATATGCCTATTGAATATTGGAGCGTTCGCTTGGTCTTGACCCTGCTTAATTTATGATATTAAGTACTTTAACCTATTACATATTTATTCCATGATGTGATAATGGAGAATGTATGAGCTATTGCCCCACTGCAGAGTAGCAGACTCGTCTGTCAGCCTTTTTCTTTATGCACTACCATGTGAGACAGGATGAGCGGAAACTTGAGTTTACTCTTGGCGGCGTTTTCTGTGAACGCTCTTTAAAAAGCATGCTGGCAGCCCCAGGCAGTATTGTTTGTGGTGGTATCTCGCTTGGGAGTAAGAGGAGGAGAGCCAGAAAGCTCTTCTCCGGGAGGGACTTTGGAGAGAAGCTGGACTTTTGCTTTTTGTCGAAATCTGGCTTTTTATTTTTCTGTCACATTTTGAACATCATCTCTTCTGGAAGGACTAAGAACGAAGGAGAATCTGTCTGTCTTAATTTTACGTATGTAGGTAATAGTAAAAAAGTGAGGGAAATAAAAAAAAATCTGCGAGTCCAAAGTTTTGATGAATAAAAGGATCTGACGTATATTAAGCACCAAGGGAATTACAACAGCTGAAGCGCTGCGCAAACCCTTGCTATGCCTGTAATACATAAAACTGCTGTCCATTAAGCCGTGAGGATTGTGCATCCATTTGGATTCGCTTGCCCTGGGTGGGGCCGGCTGCTGCATCAGTGCTGCTGGCACAAGGGTGCTGTGCACTTTCACGTCAGGATGGTGGTGCTGCCGGGGCAGCCCTCGGTCCGGGGGCATGGGGGCTCTGCACTGCTGCACCCCGCTTCTGGGAGGGTTAGAGAAAGCGTATCGTGTTCCTCTCTCTTCGACTGAAAGCTTTGCTGCTGGTTCAATTCATTTTATAAATCAGCTGATTTTGAGTTTTATTGGGAAAGGAGATAGGTCTAGAAATTTTATTGACTGTAGGTGGGAGGCATAAAGTTTCTAAGTCTCTGTTTGCTACTTAATTTCTATAGAGATAATATAAGGATAGTTTTACCTACCTCTGTAAAGAAAAACAATAATGCCTAAATTTTTTAATAAAAATTTTAACACCTGTTAATTAACATGAGGCTGGAAGACAGGTCTTGTCGAATACTGATGCCCTGTTAATATTTTAACTAACACCTCAGATCTCTTGGCATGTCAGATGCTTAAAGAAATACCAAATCTAGTGTGGTCCTGTTTGCAGTTGATTGTCGAATGCTTGTTTTTTCGGGTGTGTGCCATTCAGTAAAGGTGTTTGTCTCATCTTTTTCTGTCTGTATGCTTTTGGCCAGGGAGGTAAACAAGTCATTCTTTTTCTTGTAATACTGTTTTCCATCTAAAGAAAACAAGTTTGATGAATAGATCTAGCTTAGCATTTTAAAAACTGCTCTGAAAAGTGCTGCCTCAGAGGAAAGAGTCCTGTCAACTTAGCGTTTGCCCTGAGAAATTCTGCAGTTATTGATGAGTTACAGCCTAAGTCAGCAAAGAAGGGACTAATGTGTGTGATTAAATTTGCAATATTGTGTGTGTATGCGAGTGAAAATTTCCCTTGCGTTAGTACTTGCATTGTATGTGAATGATATCATATCAGGTGATACTGATGAACTTGTGTAAAAATTGATGAAAGCTTCCAAGATTTAGATGGAAATTACAGATTTTATTACCTATGACAAATTCCTTGTAAAACTAGATGAGAACTAGACCATTTAGTGGCCGCCAGCATTTGCTGTAGTAGACTTGTTCTGTCACTGTAGGGCCACTGTATGACTACTGCTTTTTTACTCAGCTCCAGTGCTCAAAAATTAAGGCATTTGTCCTTTTCCAAAAGAAATGGCTGGTGGTGAAGCAGGTGCCTGTGGTGGTGCAGATATCATTAGCTGTGTTTTTAAATGTTGTCAGATGACTGCATGTTTCTGGTGAGTCTTGCTATGCAGGCTATCAGTCTATCCAGTAAAAAAATTTTCAGCTTAGAGTATCAGGTGTAAGTGGTGCAGGTAGATGAGAGGAACCTGCTCAAAGCGTTCAGGTTAGCTAAGGACGTAAAACACCTCTGTGTGTCTTAAAATGTGTAGCACTGGGGACAGAGAGGGTAAGGGTGCCAGAGTAGGTGGGTGGGAAACTTTGAAGGAGAAAAGGAGGAGGGCAAACAAATCAGAGGGATGTGCTCTGCATGTGAAAGAAAAAAGAGGAATAAGAGAAGGGAGCAAAAGAAATAACGGGAATCTGCAGCAGTTGTGTAATGGTGCTATTAATAATACATACCTGATTCACGGAGATGATTAGGATAAATTAATGTTTGTGCAGTACTTCATATATGTGAAGTACTCTGAAATACTAAATATTGTTATTACTATTGTTATTGCATTTTATTTTTCAGCAGAACTGTTTCAAATTTCCTGTTGTTGTTTGGGCAGAAATGGCCACATTCAAGGAGAGAATGATCACCAGGAAACTGCTTTCAGACTTTGTTCCTAATACAGTCCAGATCTTAATAGAGGGAGTGACTTGTTGACTGTTTTTCTTCTAAATATTGATGTTGCTTACAAATTTTCACTTCAGTATTGATTTGCATGGAGAAGTCTGCTTAATGAGATACTGAGACACCTTACAGGGGTTTTGATTACAGGTACGTTGATCTCTGGGAAAAAGCTACCAATTTTCTACCTTAGTTTAATTTCCTTTTCTTTGTTATCCCCGTTCTCTGCTCCGCACGCCCTGATTGCCATTCACTGTGCTGCTGCTGCTCAGGTTCCTGTGGATTTCAGTGGACCGTCAGTATTGGATTAAAACCAGAGATCTTCTCTTGTCTCCCCTTCCATTCCCTCCCTCGCCTCCAGTTGCAGGGGGAGGACACAAGATGCCTGGACAGTAACTGCTCTGGCTGATACATGGTTCACCACTGCATCTCCTTCATCTTCTCTTGGAAAGAAAGAGACTGTAGGAAAAACAGCTAATTCACCAATTCCTTTTTCCTTCCCAAGGTGGCTGGGGAAGCAGCAGGGAGGGAAGAGTGCGATGAGCCTCTTCCCTGGGTGCCTGCTGGCTGCCGGCTCTGCAGCCTCAAAACTGCTGAGCTCCACTTCAGTTAGGCCCAATAAGGGTTTTTTTAATTGCAAAACTTGCCTCTAAATTAAACTTATTTTTTGTTCGTGTCAAAGCAGAATGTGGTGTTCTTGTCACTCCATTCTCTTGATTTTAATACAGATTTTAACTGAAGCAGCACTTGATAATGAATAATTTTCCTTGCTTTATAGCAGTTATGAAAAAACAACAGATCTGCTATGAAAGGACAATACGCACTGTCCGTGGCCTTGGTTTGGACTGTTTGCCAAGAAGCACTGAATACGGTGTAATTTGGCTGCAGACTCGCTGTGCAGTAGTAATGGAAGGCTGCAGCACTTTCTCTGGAAGATGAGTGGAAGGAGAGATTGAGGAATCTGGGTTAAAATGTTTCTGTGCTGGCCATTAATTGCAAGAGCTCTGGTGATGGTCTGTCGCTGTTTTCCCAAATGCAGTTACATACCGTTGACTTGTTTTCTTTGTTTCTGGAATAAGGAAGTTTGGGAAACTATTGCATTAAAAGTGCGTGCTAGTGCCTCAGCTAGCCAGGCAGGATGACTGCGGTAATTACCTTACTGACTGACTTACCATTGAATATCCATAATACGGATTTTTTGGGTAGGGCTATCCGCTCTGAGTGGCAGCACAAATAAAGTGCTTTTCAAAGAAGGGATTTGAACAGAGGAGGATTTTTGGTATTGTAAAAGCTTACTTAAACATGCACAACGACTTGTACTGTAATGCTGTTTCAAAATACAATTCTGTTTTTTCTTTCTGCTCTGTCTCCTATTGCTGCAGAGTTTTCTCAATTGCAGTTGTGCATCAGTGATTCCTTCCTTTAGCCTTGTATGTGGAACTGAATGGGTTTTATCTCTAAGCCTGCTGGCAGAACCTCTCTCTTGAAGATTGATGGCAGAATGACACAAGGCCACTTCATAAGTGGCTGGATCAGCTTCCCCTGTAAGAGTCCGAGACTGAATACGAGACTTGGGCATATCATATACTTAACTACACCACCAGACTGAGCACAACTTCTCTATTTCCTTATTTTAATAGTAAATATTCCTCAGTGAGGGAGACGGTTCATGTCTTCTGCAAAAAAGAAGCTTCACTGCTTATTATGGGACTGTAATTATATGACTGTATGAGCAAGTTATTGAAGTACTTTAATGAGAATTTGGGGAGGTTCAAAGCTTGCAGGCAATGAAGGAAGATGCTCTCCTGGGTATCGTTATTATTTATAAATAACTTAATAAAAGAACGTGAAAATCAGCCAAGCACTTCAGGATTTAAAAGAGGTTTTCCCTCTAAAAATAGCTTGAGCTTCATTAGAGTAAAATCAACTAGTGCTTTTCATCTTCCCGTGCTTTATTTAGGACTTAAAAAAATAAACCTACCCCAAAACACTAAACCAAAGGTTATATTTGTCTCGCAAGGTTTATTTGCATGCTTTCCTTATAGTTGGATTGCTTTAAAAACTACTGTAATCAATAATTTCTTTGACATTGATGACTGTTGTGGTATTTTTATACTTCAGTATGTCTAAGATGAATTATATTTGAAGAAGAGGGGGAGGGGAATCCAAAAAAAAAACTCAACAAGCCCACCACATGCATGCACAAAACCCAGTTTGGGGACTTCCTTTGTAACTCCCACTACAAAACTGAATTATCCAGGTGACAAAGGATGCAGTCACACAGGTGTTAGCATTAAGAATCTCAAACTCGTTTGCTTTTCATCTGTATAAAATGTGAAGGTTTATGCATGAACTTCCATCTACCCCCAGGAAAGCGGCTACAGAAACTATCCTAAGTCTTTTTGAATGTCTGCAGAAACTAAAGACCAAACCCTCATAACACAGTGTGAAAGATTACCCGAATATATCACGGAACACGGGTGGTTGGGACTCTGCTCTGGATCTCGGTTCTGGGCTTCACCTTAGCAACAACGCTATGCCCTTGATTTGGGGAGAGGGAGAGAAATAAAACCACACTTCAAACTTCAGAGCTCTGTGTTTTGCTTCTGAAGTTTCTTGCTCGTTTCAGAAATAAACAAGTCAGTGATGCATGTTTTATTTGTTTTTAGCTTTCCTTTCAACACTGTTCCTTAACTAGGACAGCTCCCCCCCCAGGTCTGTATTGAAATTAGGACTTTGACAAGTACTGAAATCCTTCTTACATGGGTTGGTTCTGAAAAGTAGGTGCATCTTTTGAACAGAATCAACAGTTGTGGAGTTTTATAGAATTTCTCATGTGGAATCTGAGAATCTCTCATTCTTCTAATGTGACGTGTCATTTTTGTCAGTGTAGCTGTGTACTTCCTTCTTCTTTAAGGCCAGAAATGCTTGCTCATTATTTGCTGTTGGAACTTCCAGTAAAAACAAGCTGTTGAATTTCATTTGATGTTAAATAGTGATTTTTTTCCATTTTTCTCAAATACAGAGTGTACCTCTGGAAAGTTGTTATATTACTGTGTAAATGTCATTTTTGAGTTTATTTAAGTTGAACCTCTGTACTAATGCATCAGAATGAGGTTCTCGTCATTCTTGGCTGCTGTGTGGTAGGCTATGCAGGTATCTTAGTGTGTCGCTTTACCAGCGGTTTGATAAAAGGCATCAACTCCCATCCGCTGAGGATACTTTCTATCAAATCCATGCTGGTAAGCAGAGCTAGACCCAAATTCCCACTAAAGCATGCCTATTTTAACCTGATAATACAATTTTGCTTACAACCTTTCAAGGACCTTAGTTTTGTTGTCAAGTGAAATATGGAGAGTGCTTTCCTCTCACTTGAGAGACTTGTTTATATTGAGTATAGTCACGCTTCTGGAAGAATGCATCTTGCTCAGCCTTAGAGAAAAAGACAAGCCTAAGAACAGAGTGAAATTGGGTTCGAAGAAAAATGTTGAGATCTTCACCCATTAATGAATCACATCCCGAATTTGGATTGTAGATGGTTTAAATATAGTGTGCACTTTAAATTTGGAACCACAGGTGTTCTTTATATTGTATAGTTCACTACGCAGTTTTAAGAATCATTTTCTGAAACTTAATAAACAGGCAGGTAGATAGTTGTGTCGTTAGGTACTTCAGCCAAGTCCTGGATGAAAGCCATGTAGCTTTCTACATCTCCCAAACAAACCCTCAAAACCACAGCAGGTGAAAATGCAGTTAGGAAGCAGAATACATTTCTGTCAACGTGTGTTTTAGGGTTTCATACTAAATTAAAATTGGGTTGTCAGCCTAGGAATAACTCTCCCTTCATTTCTGTGTTAGCTTCACTGGAAATGAAAAAGATATTAATTACAGTGTTGTTTATATGATGGGACTCTTCTGGAAGACATTCCCCCTTGTTTTCTCTTTTCTTGGTTACTTAGGAGTGTGAGTAGTAGAACAATTTTTTTAGCTTTGTCTAGCTTTAGTCAAAAACCACTGAGCTAGAAAAGTGGCACAATCTTTTTTGTTACAATACCAATTATAAACAGCTTGTGTTTCTTGTAAATTGTGCATCTGTCTTGTCTGTGTGTGCCCAGCAAATCAGTAATGACAGTTTATCTTGGTAGAGCTCATTTTTCATCAGATCAGCCTTCAGGATATCAAAGGCTGTGTTGCTTGGTTTGGGGGGGGTGTTTCCCTTTAGTTAAAGGTATAATCTAAATTCTATGTTTTAAACCAGAGGAAATAATGCAAACAGTGCTCCTGCTGAATGCTGGTTCTGCATGCAGCATGTAAAATTTGAGGAAATGCCGATACAGTCCATTAGTAAGTTACTGGAATTGTTCTGACAGTTGTGGTTAGTGATAATGACTTACAGTAAGGCCTGCCCTTCTCAGTTCATTTAACTTTGTTCCTATGGGTAATATGGAGCAATTATGGGATGGTCAGTCTATCCAGGAACTTTCACAACCATGAGTAGCCTCTAGAAACCTCATTATGTGGCTGTTGGTGCCGTCCTGGCATTGGTTTTATGCTTACTAATAGGCAACCAGCTGCTGCACTTCATTTAGACAATACAAGCTGTTTTCGTTTTAAGTTTTTAACTGCGTTCTTTGGGTAAACTATATACTGCAGATTGAGAAGGCTCTTATATCCTTATAGATTAGCTTTAAAGGAAGAAGTATTGCTGTTGCTCACCCTCCTGGGACTCTCAAACATCAGGCACTCTCCCCAGTAGTCTATGTGCCAAAGAGCTTTCTTGGCTAACCCCTCTTTTTGCAGTGACATTTCTTTCACTCTGTTGATAATTCCCAGACAGGTCCATGGAGTTCAGTGGAGGTGCCGACTGTATCCTTTGGAAATCCAGGAGAAACAACATGTTGGTGTTCTCGGACCTGTGAAGGTGGATCCCTGGGTTCAGGGATCTCCCCCTATTTGCTTGCATCCATTAAATTGTTCTTTAAACTGAGGTAGAACAACTAATCTTTGTATTGGCTATGCTGCATATATAGACATGGTTACAGATGTTAGACAGCTGCAAAGAAAGTACTTATGTTAGCTTATGTTAAGTCCAAATTGTTGGAATTTATGAGCTGTTGAGATACTTACTTAGCGATGTAGCTAGGAGTCCAATTTTTAATGAATTTTGTGTCATAGGATTGCAGGTTGGAGGGAGTAGGTTTCACCACCACCAGTTTATTTTCCTGGAAATCCTTTGGCAAATTCTTCCCTATGGTGAAAAGCATGCCTCTTGCATGGCTTTTTTTTTCTCGTGCACAAGGTACATGTGAAGCATCTCGAAAGAAACTCAAATAATGTTGGTTAACTCCTGCCTAGAGCAATGGGTTATGTTCCAGTGCCTTTCATTCTAGATTTAACAAATTGCTTACATTCATTAAAAGCAGAGTGCTGTTGTGCTGTTGTGCTTTTTTTCCTTTTCCTTTTTTGCAACTATTCCTCATTCTTATTGAAAGTGATTACTGAATGTCAGACTCCCCAGAACAATAATCTGCAGAAATAAGCTTACTCTGCGTGTTTAGAGTTCGTAGGTGTGATGTTGTTAAGGTATTGTTCCTCGGGAGCAAATCTGTACGTTGACTTAATGCTCATGTTTGTGCTGGTTTTTATGTTCGATTGTTGTAGGCTCTTATTTCATGTCGTCTGCTTCAACAGCAAGCATGAAAACATTGTATCTCCTTAGCATCCAGATTTATGCTTTAATTAACATATAAAGGGAACCCACAAAAGACAACAGTTTGTGTCAGTATTTGAACCTTTCTCTGCTTTCAGAATGGTTTCTGTGGGCAAACCTGAAAATGCCCATTTTACCTCACGTCTTTGGGGGTTTTGTAGGCAAATGTACTCCTTTTCCTGCCCGTGCTATTGCATGCGTTCATAGCAGGTGCTGCTTCTGCTCTTCCATAAACACACAGGAGCAAATTCTGTGTTGTCTGCACAGTCCTCTAGTATAAATTTTCTCTTTGGCTGCCGTATACCCTCGGTACGTTTGTCTCGCAGTGCTCTTGCGTTGGGGCTCAGTCAATGGGTAGGCTTCTACACCTATTTATCTCTTCATTAGCAGCTGTGGGAGACTCTCCAAACGAGCCAAGCAGCTCCAGTGCAATTCCCTCTTTCTTTGACACTGAATTGAATCAAGCATGAGACAAGTCTTATGAAATCTGGAATATCTTGTTTATTGTCACAGAGAAAAAAAGTGTCCTGCTTTAAATTTTTCTAGTTAAGTTTTTAAAGAACTTAATCTTCAGAATTGTGTTAGATGATGAGTTATCTTGATGGCAAGCAGAAAAAATCAGTTGGAGCTGGGTTTTTTGTTTGTGTGCACAATGTTTCTTTCACTCATGAGTTAGGAATGATTATTGTGATGGAAATGATTGACTGGGTAAGTCTGATTTGCTTCATCATAATCTGTATATTTGTGTTAGAATATCAAGTACGTTTTGCAATATTTGCATTCCTGGAAGCTCCACGTTGCCTGGTGATCCAGGCCTGTGAAAATACGAGATTCAGCGCAGGCAGTTTGAGAGAGCTGAGACTAGTGATTAATTTTGCAGTTAGAGAAAGAACAAAGTAAAATTATTATTTCTGTAATTATTCTTTATGAAAGTAAGAAAATAGTTACCAAGTGCTGCATTAGTTTATTCTACAGGGGTTTTCCCTAATCCTTTTAAATTATTCTTTGTGATAATATTGCCCTTAATTTTATCTGAGGGGTTTAAAGTGCGTTGTGAAATGAGGTGTGTGCAGATGAGTCTTACTGCTGTGTCTTGCTTCTCTGACAAGTGCTTGTATTGGGTATCTAGCTAGTAAGTCAGCAGCAAAATCTATGGATATGGGATACTCAACTAAATAATCATCTATGGATATGGGATACTCAACTAAGCAAAATCTATGGATATGGGATACTTAACTAAGTAATCATCTGTGTTACTGAATTTTAACTATTGGCATAGAGATTTGCTTTAAAAAAAACAAAGAACATAAAATGCTTTCTGTAGTTGTAAAAGCTCGATGTGATGGGCAGGCTTCTTTTTTATCCTTGAGGCGTATTTCACTTAATTTTTCCTTTGGATTAATTTACCTGTCTGCATATGTAAATGACAAACTGCACAATCTTTTCTGAAGACAGCAGTTGCACAGAGGCCTGATTATTTCATATGCATGACTGCTACTGTTGGATTTGTGCCATTTATTACAGTAGGTGATTGCCTCAGCATCTTTCAGTGTTTTTCGTATAGTATTTTTAAATGGCTTTGTCAAAGTGCCATCTGTCTCGACAGGTGAAAATGCATAGTTTATTGAAACAGATGGCAAATCAGATTAATATTGCCCAGATCCATCGTTTTCTTGCTCGGATGTTCATAAGGTAATGTCCACTGGATTTGTTGTGTTTGCTTGGAAAGCAGAATAACAAAGGCAAGAGTTTTATTTGTTTTTTGTTTTTTTTTTTTAAGAGCCTCCTTTTGTAGTGTTTTGAATGTGTAAGTTAAGCAAAATTACCTCTTTCAATGTTGTTATTTTTTATTCTGTCAAATGGTTGACATTAACATTATTCATAATTGCAAGAACAACTTCTGTTTGTGTAAACAGGTTATTAATAGTCAGAGATCTGCAAACTTCCCTTGGGTCTCTGGGCCCCGTTGTACTTTGTGTTCCTGATCTTCCTTAAATCTGACTTATTCTCTATAGTTATGAACTGTAAAATGATGGAACAACTGCTTGCTTCTGGATATCACTGTAAGTGAACGTTACAAGCTCTATTTGCAAGAACTTCGAAAGACTTTAAGAGATGCTGTGTGAGCGCATGTTACTGCCTTTAGAAAAGCCTCTAGCATCTGCTTAAATTGAACTTTTGCACGAAGTCCTAAACTTAACAGAACTCTCAGGGATTCTGATGTGCAGATTTTTACCATGCCATGTTCCTGCTCACACTGCCTTTACCAAAATTTCAGTGAATGTCATTGCCATTTTCTGCTGGAGTTTGTTCACCTGCTGGAGGCTTGCAAGTAGAGATGTTTTTAGAAATCCTCTCCGGGCTGTTAAAAGATGATGCTCCTTGGGGTGGGAAGAATATACTGGAAAATTCATATGCATCTCATCCTTTTAAATAATTGGGATGACCTCAGCGTAGGTTGAGAAACATTGATCTTGTGACTTCGGACGCCTGTTAAATGCATTGTGTTGGCATTTGCATCTAATGTCCATGTTTGTTGGTATTGAGAACTATTTATTACTGGGTTTATAAATTTATATTAACTTCTGCCTGTCATCATTTTACAGGTAGCTACATTTCCAGGGTTTATTTTTATATGTGTGTATAAATACATAGATATATAAAAAATAATGCAGTATAATATAATTGAATCTGAAGCTTTTAAATACTTCTTGTGTTTAAGTCTCTGATTAAGTAATAAAACTACCTAACTACAGCTTTCTCTAACATAAAAAGCGGTTAGCGTCTCTGCTGCAAATGGACAAGCCTAATTTTTTGTGCTCTGAAAACCTTGGAGAACATCCTAGTTCACTTAAGGTCTCCAAATGTGTTCAACTTCCCTGTCGTCTTCAGTTCATCAACATGAAAATACAATTCCATCAGTTAAATGGACGAAGAGCTGGTAATGCTGGTGATGATTTTTCCAGCGTAGGGGGTTTTTAATAGGACTGATCTAGCGCCGTTTTGTTCCACAGAATTTTTATAAGTCTGACTTATTTCCAGCTAGACACCTGCTAGCTTTTTGTTATTAATAAATTAAAACCAACAACGAAACCCAAAACTTTTTAAAAATTATGTATTCTTGTGCACTGTTCTTGCTTTTCAGACTGTTTTCTGATGTTTTTGCAGTTTATTCTTATTATGCACTGCCCACATAATACACTTGTCTGTTAGAGACTATCTGTGTATGAAAGGCACATTCGCAGTTGAATTTTGTATCTTTGAGAATCACTGATTACAGAAATCTTTAATGCATCGCTTTTCTCTTCTGCTTGCCTTGGGGCCGTTATCAGATGCTGTGAGACTTGAGACTGCTTACATCACTCTGTGTACCTAACTATGGTGTTTTGCTTCTCTGTGCCAGTGGTAATAAATACTGCACAGTGAATGCAAATGGTTTTATTTTATTAAACCGACGTACGTGCAACTGATGTGAATCTTTGGAGTGTCGCTTTGTTTTGGGAGCAGAAAGAAGTGTTCCAGTTCCAGTGTTTTCAATGTTTGCTGCCCCAGTTGAGTCCCTCTCAACTTAAAATCAGGCAAAATATTTTTAGTGCTCTGTGTGCTCTCTCCATATTTCAAGCCATGGACTAGACCGAAATAGCAACCTTCATGTTTTCACTCCTCTTCACAGACAAATAAGGACGTTCTGTTAGCATCTTCCCCCCCCCGAGCAGTTTACACACGCGCGCGCACGCCGCACAACGTGCTCCTTTGCCGTGCCTCCAGCTGGAGGTGTGGGGGATCTCCAGAATTTCTGTGGGTAGAAGAAAAGTTCCAAATTGGGCAGCTCTGGCTGAGTCAGAGGCAGAACTGTGCTGCCCAGAGGCTGTTGATACCTTCCCTTCCCAAGGTGGTAAAACACAAGGAGGATGGAAGATGAAGACGGTCATGCTCTTTCAGTGTCTTTTAATCCTTTTGGTTTGGCGGCAATGAATTCTGCTTTAATACGGGAAGCAATATCCAGTGCAACATAAAACTTCTTTCTGTCAGATTGATTTCCTTCTTAAACTGCAAACTCACACTTTTTTTCAGTTATTCTACAAGAGTTTGCGTAAATCTGGGGGGTAAACAGAGCAGTTGTAGGGATGCATCATTGTTTCTGCAATATGGGACGCAGGGATGCAGTCACCTATTCTATGTCAGTGTCACATTTGAGATATTGATTGCTGTAACAAGATATGTTTTTCTGGGATTTCATAATTAGCTGTAAAACAGTGATTAAAAACCTGTCTATTACAAGTTGAGTACAGAAAAAGAGAAATTGCTGAAGTCTTCTGAGGATCTTGTTTGTCATCTTAATCTCGCACGTCCATTTTTAAATGAAATGTTCTCTCTGAGGTGCTGTATTTTAGGCTGTCCTTTTCCCAGTGACACTACGTAGAAACTCGATTAATGTGTGGCAGCAAGGGGGAAGGGGCATGTGTTATCAAGGTCTTTCTCTTACAGATGGCGTGTATTCTGTTCCCTATAAGCATCACTTTATTCTCATCCAACTGGTATTACTACAGAAAGAGCTTGCCTCATTAACCACCATAAAAGTGTTTGGTAAACTAGCTCTGAAGCAGTTTTGAGATGTTATTACCTGGAAGCAAGCCTCAGCTTTTATTTTTATTTGCCTTTTTTTTGAGGGGGTGGGCAGGAACGACCAGGATTAAAGAGAGAAAAAAATAGGTACTTCCTTCTCTAATACTCCTTTCCAAACCGTCCGGGGCTCCTGGTACACATCAGGCACAGTTAACAATAATTGGCCATGAATCATGGAGCCCATTCTCCTTTTTCTGTCTTCTCAGTATTTTATGTGTTCTGAGCATCTGCTCTTGCATACGGTTAGGAAATGCTGCTCTAGAGGACACTACGTGCATCTTCTCCAAAGACTGTCATCCATACCAAATCTGTGTAGTAGCAAAAAGTGACAATATCCTGAAATAAGACATTCTAAGGGCCAATTTGTTCAGGATTATATTATGGAGCTCTGTGATTTAATAAGCTAAAATAATCCTTAGTGCTTGTTCCTTTTTTAACTTCATGTTTTTTTCTTTTGGCTTTCAGCTCAGATCGACTGATAGAAGAAACAATAAGGTAGGAATGAACTTACTAATTTTCATTATTTCCAGTACAATCAGTGTTTACATTGAATTGTGTCCAAAGCTGTCAGTCATTTTGTTTATACAATAACTGCATTGTTTACAACTCATAGGGAGTATTACAGTGAAACGGTGGTGGGTTGTTGTTTTTTTTTTCCCTATTCAAGATTGACATAATGGTGTTGCCTAAATATTTTATTAATCCTAGTTGAGAAAATTCAGCTTTCTGTTCAAAGGTGAATAACCCCTACAAAAACAGAGGGAATGACAGAGCATGGTGAATGTCAGGTTGAGCTGTTGAGGGCTATTCCAGTAGTCAAGCTGTTTCTTCTCATAGTGACACTCTCTTACAACATGTTTTTCTGTAATCCTTCAATGTATTCAGCATCCTAGTATGCAGCTGATACAGGTAAGGGCATTTACCATAAGGGCTTGAAGGGTTATTGCTGTTGTATAGTTATTTATCTTTTGGTTTTTTATGTGGTTCGAATACTTGAGCGATACCTTCTCTAACTGATGTAGAAATTTTAGAACCGTAGCATCATAAATTACTTTTATCATCTGTGCCCTTCCCAGTCTTCCATTGAACTCTGGGATTTTGCAAACCAATAATTCAGAGTGCCTGACTTAATGGTTTTAAATTTTAGATTATTGCTTTAAAAAAAATAAAAAGGAAGAAAGAAAGATACGCTTTCAGATAATGCATGTACTGGCATAAGTGTTCAAGAAGAGTAATTAGAGGTGCAGCAAGGCTCTATGTCCATTAAGGGCTGGCTAGCTTAAGTACATACAGTGGGCTCAGTATAATTAACGTGGTGGAAGAATGTGTTAAACCACATTAATGTGCAGTGATGAACCAGAAGTTGTCAGTATAATAATGTCTGAAAACGTGGATATAATCCCACCACAGCCTCATAAAGATATTTGCCAAACTTCGCACGGTTATTGTGAATACTTGTTTTACTTTGGGTTCTAGCTTTCCTGATTCAAAATCCTCTCCTTTATTGCCATGGTTGTAGCCTTACTTTTCCGTCTCGTAAAAATGCTCAACATCTGTTGAATCTCTTATTTGCTACCACTCCAGTAACTAGAGCATTAAACAGCATATGGTGATTTATTAAGCTTAATACCCTGCAAAATGACTCATGTTTTATCATTTGAGCTCTTCGTGTAGCCTCTTGATTATGTGCCATCAGAGAAGCTGAGGGTATGTGTATGTGTGGTAAGTGAACCTCGGTGTCGATCTGCCTGCGCCAGGGAACGTAGCCGTGGCAAACCGGAGCTCAGAACAGGGCAGCTACTTGAATACCCAGGTTCCCACGTTGGTTTTGAGCCTACTCAGAAGCTCCGTGGTGTGATCAGTAGGTGTCCCGGCTGGTTTAAAACTGCTTCGAGTTTCATTTGCGTGAGCTGCAGTCCTGTGGTTGACTACAAACTGGCCATCTCCACAGTGACGGCTTCTCATGCAGTAATCCCTACTGCATGGCTTGGTTCAGAGCTCCTTGGTGCTATTTACTGAAAGCATTCCTTCTCTTAATAAATGAACTGTGATTTTTCAGAGGCTGGATTTCAGCACTCCTTGTTGCACCATTTATTATCTGTAGTAAATGAACTTCTCGTAGTTGTTGCCAAAAACGTTCTATATTTCTTTTTGTAGAAAAAGAGTTTGTTTTGGTCACGACATTGAGCAGGAAATGCAATTTCATCTGTATCATCTTAATTCGATTCTGACACTGTTGGAACCAGGGTGAATTTTTTGTTTTCCTCTTTTTCTTGTTATTCCCAGTAATTGTAAGTGTTCAGGTTTTATATTAATTGGTGGTAAACGCTGCTGCATTTTAAGTGACTTTACCAGATAGAAATTTACCCAACTTCTGATCATCCATTGTGTTATCTATTGTAAACCAAGTAAAAGAGGGAATTGTGCAGGGGAAGCTGTTCAAATGCAGATTCCTTGAGTGAAGTGAGATGTAATGAGCTTTTCTGGCTACTAATACTGCTCTGTCTTCAAGGTTTGCATCTGCTGTAGTTCGTTACTCATTATTTGGGTGTAATTCAGGAAGTTAAGACATCACTTTTTATTTTTTTAGGGGTTGTTATTAAGCAGTGATTCTAAATGCTGGAAAGGATTTTGCTGTGCATGCCGAGGCTTTCGTTGACAAGCTGCCTACCGGCGACCCCATTGCCTCTCCAGTCAGCACTCATTGTGAAACCCTTGCTCTAACTTTCTGTAGAGAAGAGAACCGAAGAAATGCAGAGCCTGACTCTTCCCACGTATGGCTCCTCCACGGGAGCAAACATACGTGCGAGAGAATATATGAGCACCTAAGCTGAAATTATTCAGTAACTAAAGTGATGAGTAGGGCTGTCATTCCAGATGTTTTGTTCGTACTAAACTTTTAATCAATTTTTAAATGAATTACATGACATGGGTTCTTACTGCAGCATATTTCTTTCCAGAAATGAGTGGGATGTGATACTTGGTACTGCAGTTCTTTCAGAACAGTGTTCACTTCTCTTGGCCAGATTTAAATATAACATAGATTTTGCTTAATATGTTTGGTGTTCTCAGGTTTTCATTTTCAAACATTATCACTTCTCCAAAATAGAAAATGATTTATTTCTTGTTTTCCAACAACTTATATTTTTAGGTTGCCTCAGTTTGAATTTTTTTTTATAGTTTTGCATGTACAGTGTGACAAGTTCTTAGGATTTTATTGTAAGATTTTCTGAGGCCTGATTCAGGCTCATTTGTCGGTGTTTGTATATGAACAGATTGGACTACTCCACTTCCATTCGGAAGCCAGACCAAAACCATAGGTTTAATTAAAAAAACCCTCATCTCCTTATATATTTGGGGTATTTCTTTGGGTAATAATTAGGATTTAATAAAAGGGAAAAATCCACTTGCATTGAATCTTGACTTTACAGAATGGAAAGGCATGAATTAGATTTTGAGTCTTAGCTCTTCTCAAGAGAGCCTTGCCAGAGTGTCTAGGCAAAATCACTTGCATTTCTGGGGAAACGTTCCTTTTGTTTTCATCTTAGGCTTCATCAAAAGACACAATAATCTTTAAAGTAATTTGAAAGATTGTGTGCGTGTATGCATATATATATACACACACGTGTATATTTATAGATACAAATATATATGTATATGCAAAGAATGAGTGATGTAATCAGAATTTTTACCAATTTAAAACTAGAGCTTGCATTTCTATGCAGAGTCACTGAGGCCATTCCCTTAATCATAGATGTTGTCATGAATTTAAATGAGCAAGTATGATTCACGGAGTACAAAATGAAGTAGAAGTTCCAGTAATACATGAATTATTTGATTTTTAAAAACATCTTGTTCCTTTAGAGCTTTGTTTTAGTTCTTCAGCAATGTAGATTTGACTGAGCTGTCACAATGAATGAAGCAAGGAGTTGACTTTGGGTGTGTTTCACTTGGTAATATGCTATATGTATATGGCTGCTATGGGGGGTGAAAATACCCGACTGCTTAAATGTTTATCTAGGTAAAAACACTGTGCTTCCAAGTCAAGCAGCATGAAAAGCGTATCTCTGCATGTTAGACTAGCTTGACTGTGATAACGGCTGGAAATGTTTATTACTTTGTACTTTTTCATGCCCGCGAAAACTGCAAACTCTGTACAAACATCAGTTGTTTTACTTTTGAAGAGAAATTTGGTTGCTTGCATGCCCACAGCACTACTGAACATTCAAGGACAAACCTGAAATGTATGTAAAATTTTGAGGAAATATGGCTGCAAGCACAGGAATTTGAGATACTCCTGCTGATTTGTGGAAGGGATGGGAGGGCTCTTTGTGGCTGTGACCTCAGGCTTACCTAGAAGAGATTTCTCCAGTAGTGCAGCAATCTTTACTGTTGTACTTCAGCAGTGCCTTAGTATCAAATACAGAGAGCAGACTACCATCTGGTTTTAGACGCTTGGTTTACACCCAACTGTAGTAGTTCAAGCCACTGCAGCACCAAGAATAGTTCATGCTAGTTTCCAAATGAAACGTTAAATCAGGGTCATCTCGATTCCAGTAAGAAACATTTAATCTTTTATCGTAAATGTTCTGTAGAAGTTTCAAAACATGAGAAAGAGGTATTCTTGATCTGGGGAGATTATGTTGTCGAGTAACTAAATGGGGCCAATATTGTGAATGGGAAGAATATGATTAATTTTTTTTTAAATGCATTTGTCAGTGGAGAAATGGCAACAGCATGTCAATGGGCATATGTTAGGGATGGGAATGAAACCGAAACTGGCTAATGAAGGATATGGGGAAGCTGCAATACTTAAGGCTGTACAAGACCAATCAGTGGAGCAGTCCACAGGAGCTGCGTGTTTTCTGGTAGTGCTTCAATTTAATAGTCTCATTTGCAGATATAAAGGCTTAGGTAAACCAGCTCATGTTTTGAGTGATCAAATTGTACATGAAGAACAGTGCTTTTTACTTGAGTTTTGACTTGTTAATGGTAGCTAGAATCCAGTTAAACTCTTGTTCATGGATATCACAATTACATTTCATTACTAGACCTTATGATATTAAAAATGGTAATCACTACAATTATTTTTTTTTCTTCAGAGCTCTTCAGTAAAACCTAGCCCACTGAGCTAAATTTTTCAAAATACTGAGTCAAAGAAATGAAGAAGGTTCCAATCTTGTAATACGTAAACTTAAACAGTTTCATCCTGCCTTTTTATATGAAGTGGACAGTTTCACTCCCCAGATGTTAAAGCAGGAACCTTGTGTTCCATGATAATCTGTAATTATTTCCAAAGGCATTTTGGAAGTGTCTCAGGAACACTTTATATCCTGGCAATCATCTTGTGTTTTCACTTCTGTAAATTAATGGATGCCTTAATGAGTCATTGGATGCATCTTATGAAAACATGTGGCTTAATTCAGGAGTGCTTTGAGAAATGCTGTATTAAAACTTCCTCTGGAGAAGTACCAAGTCAGTGTGGGGGTGTAAGATAAGAAGCTGTAGGTTACTGAGCAAGCTTGCCTGTGTGCAGCTAGGAAATCTATTTGTTTTTCCAGCTTGGTTCCTAGTAATTCAAATTTTCCCAAGTGCTCTTCTCAATAGCGAATGTAATGTTTTGCGAGCTCGTGGCTTTTTACTTTGGAAAACTAAAATACCTGTATGCTGAGTTGTAAATGTATATAATCTGTCAAATGCCATATGTTCTCATGTATGATACGATTTGATGTATTTACTGTTCTGGTTTTGTAGTTCCTTTTTCAGCCCTTGATGGTAACTGCTTTTTCTATATTCATACACAGCTGTTTATTCTCTGTTCAGAATTTCTGTTCACACCTTCTCTTAGATGCTGTTTTTGTATATTCAGGCACTGTTGGGGTAGGCAATGATGCAATTCTTTTCCTTCTCCTCCAATCTTATTTTCACTTTCTTTTCCTGTAATTTTCATCCTGAAAAGATTTTCCCGTGTAATCCAATAAATCAGTTACATTTATGGGTTAGATGGGTTGGTATATCCACAGGAACAGCCCACACAGGGTGCTGAGTGGCAGTACTACACAGTCTAAGAGAAGAAGCTTTGTAGACTTTCTTCTGTTCTTTTTGCAGGAACAAAGAGCATTGGTTAATGGATTCGGGCAACTGCTTTATAAACTCCACGGAGGTGACTGCAAGCCCTGTTGCTTCCAGTTAACCATGAGTTTCATTTTCACTTTGTGCTGATTTGGCACTTCAAAAGTATAAAAGAAAAAAATGCTAAATAGCTGGCTGCAAAGAAAAAAATGCTTGAAGGTTTTTCTTAGTTCTGCCCTGAAACTTCCTTTTTTTTTTTTAATCTAATACTTCAAAACTTAGTATTAAAATGTTAAATCTGTTCATATAGAGCTACTGATTGAGAATGTCAGGGTTTTGCCTACATGTTATCAAACTGCTTGTATTGTCCTTATGACTGATAAACTCCCAATTTCCTAATGTATATCCAAGTTTACAGAATGCTAATATAACCTTAAAATAGTAGCCTGATCTGCCTTGTCAATGCATGTTGTTCTATTTAAAAGAATCTGCTGTATAGAGCTTTTGGAAGAGTCTTTTCTGTGACCCGAGAGCTACGAAAGCCATAGGCTGGCCCTTCTGTCACCTATGTCTCACATGTGTCTGTGATGAACTTTTGCTTTCCAAGGTATTCTGCTCCTGCTAAAACCAAAATCATGCTACTTACAACATGCAAGCTTTGGCTTGGTGAGCTCTTAGTTTTTATGGGCGAAACCAGAGCTGGAAAAGGCAGCCTCCACCTGAAGTGGTGGTAGCAGATTTTTTCCTTTTTTTCTTTTTCTTTCTTTTTTTTTTCTTAGAGTTTGCCTGACACTCTGTAGGAAGGCTGAAGGTACTGTATCAAGGGCTACTTGGGATGGAGTAGGCAGATATAATGGAAGGGAGCCCAAAGGAACTCACTGCTCCAGAAATACTTTAGAGATCATTGATCTGGGCTGTTTTCTTCTTTAAGATGTTTGTGAACTGTGATAGTGACCTTTCGCTGTACGTCTTGAAGGATAATTGTTAGGCTTGGCTCCGCTGGTTTTTGCCAGCTGTTCTTGTGATACTGGCTCTAGTGTCCTGGTAGGGACGCCGGTGGTACATCAGGTGAGTCAGAGCTGCTCATTCCACACGTTTTGTTCAGAGAGAAACTTGAAATAAAATGTATCAAATGGTCTTTGTTAGAAAAATGTCAGGAATGCCAGTTCTGTGTTTAATAATACAAATATAATTTGTGTGTGTGACTTTTCCTACCAGATTTACCTGGAAAGATACAGTAAGGTGGATAAAAGTCCTTTTTTTATCACCTTCCAGTATTGAAATGCCAGGTCAACCTAAGTACTTTAGTACTAATATCTGGACAAATGATGTTTCAACATCTTAACTGTTACAGAAAGATAAGCCCAAAGCCCTGAAACCCAGATGAATTCAGTACAGAACAGTGCCTGCGAACCAGATGTATTGAGCAAGTGCATTTGGAGAGTTCAGCAGTGAATATTAAGGCTTTATATAAAACGCAAGGTCCAGTTTATATTGCAGAACTTGAGAATAACGTTAGGCTTGCACTGTGTGTTTTGGTGCTTTGTACCTGCCCCTCCTTAGAAATATGCACGTTAGCTGTGATTTTTGTATCGTGTTTGTATACAGACACTGAGTGTGAGCAAGCGTAAAATGCTCCTGAAAATTTGGATGTCTCTATTGGGTAAAAGAAGCATTTTGCATTTTCCTATCTGTTTGCTCTCCTCTGAAATTACAGCTTTAGTTCCCTTTTCTCATATTTATATCTGTTGTATTGTGTTGTTCCACTTAACTTTTATTCTTCCAGAACGCTTTCCCTCCGTATTTAAGGCTCACAAACTTGTCCAAGAATTTGCTCTAATCATTGTTATTCATGTAGATACAGTCAGCAGCAATATAGGTGTCATTTTCTGAGTTATTATCCAGCCATGTTGTATTTATGTCCGACTTTGTTTATTTTTGAAATGCATGCCAGCCAAGGAGAGCAGTATTTGTCATACTGTTCCTTCTTAAGCACTGTATTCTCTTAAGCACTTCTATATACTGTTTGTCTAGATGTAAATGAGTCTGTGCAGTTTGTCCTGACAAAGCTACTGCGTTCGAAGTAACTACATGAAATACTACCTGGGGCTACAAGCAGTAGCCTACCCTTTCATTTTCCATCCTATAACTCTTTGTTTTACAAGCTGAAGAGAAACTTAAGGTAGAGGAAAAACTTTTGTCAGCTGAGTAGTTCTTTAAAATCTTCATTTAAATGGCTTATTTTTAAGAGCACAGTTGCTTTTTTCCAACTTCCAGAATGTATTAAATTTGCAATGGGAAATGGAGTTTTATATTCACCTGTATTGTGTCCGTGTATTTGGATAAAGTACATACAGCTGGACCATGTATTAGTAAAGAAACAGAGTATGAAAACTTACATATCCATGGATGATATTCTTAATTAGGACCAAAGCTCAAAAATGTATTTTATCTGTGCTGTGATGGAAGCATCGTTTGATATGATTTTCATTATATACCAGCTCCCTCAACTCCAGCTTACGGAAAGCAGTCAGGTGGGGCTTGCTGGGAAGAGGTGTTTATGCAGGAGAATCCAAGCTTTGCCCACTTATCCGGAGTCAGAGGACAGTGTTAATCCGGAGTCAAAGCAGATCTCAACGCTTTGTTGGGTTTAAATGCCTTCAAAGACGTGGTGACTGCATGTCCTAGCTTGAGTGTCCAGAAACCTTCTGTGTAAAGCTCCGTGAGCTGTGTCAGGTCTCAAACAGCACTTCCATCTCTTCTCAACCAGCATGTTCACTTTGCAAATTGATTTTTAATTGTGAGTCAGCTCCTATTTGCTTAATGCTTCTGCAGCCATCATATCCTGATGGCAGACAAGAAATTTCATATGCTCTCTAGAGTGAAAGTAAGTATGGGGCTTCTGTGATTAAATAAACTTCTACATTTAAAACTTATGCCAGAAGAGTACCTTTAGGTTTGCTTGTAATGTAGTACCATTTTTGGTTGGGGCTGGGGGAGATATGCCAAAACCCTGCCTGTTTCAAGAAACTGCAGTGTTTTCAATTGTTAGCGGCTTATATAAAAAGATAAATCATTTAAGTGTAAAGGATAGAGATTAATGGAAAAAATGTGCTTTCATTCATATTGCTTCATCTCATTCATTGTTCTCTAAAGAAGCGTTGCCTGCTTGCTTTCCTCTTGTTTTAGCTGTAGATTATTCTTAGCACCAACAACTTGATCCACTCTCTTTTTTCTTTCTCCAGCATTGCCATGGCAACTAAAGAAAATATGACTTCGCAGAGAGGAATGTTGAAGTCGATACAAAGCAAGATGAATACCTTGGCTAGTATCCTTTCCTAAAGGTTTGGGTTGTCGGTGCGTAAGACGTGTAGTACAACTTGTCACTCTGTCACTTGGGGATCAAAATGCTTTGTGATGTCAATGGCTGCGTAACCTGTAGTGGTATTGTCATTAGTGACAAACAGACCATTTTTTAAGCAGTCTCGCGTGATAACCTGACTGAAGCATCTTCATGATGAATGTGATGAATAAGTTGGTTTTACTCAAATTTGAATACTACCTATAAATCAATGCAGCTTAATTTTCAAGTAGAGATTTGCAACAGCATTTTATGGCCTTCTCTGCTATATGTTTTTATTAAAGTATTATTTCATTTGACTACTTGCTTTTTGCTTTTAAGACTGTCCAGAGCTGAAGCTTGGCATACATTGCTGCTTGTCATGGTTTACAGCTAAGAGTATTCATGACCTGAGCATCCTCTTGTCTGTCACAGCCTTGTAGGTGTTAAGATTTTCCTTTGTTGGTTTCTCCTCATATTCTGTGCTCATGGCTAAAGAATGTGCCGGACTGTTAAGTCATGCATGTTTGTCATTTTCCCACTTACTCCTTCCTTTCTGTCATAAGAGCCCAAAGAACAACATTAGCATCATTTGATTAGAAAGATTACATCCTGAAGAGATGGATCTTGGTAACCCATAAATTTCATTACAGTTCTTAGCAACTGGCAGGAACAAAAAAAAATTCAATAAGCTTTGGCCTTAAAAGATTCTTGGTTCCAAAGACATGAAGCCCTGAAACTTATTGTCTTGTTGGCAATTGTATTTTGTACATTAAAAGATAGATTTACATCTTTATGATTTTACCGTAGGAGGAGTTCTTCCTCACGTGCTATACTTGAACAGCGCGTAGTCATGCAACGTGCATGATTTTCTCAGTCAAATGCCTTTGGTTGTTCCCTTTACCAGTAGCAGAATTCCATTAAATAAATTCCACAGATGTTTTATATAACTGCCCCATTTATTTTTTTTTCATTCTCATTTAAACACAGTTATTAAAAGTAACTAAGCCTCACATACTGGAGATTAAAGTATATCAAATGCTGGTAATTTAGGTGATCAGGTGATGAATTCTGTGTAAATGTGAACTCTAAGCTGTTCTCTCTTTTCTCGGCCTGTCTGTTGTTAGTGAAGTACAGTTGTAATCCTGCTAACTATCCATCAGGTTTTTTTACTGCATCTGCTTTCTCCAGCTTGGGAGTAGTTCTGCATTTCTTGGAGTATTGAGATTTCCACATGCAGAATTTGGGGCTTCTTAGTGAGGATACTGTTTGCTGATATGACCTTGACTCAGACTCCTTTAAGATCGGTTTCCAGCAGTCAACAGCCTGATTCAAAGGATCAACCTTCGGAAACGACGAGATTCTCTCATCTTGGGTGGCATTATTGGCATCTGTACCATCTTACTGCTGCTATATGCTTTTCATTGATGGATGTTCCCCCATGGACTCTGCTAAACTCATCACCACCATTCCTCCCCCCCAGTCAAGGAAAAGTGAGTGGGGAAGTGACAGACTTCAAACAGCCTGCTCATTATGGCTGGGAGTATCAGCATGATGTCTAGAGCTTATGACGGTAGACTGCGACACTGGGTTTGGGTTGAAGCTGCAGTGTTTCTCCTTCCCTGCCATACATCTTCCTTTGGTTAAATTTTGTGGGATTTGTTTGTCTTTAATTCCCTCTCTCACTGCAAGGTAAGTAAATCTGGGATGCTTACCAGAACTGGTAGAACAGTTTCTGTGCTCAGCCGTGCTGAGGAGGTCTCTTGTTGGCTGGTAAGTGGAAAAAGATTATTATGCTTGCCTTGGGTGGAAACTCTTCAAGAAGCCTATTTCCGCTGTAGGCCAAGGACAGTACTGAACGCTTTTGCCCTGTGAGAAGAATATTGCAGCTTTAAGCCGTCAGGTTGCTTTACTACTAAATACATGTTCTGTAATTCTTTTTAACTCATGGTTGAGATACTAGTTATTTCTGCATAATTTGTGCTGTGAAAACTGTGCTTCACACAAATTCCTCACGGTGAAAAAAAACAAACAAAAAAGGGTTGTTCAGTTCACTTTTTGCACAGAATATGAATAAACTACTCTCTGAGGAAGATTTGTAAGGTTTCTTGTGGCTTTAAAGGGACTGGCAAGTCCCCCTTTGTAAAAAGGGAGCACAGTGTCCCAGCAGCTGTTTACTATAGTGTTCAGTCATCTGAAAAGTGACCAAACATGAATTCACCTAAAAGTAGTCTTTTGGGTGTAAGTACTTTGATTTTGGCTGGCATCATAAAGGTCTTTATAAAGACACGATAAGCAGTTTGAAAAGTCTATATTGTAATTTAGATAAAGTTATTCTAATAGCGTTAATATTTTTACACTAAGTAGGATATAATCTAAACTGTCAATTGGAAATGAAAATTATGATGGTTATACCTGAGGCAAATGTATCTGCGGGCAAAGTTTTTGAACGTAACTCCTCATAGTAAAGAGTTGAATGTATGAATAGTGAAACAAGTATTATTTACCATTATCTGGGGGGGGGAATTTTTTTTTTTGTCCAGACCTGCAACACGAATCTTGTTGTGTTTGCGTCTCTAAACAAAGCTGACGTCAGGAATGGCTTTGATATGGCAGATTCACAACTTACAGATTTTTCTGCTCTTTCAGCAGCTCTTTTCCATCTGGCATATCATAACCCAATAAATTCAAACTGAGGCACTGAAATATCTTTCGAAGGACTCAATTAACTCTTTTCACAATCAATTTACAGTGCTCTTAACAGATTTCATGTATGCCGTTACCCACAAATGTCAGATAGTCTCCAGGTTCTCTTCTGGAACAAAGTCTAGCGGGACGGACACAATTTTTTACTGCTTTTTATAGTGTCTGTGAAGTACCTGTTGGAGAAAGTAGAGACTTGTGCCTGTGTAGTGTGCAAAACCACACTGTTGCGCCTAAAATGTTTGTATGGATTTGGAGGCTTATTTGCAGACTAATAACTTGTGCTAAAAAGTCAACAAAGGCTTCTAATCAGTCATCTTGTTGTTGGGATTGGAAAGCATTTGGAATTAATGCGTGTAAAACTCTGGGGCTTGTATTTTAAATAAAGGGTGATTATTTGGTTGATTTGGGAATGTTCCTGGTTTGAAATGAAGTGTTTATTAAAGGGATTTATGAAAAACCTTGATGGATAAAGGAGGTTTATTAATGAATCTGTGTGCTGGGAGATCAAACCTCTTCTCCTCAATGCTTTTCCTTTCATTCCACCACCACCCTAAGGGACCCTGATCAGCAGTCGTGCTTCTGTTTAGGATTTGTAGGATTTGGTTGCTTTATAGTTGGCAATATGAGATCTGCAGTACCGTAAATAAATTCACTTATTTAATCTTATAACCAGTCTTTTTACTGGACTTAAGTGATTATTTGGTGCATATATTTAATCTTATTGTGTGAAAAAGCTGCTATGGAAAATATGTAGATTATAATAAATATGTAAACATAATTGATTTTTCATGTTATGAAAATGTTATGGAGGAACTGATATATTTTAGTATAAAATAATGGAAATATACTGAATTGTCTCTGATAAAGCTTTACTGGAAATGGTTTCAGTGCTGGCAACCCCTCCGTGCTTTTTATTTGTGTTGGTTTTGAGACAGAGTTTTGTGTTGAAAAATACATTTAATTAACCTTGTAGTCTCCCCTTCATCATCATCTTGTCCTCTAGCAATGTGAGCAGGCGTTCTGCATTGCTCTCTGAAGTGGTGCGCTTGCATACGGCCGAGGGGAAAGACTGGCTAATTCTCCTGAGCGTCTCTGATAACATGGACCTGTAGTTAGGGCAATGGACTGTAAAATTAAAGCAGTGGATTGTAGTATTTAGTCTCAAACCCCAAAATATAGGTTTGTATGTCTCCTGTTGCTAAATATGTTCTCTATGTTTTTCATTCTGTGTGGTTCCTCTTGCTCTAAGGGAAAAAAATGTGGTTAAAGAATTCTCATTTCTGCAATTCCTGGCAAAGCTGCAGTTTTGTAACTCAACCAAATAAGAGTTGTGCTGAGAAATTTATCGCTGAGGCATACAAATGAAGTGAGAAAATCCATAATATTTCTACAGGGCACATTTCCCACACACGCAGACTTTTTAAATTTCTGCTTTATTCTCGCCAGTACACAAGCTCCTATTTTAAACCTGTCCAACGACCCCTTAGCTCGGCGTTAGAACGTAAGGGATCGTATTGATAACTTTTGATGCCACGCTTCACAGACGCGAATATCTTTATCCTTGCTTTTTAGACTTTTTTTTTTTCCTACATGTTTATCTGATCTTCAAGCGCTGGGTGCTAGAGCAGAGGAATGGCATTCGGGCAACACCCAGCATTGCGTGCTCAGTCAATAGCGCGTGTTTGTGTGGCCGTCGCCCAGACCGCAGCCCTTCACGGGCGGCTGCCCGAGCGCGGCTGGAGGCAGGGCTTTGCTATCCCCTGTGTCCCTGGGACCAAGCAGTGTGCTGCTTCTGGTAAGGCGAGAGTTTGCCCTTCCAGGGAAGGCACAATGCTGTTTATTAACCAGTATTGATTTCAGGAGTTTTTTGATATCTAAGTGTGGTGTAAATTCCCGCTGGATTCATTACACTGAATAATCAACTAGAATTTTTCATTTGTAGCTTTAGAAGTCCTTTCTTTTGGACAGTCTTAAGATTACTGTGAGAAGAAAGAGCCAGTTCCTCGCTGGATGTTGAAAACAAAAGAGCAAAAGTAGATTTTTGAGGTCATGTGAAAGTTTCAGATAAATTTTTGACAGCTTGTCCGCCAGGGCTGCGTCCTCTGGGAAGCTGTGTTCCTGAAGCTCCCCCACAACTGCTGCACAGGGAGCAAAGCCTGGTCCACCACTTCTGAGTGTGTAACTCATGTAGGCGGGACTATTTTAACTCTTTAAACCTAGCAGCTTGTTTCCCAAGATCACTTAATGCATAACCTTTTCCTATTTTTACTTTTTTTCCCTCCCCCCCAAAGCTTTCATTTGAAGCGGGAAGGAGAGGTAGCAGCTGTACCGCTTCTGAAGGAGGAATTCATTCCGAAACTCCTCATAACAGTGTCTGATTATGAAATCCTTCAGAGCAGTGGTTGCGGTGAGCAATGGGCAGTACAGGAGACTACAAGGAAAGACACAGGGAGACAAAACTGAGCCATATTCCAGGTGACATCTGCAAGTCCTCTTGGTGCCCTCTCTCTCTCTCCTGTCGACTGGATATTTGAAACCAGTGCCATGCTGTCAGTTCTGATACATAAGCGGTTGTTGGTCTGTCTACTACTGAGTGAGGAAAGCAGTTTAAATAAACACTTAAGACAAAAAACAAAACCCTTTCTCACAAAATATCCCAGTCCAGACCCTTGTAAATGATTTTCTGATTGCACTTTCTGATTTTTTGCTTTTCATACAGCTTCTTGAAACTTATTTTATTGTAACTGTAATTATTTTTGTTCTCACTTATTTTGCATTCTCTGTATCTATTAAAAAAAGCTTTGATATGTAATTTAATAATAAATTAGAATTCTAAGCAAGGTGCTTGGTTCTTTCCCCATGATAGTCTTTGCCTGCCTGAACTTCAGGGAGGATGCAGAGAAGATTCATCTCTCCGGTTTGGGATTGTCACTGAACATGTGAATTAGTTTGTTCTCCATTTTTGTGCCAACCAGCAGATGTGATGGAGCATATCCTGACCCAAAGTGCTCGGTTTGGCGGGATGTCTTCCTCCTGCCTGCATGTGCATCCGCCTTGGGAGGGTCTGAATATATAGTCATGACTTTTTTCTTGCTGTTCTTTGACAGATGGAACAAGGATGGTTTTCTTTACAGGTAAGCTTTAAAAAATTTGTCTATATCCATAATATAAAACACTTAATTCCCAAATGCACACCAAAACTGGTGTTGATCTGAAAAGCCTTCTCAGCATAAGGTGCCTCCCCCCTTTTTTAATACACTTCTCAGTAGTTTGGTACCTTCCCCCCCCCCCTTCTGCAATCACAACACAAACACCAAAAATAAGCCGATACTTTGAACACAGTACAAGCAATCGTAAAAACTCTCGCCGTGAAGTTCTGTCATACCCTGTAGTCCTCCAGCCATGCTGCGGTCTGGACCACCTCTGTCCTCAGGTGTTCAAACCGGGCAGTGTCGTGCCTGAAGGACCCATCTGTATCTGGGTTTTTTTGCAATTGGTGCTAAATTGTTCAATGCCACTCAAATTTATTTTCTCAAACAAGAAAATCTGCCTGGCAGTGTGATACCTGCCTATTTCCATAAGGCTCAGGGTGAGAAGAGGTGGTTCTCTTCATTTCAGAGCTGTCGTGCTGTGTCTGTAGCGCTGCTTTAAAGTGGAGATAGATTTCTGTATCCTTAATGTGCCTACGAAATATTCAGGAATGACCATATGCTTTCTCAAGGGAAGGCTTTACTGTACGTTTCAAGTTAGAGAAGAAACTTGAAGAACTGTTTCGAAAATGGAAAGGCAATTCTGCTTTCAGATAGTGGGAAGTGCAGTTAGTTTTTCCAGTTTGCAGCACTGGTAATAAGTGGTGCATAAAATTCCATCGTCTTTTGGATTAGAAAATTAATTCTTAATGGAGCTGAATCCTTTTTTCCAGCTCCCCGTACAGTCAATAATTTATAGTGGCACAGGCGTAAGATAGATATTTTTAACCATCCGCCTCCCAGAATGCTGCTGTTCATATTGAAAACTGCTGTCCTTCCTGACAACCTCGGGCGCAGTGGGTGTTCGTGCATTATGGATGAGCCGTGCTCTGCTCCTTTAGTCCTGGTGCAATTCCACGAGCAGATTTCCTGCTGAAAGGGAGCTGAGCGCTCCATTAGAAATTCATAGGGAAAGGCAGGAGCGTCTTTGTTTTCTCCGTTTCACAACGTGGGCGTTGTACTGCTGCGTGGACTTGATTTTTTTGAATGTTTTAATAGAAAATACCAATGTTTACAGCAGGTATTTACATTTTCTGAATGCCAATCCTTTATCCAGAACAGGGTTCTTCAGGTACAAAAGCTGTGCCGCTGGTGGCTGTGCCTTAGCGCCGGGGATGTGCTCATTAAACACTCGGAGCCCGCTGTTGCCTTTATCTTCCCCCTTCTTCGCAAGCTGTTTGCCACCGTTACAAGCATGTATGCTGCTGCTCATCCCTCGCTTCACCGTTCCCTGTCGTACAGCCCTCCTTGCTCTTTGTTCTTAATGGGACCCTGAGGCTTTGCTAACCCAGTTTTGATAGCACTGCTAGTAAAGCAGGAGAAGTCTGGCCGTAATCAAAGTCCCTCTGCCTTTGAAACAGCATTTGCAGTGTTCTCATTGTGGATTATCTTCTGGTTGTCCTTTGGCTTTCACACCCTGTGAATCCTCCCTCAGCCAGTGGTGCGATTTTTGAGAGGTCTTCTTCCATCGTGTCTGTTTGGGTCTTGCATCTTGTGTTGCTTTACCTTTCCTTGCTCGCTGCGCTGCCCGTCGGGTCTCCTCCCTTGCTTCCTGGGTGTTTGGCTTCAACGAGACATTCCAAACACATGAGTTTAGTTTTGGTTTCGTAATTCTTATTTCTTTTAAAAAAATCTGTCCTTACTTTGAAGAAAGGCTGTCCCAGGGTGACTCGAAGCTTATCAATCAAAGCCACACCTAGAGCTCTGGCTGAAAATTCACTGATAACCGCTTTGTGCACGAGCACAGCATGCTCTTCCACAAACGCTGTGAACAGGTAGGCTTTAGTCCCTTCAGGTGGTGTTTTGTTTCTTATCTCCCTTGCCCGTACCCATCTGCCTGATGCACGGTTCTTGGAAGTGGGGACAATATTCTTCATCTTTTGTCTTTCTAAAGGTGCACTGAGAAGAACTAGTAGCTCCTTGCTGCAGGTTGCAAAGTCCCGTTGAGCTGCGGGCTGTAGAGTGGAAGCTTTCTTAAGACGTTTGCTGGTACGTGTGCCTGGGTGTGTCACCTGCGACAGAGCCATCTGGCTTCAGACCGGTGCTGAGCTGGCTTCTTTCAGGGTGAAATGCTGCTGAAACATCAGATTTTTTTTAAGAGAACCTTTTCTTGAAACTCTGCAGGATGCTCAGGAATATTGCAGGCGTAAAAAGAAATTGTGAGTACTGTGAAAGTGCTGATCAGATGTCCCTGGCAGGTCCAGCTATTAACACACAAACCATCGTTTATGACATGAAAGAGTAACCGGACCATGCGAGGACCTTGTCACCACTGGAGAATAGCAGTACCTGTGTCACGGTGCCGAACACGTGGCAGAGCCCGTCGGTGTCCCTCGCCTTCCAGCGTAGCGGGGGGCTGAACTGACACTTGGCCTTCCTCAGCCCGTCTCCTTGGTGCAAGAGAAACACCCCAGCGGAGAGGCCAAGTGCAGAAGGGGGCATACGTGGATATTTCCCTGCTGTGCTATAAATGGAGTTCCCTCTAGGTCAGGCGTGTATCACCAGTGCTAAATTTACTTTAAAATATTACTGAGGTGGGGAGGTTTCTGAGTCAGGTCTATAAAAGCATGCACTGCTTATGTAAAGAAATACAGCTTAGAAAGAGGCAGAAGGCGGGAGGGCGCTCAGCCTGCAGCAGAGACCATTCCTGGCGTGTGTCAGCCCTCTCGAAATAAATGGGTCTTTGTGTTCAAGGGAGCAACTGCGCCTTCAGGTTGAGTCTGTACCTTACAGCAGGACTGCGGGATCTGCTGGCCAGCTCTTCCTGAGTTTCCATACATTTCAGGAAATGTGAATAATTTTCAAGCCTACAGTCTGGCTTAGATTATTTTTTTTTATTTAAAAAACAAACAAAAACCCCAAACATTTGCGGGATGAATAAGTTCACCTGTCCCTGTAATACTTCAGGGATACTTCAGCTCGAGTTGTGCCACGGTGCCTCTGGGAGGGGAAAGGAGGAGGGATGCGAGGGATGCTGCCGTGGGGATTTCGGTATTCGGATCTCTTTCATTCGTTCAGGTACACGTATCTGTCTGGCCTTTGAAAATCGGAGGCTCCTGGAGGCAGCTGTGTCTTTGCTAGCAGAGCATCACTGTGCGCTTTGCCATGTCAGACAGACAGACGTTGGCCGTCCTGCACCACCACCAGCCGCCTCGGTCTGCCCACAGACACAGCTACATCCCGGGGGAGAGAACTTCTACGCCTCCTGAGAAAGAGATGTTCCTTAACTCGGCAGCCGAGTCCCTTCTGCAAGCCTGGTGCCCATAACGCCCTTCAGAGGTGAGCGCTGGGCTGGCCGGGGTCTGGGAGCTCTCGGCCGGAGAGGCTGAGGCAGGCCGCGCCTGGGCAGGGGAGGGAGAGCCTGTTCCACAGCTGTTAACTCATTTTTGGGGACACTTCAGCTTATACCCGTTGTACGTTTTGCAATGTAGAAAACCAAGGTAAAAACAGAGCATCACTTCAGAGCTTTGAAGATACCAGGTCTTATCAACTTTCCTTTAATTTTATTATGGTTTGCTGTGTACCTTGGCCAGCTGTTTCAGACCAGTAATGAATTACAGTGCAGCGGGTGAGGTGCTGTTTTGTTTTTCTGCCCAAATGGAATTGATGAAGTGATCCGTTTACATCGATCATCACTGGGAAGGAGTATAAAATATGGGTTTTATGAAATTGGACCTGAGACCAAATAATTGGAAGAAAATGCTTTAGAATCTGCAGCCTATAATTAAACATTTCCAAGAGGCAGTGAGATACAGCGAGCTCAGCAGAAGGAGGCATTTTGCTGGGATGACTTCCCGTCTTTGCTTTGTTTCACGCTGTGTGCTATTAAAGCAAACAACTTCGCAAGCTTCAGAAGCGTACGGCAGCTCTTGACCAAGAATAGCATCGAACATCACAGCTAAGCTGGAAACAATGATGGCCATCATTCTTTTTTTTTTTTTTTTAGCACATAAACTAGGTAGCTTAACTCATGGAGAAATCCCCATTACTCTGTTTTAGGTATTCTAGAGATTGGCGGGTGGCAGTTTTCATCTTCTGAAGGATCCAGCAGTAAAGGAAAGGTCCTCATTTAGAGCAGTGCCCTGATCTGCTGGTGCAATTCATGCTTACCTGTGCAAGCCACGCTCTCCTTTTTTCCATTGTATAAATCCTAACCACCGGTCCTTCTACAAAGTTTTTTGAATATGTCTTGTCTGATTAAAAAAATGAGTTTGAGATGCAATAGAAACGTCTACCTTGTGCCATGTAGGATCAGCTAGGCTCCTGATTAAATGTCTCGCTATGGGGATGTGGGAGCTGTGGCTGTGTCGCTCTGACTGCATTTGCAGGGGAGCGGTGACAGCTTTGAACTGGAGGCAACATGCAGAGTCGTGCTGCAAAAAAGTCTTCATCTGTAAAGGGGAGGGCTGGTTCTGGGTAGGAAAATAGGAAGACGGAGGCTTTTGGCACCCTTACAAAGTCAAATTCAGTTTTCCTCTGCTCTTTTACTGGAGCCTACCAGGAAAGTGTTTGATGAACTTCAAATTTTGAAGGAGATGTCCACCATACGTCCACCCTAATTTCACCTTTTTTTTTTTAATCTCTACAGCTAAGAACCTGTTCTGTGAGCAGAGGGAAGTTTGGGGTGCAATCTACTCTTTTTTTTGGCCCAGCACTGAGCTACCGTCCCCTCACGTCTCTGCAGCCCAGAGTGAGCTGTACCAGAGCCAGGCGTGTTTGTGTGCCGCTCATCACAAGGTCTTGCTGCTGCAGCTCTGCAGCCCGGAGCTCTCCCGGCGCGATGGCGCGATGCTGCTGCCTGCATGGCTGCAGCAGCCCGGGGCTCTGGCTCCATCGCCTCACAAATCACTTCCCAAAAGGCTGTGCATGGCTCTGAGGGTGCCCAAGGAAAGCCCTAGCTGCATGCTTGTTTCTTCAACAGGAGCCAGTGTTAGGAAGGAGAGGGGAAATGGAAATATTTTCCCTGTGCTTTTAATTCGTAGCTCCTGTCTGGAGCAAAGTCACGGAAACCAGTTGAAGAACTGGTGATCAACTTTTTGTCCTTTTCTTGAACCCCAAAGCTCACGCAAATTCATTAGCGAAGACAAACATTAAGAGGTGAGCAGGGAGCCTATAGTGTTTAGGAGAAAACATATGCAACATAGAAATTGGATGTAAACCTCTTGCTGTTCCTTTGCAAATCTATTATACATGAGCCCATCAGAGCAGCATATTAATAAAACAGGAGGCTAAAGCACTTGGCACTCCCACCTCTTTAGCGAAACATCAGAGGCGAGGCTGTCGGCTTCGGTCTTTGTAGTCTGGAACTTGCATCTGCCCAGCTGCTTCGGTGACGCGGTCAGGATGCTCCGAGGGGAATCTCGCCGCTGAAGGGAAATCTCTCCATGGTGTGGGGGTTTTTATGCGAGTAAAACCTTCCTTCTCCAGGACAAAGCCATTGTTCCGTCCTGCTCAGCCTTCTTGCCTGCTGAATCCTTTAAGCAATACACGAAGAAAGCCAAAGAT
This sequence comes from Nipponia nippon, assembly GCF_047370975.1. NCBI lineage: Eukaryota > Metazoa > Chordata > Aves > Pelecaniformes > Threskiornithidae > Nipponia > Nipponia nippon. The sequence goes on from NW_028262331.1 coordinate 6,812,047, forward strand.
GGCTTAAAGCAACCTCAGACATCATGCGCTGAGATGCAAATTGCATCCGTTCCTCGAAGCTCTCCCCACCAGGACTGCTCTGTCCCAGTCTTTTGTTATGCACGGGTACCATCAACCACAACCACAAGTCCCTTTGCTTTGCTGAATAGTGGGAAGTAAGTTACAGAGAGTTTTCTAAACATCTATGTTTTGTTTCTCCATCAGGACAAATAAAGGTGGCTCTTTGGACCTCCCCTGTAATGGCAGTCGCGTTGCCAAGGGCCCTTGTGCAGACAGTCTCTTGCACTTCTGGCTGAGCAGAGGCAGCAAGGGGGTGCTGCCGCTGAATAACACGGGCTTCGTGCAAAGTCCAGCCTTAGTGCAAAATGGGAGTAGCTGTGGTGTGGTGTAAGTTTGGACCTGCGTGGCTGTGAGTAAGTGTTCATGCCTGCTGGCTCTTAAAGATAGAGGTTTGAGCAGCCGATATCCTAGCCCTAGTATGTGAAACTAAACATAAGAACACTGGTGTAGGTGGTGTTGCAAGGGGAGGGTATTTAGGATGAAGAACCAGCAGATCTAGTTAGATGTGCAGTTTTCAAAGCAGTGGAAAATGGACGTGCCAAATATGCTTAATTTGTTAGAAATGCACTAGCGAGCTCGAGCCGGGTAGGGGGTGGGCAGCGTGGTGTACGAGAAGGGCTAAGAGATACACAAGAAAGCTGAGCTTGAGGCTGCAGAGCAGCTCTGTCTCACCGGGAGCTGTCTGGGCAGTGGTGTCCCAGTGCTGTGCTGCCGGAACCGCGGGAAACCTTCGGGACAGATCCAGTACTGAGACAAGGTCCAGCTTACAGGGGCTGGGCTTTGCGTTGTGGGCAGCGGCAGATCTGGAAGAACTGATTACTGTTCCTTTGATCATTTTCTGAGATGCGCATGAGGATAACAGATCTGTTTTTCATGAGTTTGCGAACATTTAATCTGCATTCTCTCTGGCTTTGAGTACCTGGGGGGTTTTCCTATTTATTTATTTTTCGCCGCCAAAAAAACCCTACAGCTTGCATCCTTAAGAAAGGAAAAGAGGTGTTTATCATAACACTGCCTACGAAAACAACAGGCAGACCAAAGCTTTACCATGTCACATCAGAGACTAAGGGATTTGGGTTTGGACCACAGAGATGGTCTTGAACGTTCTGTTCATCCTGCTGCCTCGCCAACACGGGCATAACCATGCCCTAAACGTGACCACAGCAAGTCCAACAGCTGAATCTGTTTCATTGCAGCGTTTGTGGCTGAGTTATCACCCAGTGGGCCCCATCAGGTGAGCTGCCCGCGGGGGAGCGGAGCCCCGGCCCTGCCGGGCCGCTGCGGCGCTGCTGGTGGCTCAGCGCTCCGTCGCGCCGCTGGCCGCTTCGGTGGGGAGGGACCGGCCTCTGCCTTGGCGGGAACCTCATCGGCAGGACGCGCTCCAGGCAGGGCCATTAAGTACGTCTGTTGCTGAATCACGCTGCGGGCTGCCAACGTTGCAGAGAATTTACGTCTATCTTTTTCCATCATAGACATGGATGAAAGTGGAAGTGCTGTGTCCGATACCAACTCTGGGGCCACAAAGCCTCCTTTTTGATCCCTGCTGCTGGTGGTGGCAGCTGCCTCCCATGTGCAGGCTTTGTGTGTGCTGCTTTGCTGGGAGAAGGAAGGAGTCGTCCTCGGGAAGCTGCGGGACTCTGTTATCTCCAGTAAGTCCTACCCTGAAGTCTGGACAGATGGAGCGTATTGCTACAGAGGAGAGAGCTGTGTAAGGCGACTAATTCATCTCAGACTTGGTAAGTCTTCTCTCCAAGCTGAGCTGGGCTGGAAGCTGCATTGCCATTCATTCCGTGAGGATGCCAGAGATGGGCAGCCAGAGGAGGGTGTTAGGATTCAGCTGAAGGAGGTGGTTGTGCGACTAATCTTCAGTACAGATCAGTAGCCTTGACCGCCCGGTGTGCCGTTACACAGAAATAAACTCTGGTCGTGACCCAAGGTGCGTGTCATACACAGTCAACAGCTTTCCAGTCTGGTTGGAAAAACTCCTCCTGGGAAAAGGCTAAAGCCAATGTTTTTGGTAATGGCTGGATTTTCAAGCCTTGTCTTAAGAAACTTTTAAAAAGGACTTGCTTCCTGGGAGCAGCCTGCGTTTAGGCTTTTTGAGTAGAGACCAAATATTGCTGTGCATTCTTGAAATCTATGGTTTTGATCAATAATTTTGGGTTTTGAGCAGATTTGGAATTTGTCTATGTTCTCTCGGACTTGGTTGTGCACCACATTATTGGCTGCAGTGGCGGGGCCAGCAACAAGCAGCAGTTCCCAGTGGCTACTCCCCATCCCAACCTTGTGCGCTGCAAGCCAGGAGGATTTCTCCTGCTTCCCCGGGCAGGCATGCCCCATAGCAGGGCCGGCGGGAGACCTCCCGCAATAGCTGTGCTTTCCCGGGAGCTCGGTGCCGCTCGGCTCTGCAGCACAAGGCTGATCTATCTGGACCTTCCTCTGCTCTGACTTGTGCTGTTTTCTTCTGCCTTTTGCTTATACGTATTTATACGCAACCCACTGCACCCAAAATACAAGCTGATCTACTTGCTCTTGGAGTGTGAAGCAATAGTTAAATAAGTAGTTTGGATATTTTTTTTTTCTCATTTAAACAGAAGAAACAAGTTCAGCTTTGACCATGCATGTTACATTTTAATTTTTTCTCATGCCAAGAAATACAAAGAAAGTATATAAGATATACCATATCATCCTGCAGAAAAAGAAACATTTATCAGCAAAGAGAAGCGCCCAGCTGCAATTCCTGATGTGTTCATGCTGAGTGTGAAACACGGCTCTTCCAGTTTGGCTTCAAAACAGGAGGAGCCGGTGCATGGACGGTGGTGACGGCAGTGGGGACCCTGCACTTCCACGCAAAGCATCGTCTCCTGGGCACCATCTAACGGGGGCACCTGCTCCGAAGTGGTATCAGGGTTGCCTTGGTGAATCCTGCACACGTTCCCTTTCTGATGTTTCTTATCCTGGATGGGTATTTATAGGTTTGAATTTCGCTACCTACTGGTGTCAGCAAATGCTTTACAAATATTCCCACTTTGAAAAGGCTGCTTTCCCCCACCACCCCCTTGGCTTGTGCCCAAGCGTGGGAGTCTTCAGTCCAAATCTAACTGTCTTTGCCAAAATTAAAGGATGTATGCTGAAAGAAAATCGACCTTAAATCTGAAATTATTTCAGCTTGACTGTGCAGCCCTGGCTGTGGTCCTGTGATAAGTAACAAAACGATAGGGCAAGGTTGGGGGTATCAGGGAAAAAGAAATAAAGTCATGGGAGCAGCCCAGTGGGTGCATTTCTGCAGCCTCTCCCTGGACTCAGACCGAATGGAAATGGAGTTTTAATTTTATCTAAAAGGCAGGATCTGCTCCCCTTGTCTACATGGAGAAGTCTGTATTTGGAAAGTCAACTACCGCAGCGGTACATGCCGGGGTCCGCAGCCAGCCTGGGTCAGAGCCTTAGAGGACCTACCCCTTGACAACCGCTTTCAGCGAAGCCCAGCAATGGCATCTCATTGCCAAGGGGACCTGTCCCGGATTAAAGGAAAGGCAGAGAATGGGAGGGAAGAGCCTGTGAGGTTCGTGCATTGCTCTAGGGGTAGAAATGCTGAGGGGAAAGCATGCTAAATTCACAAAGATGGGGAGAGGGGTGTAAACTGGAACGGAGTGAAATACTGACCAGAAAAAGCCAACTCATCATTAATGCAGCAAACTTTGAAATCAAATCTTTTGTTGCTTTCTCTCCTCCCTTTGTGCTCAAATCCCTCTGGTCTCCTCTGCAGGCAGCCGGGTGGGTACCAGCCAGTGTGTTGCTGCGAGCAGCTGACTCGTGCTAGACCTTTCCTGACCGTCGGTCGTGGCATCCTACGAGAAGGTGGTATGAAACCAAGCTAGCTCGTCTGCTCGGCAGCAGCAAATCACTCGTTCAGCTTAAGCCTTCGATCTAGCATTGCTGTACCCAGCAAGGGCTCTTCTGTGCCGCTCCACAGAGCCCAACTGTCCCCCAACCCTGGGGAGAAGAGCCCAGGGACAGCAATGCCAGAGAGGTGCCATCAGCCATGTGCTCTGCTCATAGACTCTTCCCGAGCCGTGCAAACTGTGTATTTATATCCCACCAGGACCTCACACTTGTCGATCGTAACTCCTACTTCAGCTTACATTTAGAGATGTTTCCCACCTTCTCCATCTCTTCAGCAAGCTATCCTCCTACCAGCTCAACTTCGCTGTCAGGTAAGGCTGGATTGCCACCACATCGCTTGGATCTCTCGCCTCTCCTTCACCAGGGGGTAGAGGTTGGCCAGACCCTGAGGATTTCGTGACTGTTACCGGTGTGAGCACATATAGAACTTGATTCTGACGTGCTTAGAGGAGGCTGCAGCAGGTGGCAAAGAGCTGTGGCATAAGTAACAGGGCTTGTTTGTGGGGACGGAGAGGGAAAGTCGTTTCATGACATAGTTTTTGTGATTGCCCTCCTGTGTGCTAAGAACAAAGTTAAGGAGAGGAGCGGTTGTGTCTGGATGTGGAAAAAAAGATGCTTGCGCTTTGGTGAACACTAAATCAGCAAAAAATCATGAGGGATGCTGTTGTTCCCCAGATGTAGACCAAAGGAGGAAACTTGTCTGCTGGTGGCCTCAGGATGAAGTTCTGCCATGATTTAGCCCCTCATAACACAATTACAGGTGAAGTGTACGTCAAAGGTTGGGGGCTCAGCAACGTCTTCCTTCGCAGATACAAGCTAACGTACCCGAAAGAGCCAATTAGGCAGCTGAGCTGGCATAAAACCATGTGTGATGTGGAGAGCAAGGACCTAGTGGCAAAACCTTTGCAAAATATCAGGCTGCAAAATGTAGGGGGAAGTTGGGGGAGAGCAGGGAGGAGAGGGCTTTCCAGCTGACCCTGGGAGTTTGGTTCTCCAGCACTGGAGAGCCAGGTTACAAGGAGAGAAAGTATTTTGTCAGGAGTAACTGTAGAGGCTTTCCCCTGGATTTAAGTGTAGGATAAGAGCCAAAAAGCTGTATTCAAGAGTGCAGAGCAGTGCAATTGTATCTAATCAGAAAGAAGATTAAAAGTGAAAGGAATTTAAGTCTTAGTTTTTCTTTTTTATTATACTTAATAATGAGATGAGAAGCAATTGCCTCAGCAGCCCGATGATACAGGCTACGACAGGAGGCACAAACCACGTATAGGTGCATGCAATAAATCATCACCATGGGGTTTTTTTGGGAAAGCTTCTGCCTTCTGCATTCAGATGAATTCTGGTACCTCTACTGCTCTGTGCTTCACCAGCTTGGGACTTCTCCCGGCAAGGACCGTTGCAGCTGCCTCGCAAAGCCCCCTCATTCCTACAACTGCAGGTATCCCAGTCCATTTTGAAGTGTAATGTATGTTTGCCTAGATCCCTGTGGAAAAATAAGATTCAAAGGAAATCTGTATTCATGCATGGTTCTATTAAGGAGGAGAAAGAAAAACGGGTTTCTTTTTGGAGCTGTACGGTGCATGTGACTCTGAGCAACTTTGCCATCCGTGCAATTAGAGCAGCGTAATGCTAACCCACCTCGTGGGGGGTGGCAAGGTTTAATCCTTTAAATGTGGTAAAGCACTTTAGATGAAGGGCTTTATATAATGATAAAAGAGCATTTAAATTCTTAATAAATACTTGGCGCTCTCAAGTACTATAACTCATTGCGGCAGTTTTCCCTGAATGTCGGCTCTTCCTGCCCAAGGAGGAGCTTGCTCGGCTCTTACCATAAGCTGAATTTCAGCAGCTTAAAGAGCGAAGGGCAGAGGATGCACAGACAGGCAGCACTGTCCTTAGGTATCTCAGAAAAAAATAATGCATGTTCCCCAGCAAGCAGCTTTCGGGTTCAAGTGTTAAAGAAGGAAATGTTTGGGGGCTTTGATGGGATGTCATCAGCCATAAGATGAGAGTTTGAATCTCCAAGGGAAGGTTTCTGATGAGCTCGGGAAGAGGAGCTCTGGGGCCAAGGGGCACCCTGGCAGCGGCTGTGGGTGGGAGCTGACACCCAGCAGCGCTCAGTGGCCTCTGGTTGCTGAAGCTCACAAAAAATGAATTGCAAAAGAAAGGTTGCAAATTTGGTCCACTTTAGAAGCCAATAGTTTGTAATAAAGCGCTGGCAAAGGGGTGGATGGGAATGGAGCCCGAGAAAGTGCTGTAGTGACGTGCTATTGCTGTGAGTCCCTGGAATCCCTTTTAATGTAGAGAAAAATGTTAACAGTGTGTCTAGGGGATTTGGCTTTCTTACCCCCTGGGTTCAAATAATGCTTAGCAAAAGAAAACGCTTTAAAGAGGAGCAATCAAACAGGTGACAAGACAATTTTCACAGCAATGCCTGTGGTTTTGCCCATTAGTTACTGCAGAGTAACTACAGCGTGGATATACAGCGGACCACTACCCTGTGCTAGCCCCACGTGCGCACACGTGCCCACTCACATACTCCAGAGAAGAAGTTAGTGCCAAGCAGTTATCACGTTGTGAAGTTTCTTATGGTGTGCAGTAGATTCTCCATGTAGACAAGCCCTCAGAAGCATTAGATTTGGTCTAAGGTTTGGGGTTTTTTTCAGGAGATTGATGGTAGGGAGCAGAAGTGCCCTGAAGCACCTTATTTCTCAGTGCAGTCCATGTTTCTAGGTCCCAGGCTGTCAGCTGGAGACAACAGAAAGGCCGGGGAGTGCAGCTCTTGGCCATGGACTTGTGCCCGCAAAGTCTGATAAAAGAGAGAGGCTCAGCTAATACAGAGCCAATGGATATGGCCAGAAGCCATCTACAAAGCCTGAATAAAATAACAGGCAATGAAACTTTGCATAGTCTGGGTGGCTGGATAGAGGACCAACCCCAGTAACAACCTGCGGCAAGGACGGGGAGGGGGAGGAAGAGGGGATGGGGCTGGATGGAGGCTGGAGGGAGCGTGGCGGGATCGGATCCGGTGGGAAACGGCGGAGGGAGCCGCGCAGCGTGGAAGACGTGGCGGGGCACGGGGTACCTATAGGCAGATGGGGAGGAGCAAAGTCTATTTTCTTGCTATGTTAAATATAAAACATTAAAAAATAATACTACTTGTGGAACTGACCCCAGCCAGCTCTGGGGATGCTGGAGATTTTCAGAGGTGCAGAAGAGCGTGTGAGGGGTGCAGGGACTGGAGCAGGGATCTTAAACTCTTCCATGCCTCTGAAAATCTCCTGGAAGGCTGTAAGCTGAAGCCCAAAAGGGTCGGGGAGATGAGCACTGACAGTGGCGGGGGCTGGATCACGCTGAACCTTTTGTGTGATGGACATGACATGACATAAATGTGTAAGTGGGTATAACTGGCTCTCCGTGCCTTGGTACTGCTGCTACAGATTAACCAGGCTCTTTTCTCAGCTCCACGAGTATTAACCTGACTTTGGGTGCACAGAGAGAGAAACGTGTGGGTTCACAGAGAAAGCATTATTTTTCCTTCCATTAAAAACCCCACCATGGGATCGGGGTGAGGAGGAGCCTGGCATTCTCATGCAGCAACATCCTGCTCTGCCAGCTCTGAGATCTGCCCTAAGCGCTAAGAGAGCTTGTAGGAACAGACATGGAGAACATTCCCAAAGGCATGCAAATGGTCATTGTCTCTTTTTTTTTTTTTTTTTTTTTTTTTTCATCAAAAATACAAAAGCACCCACCACATCCTCCGGCTTCTGCGGCTGCGTTTCGTTCGGAGCAGAGCCGTGGTCCTGCTGCAGCTCTGCTCACCCTCCTCCCCTGTGGAACAGCTCTCAGATCCTGATGGCAGTTTGAGCTTTGTGGGTTTTTTGTACAGACGGAGAATTTGACGATTTAAAAACCAACAACCCCCCAAAAATTCAGTGACTTGAGCCAAAATTCTTAGGAGGATTCCTCAAAATGTCCTGTTCTCGCCTTAAATTTTTCTCTTAAAATAAGCTTCGTTCTTGAAACTCTCTCCTCCTCTTGTACTTCAGTTGTCTCCCCACTCCGTGAGTTTTGCTGGAGGGGAATGAGGTAGTGGATTTCCCCCTTATCCTCTCCGCTCGGCATCTGATGGCCTTTCCCATTCCTTCTTGCGATGTTTTTTTTTATCCCATCACTTGTACAAACTCATTTCCAAGAGGTGGTGAAGTAGAAGCATGCGTTCCTTCAGACGGCGCTCCAGAGCAGGCTCTCTAGGGCTGCCCACCTACACTGTGACAATTTTTTGTTGCAAGGCTGAAAGTAAAAACCCCAAAAGGAAAGTTGTCTTCCTCCTCTTCGAGGTATTTGCATGCTAAAACGTCTTCTACGAAACTGTAAAATAAAGAGAGTCTTAGGGCAGCTTCCAGTAGACACAGATGTTTCCCTTTTGCTCTTGGTTTGGGCTTCATGTGTTTCTGAGGTTCCCATTTGCCCGAGCTGCATGCTGGTCATGCTGGTTTGGCAGGTGGGTTTGTGTTTGGGAGGTTCCCCAAACATTTTGCGATTGCATTTCTGGGCAGGTTGATTTGTGTCCTGAAACCCTTCAGTTTTTACCCCACTACACACTGCTAAACCCACCACAGCCTTTGCCAGGGCAAGACCTTTCACCAGAGGGACCTTGTATGGCCACCACTGCGCTATGGGACAGCACAGGGGGGACTTTCCATTCTGGTCATTTGAACGGTGTTTGTTGCTCCTGCAAGGAGCCCGTTCTCCAAGGGGTTTTGCATATGTGTGTGCAGCTGGTGATGGTCAAACCAGCCTGGACCGTACAGGTGCTTATTGCCCTGCCACTGCAGTTGGGGTGGGAATGGAGCACCAGCTGCCCTAGGGTGGTGCTGGATGGTGGGCAGGTGTATCCTCTACACTGGGCTGGAGACAGGAGCCGTGTGAGGTTCCTGGTCTAGCTGGGCTGGGGAAAAGAGAAGGAGATGTTACCTCTGACGCTGAGTGAAATGTAGAGCACGATGATGATGGTCCCCAGGATAATGGAGACGATGCTGAGCAGCCTGGCCATGCGGCCGAGTCGCCGGGCTCCGTCCATGTCCCCTTGCTGCCCGCTGTTCCTCGACTGGGGGGAAACACAGAAAGAGGCTCTTGAGAACGGCCGCAGCTCCAGGGCGACTCACTGGCTGTAGTCCCCAAAATGAGAGCTGCTGCGTCGGCGGGGGGCTGGATCTGCCACCCTGGGCTCTCACAGGATGGCACGCGTGTACCCTCTGCGAGCCCATGGCTTTGACAGCCTGTGGTCCTGCTAAACCGACGTGCCTGGAGAAGCCCACCTGGGATGCTGTTCTGTGTGCCCTGGGTAGCAGCTGGACTGGCTCAAGTCTGTGCTTTGTTGGAGTGACTGAGAAACAGCCCCAGCATGGGACAGGAGGCACAGCACAGCCCCCGCCAGCAGCAGCCCCTCTCTGACTCTTTCATGGAAAACCCTGAAATTCTTGACCCCAGAGCAGCTCTCTTCTAGGGGACTGCATCCCCCAGGGGTACCGCTGCACTTCTGCAGCTTGTGTGCAGGAAAAGCATCTTGCCTCTCTCTTCTTCTGCAAATTTATGTACTGAGAAGTGATGTATATTGCGAGTTTAACTATCACTGACAAACTGAAAAAAAAAAAAAAGCAGTGACATTGCCAAAGCAGCATGTGGCCTCTTTGCTGGCCGCTGGGGCTGAATGTGTGTGAGAGAAGAACGGGCCTTGATAAAGCGGGCAGTAACTGCTGGCTTTCATCTGGTGATGGGATGTGCTTTGGTGCCTCCGCCTTACCCTGAATTTCTGCGTCGACATAGATGGGTGGTGTTCACCACCTCTGTTTTTAAGCGCAGCCCTCCTACAGTGAATTCCTGCTCTTGCGTGTGCTGGAGGGAGAGAAGGAATAGTCCACATAGCTTCTCTGTTCTGCTTCTAGTTTCATGGTGATTTCCCCTGCTGCTCTATTGATTTCTTCAGGCAGCTCAGTGAAAGCTTTCCGCTGCTCTGTAAACTAAAAGAAAGGGCTCCCTGGCTGTGGCAGGGCTGAGGAATGGGGCGGGGGAAGGCACTAGTAGGTGCCTGGAAATTATTGTGTGTGGACTGATTAAGGGATGAAGAGAGATCCCCAAGAGTTGGAGCTAGAACAGGACTTGCCTGGCGCTGATGTTGGTGGGCACTGGTGTCTTAACGGGAGGCTCTCGGTGGGATAGATGGCAGTGGTCCTTGTCTTTGGGAACAAGTGGCAACCCAGGGTGGATGGAGAACACAATTTGGAGGTTCCCTTGGAAACTTTGCCTTTTGCTGCTCAGCCAGGGCTGGCCACCCATGGGCTCGGCAGAGATCCAGACCCTGGGGGCATCTCTGGGGGGGTTAGCGAAGCTTCCCCAGGGTCTGCCCAGCAGCGCTGCCAGGGCCACAGCTGCAAGGGGCTGGATGGGTTGAGCAGGATTTGGGCTCACACCCAAAGAGGAAAGACAAAAGACTGGATGAGCATGGGCTCACCAAGCCCGTGCCTGGCGGGGCAGCGAGGGTGATGCTGTGGCCTGAGTCCTCTGAGCGTCAGTGCCAGCTCTCCTACCGCCCTGTGCTCAGCGCTGCTGAACTGCTGGGCAAGAGAAGCCTCCACCTATGCCAACCACACACAGCAACCTGAAGACCAAGCACAGCTCATCAGAAAAAGTATAATATACAGATGCATCATAAACTTTCAGAGTAAGGGATTAAATAAGGACCGATCTTGTTTCTTGCTCTTGTAATTGGCAATCATTTGGTTCCCAAGTGAAAAACACTGGAAGTAAGAGTTCCTGGTGAAGGAGAAGCATTACCGCTGAGGGAAGAGCCCAAAGTGCTCCCCAGCCTGCTGGAGCGAGTGATGGGCTTCCTGCACTTGCCTTAGCACTTAGCAGAAGGGCAGCTGTGCAGTACCACGGCAGGGTTATTACCGTGAAATCACTCACCGTGCGTCAGCATTCGCTGCGTGTGCGGTGGAGAGGCTGGAGCCCCTCCATCAGCAAAACAGGAGCTCCCTGCTCAGGAAGAGGCAGACCATCTGCGACTACTGCATTTCTCTGGACCGAAAGGCCTTCCCGAATTTATGCAGAGCCCTTCTGTCTCCTGTGAAACCCATTGGGAAGGGGGTTTGGAGAGAGGGAAATTGGATAAGGAGTTTTAAGGTCCATCAGTAACATTTTCACCTGGTTGGGAAGGCTTGGAGTGGGGGGGAAAGAGAAGCAACACAGGCTGGGTAGAGAGACCAATGCAAGGAGGAGGGAGCCCAGCACACAGGTCTGTCACCTTGATCCGCTGGAGGAGTGGGATAAAACTCCCCTCGACCTCACTGGGGGTGTGGTTTTGTAGATACTTTAACTCCCTTGAAGCAGTTATTCTTTCTTTAGAGATGCTTTTAAGTATTTCACATTTTTACATGGGTTAAAGGCTTCTTCCCCTGCCTGTCTCCAGCCATGCTGCCTCGGCAGAGCTGGGTCCCACGAGAAGAGGGAGATCTGGGGCAAGCTGCGGAGCCGGCAGCTCCCTGTGCCCCATACCATGTGCCAGCTCCTCCCTTTGGAGTGTGGCTGCTAAAACTGGGGAAACCCTGAGTTAAAAAAATAAACATGCTAGTTAAAGAGAGTTAAAGGTGGAAGTGTACTAAAACAATCTCTCTTTTCTTTCAAAAAATGTCTATCTTGGAAATAACAACTGCGCTGGAAAGGGTCCCCTGTCAAATGTTTGTTTGGTTTGTTTCGGTTTTTTTTTTTTAGAGAAAAAAAGAAAATTAAGAGCCAGGAGGCCTAGCCCAGCTCCAGCACTAACCGTGAAACATCATTGAGAATTCCAGTGAACAAATACTTGATATTTCTGCCCCATTTCCCATTCATCCTGCTTTAATACCACTACCCTCTTGGCAGCACCATGACCAAAAAGGTCCCCAGCCCCAGCCTGGGCTGCGCGCTGGCTGCTGCTCCGTAGTGCTCAGGTAGGTAAAATGCAGCTTTGAAGGCTTCCACGTTCTTGTTTTAGTTTGCAGCACCACGTAAATAATGTAGCGGAGCCTCAAACAGGCGGCTGCTTCCACTGCATCCCTGCAAACGTCCCGCTGCGCTCACGTGCCACCCTGTGCAACAACGTCCCCACCGCTGACACCAAGAGAGCTCAAGACCTTGTTCCTTCTGGTCGCCACAGCACGTTTGACAGACAGTATCCAAAACTGATGGGACGCAGCCAAGAGCCTATTTTTGTTACAGAGCAGGAGGTGACAAAATGAAGCCTCATGGGCTGGTGGTGAGAGATGGGGAGAACGCAGTAGCCCAGGGACTGACAGGATCCCTGCCCTGCTCACTGGCAGCTTCCAACATTTGGGGTTTTTAGGCTCAGATTTTTGTAACAAGTGTCATATTTTTGCAGAGTGTGGGCTAGATTGCAGTGAAATATGCTGCTTTAGCTGTCTTCTAGGGAAAATATATAGGCTAACGAATTCAATATATTTATCACTACAGCTTCTGGAATTGTTTACTGCTCATTTATCCTGAACAATTATGAAAAATACATCAGCATTGGCACGGGGTGTTTAGCAAGCATTTGTTACTGTACATATGTTATTCATCGGTGTGGAACGGTTTGATTATAGCTCTCTAGTATCACTAATCCTGTGTTTTGCTTTCCACATAAAAACATGAACATCTTGTTTATTAATCGAGACTTGCCGAGACAGCATAGCTCAGGAAGGCTGGAGGGCTACGGGGGAGCGAGTCCTGCGTGCGTGCCAAGGGACTCCGCGTTACAGCGGGGTGTTAGAAAATCTGAAGGACCCTGGAAGTGGGGCTGGAAGGGCACGCTGTCCCGCAGCACCCATGCGGCCAGGTAAGTCCGGGTGATTCAAGAGAGTTACTAATTTTACCTGTTTTCAAACTGTTATCTGTTCAAGTTACTGTTTAGAAGGGTTTTTTTCCATAATAGATCACCTAAGTTGTCTTGTTGCAAATGAAGGCAATTACTTTTCTGTGCTACTCCCAGGGACAGAGAAGACGAATCGTCACCTCCTCTTCCCTGCAATCTTTCCCAATTTATGAACCGGCTTTGGATGCACTCTGCTGCCTTCCACCAGTTACTCAGAATAAATCATTAATCCTTGACACTTGCATTTTGTTGAAGAAAACATTCTGAGAGACATATAAGTCAACATCAGACTTAGACAGATGACTGTGCCATTTAAAATGAGTAAGGATTGTTTGACTTCTCCCACATCTTTCGGGAATGACAGTACTTATTTTGGACACCAAGTGCTCTGCAGAATTGTGCTTGGCGTTACTTTATGCTGGTTCTGGCTGGATTTCCCTTTCTTTTTCGCTTCATTTATTCGGGGTTTTGTACGCTGGTAACTGACCTCTCTGCTTCTTCCCCCGATGTGGCTGCATTTTGGTAGGAAGGGGAAGGGATTCGATAATTGCAATACAGCGTGCGTGTGTGCGGTACCTGGCCCTGCCCTGCACTCCTCTGAGATGGGTCCCATGGGGCTGTGCTGCCCTTGTGTCCATCAGCGCTGCTCTCCAGCCCGGGGAGGGACCCGAACCCCTTAGTGCAGCCAGGTCCTTACTTGGTCAAGAAAATGCATCCAAGGGTCAGTGGAGGAGCCTCCAGGTAACTCGCTTCCACAAAACCAGCGTTATCAGGAACAGGCTGGGGGCTAGAGCAGTTCTTTTGTTTTCCACCTCTGGCCATAGGCCCTGCTGGGATCTGAGAGCAGCTTTTGAAAAATGATTTATGAGACACTAAACCCAAAAGCATTCATTTGCTTTCCTCTCTGGTTGCTGCTTGTTACCCAGAAAAAAGCTTTCATGTGCAAAAAGTATTGACTTAGGGAAGAAAAATACAATCGCAGAGCTAAAGGAGCGTCAGCACGTTGTAGAAAGCCCCCCCCGCCCACCCAGGCGCCGGGAATTGCAAAAACCTGGTCCCTGCTCAGATTTGCGCGTGGTCAGGCGCTGCTGGGTTTTATTGTGTGGGGAGACCTAAGCCTGTGGGAGCCTCGGGGGCCACTGGGAACTAAATTCCTCCCTGGCGTAAGCAGGTGAAACCTCAGCTGAAGCCCCAGGAGCTGCTCCTGCTTGGCAGAAGGACCCAGCCAGATGTTTCCTGGCTCCCCAGGGTCAGCACGGAGCAAGGATCACTCCTTGTCCCGCTCCGCTGGCACGGTGCGGGGGTCCCTGGCTGGTGGGCAGGGGTGTGTGTGCAATGGTATAGGCATGGCCAGGACTAGAAAGGGCAGTAATAAATTAAGTGTCCCGTGGGACAGGGAGTGCAGGGGCGACTGTGAAGGGGCCAGAGGCTACTACAATGTGCTGTGTGTGCTAGAAACCTTGTCCTGGAGAACAAGCTCATCCGAGTGCGCCTTCTGCCCCGGCGGCCCCAGAGGGCTGGAGTCGGGCATCCCCTTCCCCAGCTCTGGGTGGGCGCTGGGCGATGCTGTCAAGGGCCTTGGAAGCAGAGGGCAGCCGAATAGTCTTATTACCTTGCTGGTCCTGCCTCCTTTTGTGTTTAACACAGTAAATACACACCGGTACCTCGCTGTCTAGCTCTATTAACCGACTCCTGCTCTTTTTTCACTATTTATTCTTCTACTCCATGGATCCTATGTGGCCCAAGGCACATCCCCACTGTGCTGGAGGCTCTGACGCCTGCAAGGGAGAGTGTGAGAATCTATTTTGCATGAAGGCTAATGTGCTTGGAAAATCCCCGTGAGAGACCTTGTTTATTACCATGGATATGCAATACCCAGCTGCTTTCCCTCTCCTTGCAGCGCAAAGCCAAACAAGGCTGGCTGCCTTCCCCGTATGCTGCCTAAACAGGCTCCGCCACACAACTGTACTACGCAGATGACAGCTGGCACTGGCAGAAATGATGATTCCTCCTCAAAATGGAAACTGGTCTCTCTAGAGGGCTTTCTGTGGCAACTGCCGGTGTGCGCCTTCAAGTTGTTGGAGGTTTTTGGGGAAGCGCTGGCTGCAGGTGCCCCTCAGTGTATTTCTGTGTGGTAAGCAGGTAATCGCTTTCCCCGAGATGATTTTCAAAGAAAAGATTTGCCTCCGTTGCAAATCAAGGGCACAAATGATGCCCAGAGGCTGTAAAGCAGTGGCGCATCCTGATGGCTAAGGCGGTGGCCGTACTTGCAGGGCTGTGCGGACAGAGCCACCTGTACCTGAGATGGGTGGGAGGCCGGCTGGCTTTATTCTCCCCTGCTCTGGTGTTGGTGTATTTGCTGAGGTGTGGGGGATGTTGAACGGATAAAATTGCTTCTCCAGGGCAACTACAAGAGCTGCAGGTGCAGCCCGTCCCTTTGAAGTGTCTAAGGACAGGAACCAGCTCCCAGCCAGGCTCTCCCCAGTGCTGCAGGGCTGGGCTCGGCTGCTGGGAGGCGTGGAGGGAGCTCCCTTGTCCTTGCTTCGCCTCGCAGCTCCTTCCCGGGGAAGCCCGGCGAGCGAACCGCTCTGGACCGCTGCCTGGCGGCAGGGACCGGGCTCCCCCCGGAGCCACCGGGCTTCCCGGCGCCCTGCCTTGGGTGCGCCCGGATCCCAGCCCCAAATCCCGGGCCGTCCCTCCCCATCCCGCCGCCTCTCCGCCAGCTGTCCCGGGCTCGGGCGCCGGCTCTGCCGGGGGGGTCCCCGCCGGCTCGGAGAGCCCCTGCCCGCCTCCAGCCGCCTCCCTTCCCCGGGCCCCGAGGGAAGCGTCCTGCGGGAGCCGAGCAGCGGCACAGCCCGGCCGAACTGCGGGAGCTGTGCGGGCTCCTCCCGCCCCGGTCCCCGCCGCGCCCCGGTGCTCGCCGTGAGCCCCGGTCCCCGCCGCGCCCCGGTCCCGCCGGTGCAGCACCGCGGACAGCTCCGGGGCGGCCCGGTCCCCGGCCCCGCTCCGGCCGTCGAGGGCGGCGGCGGCGGGAGACGGGCGGGCCCGGGGCGCACGGCGGGTCCCGCACTCACCATGATGGAGAAGACGAGGGCCACGACGTTGATGGGCCAGACGGGGCAGAAGCAGGAGAAGATGGCGAGCACCAGGTAGTCCCGCGGGCGGCCCTGCTCCGGTGCCGCCGTGCTGGTGGCCGTGGAGGAGGCTCTGCCCAGGCTGAGCCGGGACGGCGAGAGCGGGGCCGCCTCCAGGTGCCCGACCGACACCGACTTGTAGGCGAGCCCGTGCCCGTTGCGCTCCGTCTCGCCGGGCAACGCGGCCGTGAAGGATTTGGAGCAGCGGAGGCCCTTCTCCTCCCGGCCCTCGGTCGCCGCCAGCAGCTTCTCGGTCTCCTGGAAGCGGGTGGGCAGCACCGTGCCCGAGCCCGAGCCCGAGCCCCCGGGCGCGGCGGTGCCGCTCGCCATGGCCCGGCGGAGCGGGCTCCGAGCTCGCCCCGCCGCCGCCGCTCTGCGCTCGGTGCCCGCCGCCCCGCGGGAGGCCGTGCCGGAGGAGGGGCCAGCCCGGCTCGGCCCCCGGGGCAGGATCGGGGCCGCGGACCGCCCCCGGGGTGTCCCCGTCCCGTGTCCTCCCCCTCCGCCCCCGGGCCGCCCTCAGCCCCCGCCCGACCCGGTGCAGGCGGTGCCGCTGCCCCCGGGGATGCTGGCAGGGATGCGGCGGGGGGAGCGGTGGGAAAGCCGGGGTGTCCCCTGCCGCCTCCAGCCCGGCCCTGCCCGAGGCTCTGTCCCGCCCCACCGACCCCCCGCTCTCCCCGGGGGCTCCCACGGGCTCCGCTCCGCTGCAGCGGGACGTGAGAGCCCAGCCCTGAACGGGCTCCGCTAGTGCCAGCGGGGCTCGGGGGCCACCTCCAGCCCGGAGGAGCAGGGGGATGCCGAGGGCAGCTCTGTGCTGGGTGCCAGCACACACAGCCCTGCTCTCCCTGGGTCCCTCCTGGCTGAAAGCCTTTCCCCAGGCAGGTGGGGGACACGCGACACGGATCAGGCCCCGGGCAGCGTGCGGGTGGCCGGTGATACTCCTGGCTCCAGCCGCGCTGGGAAAGCATCCTCCCCAGGCACAGGGTGAGAGGAGGCCCTGGGCTCGCTGTGCTGAGCTCACCCTGCCCTCGCAACGCATGGGTGATCCTGGAGACACGGCGGCTGGCGACAGGGATACCACAGGCCCTGTATCCCTACATAGGACCTGCAAAGGAGAAAAGGTGCAGGTGCAGGGGTGGGTTACGTACCGTAAAGCAAATAACGGCACCCTTGGGACTGGGGGATGTTGTGGGGGGCAGGAGGAAGGGCTAAAAAAGCCCACAAAGCCTGGAGGCCTGGCAAAGATGGATGTTTCCCACCCATTCTGTATTATTCTTCAGTTCCAAATTTGTCAGGGATTTCCCTGACAGTGAGTGCCATCTACGGGGCTCACCCAGCACCTTCCGGCTCTCTGAGAGGTGCCCAAGGAACCCGCTGCCAGCTGGGGCCCGCTGCCTGCTGCCCAACACTACTCAGAGCCTGCCAGGCTGCTGCGCCCCCACCTGCCCGCCTGGGACTTACCCTGTCCCACAGCCTCCGGACAGAATTAGGACCCACATTTCGTACATATGAACCCAAGAGCGGCGGGGTGACCCTGCCTTGGGGGGGCTCGCAGTGTTCTTATGCCTTCCCCCTGCTTCTGCCTCTCTGGCCATCTGCTTCCATCTGTCTTGCCTTGACTGAACACCAAAGCTAAAAACCTGGAGATGCAAATTTCGGTGGCGGGAGGGGTTTGCGTCTGGGTTAGGGCCGGGTTTCACTTAAACCTTCTTTGAATGCTGGTATTGCTGGGCTCTCACTCCCCATGCAATGGGTGCTGACAGGGCAGAGCAGGGCCATGAGCTGCTCCAGGGAGAGCCAGAGCAGGGGAAGCCACCCAGCACAGGGATGCTGTTGGGAGAAGCGGGATTCCTTCAGCGGACATCGCTGCCGGCCTTCTCCTGACAGGGGAAACATCTGTTGGAGATTAAAGCCAAGCTACCTCACACCAACAGCACTTTCAAGAGGCTCCTTTGCTGAGCAAAGAGCTCTCTCTCCTGGCTGCTGCTAGCTTTCCTCTGCTCATTTCCCAGGTCCCTTGTCCCACCTGGGGATTAAGGGAGGAGGAGGAGACCCTGGGGAGGGACTGGCACACCAGAGCGGAGGGTTGAGACGGTTGTTCCAGCGTGTGCCCCTGCGGCAGGGCTGGAGCTCAGAGGGCCCTTGGTGCATCGGCAGCCAGTGATGGGGCTCAGGTGGGAGCGCTGGGGCGGGAGGGAAGGGCTGGGGGAGCTCTGCCGGGGCTCAGCACTGCGGGAATCACGCAGTACGATTTCCCCTGTCCAAAAATCTGCTGGCCGTCATGTGTACAGCAGTAAAACCCTGCCTGACTCCTGTAGCAATTCCAGTTTGCTGAGCCCAGGGCAGAAGGGAGCCCTCCCAGCTGGTCTGAGCTTTCAGAGCTGGAGGAAAGGGGCCAAAGGGACCTTTTTAGTAAAATCCCCCCTTCCTCCCTGCTGCTGGGACCGGCCGGGAGCCTGCTATCAGCCTGTCCCCCCAGAGCCTCTTTGCTGCCATCAGGAGGAAACTGCAAATGGATGGGTGGGTTTTATGAAAGCCGACATCTGTCTCCCCTCCCGGCCTGGCCTCACAAATCTGCCGGGCACAAATGCCTGCACCAATGAGCTTAGCATCAAAAGTCCCAGGGCACTAACCCTTCCCCTCTTCTGCTCCCCTCCTTCACCGACGGGAGCCAGAGTGACCAGCCAGCCAGGGGCTTTAGCATGATCCCCATGGCCCATCTGTCCACCCCACACATATTGACAGCCAGCGCCCTGGTGTTGGGTTTTTAAGTCGTGTTTTCTCACAGAGCAAGCAAGAGAGAATAAATAACAGTGACAATCTGCAGCAGTGAGACCTTGCGACAAGAAACACAGAGCTGGCACTTCCAGAGGACTTCCCACCTTCTCCAGTTTTTCTGCAGAGCGGAGAGTCGCAGCCGGGCAGTGCTGGGGTCCCGTACGGTGTGTCAGGGGCTCACAGCTCTCGCCAGCATCGCAGCCGAGCTCTGCATCCTGCGGCACTTCTCTCTCGCGCAGCAGTCCCTTCCCACTCCCCCCATTTGTCCCGCGGACGTGTTACCTTCCCGGCACCGTCTCGCCACCCCAGCCCTGCAGGTCAGTGGATGGGGAGGCACTGCTGGTGTCCCCAGCTCTGGCAATAGCCCAGCTGCCAGGGGATCGCCCCGGCCAGGGGGTCTTGCAGGCTGCCCGTGTATCTTTGCTGGCAGGCGCCTCGCAGCCCAGGATGGTGGGTCCCGCTGGAGCAATAGGCAGGGCTGGGCACGGAGCAATCCTCCTTCGAGCTCTCGTAGTGATGGAGCTGCCTCTCAGGGGAAAACCCAGCATAGAGAGGGGACGGAGGGCAGCGCTGCAAGCCGGCAGCGCCTGCGTAACCGGGCTCACAGGGGACCTGGGGGCAGCTGGCCTTCGCCCCCTGCTCCTGCGCAGGGACCCTGGCCCGGCTGCGGCACTCGGAGTGGGCGCAGGGCCAGCAGCGCCCGGCGCCATGCAGGGACAGAGACAGAGCCGTGATCCTGTTGATGGCTCGCCGGAGCGTAGCAATTTTAGAAAGCCTTTTGCCACCGAGGTCATGTTTGAGGGCCAGCCGCAGGGCATTGAAGGCTTGGTTGTAGTCCAGGATCCTCTTGCGCTCTCTGACGTTGGCAGCCATCCTCCTGGCCTTGGAGCGCACCGGCCTGCTCCTCTTCCTCACCTTCATCCCTTCGGTGTCCCGCAGGCAGGCAGCTGCTTCCCTGCCCTGGGGGACCCACAGACCCTGCCCATAGCGTGCCTGGGGTGCGCCCCCCCCTTCCAGCTCCTCTTCTGAGCTGTCGGGCTCTGCCGCTGTGCCTTTCCCCATGGCTGCTCCGGACATGGCCGCAGTGAGGGGGAGCAGGAGAGGTGCTGCTGCGGTCCTGCCTCCTGTGAGGTGTGGGAGACACTCCTCCAGGGACACGCAGCCGCCTCTAAAAACCCCACCGGGGGCTCGTCACGTGGCTCCCTCCCGACCCTCCTCACCTGCCTGCAGGTGTGCTGCCTTGCGGAGA
The DNA here is from genome assembly GCF_047370975.1 of Nipponia nippon. Lineage (NCBI taxonomy): Eukaryota > Metazoa > Chordata > Aves > Pelecaniformes > Threskiornithidae > Nipponia > Nipponia nippon. The sequence goes on from NW_028262331.1 coordinate 6,832,073, forward strand.
GGCACAGGGTGAGCCCTGCCTGGCCTCTGCCCGCGGGGATGCTCCTGAGCACGGTGCCAGGCTGGAGTGTGGGGCACCAGGGCTGGTGTGCCCAGAGCGTGCGGTGGGATGCTCACAGGCCCCAGGGTGGAAGCACCTCTACCAAGCACACATTGAAGTGGTTGCTTCAGTTTCTGCTAAGAGTTTGGTCACTGCAAGAGTTCCTCGAGCTGCTCTGCCCTCTGCTATATTAGGCAGGCTGGCAGCTCAGCCCGGGCCAGGTCGTCCTTTGGTTTTATACAATGCCGGGGGGCAGAGCCCTCTGGGGCATCGCCACCCTGGCACGGGGCTCAGGCTCCACTCCCTGGTGCTGCAGCACTTCTGTTATTTCCCAGCTAGGGGAAACTGAGGCACAGAGTGATGAGGTTGCTGAGGAGAGCAGTGAGTCTTGTGGCTGGGCACAGGAGAAGACAAAATGACTCCTGCCCCAGGAACAGGGCTGGAGCACTGAGCTGCCTTTGAGACAGTGCTTTAGGGCTGCTCCATGCAGCTGCACCCTGGCGAGCCGGGAGCATCCGTGGGCATGGAGGTCAGTGGGTGCCTGGGCAGGAGCAGCCCCAGGAGCCAGCAGAGGAATGTGCAGGGCTTGGCACGCCTCTGCCCTGCGGAGCAGGAAGCAGGAATGTGGCAGGGGGGACTGGGGCAGGTGATAAAAGAGCTAAAGTGCTACCTGCCTCCAGAGCCTTCCTGTCCCTTCCCAGCAGCGTGGAGCCCGGGGGCAGAGCTGTCTGGGCTGGTGCTGCCCGACCTGCCCGGCACTTACTCTGGGGAAGACGATGCTGAAAGCAGCTCCTTGTTCCCTGCATCCCCAAGCCGGCAGGACAGAGGGACTTGCCAGGTGCAGCAGGTCTGGAGGCCATGGGGAGGGCCAGGTCCCCGTCCTCTGAGCAGTGTGGGGCCACCATGTGTGTTTGCCCATCATTTCATTAGCCAGCAGTCGCTAAACGCCTTCCTGTGCGAGGGGTAACGTGTTGAAAAATGGCCCAGCAGTGGGTCTGACAAATTGTTGGGGTGATTCGTGCAAAAGCAGAGCCCCCAGGAGAACGTGCCCCTTCCCTTGATCCATCCCTTCCTATCTGATTGTCCCGGATCACATTTGATCAATAGCCACAATTAGCGGGGGGCTATTTGTCTATTGCCCTTCTCCTCTCCTGGCTCTTTGAAGTCGGAGCTAATTTAGGTGCCTCTGCTCCAGGAACCCAATAAATCAGGAGCCGGGGCCTCAGGGAGAGGGGAGGACCAGGCAGCAGGACTTCAAAGGGAGATGAAGCTTGCAAATATTTTCGAGCACTCACCTGTGCTCACTATGGCCCTCTTGTTCTCCCCAGTGGCCTTCTGGCCGCCCAGTCTTGCTCTGCCCAGGAGCGGATGCTCCCCCAGCCACTGACTTACCCAGTGAGCTCAGCTCAGGAGAGAGGCTCTTCGGGATGCTTGAATGCCGGCAGGATGGGCATGCCAGGCCCACTTAGAGATATGCCTGTCCAAAACCCAGCTAAGCAGGATGGATCCCTGCCGCAGGGATGTTTTGGCTCATGTGGGAGGTCGGGAGGCGCAGTACGGAGCAGATGCAGAGGTGGCTGAGCTGGGCGCAGAGCTGTGTCCCAACCAGGGCAATGCTTGAGCAGCGACAGGGACAGAGGGTAGGCAGCAGCCCCGAGGTGCCCACCAGGCAGGGCAGAGCCCGCTGCCCCCATCCTGCCCACAGTCCCCGGGAGCTTGCTGGGGAGCGCTGCCGGGGGTTCCCAGCATCTTGGCTCTGGGCAGCCCTGGCCCTGCAGGGATCCAGCCCCAGCTCTCGGAAGCGGGCAAGGCCAGACTGTAAATCATGGGTCATTGGATGCCACCTGCCGCCTGTAATTAGTGCATCCCGCTGGGCCGTCCCCACCTTGTCCTGGATGCTTCCTACCTAGGTGCCCATTACAGGGTGGGAGGCCAGGAGGAACGCCCACCCTGGCCCTGCTCCCTCAGCTCCCGCTGATTTATCACCATGCGCTGGAGAGATTTATGGGCTGAGATGGGGAGCCAGAAATGTGTTGTAAGGCTCTGCTGGGCCCGTCTGCCTGACAGATGATGAAAGAGCTGTAATTATCCGTCGCCATGCATAAATCAGGCCACTAACAGCACCTTCCCCCTCCTCCCCAGCCTCCATGAAGGGGTTTGACCCCCCGAGGATACCCCACCTCTCCAGCATGTGTCACAGCAGACTGGGGCACTGCTGAGCGCAGGGCAGCTGCCCATCCTGGGCAGCACTGTCACAGCTCTCACAGGTCCCACAGCCCAAAAGTGTGTTTTGGGTGTCTTTGCCCCTAACACTGCTGCTGAGCAGGAGCTGCAGCTCCTCAAAGGGCCTGGGACTGGTTGCCCCCTGCCCACATCCATCCGGCACCCCCAAACCACTGCTGCTTCCAGGTGAGAGCTGCCAGGGCCATCTGAGAGCACAGCCCTCCCTGGGATGAAACCCCTATGGGGAGGTGAGGGGGCAGCCGACATGGGCTGGGGGGGGGCTGGCAGTGTCCCAGCACCATCCATCCTCCTCGGGAAGGCTGCACCGGGAGGCACGGCTGTGCCGGAGGGAGCCCACGGTGCCAAGGCATGAGAGCCAGGGACTGGCATGCAGGGAGGTGTCCACCTCTGCTCAGCCCCCTGCTCTTGGGTGGTGACGAGGGGAAGGAGGAGGCGGTTGTCGTAACATTGCCTGGGCCTCATGGGTAAATAAATGGGGTGCTTTGTTCCTGCTGGGGCACAGCCAGATGGCACAAGGGACGCTGGCCTGTGAGTCATCCACAGCCAGCCATCGTGCAGTACACGGGAGGAGGCAGGGGAAGGCAGCTCCCTGCGTCCGCGCTGCCTGCAGGATCCTGCCTCTCTGCCCCCGGCACCCTGTGAGGTCCTGTGTCCCAGCCCCTCGCATGGCACAAGGGAACCGTGGACCCTGCCCAGAGCGTGGGGTTGGGAAGCCCCATCCCGTGGGACGGGAGTGAGCCGGGGGGACATGAGCTGCCCTGGCAGCTTAAACACAGTGGGCACATGTGCCGAGGCACCGAGTGGGCAAAAAGCCTTATGTGGGCCTTTGTCGCCCACCACAGGAGTTTGTGCCTGCCCCTCCGTCTGGTGGGAATGGCCCATCCATCCTGAGGCAGACGGGGCAGGCAGAGCATCACCGGCCCGAGGATGAGGATGGCTGGGAGACGGGCAGAGCTCCATAGCAAAGGCCGGGGCGCGCCCTGGCTGGGGGCACAGCAGCTCGGTGGCACAGGAGCTACGCCGTGCCTTCAAGGCTCAGTTGTTCCTGGCTCGGGAACCGATTTCTTGCAGTGCGTGGGATTGTTTGTGTCATTAGCTGTCGCTTTGTTAACTGCTCTGACGCTGCCGGCACCAGACGCTTCCTCGCCTGCACGGCATCCTCCCGGCCCGCAGCTCCTCCGGGGGGACCCAGAGGTGGGGACGGAGGAGCCGAAGGTCGAAACAGCCGGGAATACAGCAGCCCCCCCCGCACCCCGCTCGGGCTCCGCGATCCATCCCGTATCAAGCCCGGGGCGCGCCTGCGGTGCTCCCCCGGGGAGCGAGCGGCGGAGCCGGCGGGCGCAGGTAACCCCGCCGCTGCCTTCCACCGGACCGGCGGCCGGAGCCGAGCCGGGGGGCGGTGGCAGCGCTGCTCCCCGCCCCGGCGGGGCCGTGCCGAGGCGGGGCGGGCCGGGGGCGGGCACCGACGTCAGGGCCCGCGGCGGCGGCGGGGGGCGGAAGGCGGCGGCGGTGCCGGTGCCGGGGGGGGGAAACTTCGGGCCGGGGCGGGGGATGGCGGCGGGCGAGGCGGCGGCGGGCGAGGCGGCCCGGGAGGACTTCGCACGGCACTGGCAAGCGGAGTTCCCGGGGGAACCGGCGCCCCGCATGGAGCTGGGCTCGGTACGGGCCATGGAGCGGGAGCTGGAGCGCTGCCGCCGCCACCTGCGCCGCCTGCAGCGGGCGCTGGCCGAGGAACGCTTCAAGGTGGGCTACCTGGAGGCGGCGCTGGCCCGAGCCCCCCCGCCGCCGCCGCTGCCCGCCGCCCCCCGCCCGCCGCCGAGCCCCGCCGGCGGCCCCGCGGGCAGCTCCCCGGAGGGAGGCAGCGGCGGCAGCTCCGACGCGGAGGACGCCTCCTCGGCAGGTGGGTGCCGCGGGGGGCCCCGGGCCAGGGCACGGCCGAGGGGGGGGCCGTACCCACCCTGCGTCCCAGGGCATCCCGCGCCGGGGACGAGGGTGTCCCCCAGCCCCTCTGCCATCCCCGTCGCACGGTCAAGGGCATCCTGGGCCGCCGCGAGCCCGAGGGCATCGCCAGCCCCCGTGCTGTCCATCCTGAGGTCCCCTGCCGTACCCACGGCACAGTCAAGGGCACCCCGTGCCGCTCCATCCCCGCGTCCCCATGCCGTGCCATGCCACTGCTGAGGCCGTCCCAAGCCCTTGTGCTGTCCCTGTCACACAGATGATGAACCCTGTGCTGTGGCACGGCAGAGGATCTGACGGTCTCCCCAGGCTGTCCCTGTCACACAGCCGGGGCACCCCATGCCATCACATGGCTGAGGCCGCCTCAAGCCCTCATGCCATCCCTATCAAACAGCTAATGCCAAGCCCAGCCCTTGTGCTGTCCCTATCCCACCACTAAGGCCACCCCAAGCCCCTGTCTTGTCCCTGTCCCACATCTGAGGGTGTCCTATGCCAAGGCCCCATCCTCGGGCATGCGAGGAGGGAGGGTGGCTGGCTGGTCCCCTGCAGCTGGCTCTTGGCGATGTGCCGCTGCACCAGGAGCCACCTCTGGGGCTGGGACACTGCAGGAGAGTCACTTCCTCCAGGTGCGACCCGGCTCACGGGGACACCTCTGCTCGGGTGACATCCTGTGATCTCCCTTGGGGAAGTCCTGGGGCCGCTAAAGCAGAAGCGTGCTGGGGTGGCGAGGTGTCCCCGGGGCGTTTCTCTGGGCGGACTGGGGATGATGTTATTTTGCAAGTGACTGGCTGTTTCGTGGCACTGAAGGCGCAGCCAGCTAGCACCGCCACCCGTCACTCTGTCCTACTTCCAGCGACCTGGAAGTTGTTATTGCATCAGCTTTAATCCCGGTTCAAACGCAGTCCTGACAGCTAGGGAATGTCACTTTTTATGTTGCTAATTCTGCAGCTGACTTGAGTTAATTTTATTGTTGCTTCATTGTTTGGGGTGGTGGTTTTTCCCCAAGGCTGTATTGTGCTGGTTTAATATTGCCTGGGTAGCAAGCACTCTGATGTTGAACCGTGCTTAATATTTAGCATAATGTATATTTATTGCAGTAATCTACAGGGCCAGAGAACAGCTCGGTTTCCATTTCACCTCCTGAGCTGTCGGGAGGTGAAACGTCCAAAGTACATGGCTGCTGTCGGCGTTGTCTCTGTACTGTGCCGGGCTCGGTCACACGTGCGTTGCCTCTCCCTGATGACTGGGGACCGGTCACGGGAGCCTGCTCCCAGCCCTGCGGCGAGGACCGAGGGCATTGAGTGTGCTGCCTTCAGAGAGCCGCCCCAAGCCCTTCCTCCTCCAGCTCCCTGTCAGTGGGCACTGGTTGTAGTTTTTGGAGAGCTGCTCAGCAGCCAAGGGGACATGAGTGCGTCGGAGCGACCAGGCGCAAATCCTTCTGATTTACACTCAGATCCTGCATTTTATTTCTATCTGGGTAATCCTTCTGAATGTTTCCGAACACCCAGGACTGTGCAATGCTGCTCTCAGGCTGGGGTGGGTGTTGCTAAAGGGCCTTCCCTGGAGCACAGTGTAAGGAATAGGTCTCTGAGCCCCTGAGGGTCCTGGCTTCGTAACCCGGAAGGGTCCTCCAGCCCTGCACCGCCCTTCGAGGCAGCTGGACCAAGACCTTTGCAGCCACTTGGGGTGAGTCTTTGGGCAAGACCTTGAAATCCAAGGTTACGTCTGCTGTGATTAACTGTGGCCTCCTCCTCCCCCAAAGGGGTCTCCATCACGGTCCCCAGCTCCTGCATTCATCTGAGGAGGCAGCATCCCCTCCACCAAGCGCCCAGCTCCTCGCCCCACAGCACGGCCGGGCTCTGTGCAGAGGTCGGCTGATGATGAGCTCTCCCCAGCCTTGTCCCGAGCCTTTCCCGAGCATCAGCACTTTTCTTTGTTGCGCGTTATAAGGGCGCCTGTGTGCACTGACGGCGCTGACATTTAAAAGCACAATTTGAGAGTACAGTAAAATGCGTGCAGTCGTTGCCTGGATCCTCCTTTCTCTGGACAGTTGGTTAACTTAGTGCTCCCGTTGTTTTCTTCTCACTTCTCTTTATTTTTCAGATATAATTAAAAATTCCTGATTGAGGTGCTGTTTGCTTCTCCTGCCAGCAGTCCGGGTGGTAACTCAGCTAGTGCTGCTCTGCCTGGGGTCCCGCAGTATTTTAATGTGAATTTTGGAGCTTAACAGTGCTGCGGCTGTGGCTGAATGCAGTCGGTCCCCAGCCATTTCACTGTAACCTATGGCAGCACTATCTGGACAGCAAGTGAAGGAGCGTTGAATATAGTCTTTATGGGAATTACTGGGGAAAGACAGTGGTTTCCTCTAAGTAGCTTGTGGTTAATCTCCTTTTAAGCGAGGAAATCTGCAAGATGCCCCTGTTTGCAGCTATTGCATGAGAGCAGTGCGTGTGACAGCCAGATACATGATCCTGGCATCTGAGATAACGCCTGTGCCAGCTCACCCGGGACCGACAAAATCTGAGCGTCAGCGAGCAGATGGCTAAAGACGACGCGTGGAAAGGACTAAAATTCCCTTCATCTCGGCCATCACCTGTCCCTGTGGCTAAACATGCAGCTGGCCTCACAGCTGAGTATGCGCAGTGCCGGGAGGTGGTCGGGGTGTGCCGGGGCGTGACGGTGCTTCAGCTGGGTGCTGCCTCCATCACCTCCCTCTTGCCGCAGCATGAGTCTGGGGCGAAGGGTCCGGTGCTGTGGGTTGGTACCCACGAGGAGAGTGAGCTGAGCGGGTGGGAGGTGACTGTGCCGGTTACTGAGAGGAGGGATGCAGCAACGCTCACTGGGAGATGCTTTGTGCCCGGCAGCTGGGTAGCACGCACAGAGGTGGAACAAACTCGGTGCTGGGTTTCCCTGCTTTGCCCTTGGGAAGCTGAGAAAGAGGCTGGCTTTGCTGCGGAGCTGGGATGCTGCAGGTGCTCCTGTCCTGCTGTTCTGAGCCACCCATGGACACTGCTGGTTCCTCATCCCTTTCTTGGAAAAGCCCCTAAAACCCCAGCAAAAGGAGAATGGAAAATAGTGAGCAAAGTCCAGAGTTTATCCCGGTGCATCTCTCTCTGTCTGGGGTAGGTCGCACCGTGCAAGAGGCGAAGGAGCGGGGATCCTGCAGCACCCAGGAAGGCGAAGTGTTGCCTTGGCTGCGCTTACATTTCCCCTCCTGTAGCTCCAGGAGGGATCTTGAAGCCGGTGCTGAGCCGGGGAGGTGCATGGTGGGAGTTGTCCCTCCTCAAGAGCCGATTTACCACCTCTGTGTCCTCTTTTTTTTTTTCCTAGTTTTTACTTAATTTTTTTCCCCACCACTGTTGGAACGCGTTTGTTTGGCTCTGAAGATGCTGAAAGTTCCTCTTCTGGCTGGGGAAGGCCAGGCAGAGTCACTGTGTTTAATTTTAACTGCTTAGGCAAGGACAAAACCGCAGTGCGTGCATGTGTGTGTTTGTGCTTGCCTGCTGGGGCCCTTTGAACTGTCTCCATCTGCTCTGGGGCCCGGCAGTGTTTTGGGAGGTGACATTTCTCCATGAACCCCCTGATGGCAGTGTGACAACAACCCCTGCGTGACGTGGGGCTGCCTCCCCTGAGAGCAGTGCTGCCTGAGCCGAGGTCTGAAGGGTTAACGCTGGGGCAGGTTGACACTGTTAAAATCATAAATAAATGCAAAAGTTCATGAGGTTCAAAAGCCTTTGAGTAGAACAGTTGCTGTTTGAAAACATGGCTTTTAAATGAGAGCAGTAAGTGCTGGTTGTTGCAGTAACTTCCCTGTGATGGGCAAATAGTGGAGGGCTTGTAAAGGAGCTGGAAGAGCAAAGGGGAAACCTCGGACCAGCTCTGCCTCCGGGCACCACTGGGATCTCTGCTCCAGGACAGAGCCGCAGCGGCCACAGCATCTGCGGGGTGGAGAAATGGCCCTTCCATGAGCTGGGACCCTGCGAATGCCGAGCAGGGTGGATGCGTGCTGGGAACTGGGGCACGTCTGTGCTTCTGGCAAGCTGTCGTGGCTGGGTCTGGCTTTCACCTGGCCGGCTCCTCTCTGCCATCAGCTCTCACATCAGCTAAGCACGGTTGCAGTGGGAATCTGGCTGCTGCTCAGCATCGCAAACCTGCATCTCCTCTGAACCAGATCCCCAAAATTGGTGTGAGCGTTCCCAGGGCGGCTTCCTCCTCTCCCCCGGCACAGATGCTGACACCTCACCCGCAGGAGGTGGGTCTGGCTGCAGCATCCCTGCGCGTCCCTGTGTGCTGTCAGCTGAGCATGGTCCCACTGGCTGGGTATTTGTCTGTGGGGGTATTTTCCCCCCAGTATTTGGGGCAGAGACGATGCTGAGCTCCCCCAGCTCAGCAGCATTCAGGCGGTGCAGCGCTGGGCTGCACGGCCTGCCCCAGAGCCCTGCAGAAGGGAAGGAGGGGACGCAGTTCCCCTTCCAGTGCCAGTGGTGTTGTGGGATGTACCCACCGAGGGGGCAAGCACTTCAGCTCGGAGGTGGCCTCCTGGCCCCCTCGGGCTTGGTGCAGCAGTGGCTGGTTGTGGGGTGGTCGGTGGTCCCCATGTAGGAGCAGCAGCAGCAGCAGGGCATGCAAGAAACCCTCATTAGGTGGCTGGCTACAGCCAGAAGTGCCCTGCAGGGCCTGAATACATTTGCATTGTAAGTCTATTGAAACCTGGTTTGGTTTGTTTTGTTTTTTTTCCCTGGAAAGACACTTCTGTGCAGCAGGGCTCTTTGTTTGGGTGGTTCCTCCCCTCCTGCCCGGCGTGGCCAGCGATGCTGCCAGTTGGGATCCCAGCGGATGGCTCTGCTCTGTCTTCTGCTGGCTGCTGCAGCCAACCCTGCAGCAGCGAACGGAGGGAGACACTTTCCCCCGTGCTTGCGGGGGATTAATATTCCCTTGGGTTAGAGAGGGCAGCCTGGTTTAGCCAAGGCAGCTCACTGAAGTGTGCATCCATCCCGGGAAAATGGCACCTCTGCACCTGGTTCATGGCATTGCTGGGTTTGTCCTCCCACTGGGGCTGGCCGGAGCAGCCACCGGGATTCTGGCTGGGGCTGAGCAGCCAGAGGGAGAACACTGATCTCACTGCATCCCCAAGAAACATCTACAAATAGACTTGGCTTTCCCACCTCTAGTTACTTTATCAGTGTTTGCTAAGCAGGATAATTTGCATATGTAAATCAGTAGCAGCAACACTTCTTGGCTCTCTTGGCTGTCGTTGGGGAGTGGAGCCTGGCCAGCCCAAGCAGAATCGCAAAGGATGTCCTGCAGATCTGACTTGAGATAAGTCCCAGCTGAACTTTGGTTCAGGGATTGTTTGAAGCTCTGGCAGATAGGGAGACCTTTGTGCTTGGACAGGGGCTTTCTGCCATGGGCGGTTTTCATTCTGACGCTGCCAACGAACGCCCCTTCACCCCTTCCCTCTCCTTTGCAGGTTCTGTGGCAGGAAGCAAACCTGGCCGAGCCATCTCGTCAGCGCTGGCACAGGGGCCGGGTGCGAGAGGAGCAGCCTGGGGCTGCAGCACTGGTAGATACAGCTGCGATCTCCTCCCTCTCAGCAGAGCGATGCAACGTGATAGCTAGGCCAGACCTTCATCTGATATTAGAGGCTTTTTCCTGTGAGCAGCCCCCACCGTTCTTTCCTTCTCTGTCTGGTATTTTGCGAGGCTAAGGGCTCTGCTGCTGTGGCTGGGTCTCTGCCTTCTTCCCCACACTTGCTGGGGGGACCTACCCAGCTCTGGTGCCCTGCTTGGCTCCCCAAGGGCAGGAGGCTCTGAGCGGCTGCCCTGCGCTCTGGGCACCTCTCAGCTGTGCCCTGAGGCTGCGAGCGGAGCTTGGGGTTGATGCAGCACAGACCTCGGAGTTTCCGTCCTGCAGGAGAGTGATACTGGGGGAAAAGTTTAATGCTGAGTTGGACTGAGGAGCAGCATGTTCAGGACACACAGCGGGAAGGATCTGCTGCGCTCCTTGGCTGGGAGGGTGGAAACATTTTCATTTATTCCTCTTTTCCCCCTCTGCAACCTCTGGCAAGGGAATAGCTGCTGCTCTGCACCAGCGAGGGTCAGCCCAGACCTCCTGGAGAGCCCATCAGAGTGGGCACTGGAGGAGCTCGGAAAGCTGGGCTCTCGGCTGGCATCTCCCACCGCAGCCCTGGGCTCTGCTGCTCTGGCTGTGTCCCAGCAGCCCTGGCTGTGTCCCTGCCATGGCTCCAGGACATCTAGGCTTCACCTCTCCCAACCAAAGGACTCTGGCTGCTCTTAGTCCTTGTCTACCGCTGCCACTTGCATGGTGCTCCCCAACCATCCTCTCTTCCGTTCTTCCTCCAGAAAAACACCCCCTTTGCCCCAGTCTGGTGTTGGAGGTGCAGGTGGCTCCGGAGCTGCTCTCTGGTTGCTGCCAGCCCCGGGTGCCCACCGCCAGCCCCAACCCGGCCTCAGGCGAGCACTACTGAGGTTCCTGTGGCTGTGGCTGGAGGAGCCTCTTGCACAAGAGTCCAGAAATAGCGATGCATGGGCTGGCAGGCAGGGGCTGGGCAGATGCCAGGCAGACAGACAGACACCAGGCAGGCTGCATAGGGCCGGCTAGTGGCGAGGAGGCACCGCAGGACTCGGCTTTTGGCTCTTGCAGCAAGGATGCTCCCAGCTGGAGCTGTGCTGCAGTCAGAGCTGGAGGTGGTTGGGGGGGTTGAGAATGTGGTTGACAGCGTCTCCTCACTCAGGACTGGTCTGTGTCATCATGGCGTGATGGGTGTCTGGGTGTGGGTGGGTGCTCCCCTCAGCCCCAGGGAGAGGACAGAGGTTTAGCTGCTTTGCAGGTTTTGAAGTTTTGTTGTTGTTGCTTTTGCAAAGGTGAAAAGAGCACAAAAAAACAAAGTAAAAATAAAGCCCAGCAGTTTGGTTGGGGCTGTTTTGTCCCGGCTGTGCAAGGGCGCCTGCCTGGGTTGGTGTGTGCAACCAGATAAGGCCCGTCGGGTGCAGCACGGAGGTGACTCTGCTTTGGGCATCTTGGTGTATGGGGAGGCTTTCTGGGACACCCGCCTGGCCGGGCTCTGGGGCACTTGGCTGCCTGGTCCTCCTGTGCCGTGGTACTGCCAGGGCCTGCTGCGCGGTGTCACGCCAGGGGTGGCCAGCTGGTGGAGGGGTCCCAGGGGTCTGGTGGCCCACGGGCAGTTTGTCTGAGTGTTCAGTTGGATGAAGAGGAAGATGTGCAAATGGGGGTTTGCACCGTGACGTGGAGAGGCTGGTGCCATGGGTAGGAGAGGCCAGGAAGCGTGTCTGGCCAGGGGGAGCATGTGGAAAAACCCCTGCGTGCGTGCAGAGAGCCGTGCATGGAAAATCAGCTACCCCGGGAGGCTGTGGGCTGCCTGCTGCTCCCATGTCTCTGCAGCCACCGTGCTGGATGGGGAGCTGCTCCACCTTGTGCTGCTGTTGCTGCTGCTACTACTGCTGCTGCTGCTGTGGTGCTCCCTGAGGTGCGATTGGAGTGCGGTTTCCTGCTGTGAATGGGGTTGATGTGCTCAGCCGAACTGCTGTCGCCTTCCTGGCAGCTCCCTGCGCTGGGCAGCAGGGCCTCATGCTGCAGGGTGCTGTGGGGGCCCAGGGTTTGGCTGTGGAGGATGGAGGGGACTCTCCATCAGGACCTGTAAGGGATGGAGCGGGGACAGGCTGTGGTACTGAGCCGGAGCCTGGGCAGGAGCAAATGGGGAAGTTGGTGGGGGACAGAGAGCAGCCAACGTGTCCCACCGTGCCTGTGCTGTCACCCTTGGGCAGGGCTGGCACCACCCGCACTAACAGCTGGGGGACAAGGCGCTTTGGCACTGGGCAGTGCAGGGGTGGTGGTGGTGCCCAGCAGCATCTCATGAGGCAGTTGGTGGGGTGTGCTCAGCTCCCCGAAATATCCAGGAGCAGGGTGGGCGAGGGGTGGGAAATGGCAGCTGTGGGGCTGTATCCTGTGCCACTGACTCAGCGCCCGAGACACACAGCCCGTGGGGGCGGTAGGCTGTGGGTGTGGGTCCTCACCATGCTGGGGCTGGATACAGCCCCCCGGGATGGCAGGGCTGTGCCAGGGGCAGCAGTGGCTCTTCACCCTGGATGCCAGGTGCCAGTGGCTCCATGTGCCCCAGCCATGCCGAACCACAGCCTTGGCATTGCTGCGCTCCCTCAAACCATATCGGCTGCGTCTGAGCCTGGTGTGGACATCCTTGGGAATGGGGATCAGGTGGTGGAAGTGCCTTGGCAGGGTCCCCTCAGGTTTCCCAGCCGGGGTGGTTGTCGATGCCACCCGCGTCCTGGCACTTCACACTCCGGTGGCTCTGCCTTCCCCTTGTGCCTGGCAGAGCATTATCCCTCCTGCTCGGTTCCCATCTGGCCCTGGCGCCTGGTCCAGGCCCTTCCCCACACAGCTGAGCCCGCGGGCAGGATGCGACCGAGGGCACCGGCGGGGGATGCTGCCCGCACCCCCGGGATGGGGGCAGCGGTGCCAGCACAGGCTGAACGAGGGCAACCTCTGCACTTGAACGCTTGGCTGGCGCCCTGACATATTGGGGTTGATGACTCTGGCAATTTAGATTTCCTTTGGCTACTTGCAGCTGTGGAGGGTGGTTTAACTCCTGCCTGCCTGCGCCCTGTTCTGCCAACCTTGGCTGTACGGGGCAGGGCAGCTCCTGGCTCCTGGGGGTCCTGGTTCCTTCTGCGGTTGCCAGAGCCAGGGGGAGCGGGGCCAGGAGGAGCCTGTGTCCTTCAGGTGTAGTGGTTTGAGGGGCTGGTGAGATTTTTCTGGGGAGGGGGCACAGCATCCCTGGGTCATAGGGAAGGGATAAGGCCATGATGGAAAGGGTGATGGAGCCAGGCTCTCCCTTTCCCCCCACCCTCCTTGGGGTGGCCTGGGGGGCAGCCGCATGCCCCTGTGCCACCGCCGTCTCCTCCTCCCTGGTCCCCAGACCCCTGCGGAGGGTCGGTGTGGCTGCATGCGGGGGGATGCTGAGCTCAGCTCCCCCCGGCAAGGCAGGGGCGGGAGGCGGGACGCGCTGCCATTGCCAGGCAGCACCTCCTTCCCTGGGCACCCCTGGCAGAAGAGTCGCCGTGTGCCCGGGCAGGCGGCCGTGCCCGGCTCTCCCATCCAGCCCCCGCCTGGGCCTGCGGCCCCCCGCCTCCCGCCCTCGCCCGCTGCCTTTGTTGTGAGATGAGAGCCGGCTGGCGAGGCTGAGAGCCGGCGCAGCCCTCCCGAGCATGGAGCCGCTGAGCCACCGCGGCCTGCCGCGCCTCTCCTGGATCGACACCCTCTACAGCAGTACGTGCCCTGGGCTGGGGGGCGGCGAGGGTGGCCGGGGTGGTGGGTCCCCCCTACCTGTTGTGTAACGCTGCATCGCACTGGGGAGGGATGCTGGGCGGCGATCCCGTGCTGGGGGGCTCCTGAGCTGAGTCAAGCCTGGGCAGGGGGCAGGCGATGCTGGCAGGGGGTTGTGCTCCCCTTCCTCAGCATCCCGCATGTCCCAGTGGTAGGGCAGCGCTGTCTGGAGTCGGTCCAGCATCCTCCAGGCTCCGGGGACCCACTGCCTGCTCTGGGGGAGATGCATGAGCAGGATGGGGAATGGTGGCCCCAGTACGGTGGGGCTCACTGGAGCCGGAGCAGCCTGACATCTGGTGCTGCGCACGGGGGTCCTTGGGGACACGGGTGCTTTCTGCATTGGGTCCCATCCCCGTCCCTCCATGGCCGTGGGAAGGCTCCTCTCCCCCAGCCGTGATTTTTGCGGTGAGCTCTGAGGCGCTGCGCCGAGGATGCTGTAGCAACGTGGTGTCAGTACCTGGGGGCTGGCAGCCGGCGGGGCCGGGGGCGTCCTGCAGCAGCCTGGGGTTGTGAACACCCCCCCCCCGCCCCCCCCATCCCATGGACAGGCAGCAGGGAGGAGCGAGCCCCGGTGCCGTGTTGGTCCTGGTCCCAGTCCCACGGCAGCTGTCTCAGCGGCAGCCAAGGGAGACAGGGACACGGCGAGGGGGATGGGGGGGCTCAGTCACGGGGTCCCGTTGTTCATTCTGGGGGAGTGTTGAGCTGCGTGGGCACCCCAGGGGTGGGTTTTGGGGTGTGGGGTTGAGCTCGGAGCCTGGTGTTTGTGGGGCAGCGAGGTTTGGTATGGGTGGGTGTGTGGGAAGATGGGATGCTCCAGAGAAGGGGACACAGTGCCCCCTGCATGGATCTGGCATCTGCCATGCCCTGGAGGGAGCAGGGGCTGTGGGGGGCACGTTGCAGATGGCTGACCCCCCAAGTTTTCTGGCCTGAAGCCTCTGACACCCATAGCCAGAGGCCGCATCCAGCAGCAGCAGTCCCGGGGTCTGGTGCATCTGTGCAGCTTGTGCAGGCGGCTGGGCTGGAGCCCAGAGGCCATGTCCAGCCCCAGCCTCTGTGCGCTCCTTCCCAGCCATGGCATCTCTGCAAAGCAATGGCTCTGCCATCCCAAATCCTCTTCCAGCCACCCTTGCCGTGGAGGAGAGAGGTGTGGGGGACGCTGCTCGCTGTGGTGTTCGTGTTTTGGGGGATGCGGGGCAGGGTCTGGCCTTCATCATGCCGGGGAAGGTGGCAGCGGCGCGGAGGAGATGCTGTTTGTGTTGAGCCACCCTTTGGAGGAGGCCCGCGGAGGCAGGTCCGAGGCCAGCTCACGCATCCGTGTTGTCATGGTGAATTTTCACCCAGGCACAGGGAAGCTGCAGTGTTTCCCCAAAACCTTGCAGGCTCCATGCAGATGTTGGGCTTCTCCTGGCAGTGGGATAGGACAGATGAGCGTCAGGGTGTGCTGGTGTGCTCCTGGGGTGCCGGGGAACAGCCTGCGCCTGGCTGGAGAGCGAAGACAATGCCACCCTGAGCTGCTGTGGCTGTGCTGTCACCTGCCCGGGCTGGGAAGGAGCTGGCTGCTGTCCTTGGCTGCACTTCCTCTTGGGGACCATTGCACCGGGATTAGCCTGGGCCAGACCTGGGAAGACATGGCAGAGTGGAAACATTATTTTCCTGGGTAAAATAATCCCCCATGGGGACACGTTCCTGGCCCCGTCACTCTCCTGGGGCTGCATGCCAGCCTGCAGGGCCCCTGCCCCAATGGGTGTTGGTGTTCTCTGGGTGCCAGCCTTTGGTGTGTTATGGGGCTGGATCCAGCTCAGGACTGTAGGGCTGGGGTGTCCTTGCCCCCCAAAGCGGCTCCCCTAGGCCAGGCTGCCTCCCTCCCATGCCTGGGGTGGAGCAGGAGGATTTCCACTGCTGCTAAAAAACGGGAGCAAAAATAGCGCTGGGTTTTGGCATGGGCACAGGAACAGGCTGCAGGGGCAATGCAGCTGCGGGGGAAAGAGGGAGGTGCTCGGTTTGGGCTGGCTGGGTGGCAGGAGCACCCCGCAGGCAGGGAGATGCAGGGCCGAGCCCCTCTGTGTCCCCTCGCCCAGCAATGTCCCCCTTGCCCATCCTGGCTGCTTGGTGGTGCTTGGTTCCCTCCCTGCAGCGGGTGCTGGGGAGGTCCCTCTGCCCGGCCTCCCCAGCTGAGAGCCCCATAAATACTGCATGGCTGCAGGTGGCACAGCTGGAGGCACAGCTGGAGCCATGGGGACATGGCTCCGTCCTCCCTCCTGCAGGCAGCGGAGAGTCCCTCTCCCTGGGTGTCTGTTGGGGCAATGCCTGTAGGTTTCGTCCCCAGCTCCAGTCTGGGACTGGGACATAGATCTGCTCCAACTGGGAGCAATGGCTGCATGAGCGCTGGGTCATTCCTGCGTCCCCACAGGCCAGTCCCTTCCCCTTCATGCTGTTCATGCCGCCTTCTTCCTTGTACTGCTGTGGGTGTCACCTCCCAGGGTCCCCAGCCACCTCATTAAAGCTGTGTTCCTCGTTACCTTGCCGCTGAGCCACCCCAGCCCAGGTTGCCAGGTTTCCCACAGTGCTGGTGCTGCTCTGGGTGCCCCCATTGCCCTCCCCGTGGTTAAGCCCGGAGCTGCAGACCTTGGCCTTGGTGGAGGGGAGGCAGTGGAGCCTGGCAGCCTCCGAGTTGGTGTGCCTGGTGGGGACCATCAACTTTGTCCCCTCTCTGCTGCCTTGGCTCCACCTTAGACCCTGCCTGATGGGGAAGGGTGCTTGGGCGAGAGGTTTGGGTTTCTCTGGGGCATCCCCAGCCCGGGGACAGTGCCCGGCTGGGTGGGCTCAGGGGAGCTGCGTGGGGTGGGTGTCCCGGGGAGATGGCCATCATGGGGGGACACCAACACTAAAGCACCTCATGCTGCTTCGGTCCTGGCTGGTGCTGGAGGCATCCCAGCTGGGACCCATCAAAGGCAGGAGAGATGAGGGACACCCCACCCCGAGGAGGCAGGATGAGTTAGAGCTAGGGATCCCCTTTCCCTGGAAGCTGAGGACTGGGGGGAGATACAGGCTCCCCCATCTCTGCCCATCCAGCTTTTTTATACCCAGTTAGCTCCTGGGTTAAATGGGGCTGCTGCGGCTTGGTGAGGACAGCACCCCAGCCTCTGAGGGATGGTTATTGGCTGCTAATTGTTAATGAGGCAAGGTCTGAGAGGCGCTGTGGCGCCCTGGCAGAGCTGGGATGCATCTGGTCCATGTCGGGGCTCTCCTCCATCCCACCCCCAGATGCTGGATGGGACCACCCATCCCTCCTCACCAGCATCAGCAGGGCTCCCAGACTGAGTGGGCTTCACAGCAGTCTTTGATTTAAAGATTTATCCACTTTAAATATGAAGCCGAATGCAATATTAATGTGCT
The DNA here is from genome assembly GCF_047370975.1 of Nipponia nippon. Taxonomy (NCBI): domain Eukaryota; kingdom Metazoa; phylum Chordata; class Aves; order Pelecaniformes; family Threskiornithidae; genus Nipponia; species Nipponia nippon. Next base: position 6,849,089 of record NW_028262331.1, read on the forward strand.
GAGTGGTGCTGGCGTGAGTCAGGGGAGTCCTTGGCCAGGGCAGTGGGGCCATGGGGATACGAAGTAGTGGCAGTGCAGGGTTTGGTCTGGGACAGCTACTCCAGCCCCACGCACCCAGTTTTGGCCAGGGTCTTCGCCAGGGTCTTGGCTGGGGTCCCCCCACTGCCTGCGGCCAGGGAGCCTGTGGGGATGGCCGTGGGGCTGCTGGCAGGGAGGGGAGCAAGGGGCCAATGTGGGGTTGGGTTGGGCAAGCCGTGCCCACCACCTCTTCGGCAGCTGCTGAAGGATTCTTGGCCCCAGGCCCTGGGCGGGGGGTGCCGGCTGCACCTCGCGGCCACCCCTGCCGCAGCCGGGTTCCCTTCCCCCTCCCCTTTGTCAGCATCTCGGGGCTGCTGCAGCCGCCTCTTCCCACTGCCACTGAGCCGCTGTCGTTTCCATGGTAACAGGTTAGGATGTACCCCGGTTCCCCCGCTGTGCCCTGGGGACCCGCCACAGACCTCAGACCCCCCCGCTCCCACTTGGGGCTCCGGCTCCCCGAAATGGCTTCTCCCAGGCCATGGGCAACGGAAGGGTTATGGGACAGTGTAGGGCATCCAAAAATGGGTCCTAGCCTGGTGTCACAGTGGCCTCATCCTGCGCTGGGGAAGGCAGACCCCTTCTACCCCCCCAGCATGGCCCGAGCCACCCACCCACCATGGAGCTGCTGCCATCCCCCTTCTTCCAGGGCAGGTGACAGTGTCCTCCATGCTGCAGACCCAGGCGTCCTGGCACCCATTCCCACGCTCTGAGGAGGATGGCCATGGGGAAGCAGGGAGGACGGTGGCTGTGGCTGCCAGCCCGGCTCCATCCCTCCTCAGGGATGGCACGGGGATGATGGCTGCCGGGCGGGCAGGACAGAGCCGCCTGCGTGGGGCCAGGGTGTCTGGCAGAGCAGCTGTCCTCACGCAGATGAGGCCTGCGGCCTCTCAATGCTGTTAATTATGCAAATATAGGGAAGTGTGTCGAGTGGAGGATGCCCTGTGGGTGGAGGATGCTGTGTGTGATGCCCTGCCTGCTCAGCTGGGCAGGCAGATAGCAGGCAGCTGAGGCTGGTGGAGCTGGGGTGGGCTGCGGGTGCAGGTGTGTGTGTCCGTGGGTGGCCCCACATATCGGACACAGGGTCAGTCACCCGCAGGTAACCGCAGGCTGGGGCGGTTGTGGTGTGCCATGCGGTGACCCTCGGCCGTGCTGCTGCCTGGATGCTCACCACCACCCTCTCTTCCCCTGGCAGACTTCAACTATGGTGCAGATGAGTACGACGCCGAGGGCAACGAGGAGCCCAAGGCACTGCCAGAGGGCTCGGAAACCATGCCCTACATCGACGAGTCGCCCACCATGTCCCCCCAGCTCAGCACCCGTGGCCAGGAGAGCGGGGACGGCGTCTCACCCACGCCCACCGATGGCCTCGGCACAGGGGTAGGTGCTCAGGACGTGGAGCTCTGTGCCGGATGCGGTTGAAGCCAGGGCTGGGGGTACCTGGCTCGATTGTTTCAGCGGTGTCGGTGGTGCTTTGGTGCTGCTGTGACCTGGTGGACTCCCCTGGCATGCCAAACCCTGCTGGCCGTGGCCCTCTGGGCTCCGGGGAGCAGCGCCCTGTTCAGCTGCTGTTTGTGAGGGTGCCACATCTGCGGGACGCGTTGCGTCCCTGCTCCGTCGTGCCACGCTGGTGGCAGAGCCAGGATGGCACGGGCCGGTGGGAGAGCGGGGTCCGGGTGCTGGAGCCCAGCCGGGTTTGCTGGGAGGCGTGGGGTCCGTGGGGTCCCCGGGGTCCCCTGCTCCGGGGAGCCCTCGGGGACAGGGCGCAGCCGCTCCGCCGGGCTGCCGGCTCCATCTAGCGGCACTTGGGGACGAGCCGCCAGCCGGGGAGGGACAACTTGTGTCCCCCCCCTCTTCTGGGGAACTTAGATTTAACCCTTCCTCTCCCTCCGCTCTTCCGAGAGCATCCTCGGGAAGCCCTTGGGGTTCATCCAGGATATTTCACAGGCGGGACCCTTGGAGAGCTGCGGGGCGGGAAACCAAAGGGAAAACAATGTTTTTCCAGAGTAAAAGTTTCCGTAAAGCCCGGGGGCGGTGAGGCCGCAGTCCCCGGGGAGATCGGGGCTGTCGTCCCGGGGTGCGCCCTGGACCGGTGGGCTCTGGGCAGGGCTCGGGGCTGGTGCGGGGCGCGACCCCCGGGGCTGGGGGCGCCCCCGGCGCCTGCTGCTGCCCCCGCTGCCGGGGTCCCGCAGCGGGCCGGGGGCTGGGGTTTGGCAGGGGGAGGAGGCCGGGCTGAAAAACATAAAGGTTTTTGTCGTGGAAAGAGTTAAGCCCTTAACCCGGATGCTGAGGCAGAGGAGGCGAGAGGTGTGGCTTCTTCCCCAGGGCTCGCTGCTGCGCAGCATCCTCCTCCCGGCACCCAGGGGAGGGAAGGAGGCAGGGCTGCCGGCCCTCTGCCACCCCGCTGCGCCGAGGACCCTGTCCCAGGGCTGGGTCCAAGCCACCCGGGCTCGGGGCCCCTTGTCCCCCCGCGGGACGTTGGGCACAGCCCTGCGAGCCCCAGCCCTGACACCCCGGTGCCGGGGTTTGGCGGTGGGGTTTGGCAATGGATGTGGTGTGGGCGATGGGCTCCGTCCCCGGGGGCCGGCGGGGATAGCGGAGGGTGGTCCTGGGGAAGCGGGGTTGAGGGGGAGACCGTGAGGGTGCTGGCAAAGCGGTGCCCCTGGGGGGCTGGTGGAGCGGGCTGGGACTGGGCGCAGGTGGTGAAGCCAGCTCGGCTGGCACTAAGGATTGGGAAGCATTGGAGCTCAGCACCGCTCTGCCTCCATCTCTTCATCTGCAGCTGCTTGTGCTGTGGCTTAGCAGAGGATCGTCTGAGTACCAGCATGTTTTATCCCTCTGTGTGTCTAGCCTAGCAATGGGCACATGCTCGTGTGCGGGTCCCACTGTGGCTGGTGGCATGGGGTGCTGCGCTCACCCCATTGCTCTTCTCCAGTGAGGCAGGACTGGTGTTGCTGCCTTTTGGAGGTGTCACATCCCAGCCTGGGGGCTAGAGGAGGTTTCTCGTGGAGCATCTCTTCTCGCAAGCTCCTGGGGCTGCTGTAACCGTGTCTGGGGCCATCTGGCCGCTGGGTGCAGACGTAGCTTGTCCCTCCCTCTCCTGCCTGGGAAACAAAAGCACCATGGTCATGGTGTGGGGTGGTGGCCCAGCCCCTGCTTGGGTGCTGCTGGGTTTGGCACTGCAGGTGGCTTTCCCCTGGGCAGGGAGTGTTCCCTACCCTGGGGACCCTGCCACAGCAGGCAGGGTCCTGGTGCCCTGGTACAGACCCCTCTTAGCAAAGGCCGGGCAAAGCCTGAGCTGCAGCACGGACACAGGGCTGGGCGCAGGCTCTGGAAAGTCCCTGTGTCTGTGTGTCCCTGCCCACTTCTCACAGCAGGAGTTTGTTCCAGGCTTGGATGGGCGCAGGGAGGAAAGCTGTCTCCTGCGGGCAGAGCACATGCAGCCGCTGGTTCCCCTTTTGCCACCGAGGAGTGGAGGGAAACTGCTGAAACAGCTCTTGCGTTAGCATCCCCTCCTCCAGCCCATTCTTGCCCCATTCGCCAGGGCCCACAATGTCCCTCACAGGCGTCACGCCACCGCTCGTGTCCCCGCTCCCCGGCGGCCTCAGGGTTGTGGTCGGGCTGGGGCAGCAGTGAGGTGCCAGTGCTGATCCCCATGGGATGCGGGGCAGATGCTGTGGGAAGGTGTGTGTCTCAGCTGTGTTGCCCTGCGGAGCTGCCAGGTCCCCTCTGGGGTGGGGGAGGGTCCGGGACCCTTCTGGGGGTGTGGGGCCAGGTCCTCTTATGGGACCTGATCCTGCTGCTGCCTTCCGAGGTCACTTCTTGCTGGTGGCAATCCCTGTGGTCCGTCTCTCTGCCTGGCCACGGGACACGGGGGGACCAGGGGGCCGTGGCAGGCAGGACGGGTGCTCTCCCCTTGCTGGCTGCTCTGCCTAGTGAGGGTGCGAAGTCCTGGTAGGGGTCAGGGGACCCCTCCCCATGGGTCTCACTGGGCACGCCGAGCTCTGCCAGCGTTGGGAGAGCCGGCTTGGGGAAGGCGGCTGCTGCGCCCCAGCCTTGACCACACGCCGCCAACGGAGCAGCCCCACCTCCAGCGCCAAGAGATGCATTTCCTGTAGCGAGCGCGCAGGGCGGAGCAGCGGGGCTGGCTGGGGCGCAGGGCGGCGGGCAGCGGCCCTCCACTGCCGGCGGCCCCCCAGGGGCTGAGCGGAGGCCAGGGGAGAGTCAGGCTGTCCCTCTTGTCCCACTGCTGGTGACCCCGGAGTTGCCGCTGCTGCCGCTGCTTCAAGGCGGTTGTACAGCCGCCCCAAGAGTGCCTGGTGCTGCAGCCGGGACGCCAGGGGCCGAGGGCCGGAGCTGGGGCAGGCGGGAGCACCGGGGATCCCATAATGGTTCCTTTCATCCCACGGCGGTGGCTGGTGTCCAGGGCTGAGTCAGGCTGGGCCGGTTTGGCCGCGTGAGCCCCTCGCCTGGAGCCTCGCGGGGTTCCCTCCGCCCCCCGCTGCCCGGCCAGCCATGGAGGAGGAAGAGGAGGCCATAGGGTACCTGGATAAAGTGCTGGAGGATGAAGATGACTCTGAGCCAGGAACCCCCACCAGCCCTGGGTCTCCGTTCTCGGCCGGCGAGAAGGTGGGCAGCAGGGGCAACCCCGCTCCCGTGCTGGGTGGTGGTGGGGGGAAAAGGGGCATCTTGCTGGTGCTGGTGATGCCCAGATCTCGGGGCAGCTCCTGGGTCGGTGTGGTGGGTGCTGGTGCGGAGTAGAGCTGGGGGGGCAGCGGGAGCATCACCACAGCCCCTGCGGCTGGGGGCACAGGGCTGCCCCACACATGGGGTGCAGAGGGCTCAGTGGGTGCTTGCGCAGAGCGGGGCGAGTACCCGGCCTTCCTCCCGTGGGGGAGTGGTGGCCACGCGTGCTGCTGGGGGGGTGCTGTGTGGCTCAGCAGAGCCGGCGCCGGATGCTCAGGAAGGGGCTGGACCACACTCTGCCACTGCCTCACCGCACAGCCACCAGCAACCCCTAAATGGCCCCAAACCCTGGTGCTGGGGGATGGCACTGGGGGGACCCCTGTGCTGGCAGGCACAGCCCAGCACCATTCTCTCGCCCGCCCTGCCAGGGGTGCCTGGGTGCCCCCAGAGGGCTGGCATGGGGCTAGAGGAGGGCTGGTCCCTGCTCTCCCTGGGGTCTCCTGCATGGAGTGGCTGCCAGACCCTGCTTTAGGGCTGCTGCTCTGGGTCACGGGGATCCAGCTGGCATCGTCCCCACGGGGCACTGCAGGCCCTGGGCACGGACGGGCCCCTTATCTGCCCAGCTCCTGCGCAGGGCCCAGGCAGGGGAAGCAGGAAGAGCCCATGACTAATCGGTGGCAAAGAGCCCACGAGCTCCCAGCGCACAAAACTGCCCCCCCCATCCAACCTCTGCTGCGCCAGTCACCGTGGCCTGGCCTTAATGGTGCAGCCTGGCGGGGAGCTGAGGGGTGGGCATCCCGGTCAGTGCAAGCAGCCCCCGGCGCCAGCTGGTGGATGCCGGCGCAGGATGGGGAGATGCTGATCTGCGGCTGTGCCCACCCTGGGGCCGTACACCCCTGGGTGGCTGCAGCAGCCAGGTACAATGGCCAGGGCTGGCAGGGTCAGGCAGTGCAGGCAGGGGCAAAACAGGACCAATATACCCCCAAACTGTCCCGAATGGCTCATTGACAAGAGCGACTGATGTCCCCATGGCTTTGCTTGGTCTGGGTCTGGGTGGCAAAGCCCAGCTCCTCACTGTGATTTTTAGGACAAACAGTGCTGTGGGGGAGGCCAGGGCACACCAGGCATCTGAGGCAGTCCAGGGGCCGGGGCATCCATGTCTGGGCACTGGCAGAGCCTCGCTGGGGGTCCCAGAGCCCACCAGCCCAGCTGAGCATTGCCTGTCTCCCTGCTGTGAGGGTTGTACTGCTGGAGCACCAGTGCTGCAGCAGACACGGGCATGGGCTGAGCCACCGGTGGCTGGAGCAGCAGCGGGGCCCCACACAGCCCGGGACCTGCCCCAGTGCCACCAGGCAGTGACCGCTGGGGTGGCACTTTCCTGGGAAAGCCTCAGCTGGGGAAAAGGATGGTGCTGGATCACGTGGCAGCACCATCCACCGCTGGGCATGATTTCACCGGGTGCCTCTAGACTCTGCCCCAGGAGAGTCCTGCCGTGCTGCACGCCACCCTGGAGTGCTGCCAGCAGCACTGGGCTCCTGGCCAGCTGGGAGCAGGGAGGGGGAGCAAAGCCAGCGCAGCCCGTGGCTTCCCAGCTGGCTCCAGCCTGGCTGTGCCGCCCAGCGGGCACATGCCTGGCCCTTGTCATGGAGCTTCCCTGATGCTGGCGGGGAGACATGCCCACACGGGGATCCTGGGGATGGGCTGGTGGGATGAGGGTTTTCCTCCTGTGCCAGTTGCTGGCTCAGCTGGGTTCCTTGCTGTGTTGCACAGGGCGAGCGAGATGCTGGCAAAGGCCTGGAGATGCGGAAGCTGGTGCTCTCTGGTTTCCTGGCCAGCGAGGAGATCTACATCAACCAGCTGGAGGCCCTCTTGTTGGTGAGCACAGCCCCCAGGCCAGGCACCCCCTGCAGGGACGTCCCCCAGCAGGGATGGGTGGGTGGGTGGATGGACAGATGGATGGATGGATGGATGGATGGATGGATGGATGAGGTAATTTCTTCCTGGACAGCCTCCCCCAGGCAGGTCTGGTCTGGGTGCTACCTGGGCAGGAATAAAGCTGCAGGAGCCATGCCAGAGCCAGCCTTGTTGTGGTCTGGCTGCCCCTGTCTCGCTTCCCCCTGCTGCCAGCGTGCCTGGCAGGGAGGTATTTATAGCCCAGCTTCCTCTTGTGGACTCTCTGGCCCTCGTGGCGGAGACGCTGTTGCATAACACAGGGGTCACCACTGCCACGGACGGGGAAGTCTGCGGGGATGCACAAGCCAGGAGCAGCCCCTCGGTCCAGCTGCCAGCCGGGATCCATCCCAGGTGGCCCTCGCTGCCAGCTCAGATCCCCCTTGTCCCCAGCATCCCTGGGCTCCTGCACCAACAGCGTTAGCGTGGCTGCAGAGGATGTGGCCATCGCTGCCCGTGGTGCGGTGGCAGGGCTGGGCAGGGTTGCCTGCGGGGTGTGGGTCTGGGCTGCCATGAGCCACGGTGTGGGGCTGGAGGAGTCTCAGGGTCGCTTCTCCTCCCAGCCCTCATCTCAAATGCTCTCCCTTCTCCTTTGGCAGCCTATGAAGCCACTGAAGGCCACGGCCACTACGTCGCAGCCAGTCCTCACTCTCCAGCAAATCGAGACCATTTTCTACAAGATCCAGGATATCTACGAGATCCACAAGGAGTTCTATGACAGTCTGTGCCCAAAGGTGCAGCAGTGGGACAGCAACATCACCATGGGCCACCTCTTCCAGAAGCTGGTACGCTCCTTCCACAGGGCTTACTCTGCTTGGAAGAGGAAGAGGGCTGGGGAGATGGAGCACCGTGCTGTGGGGCTCAGCCCCACGGCGTGGCTCAGCTCACGCCCTGCCACATGCTCACTGGTGGCCGTGGGACTTCTTGCATCCCTCCCTGCAGCAGCCGCCGCTGCCTGCCCAAGCCCACCAATCCCAGGATGGGAGTTAGTGCAGCCTCCGTGCCCCTTGCTGCAGCAGGGATGCCCACAGCTGGTGGGTCCTGGGTGCAACTGTGGCAGGGTTTTGGCTGCAGGTGCATGGTGTGGCTTTGCCATGTGGTCTGGCTTTGCCGCAGGGCTGGCAGGAGCCCGGGCATGCGGGTGACCCTCTGGGGAGAGGCAGGGAGTTGCTGCCTCTTTGCCCCCAGCTGCCTGCGGGTGCTGTGGTGATGGCTCCCCGGGGTCATGCTCCAGGTCCTGCCACTGCTGCTTCGGACTTGTGATGGGAGCACAGGCTGTGCCTGCAGGTGTCGTGGCGGTGGCCATGCCGGGGAGGGGAAGAGGAGAAGGCAGGTTGAAGGGTGCTGGGAAGTGGCTGTAGCTTCAGCCTCCACTGTCCAGGCACCCATTGGCTTTCCACTGGATTTCAGAGGGTTGTGGGGGCACAGGGCTGGGCTGGAGCCCCACCATCCTGCCCCAGGCAAGGGCTTTCCCTGCAGGGCCAAGCATGCAGCCCTTGAGCTGGCTATGGTCTGGCAGGGTGTCCTGCCGGGAGGGGACAGCTCTGTGCAGTGTCCCCTTGGTGGCTGCCTGGCCCCTTGTGCTGTGGGGGGGCTTCAGCATCCTGCTGGGTGCCCAGCTAACCCCCACTCCCTGCAGGCCAGCCAGCTGGGGGTCTACAAGGCCTTTGTGGATAACTACAAAATCGCGCTGGAGACCGCAGAGAAGTGCAGCCAGAGCAACTACCAGTTCCAGAAGATCTCTGAGGTAAGCTGGACCGGGGCTGTGCAGGGGGGACGGGGCTGCCACGGCTGGGCTGTCCCGGTGCAGGACAGAGAACACCGTCCCTGTGGCCAAGCCAACTGTGTGCGCCCCATGGAGATGCCCTCCCTGCCCTGGGGACTCTTGGGGACCGTCTCCAGAGGGTCATGGCTTCTGGGTGTTGTGGGGGTTTGCCCCCTGTCTCATGCAAGCTCAGGTCGGGCTCAGCTCTTGCTACTGTCATTTTTGGGATGCTGGGGCAGCCCACACCCACTCAGTCCATCCAGTGAGTGTGGGTGCTGGGTACCTGTGGCTCATCTCTTGCTGGCTGCATCTCCATGCCTGGCTCCCCTATAGAAATGGGGAGCTCCGTGGCCGCAGCCCGGCTCCCCGCTCCCTCCAGCCCCTCCGCAGTAGGGCTGTTCAGCTTGGTGGGACCAGCAGCCTCCCCACGCCAGCTGTGGGTGCCCTGCTCAGGGGAGGCTCATGGGGCACGTGGGGGCTGCCCTGTGGGTCCACCATGTCCCAGCCACTGGGTGCAGCCAGGGCTGTTCCCGGCCAGGCAGCGTCCCGTACAGTCCACACCTCCACCCCAGCACCCCTGTGTGGCCTCCAGCATGGCCAGGCTGGGGCTGGGGGGAGATATCAGAGTGCAGGAAGGGTGGGGGGCACCCCATGACCTTGAGCAATGACCTTCCCTCCCCCGAGCCCCCCATGGGCTGCTCTGATGGGCCTTTCCCTCCCTAGGAGCTGAAGGTGAAGGGCCCCAAGGACTCGAAGGAGAGCCACACGTCCGTCACCATGGAGGGTACGGCAGGCACGGGCATGGGGAGGGGGACGCAGCCTTTTGTCTGCATGCGGGACTGGTGCGGATTAATTACTGAGCAGCTCCCGCGAGTGGAGCCCTTTGTGTTGCCGTGTGCGGAGCTGGCAAGGATGAAGGGGAACGCAGCTCTTTAGGATGCTGGGGGCGTGCGGCAGCCCCCCACCCCCTGCCCACCCCCTCCTCCCCGCCCGCCGGCTGCGCTGAGAGCCATGCTGAGGGGCCGATGCCGTGCTGCAGCCGGGCTGAGCTGCCGCGGGGCGGCAGAGATGGCTGCGCGGAGACGGGGCTGCCATGGAAATCCTTGTCGTCGTCCGGCTCTGCTGTAACTGCACCTACGGTGAGGTGGGGTGGTGCGGCTCCGAATTCGGGTGCTGACGGGGAGCGATGCTGTGGGGACGCTGGCCTGGGGCTGGCTGTCCTTGCCTGGGGGTGGAGGCTGCGTTGTGCTCTGCAGCCTGAAGTTGGGAGCGTCTTTGTTCCAGGCTCTATTGAATCATCTTGGCTCCGGCACATGTGGCCACACGCTCGCCTTCCCCACCGGGCAGGGGCTCGTGCCAGTGGCGGGACAGCGAGGGCCTGGGGCGGGCGGGGGATCCCTCTCTGCCTGGGCTGTGCCGCGGGGAGGGCGATGGGGTCCCTGTTTGCTTGCTGGAGGCTATGAGCGTCGTGAGGCTGGAACGCCCATCTCTCCGCAGCTGGGGAAGAGAGGTACGGGGCATCCCTGCCTGCTGGTGCCTGGACCCATGCTGCCCACATATGGGTCTCGGGCTGGCGGGATGGTGCCGACGAGGAGCCCTGTGCTCCTCCCTTGTGCCGGAACTGCCCTTCCCAGGGCTTCCCTGTGCTTTGCGTGTGCCTGTAGCGATGAGGGTCCATCCTCCCTGTGGATCCAGGGCGGGGAGCGGGGGGAACACCCTGCCTGCCCCCTCCGTCCCAGAGCAGGGCTCTCACTGGCTGCTGCAGGAAGCAGGGCTCCGGTTTTACCTGCTGGCGTGGAGTCGGGGGGGATGCAGCCTCCGGTTCGGGGTACAGCCCCACATCCTCACCTCCCGAGCAGAGACCCCTCTCTCAGGACCGGGTGCCACGAGGCAGCACCCTCTGGGGGAGACGGGATGGGAGCCCCCCACGGCTCATAGCGCAGGGTGGGGCAAGCGGCACCTTTCCCTCCTCTCCCCCAGCCCGAAGCCGAGCCCTGCTTGGCCCCAGCAGTTTGGGGAAGTCGTCTGAAGCAAAGGGGAAACCCAGAGGCATCAGCCTGGGTGTAAGCAGCCCTGGGAGGCATGCGAGCGGACTGGTGCGGGGAGCAGCACCATAGATGTGCTCTGTGCCTTCGCCGACCCAAAGAGCTGGGGAGGAGGAGGAGGGTCTGGCTGTTTGGGGTGAAACGTGCCTCTGAAGAGCCCCCGGGGTCAGTTTCCCACTGGGAGGGTGCGCAGCAGGCGAAAGGGGGTGTCTGTGCCTTGTGTGTGGGGCAGCTCGGCCCCCCTGCCCCGGCCAGAGCTGCAGATGCAGGGATGGGGGGGTGCAGGGAGGGGACACAGGGCAGCGGCATTGGGACGATGCCTCAGCCCCTGGGGTCTCTGTAGGTGGGGGTTTTGCTGCCGATGGAGCAGGCTGGGTTCCCCTTGCACCCAGGACTGGCTGGGACAGGGGGATACAGGGCATCTCATGGGGTGGCAGAGCCCCGTGAGGGCAGGTGGGGAAAGGACCCGCTGCTGAGCCAAAAGGGAAACCGAAAAAGCTGCCCGCTGCTGGGGGTGATGAGCAGCTCTCCCGCTCCACAGCCACCACACAGCAGGCTGGTGGTGCCGGTGGCTGTGCTGTGCCAGGGGAGGTCCTTCACCCCAGAGGGGGATGTGCTGGCACAGTTGTGGTGGGGACGTCCCACAGCTGGTGGCAGTCAGGGCAGAGCAGTGTTTGCGACGGCCTCTCTGGCTTTGCCACCCATGACCTGTGGCAGCAGAGGGGAGGAGGACATGGTGTCTGGGTCGGTGTCCCCATTGGGCCCTGTCCCGGGGCAGGGACAGATCTTGCCAGCATGGGGCCGTGGCTGGAGCAGAGCGTCATGCGGGAAGTGCCACACAGCAAGCACCATGCAGTAGTTGTCAGGGCTTGTCAGCCCAGCAAGGACCTCACAGGCACCCGCGCTGCAGGCGAAACCCCTTGGGTGCAGCCCCGAAATCAAGGTGCACGTCGGGCAGCTGCCAGCACTGGGCTCTGCCCTTGCTCCGCATACCAGCTCGGCCGTGGTTTCTCCTGCCCCTGGCGCAGCAGGGCACGATGCTGTGGCCTTGAGCCTTGGCTCACCACTGCTCTGGGCAGTAACGTGATGGTCCAGCTGGCTCCATGCAGAATGGCCTCCAGATGCTTGCCCAGGGCTCCATGCAGACCTGGGGGTCTCTGGGCATCTCGTCTCCCCTCCTTGCCCCTGCAGGGTGTGGCACTGGCCCTTGTGGGTGGGAGAGGGGCTCGGGCCCTGGGGGCGGGTGGCTGCTGACACCTCCTCTCTCCCTGCAGCACTGCTGTACAAACCCATCGACCGGGTGACGCGGAGCACCCTCGTCCTGCATGTGAGTGTGATGCCAGTCCTGGGGCGGGGGGTAGCGGTGGGCTCTGCCCCCATTGCTCCTGGGAACCCGCAGCTGTGGGGAGGGCTGCTGGGGGGTCTCCGGGGTGGGTGCTGCAGGCAGGGCAGTACCCTCAGGCTGCTCAACCATGCCTGTCCCCTTCCAGGATCTCCTCAAACACACTCCGGCCGACCACCCTGACTACCCGCTGCTCCAGGACGCCCTCCGCATCTCGCAGAACTTCCTCTCCAGCATCAATGAGGACATCGATCCCCGGAGGACAGCGGTCACCACCCCCAAGGGGGAGGTGAGCCAGCGGGGCGGGCAGTGCCTGGGCGCAGGGTGAGGGCTGAGCCCTCTGCCAGCCCCTGGCTGGTGTCTTCACCCTGAGGAGCTCCATGGTGCTTGGCCAGGAGATGGAGGGTTTCCTCTAGACGCAGTCCTGGGTGCAAGGTTAGGGCTCTAACTGGTCCTTGCTGCTTGCTGGCACCCTACTGAGAGTATGGGACCCAAAATAGCACCCAGAGGACATGGACCTTCCCATGCCCTTGTTGATTTAGCTGTGGAGAGGGACAGGAGCATCCGTCCCCTGCGGTTTGTTGGCCTTTGCTCCCTGCCCACTCTCACACCAGCCCTGCTGCCCCGCAGACCCGGCAGCTTGTCAAGGATGGCTTCTTGGTGGAGCTGTCAGAGGGCTCGCGGAAGCTGCGGCACGTCTTCCTCTTCACCGACGTGCTGCTCTGTGCCAAGCTGAAGAAGACGGCGGTAGGGTAAGGAGGGTGCTGGGTATGGGGGGAATGTGTCACAACCCTCCGGTGGGCAGAGGGACATGCCAGGAGGGAGATCAGGCATCACTCAGTGCCCACTCCCCGGCCGCAGGAAGCACCAGCAGTACGACTGCAAGTGGTATGTGCCCCTGGCCGACCTGGTGTTCCCCTCGCCGGAGGAGTCGGAGCACTGCCCGCAGGTCCACGTCATCCCCGACCATGAGCTGGAGGACATGAAGATGAAGATCTCGGCCATCAAGAGCGAGGTGCAGAAGGAGGTGAGAGGAGGGTGTGGGTGGTCAGGGAGGGCGTGAGACCTGCTGGCAGGGTGGGTGCCTTCCTCTGGAGACATGGAGGGGCCGGGGGCACCTGCGAAAGCTCCTGTCCACTCCCTGCCTGCAGAAAGCCAACAAGGGGCAGAGCCGGGCCATCGAGCGCCTCAAGAAGAAGATGTTTGAGAACGAATTCTGGCTGCTCCTCAATTCGCCCGCCATCCCCTTCCGCATCCACAACCGCAACGGGAAGGTGAGGAGGGTGGGCTGGGGGCCGGGCTCAGCCCTGCCTGCGCACAGCCTGCCACATTGCCCTCTTTCTTGCAGAGCTACCTCTTCCTGCTGTCCTCTGACTATGAGAGGTCCGAGTGGAGGGAGGCCATTCAGAAACTGCAGAAAAAGGGTAAGTTTGGGGCTGCCAAGGCCCTTTTGGGGCTCCTGGCCCCCCTAGGGACCATGAGGAGGTCCCACAGGATCACAGCCTGCTCAGTCCCTGGGCCAGCACTGGCTGCATCCCTCTGAAGCTCCCCTCCTGTCCTCTGCCAGATCTCCAGGCCTTCGTCCTGAGCTCGGTGGAGCTGCAGGTGCTCACAGGATCCTGCTTCAAGCTACGCACTGTCCACAACATCCCTGTCACCAGCAATAAGGACGGTGAGTGTCTGCTGGACTGGTGCGTCCCTTTTTGCCTCCAGATGATGCCAGGGAGGAGCTGCAGGGTCCCTCAGCTGGAGCAGGGTCCCTGCTCGGGGACCCTGGCTGTGCAGGGGGACAGCTACCCACCAGGTGGCACTGCCGGAGCAGAGTCGGGCTCCCAGGCAGAGCAATCCCGGCTGCAACATGGGGCTGCTTTTGGGGTCTCTCCAGCACCCCCATGGGCTGGGTAGGACAAGGGTGTCCCCAGGACGAGACCCCGCCAGCCCTACTGGGAGCCTCCCCCAGGGCTGTCCAGCAGCAGCAGCAGGAGAGCTCAGGATGTCCAGCAGGGATGATCGGCAGCGGGGGTATATGTGTCCTCTTCTAGACCTTGGGGATATATATTGGGGTGTCACGGCAGGCACCTAGTGCTTGCTGTGGCAAAGGCTGCATCAGGGACGGCCAGCCCCGTGTGCTGGCCCTGAGGTGCGGGAGGTGGCAGCTGAGCCCTGACACAGCTTCTGCTCTCCCCGCCACAGACGATGAGTCCCCTGGGCTCTACGGGTTCCTGCACGTCATCGTCCACTCCGCCAAGGGCTTCAAGCAGTCTGCCAGTAAGTGTGGGTGCCCACCCTTGCTCGGAGGGGCTGGTGCCAGTGGGGGAGCTGGGGTCCAGCATGTGGCCCCACTCTGCCCACAGCGACCCCCTGGGAGCCGGTGGGGATGTTTGTCGGGCGCTGAGCAGTGTCTGCTCCCCCAGACCTTTACTGCACACTGGAGGTGGACTCCTTTGGCTACTTCGTCAGCAAAGCCAAGACCAGGGTTTTTCGGGACACCACCGAGCCGCAGTGGAACGAGGTGAGAAGAGAGTGGGATGCAGGGAGGGGACTGTGCTCCCCCTTTCCCTTCTAGCCCCAGTTTCGAAGCTGCTCTGGGCTGCTGGAGCTGAGCCACCCTCCCTCCGCACCCCAGGAGTTTGAGATCGAGCTGGAGGGCTCCCAGTCCCTGCGCATCCTCTGCTACGAGAAGTGCTATGACAAGACGAAGCTCAACAAGGACAACAATGAAATCGTGGACAAGATCATGGGCAAGGGGCAGATCCAGGTACACGCTGGGGCTTTTGGACATCTCACCCGATGTTTTACCTCTTGGGGCCAGGCACCTGGGCTGGGAAGGTTGCCCTGGGGTGATGTGTGGGATGGGAGATGCCTGGCAGCATGGGCAGGCAGCTCTGCTTTTGGGAGCGGGGTACAGGGATTATGGCCCAGGGTTGAAGGCAGCGAGGTGGGCGGGCATCAGGCATGTGGGTGATGGTCCCAGGGCGCAGCGGCTGCAGGAGGTGGGACAAAGTGAGAGGGGGTCTTGCGGAGGTGGCAAAGCCAGTAGCCATCCCCCAGACATGCGTCCAGCCCCAGCTGGCTGGAAGCGTTTCCGTTCAGCCACACTCCGTACCACAGCCCCAGGAAGGGCTCTGAGCGTGCAGCCCCCCGTCCCTCCCTGCCAGCCGTGGCTGTCCCCCTCTGCCACCATCTGCCTCCCCTGCACCTCCATCAGCTGCTGTTATGGCAACGAGGGTTTCCAGGGCAACAGCTGAGCCACCTCTGATTGGCAGTTGCCAGGCAGGGAGGATGGAGGCCTGGACTGCCCTGAGATGCTCCCAGGTGAGCAGGACCTGGAAGGTGGAAGAGGGGGGCAGGCAGCCCCCAGACCCCGCATCCCCCAGCACCTGCCTTGGCCAGGCTGCAGGGAGGCCCAGGGCAGCAGGGATGGTTCAGGATGGAGGTGCCCCTGTGTTTTCCTGGTGGGGACCCCCAGTCTGGCTGCCATCCCCCCTGTGCTGGGGACAGCGTCATGCCCAGGACACAGCCCTCGACCTAAGGCTGCTTCAAAGGGCCTGGCGCGGCCACTTGCTCCGTGGGAAAGTGGCTGAGGGCAGGTCCCCGGGGAGCGGCGAGCAGCACGGAAATGCTGCTGGGAAGGGGACACTGCGGGGGGACAGCACCACACGGGTGCAGGATGGGAGATGGGGGCTCGGCGTCACCGGCGGCTTGTTCATGCCTGAAATCACCCGTCTGTTGCCCTCTCCCCGGGGGAGCAGCGGCATGAGGGTGGCACTGGGCCAAGCGGGAGGGCTGGGGCAGGGAAGGGGCTCGGTGCCCCGCAGGAATCAGCCCAGCTGCACTCTCGGAAATAGCCTGGGTCAACAAACATGAGTCACTCTGGGAGACGCGGGGGTCGGGACAGGGACAGCACAGCTTGTCCCTGCTGTGCAAAAGTCGTGGGGGAAGAAAGGGAGAGAGAGGAGGAGAGAAGGCCCTGGGGCTGCTTATCCCAAGGAGGACCTGGCTGGAAAGAGCAGTGTCAGGGTTGGGGCTGTCCCTCTGTCACCGAGAGCCACAGCTCGGCCCCTGCCCCGGGAGTGAGGTGGGTGGCAAGGCTGGGATGGAGCAGCGCGGCTGCAGGCAGGATGGGCAGTGCTGCTCATGGGGCTGTGGGTTGTGGCCAAGCCCCAGTGTTGCCCCCGTGCCCTCTGCCCTGAGCTTTTCAGGCAGCAACGCTGCCCCGGATGGTCCTTACCCCAGCCGGTCCCTGGGCTCATTGTGAGCTGCTGCTGGTTCCAGTTAGCAGCAGTAGGAGACACTGGGAGCACTGGGGTCAGCAGCTCAACGAATGCCTGTGGTGTCTGGGGGGGTGCCAGGATGGCTGAACCCCCACTGCATAGCCGGCGCTGTGCCCACTGCCCAGCTCTAATCTGACGGCCCAGGCATGTGGGTTGGCCACGAAAGCAGCTTAGTGTCATCATGGGCTCGCAAGAGTGGGCCAGCGTGCAAGGGGGACACTGCAGCCCGTCTGCAGGGAGCAGCGGGGGCCTCCTGAGGCTGTGGAGGTGCCATGGGTGGGAGTCATGTCTTGCCAGACCAGAGGACGTGGCTGGGTCCACGGAGGGGCTGGGGTTGGCACCAGTCTCCTTTCAAGCATCCTGGCAATGAGCCCCAAGGGCTCTGTGGCATGGCGAGCGTTGGACCCCTGCCCCGCACCCTGTGCCGCATCAGGACAGCTCTGCTGCAGCTCCCACTTGGCATTAACCCCGTTTTGTTGTTGTTAACCCCGTTTTGCATGTGGTTTCCAAGGCTTGGACATGCCGTGGTCAGGGTAGAGGTGCCGTGGGGGGGCTCGTGTCCCCATGGGGGGCTCGTGTCCCCAGCACTGCAGGGCTCAGCCGTGCTCTGAGCTGTCCCAGTTGCTCCCAGCAGCCAGGCTGCCTCACGTGGGGCTGTGTCCAGTGGGTGCTGGCAGGGGTGCCCGGGTGCTGTGGCGGGCTGGCAGACAGATGCTGGGAGTAGGCAGAGCAGGCTGCGGGTGCTTGTGCCCACATTGCAGAGAGGAGAGACTTGGTCTGTGCCCTGGGGTGGGTGAGGAGACAGGCAGTGGGTGCATGAAGGGGGTATCGGGGTGATGCCGGGGGGACGGGGCTGGATGGAGCAGCCCCTTACCCAGCCCCCATTTGATGCACAGGGGGGATGCGGCTGGCGAAGTGGAGCCTGTGTTGTCATGGGCACGGTGCCTGCTGTACCCGCAGGGAATAACTGCCTGTCCGTCTGTCCGCCTCGCGCTGGGCTGGCAGAGGCTTTGGAGGGGGGGATTTGTGCTGTCAGGGCTCCCTGGACCTGTGGGGACCCCCAGGGTGACCCATGTGGACTCAAGGGGCTGCTGAGTGGACTCAGGGGGCTGCTGAGGGCTGGACCTGGGGACAGTGTGGGTCCCCCCCCCGCCCACCCTGCACCTCGCCATGTTCCTGCCTGTCAGGAGCAGCAGTGGGCAGGCAGGCAGGGACCCTTCCAGGGCTGGGGCACAGGGCAGAGCCCTGCCTGCACCCCATGCCCCTGCCCTGCAGCCCTGCCTCACCGCATCACCCCCTGGCAGCAGGGCTGACGAAAGCCGGGGCAGGCTGGTGGGGGGGTGCGGGGGGGGTCCCCGCCTGTCCCTCGGCCTGACAGGAGACCCCAAAAGTCCCATCCCCGTGCCTCTTCCCGAGACCAGGAGGTCCAGCCTGGCTCCTCCGCGGAGCCGGGGATGCTGCAGCCGACAGCGGCGATGCCTCCTGGGGCCGCGGCTGCCAATGGCGCGGGGAAGCGGGTACCGGGGGTTACCGGGGGGTACCGGCGGCGGGGAGGCCGGGCAGCCCCTCCAGCCTTCCCGAGCAGCGGCAGGGCGAGAGTTAAACGCGTGGGGGCCGGGGGGGGGGGGGGGGGGCTGCCTTTGAGTCACTTCCTCGAAGGGGGAGGGAGGCTTTTGGGGCTGCCGAGCCGCCTCTCGCCAGCCTGGCTCACACCCTGAAGATGAGCCCTGCCCGCTCGCCTCCCCGCCGCCCCAGCCGGGCTCCCCTCGCCGGTCCCGGCCGCCGCTGACCTCTCCCGCCCGGAGCAGAAGGGATGTGGGTGCTGTCCTAACCCGACCCCAGCCACCCGCCCCGGGCCCTCCCGGCCACCCTCTTCCCGCCTCCCCGAGCCGAAGAGGTCGTCGCGATGACCGAGGTGCTGGTGCAGCCGGAGGGCAGCCCCGGCCCCGTGGGCGAGCGGCCGGAGCACGGCGTGGAGGAGCCCGAGGGGAAGCGCCCCCCCAACACGGGTGCCCGTCTCTGGGGCAGGGTGCGCAGCAAGCTGCTCCGGCAGAAGGTGCCTCTCGGGGTGCGCGGCGCGGGGACGGCTGGGGGGGGACGGTGGCAGGGACCAAATGGGCTCTGGGACAGCTTTGCTGTGTCGCCGGGCTCTGCTGTGTGTGGTGGCTGTGGCTTTTTTGGCTGGTGGCTTTGTGGGGTTGCAGGGGGCTTCTGATATGGAGGGGCTGTATTGCTTGTGGGGAGAGGGCTGTGGGGTCCGTGCGTGGAGCGAGGAGGCTGTTCGGGTGCTTTGGGAGCTCTCAGAAGCAGTTAGCAGCCTGTGGAGTGCTCATTTCCCTCCTTCCCTCTCCCTCTGTGTGCTGGGGGGCCGGGAGGGCTGAGCCGTTTGTGCTGGGGGTCCTGCAGATGCAGGGGAGCTCCCCTGCCCAGCCCTGGGGCTCACCCAGGAGGCAGCGATGCTTGCAGGCTGCCTGGGGCCGTGGCCCCAAGCACCCGGTGCCTGTGTACCCCTTCTCACCAGGACGCTGCTTGGTTTGCAGCCCCCCTCCCCGGGTCCATCCAGGCTCCCCTGAGCTCACAGCTGTGTCGCAGGCCCATCAGCCGGTGCTGCTCATCTTTGTGGCAGGACGGAGGGCAGGAATAGGCAACGGAGGTGATGAAGGCAGGGGGACAGCACCGTCGCAGGCTGTCCCAGAGCCCCCACAATCTCATGGGGGACTCCGGGGGTTTCCCTCCGCGGGGTCCCCCTGCATGGGGAGCTGCTGGCTCAGGGCTTGGCTGCGGGCAGGAGCTGCTGGGCACGTGGGGGTTTGGTTTGGCAGCAGCGGGGCTGAGGTTTGCTCGGCGGCGGGGCTGCCAGCGCGGCGGCGGGGCTGCCTGTGACGCAGAGGCATTAACCTCGATTCTGTGCCACCGCCTCTCCCGCAGAGGGGATTAAGGGGCAGCGAGGGCTGTACGGGGAGGCTGCGCAGCGGCTGCCACTGGCTGTTGCTGAGTCAAAACATGAGGGGGTTTTGTTTCCCAGCTCCACACGTTCCCACCGCGGCCACTGGCTTCCCTGCCTGCTGCCAAGTGGGAGCACTGGTCACGGTGTGCCGTGTGTGCCCGCAGCTTCTTGGGTCGCTCTCAGACAGGGCTGTGAATCGCAGCTTTTTTTGAGGCTGTGCTTTGCCACCAGCAGCGTTCGCTGGTGCGGGGGCCGCTCTGCCCCCACGGCATGGAGCAACTCGGGGACCGCCTGTTCCCTGGGGAGGGAGCTGCTGGCACGGGGGTCTGGTGGGGGCATCTCCTGCCTGGCAGAGCCGGGGCAGCTGTGGGAGGTCAGGCTGGGGTGGCTGTGGGTGCCATGCTGATGGGAAGTGACCCTGGTTGTAGCAGCTCCCCCAGGATCCTGCTCCGCAGGATCGTGGCAGAGATGGCCTCACCGGCTGAGTCACTGGTTTGCTCCCAATGGCGTCACCCCTGCTGATGGTTGGGTGACCTCATGGGCGTGAGGCACAAGGAAGGGATGTGCCCAGCCTGGCAGCTCCTACCCTGCCGCAGCATCCCGGTGCTCAGGGCCCTGGAGAGCCACCACGAGGGTTTGGAGCCATCCCAGCTCCTCACCTGGGAGCGCCGGGGACCTGGCACTGCCTGGGTCTGTCTCAGCTGCCACTGCCTGCGCAGGAGCTGTATCCACGATGAACGGCTTGAAGGTGCCTTGAAGACAAAAATCCCAGGATGTGGCCTCGTCCCCTTGAGTCCAGTCGCCCCATGCATGGGACAAGCAGCAGGCAGGGGCTGCGGGAGGCAAGCACCAGCAGGACTCGGGGTGCCCTCTGCGAGCAGAGCCTCCCCAGGATGCACGAAGCTCTGCAGGGCTGCTGGAATGCTCATCGCCTGCCACGCTGCCACCTTTCGCTCTGTGACCAGGGGCCTTGTCCTGCAAGCAAACATCTCTGGATAATTTAGGAAAATGGGATGATGGCACATCCTTGCAGCTGGGACCCGGGGGTGTTTCACCTCACCGTGGATGAGCGTGGCACCGTGGTGGATGCTGGCCTGGGCGTGGATGCTGTGCTGCTGCTGAGAGTCCCCTGAGATGCAGGAGGGAGCAGCCCGGAGAGGCACCGGTGACTTGGCTGAGCCGTTTCCCCAGGCACAGGCTGGTGTTTGAAGCCAGCTGAGTGCTGAGCTGCTAAAGAGGAGCCGACGTCTGGGACAGCAGCATGTCACTTGTGCCATCCTGCACGGTGCTGGCAGGGAGGCTGTTCCCTGGGGCTCCCAGGCCAGCAGTTCCCCACCAGCCTGGGACGACCCCGCGCCATGCTGGAGCAAGGCAGCTCCCTTTGGAGGAGAAGGAGATGGTGGTGGTAGCTGAGACAGGGTGTTTGCCAGCACCGCGTGGGCAAGAGCTGCCTCTGGTACTGTGGGTGGATGCTCCCATCTGTCTCCCACGCCTGGAGATGAAGCATCGGCCGCGGCTTTGCTTACTGCGGGGAGCGGGCAGCATGGCAGTGCTGCCCGCTGTGCGGGGTGCCAGTGGTCAGGGCTAGAGGGGCACTGGGGCCAGGCCACAGCCCGGTGCCCTGCGGGTGCATGGCAACCTGCACCAGCTGGAAGGGAGCGTGGGCTGGTGGTGCCAGCTGAACTAGCTCAAATTCGAGGCCATGCTGGCTGCTGCGGGGAGCTGGATGGGGCCGATTCTGCCCAACCCGGGGCAAGCGGCTGTGGGAAGATGGTATGCTCGGGGTAAGGTCTGCGGTGCTGGCAGCAGCCAACCTGGCTTTTATTAAAGCTTTCTTCAGAGCCCTGCTAAAGCCCTTCTAGATGTGAGCTGCTAGGGCCATCGGAGCCAGGGGGACCCGAGGGACAGGGATGGGGAAGACATATGTGGTGGTTGCAATTAAACTTGTGTTGCAGAGCAGGGAGGCCTGTGGCTCCCGACTTGGCCAGGGGGCGAAGGGCTTTGCTGCCGCTGACTGGGGCTCGCAGGGTTGGATGCTGCCATGAGCTGGCTATATGTGGGGAAAAGGAGTGAAAGCCCCATGGGACAGGCGGCGTTGTGTTGGCGTTGGCTGTGGTGGGGGCATGGCAGCACCATGGGGGGATCTGGTGCTGAGGAGGGAACATGGAGGAGTTGGAGTGGCAGGGCTGGGGTTGGTGGCAGTCTGGCTGCAGCCTCATGATCCTGGCATTCAAACCTGCTGCAGGGCTCCCTGGGAGCCCAGGGCAGCTGCAGCCTTCCTCCTCCTCCTCCTCCTCCTCCTCCCGCTCCCCCCGGTGCTGTTCCCAGCAGCCGCAGGACTGGTGGGGCTGAGGCAGGGGCTCTGGGGAGGGCTCCATGTTAGGAGCCATGCCTGGGCCATGCTGGAGACCGCAGTGTTTTCCGTGGCACCATGGCCACCAAGGAGCTGCTCAGGCTCACCGTGGCACGGGGCTGGGCATGGGGTGATGCTATGGTACTGGGTCTGTGCCGAGAGCCAGGGCAGCTCAAGCCTGTCCTCGGGAGCGTGAGGGAGGGACATGAGGGACCCCAGGGTCCCCCCAGTCATGATGTGCAGTGGTTTCATGGGCAGGCAGAAGCTGGGGCAGGGAACACCAGCTCCATGGCTAGAGCAGCAGCTCTGGACATCTTTGCACTCGCCCGGAGCATCTCCCAAGCCAGCAGCTGTAGGAAACCCCTGCGTCCTTGAGGACTGACCCCACACGCTTGGCGTGAGCCTTGACTGGCAGCTGCTCACACACAGCCCTGGGAGCCCCCATCAGCCCCTGCCAGCTCCCACATCCCATCCCCTTCCCCGAGGGGACATTAGTGCCGGGCTCTGCCCCTCTGCCTGCCCGTGCATTACAGGGATCGATGGGGCCGGATCGATACCACCGGCTGGGGACAAAAAGCCCCAAAAGGCAATTGCACCCGCCTCTGCCCAGCCCTGGGGCCTGGCGCGTGCTGTGGCACGTGCTGGGACCTTGGGAACACCAGCACCTCACCACAGCGGCCGGGCGCCGGGGCAGCGTCACCGAGTCCCCTGCTAGCCCCAAAGCCAGAAATAGCGGAGCCCGTCATTCCCAGGGGTTATAAATAGCCTTGGCTATGGGGAGATGTTGTTTTTCTGCACGGAAAATGCTGCCCTAGTTCTGTTTCATCAATCTGCCGCCAGAAATAGTCCTGATTTCTTGGAAATTTCTTGCTGCTAGGGTGTGGGTTAAAGCGCTGCCTCGCGGGGGCATAGGGGGGACCAGGCAGGGAGGCTGAGCACACCCAGCTTCGGGGCACGGCCAGAGGGACCCCAGACCTTCCCGTCTCCATCCTCCTGCCACGGGCAGCACATTGCTATGGAAGAGCATGGCCTGTGCCTGACACCATCTGCGGGTCGGGGGCTTCAGGGGCCGCTGGGCTGGGGCGGCAGCGGGGCTGGCATGGGGCTGTGTCCCCACGGAGCTCACACACCATCTCTCCTCGCAGCTGGACCCACAGGCGGTGCAGACAAAGAACTGGCACATGGACGTGATTGAGATGAACGGGGTAAGCAGGGCTGCGGGGACACACAGCCCCTTGCTTTGATGGCCCCTTTCCCAGGGCTGGGCCATGTCCTCATGTGACACGGAGGTGGTGGGCCAGGGCTGGGCTGCTTGGACTCACACCGTCTCCCGCAGATCAAGGTGGAGTTCTCTATGAAGTTCACGAGCAGAGACATGAGCCTGAAGAGGACCCCGTCCAAAAAGCAGACTGGTGTTTTTGGGGTCAAAATCAGCGTCGTGACAAAGTACGTGCGGGGCTGGGGGCACTGATCTGTTCCGGTCCCTGTGGGCTTGGGGCTGGGGGAGTCGGGGGACCTGCCCCATCCTTGCAGCATGTCCCTTGCTCTCACCAACACCAGGAGAGCTCAGCTTTTGCTCTTTGCTGGGGACTTGCCCATTCCTTCGGCAGCCCCATCCCTCCCACCCAGCATGCCCATCCTGCCCCTGGCCCAGGGTTGGCAGGGCTGGGCTGGCCATGGCAGTGTCCCCCGGGAATCTCTGCTCACACCTCTGCTTTCCGAGCCAGGCGCGAGCGCTCCAAGGTGCCTTACATCGTGCGCCAGTGCATCGAGGAGGTGGAGAAGAGGGGCATCGAAGAGGTCGGCATCTACAGGATCTCTGGGGTAGCCACTGACATCCAGGCATTGAAGGCTGTCTTTGATGCAAGTGAGTGTTCTGGGGGACGGCCACCCTTCGCATCATATTCTCCTGGGAGGGTTCACAGGCATCGGGATTCCCCCGGTCCCCTGCCCTGCAAGCCCAGGGTCTGGTTATTGCGCTGCCCATGTGCAAAATGTGCTGGTGTGCCCAGGAAGGGTCTGGGGGTGAGCAGGAGGATGTAGCTGGGAAAGCAAACGCCCGGAGGTCCCAGCCTTGTTTGTGCCTTGGTGTCTCTGAGCTGCTGCCGCGCCTGGCCGGCTCCTGGGAGACACTGACTCAGGGCAACGTTGCAAATGCATTTGCAAATTGTTCCATGTCCCGTTGCCCAGCCGGGCGGGAACTGCTCGGTTCTTCCCAGCCCCAGCCTGGCTAAATGGGGCTGTGGACCCAGCAATGCTGTGCCTGCCCTCCGGCCGGCAGCCTGCCCGGGTAGCTGGGGTGATGCGGGGGGTTGAGACCCAGAGGGGAAGGAGGCACAGGAGGTGTCACATGTGGGTGCTCTCTGGACAGATAACAAGGACATCTTGGTCATGCTGAGTGACATGGACATCAACGCTATCGCTGGCACACTGAAGCTGTACTTCCGTGAGCTGCCCGAGCCCCTTCTCACTGACAGACTCTACCCTGCCTTCATGGAGGGGATCGGTAAGGGCTGGGGGGTGGGGAAGGCGTCAGTGCCCAACCGTGGCTGTTTGGCATTGCCTGCTCCGGGATGGGAGACTCCTGAGGGTCCTTCCCAGCTCGGCCCACTCGGTCCTGGCTGTCCTTGCTGGCTCCAGGCCAGCTCAGGGCTCATGGTGCTGCTCCCCAGGGTGCAGGCAGAGCCTGGTGGAGCAGGGCTGGCCGCTTGTGCACCGGCTGCAGGGAGGCATCCAGTCATGGTGGGTCCCACTTTGCACAAGATGTCACCAGCCCCTGTCCTGAGCCCTCTCCCTCCTTGTCTCCAGCCCTCTCGGATCCTGCTGCCAAGGAGAACTGCATGATGCACCTTCTCCGCTCGCTGCCTGACCCCAACCTCATCACCTTCCTCTTCCTGCTAGAGCACTTGAAAAGGTAACGGCTCGGCTTGGCTCACTGAGCAGGGCAAGCAGCGGCTCCCGGAGGGCTGCCGGGCACAGGCGGGAGGTGGTGCAGGACGGGTCTGTTGTTGCTTTGCCGTGAGGATGGGACATGAGCAGACGTAGAGCAGCTGTCTGCTTCCCGTGGTGCCTGTGTGGCCACAGGCTGATCCTGAACTGGAGGCAGATAGTGCTGTGCTGGTGCAGACTAGGGCTGCGGGCAGCAGCCGGGGCCAGCAATGGCGGCTTGGTGGCAGCAGAGTGCCCCTTTCCTCTTCCAGCCCCTCTGAGAGGGTGCAGCCCCAGCTGTGTCCCACCTGCCCCATCTCTCCGGGCTCCAGTGCGTTTGCTGGGGTCCTGGCCAGGCTGCAGCCCGTTCAGGCTGGGGCCCAGCAGGCTGTAAGTCCCTTTGGCTGGTGTGGGTGTTGGCTTCCCACGGCTCCTCTCTGTGGGCCCTGTAGGATGCTGGAGGGATCCTGGAGCCGTTCTGACCCATAGAGCAGCCCCCGGCGCCCCAGGGCCACCGGCCACGGTGCCAGCGGGGACTGTGCGGCGCGAGGCCACTCGGGCGGGTCAGCTCTGCAGGGAGCACGCGTCCTCTGGCAGGATGCGGCTCTTGGCTGCCGCAGCCGGTGTGCAGCTGGTTGGACGAGTTCTCCATGGGGAGAGCAGCTGGCCTCAGCACAGGACAGGGAATCAATTGGGAGCTGTGCGGTGTCCCCCTTAGTGGGAAAACTGAGTGCTGCATCCCTTCCCACCAGTCCAGCAGTAGCCCCTGCAAAACGAGGTGCAATAATCCCTGTAACTTGTCTGCAGTGGGTGGTCAAGACCCAGAGACGGTCAGCTCTGCAGACACGTCCCAAAGCTGCAGGTGACACCCCGCATTGCTCATCCTGGGGCGAGTGCAGCAATGCGTGGTTTGCTGGGCTTTATCTTGGCCCAGATGAAGCCCATCCAAACCTGTGGCTGGATGGGTCTAGGACTCACTGGGGCCTCAAAACCCACAGAGGGTACGGGGCTGTGGGCAGGGCAGTGGTGCAGCACTCAGAGCCTGGCCAGAGCTGGCCACAAGTTTGGGACGGGGGCTCACAGCTCATGTTACTTGCATCATGAAGCGTTTTTTTTTCTCTGGTTTGGCTAAAACTAAACAGAAAAAGTGATTGATGCTAGGGGGTGGAGAAGGAAAAATCCATTTCCATCCTGAGAACCGGGCACAGCCAGTTCCCACATCTGCTCCCCTGGCTGGGGCTCAACCGTGCAGCCTGTGCCGGCAAGCACAGCTGCCTCCTAACATGGCAGTGTTGTGGCCCTGGTTCCCTCGGTGCAGGCTGGCTGGGGTCCCACGGGGTCGGAGGGGTAGGGAGCCTTGCGGGGAGCGGGTGCAGGAGGTGCGGGCTGGTGCGGAGCTCCCCATACCCTGCCAGGGCTCGGGAAGGGTGGAGGCTCCGCAGCACATAAGCAAGCAAGGGCTTGGTTGCTGCCACATCACACCCGGGGCTCCCAGCCAGGCCCAGCAGCTCCAGCGGAGGCCATGAAGGGGGCAGAGCTCCCTGTCCTGCACCTGGGTTTGCCGGGGGCTGTGAAGGGCAATGGCAAGCCAGAGGTGCCCTGCCAGGGCTGGGAGCTGGGAAAAGGGAGATCAGCACTCACCCCCCGCATCGCCCCGTGGCTGTCCCACTTCAGGAGAACAGCGTTAGGGGCTCACGCTCCCTGTCTCCCCGTACCCCGCAGGGTAGCTGAAAAGGAGCCCATCAACAAAATGTCTCTCCACAACCTGGCCACGGTCTTTGGGCCCACACTGCTGAGACCCTCAGAAGGGGAGAGCAAGGGACACCTCACCCTGGCCTCTGACATCTGGTCGCACGATGTGATGGCCCAGGTAAGAGCCATGCTGGCAGTGTGGGGCCGCAGCCCATGCCAGCACCCTGGGGCGGGGAGCAGAGGGGTTTACCTGCCTGTCTGGGTAGGTTTGTCCCTCTTTGCTTGTCCCTCTTTGCACAGGGACAAGCTGGGACATGGCAGCTCTGCCCCTTTTTTGCCTAACCCCTCCCCCCCCCCCCATTTGCCTGCTACAGGTCCAGGTCCTTCTCTACTACTTGCAGCATCCTCCCATCTCCTTCACTGAGCTGAAACGCAACACACTTTACTTCTCCACGGACGTGTAGCCTGCAGGGAGAAGGCACCAGCTGCAAACACTCCCAGCTCCCTGCTGGGGGACATGGACTGGATCGCAGCCCCCCAGGGAGACCGGCCCGGACCCAGGATGGTGCCGCCTGCAGCTCCTGTACAATCGCGTGCCAGTGGCCCGGTCCCACCCCAGGCACCGTGCCTCTCTGTAAAGTAGTCGTGTCTTATGTCCCTTCTTGTGTTCAAGAAATGTTTTTATGTATATTTGTTCAATGGAAGAGGTAGTGACTGACAAGGGCTGTGGACACAGGCTTCCCCCCTTGGCTAGTTTTCTCCTGGACTCCTTTCTGCCTGCTCACTCCTACCAGGCACCCCGTCTTGCCCAGCTCGAAGCCTGCAGCATCCCACGAGTGCCTGTTTCACTGCCCAGCTCCCTTGCCCCACACCTGCATGTGCAGCACCAGCTCGCTTCAGAGGCTGGGAGCTCATGGGCTTCCCTCCCCGGTGATGGTGACGACCAGCTCTGCTTTGGCTTGCTGCCTGCGCAAACATTGGACCCCGTGCCTGGATCCTGCTCTGGCCCGAGCAAACCTACGACCGTGAGAGCAGAGGAGCAGGGTGCTGCTTTCTCCTCGCCACGTCTCTTCTGGGTGCTTTCAGGCCAGTCCCCTCTACAGCCCTTACCCTGTGCTTTGCCTGTGTGCGTGTAGCATGGTGGTTACTTCCCTCGCTGTTTCTCGCCTCTGAGTAGCATTTTGGGGTAACCCATCACACGAGGCTGGAGCGAGAGGTGCTGTGCTGGTCTCAATCCACGGCATGCTTGAGGGATGGCCAGCCAGGCAGGTCTGCTCCCTCCACCATGGGCTGACCCCAGGTCTGTGCTCTGGCACCGATAGGGTCCCATCGGGGCACATGGGTCCCACAATTTCCCCAAGAAGCCTTGGCAGGGCAGGGAACAGGGTCCCTGCCATTTCCATACGCCCGTATCTCTGCCATAGCGAGGCACGCATGAGTGAGGCGCACACACCGCTGGCAGCCCAGCACTACCGTAAGGGCTGCTGGTGCCGGCTGCACCCTGTGGCAGAGCCTGCCGGGGCACCAGCGTTCCTGCCGTGGCCATGAGGATGGGAAGGTTTCTGTTTCCCCCCCTTGGCCTTCCCCGCTGCCCCAGGCACTGGGCAAACGGCAGCATAGAAGTAGCCCTGCCTTGGTGCCAGCCAGGCTGCCAGAGGCAAATGCTCTCTGTGGCAGCTGGACGGTCACCCAGCCTGGAAACCAGCGCAGAGGGACGGGAGGAGGAATGCCTTCATGGCCCTCACTGCCAGAGGCAGAAGTGCTTCATTTGCTCTTACTCACAAAGCCGTTGCTGCTGGGCTAGCCATGCCTGGCCAGCTCAGGTCTGTTTTAGTTAGTAGCTCCAGTTCTTAACCCCCAGGCTGATGGCTGGAGTTGTCACGTTGTGTCCCAAGGCAGGACGGCCACGTGTCTGTGTTCGCTGCCAGGCTGTGCTCCGGCTGCCCGAGTGCCTGGCTCCTGGTATGTCCCCCACCCTCCCATACTAACAGGTAGGTGCTGGTACCTGTTGGAACACGAAACCTTTCGCTCTGTGAGCCGAGTCTGTGTTCTCGTGGGAAAAGCCCCCTCCCCAACTGCGCTGGCCCTGTGCTCTCCTGTGCCAAATGGAGATGGATCAGAAGTGACCAAGCTTATCCCTGCTAACAGCGGCATTGCCTTTACCCTCCCAACTAAGAGACTGTTCCAGGTAGAGCCCGGTCGCCTGCCACCAATGCACCAGGTATGTCCTAAGCCCACATCCCCGGGGAAGGCAGCACCTGCCGGCCCCGCACCAGCAAAGCAACTAAAGGAGGGGAGGTCTTTCAGTCCCCCTCCAAAGGGCTCACACTCCAGACCCTGCTCCTCTTGACTACCAGCTAAACAGAAGGGAAACAGCATTGCAGAAAATAACCAGGCGTCTCTTTTGGCCCTGGACCCAGTAAGGAGGCAGAGTTTTAGATGTGACTGCACAATGGATCCCTGTGTGTGTCTGATTTGTTACATGTGTCCAAGTCTCTGTCCATGATACTGTCCGCCCAGATGGAGACTCTGTACAGCCAAATCACCCCTGCGCGACAGTGGCTGGAGGCCCGGTCCACACAGCCCCAGCACGACAGGCTGCAGCCGTCCCCGTGACCGGCTTTTGTTTGTCCCTACAGGAAGGAAAAGAAGGGGGTGGACTCTTGCAGCTACAGGTAGAATAGAACTGTTAATTAATATTTGACTTTCAAAGGTTGTTAAGGATATATTTTTGTTGTGTTTTGTTTCAATTTCTGTAGATTATAAACTTTAAATGGCTGTAAACTATGTGAGGAGAAAAAAAATGTTAATAAAAATGCAAAGCCCCAACATTTGCACAAAAGGAGCCCCATGGTGTTGCTATTTGCACTAGCTGATCACCTTGGCACCACAGCTTCTCTTTCTGTCGTGGAAATCTCGCTAGTTGCACTTCAAGCCAGTAGTATAAGCACAGGCATTGTGCCAGACAATTTTTAAGAGACATCTTATGGTTTGGGCTACATCCTTGCATTTCAGTACATTCTGGAGGAAAAAACCCTGGACTGTCTGGAGCCAGCCTGTTTAATCAGCCCAGAATTACTCAAGCTTAAAATTCAGCTGACTTGCACAGCTTCTGGCCTGAGGATACTGAACAGGCACAGCAAGGGACATCAGGCAATCTGGAAACCTCATCTGACAGATCACATGGTGCTGTCTCCCCACTTCTTTCCATGTGGGAATGGGAGACAATATGCCTCCAAACTGACCACCCTATCAGCCAAACCACCCTGCTAGTATTGCTCTTCCAGGTAAGCAAGTGCTGTCACCCTTCTGGGATGTCAAACTGTGGATGCAAAGGAGGGGAAGCGGTTGGAAGAACCCCCATTAGGTGTGTGCACTGAATCTGAAATTCCGCTGCCTCAAAAAGATGAGGGTGGGTGTTTGCCCTTGTGGAGTGGCTCAAGGAAGGTTAAAATCATTCTAAACTATTCAGAGTATAAAAATTACGTGCTGAGGTCTGAGAACAGAGCTTGGTTGGAAAAGCAAGAGGGCTAATATGAATGCAAATCAAAAAGTGAGCAGCTCCTTGAGCTAGTGAACAGATATTTCGATTTCAGTACCCATGTTCTGCAGAAATAACACTTCACTTTCCCCATGTAACACTGGGGCACTCAGAGGTGGTACAGGGACGTGATGGAAAACAGACTGTGTGCTAAGTGAATGCCCAGTTATCTGTCTAACAGTGGTTTATTCTCACAACTTTACTTTGTAGTCTCACCATCAAACTACTGGAACTAATGGTGTGAGCCTGTGGCAGTTAAAGCAGTAGCAAGATTACTTGTACTCCCACAGCGAGGTTAAATCAGGCTAGCCAAGTGGCTACAGAGAATTATACTTCTGCAACAACCTCTTTCTTTTTCTCCTTAAACCGTTTTGTTCATCTGCCAGTAACCACATGGTTCTAAGGCTAAGGATTCCTTTTTGCTTTTCCCTTTAAGACATGGTAAAGAAATCTGGCGCTCATCTCTGTGCTTGAAATAAGACAAGTTGTACAGATGGTGGTTTGTCTTCAGCTGGTATTTTAAGAAAAACCTGGAACAAACTATTTCTCCACAGATTCTTACCTCTCCCCAACAGAGTAGCAAGCTGCAAACTGATAACTGTTAAACACTTGCAGCACATTCAAATACACGGTAACCTAAATCACTGCATTTCTTTTTGAAGATTGTCCTCCTGCCTCTTTTGATGCTAGCAACAGACTTAATCAAAATCAGACCCAAAGGATCGAAAAAGCTCAGAGTCCAGGCTTGTTTCCTGGAAACTGACAGTCAGCTGATCCGTCCTGGAGATACTGCTCACTGCGCCTGGCTCCATCCTTGCATACTCCCGCAAGTCTGCCTGAAGCAGCACGCCAGGGCTCAGAGCCAGATTATTGTTAGTCATTCAGGAAAAGCAGCCAACACCATTCAGCTTGCACTGATCAGGACTCCAAAGGCAGTGGAAAGGTAAGCCTGATGGTTCTTCTGCCGTGATGCAAGCTCTTAGCAGCAGCACTGGAACAAAAGGGAAACTTGCTCCCAAGGGATCCCACTGTTACCGTAGATAGTAATCAATTGCAGCGGAGAAAGCGGCAAATCCACCACAGCCGATAACCCCTGCCTTCAAACCAGCTGCAAGGCAAAAAGGGTGGGAAAGAATGAGACAAAACAGGAAAGATATTTTTCCTCCCAGTAACTATCTTACGCTGGTCTGGCTCAAAGAGCTTACACCTGCAGGAACCTGGCAGTCTGCTACCAGGGTCACACCAGCACTACCAGTGCCCAAGGTGAGGGGGGGAACCTGGCACACGCTGGACTTACTTAAACTACCATGGCTGGACTAGCACGGCACGCTGGCTGGGCGCTGTGTTGCTAAGTTTCCCCCCAAGGGACAGAAGAGAAAATGCCAGTGGCCGTTGCTGACTTCAGTGCGCTCTGATCTGAGCGCTGCAAGTGGCTTTGCTGTCCCTAGGGAGGGATAGAAAGAGCAGCTACTGCTTTGAAAGCTCTAAGAGGATTAGGTCCAGGACAGACACAACTTAACAAGCTCAATTAGAAGCACTTTCAAGAGCACTTTCTTTTCTTCTATGCTCTGTGGACAGTTTTTTTTTTTCTTAAGGAGAGGTGAGAGAAGTTTGATATTTCTGATGAGCAGAGCAGCTCTCTTCCTACTTGGGGCTTTTCTCCAGATGTTGTTAGCACTCAAGGCTTTCCAAAGTCCCCCCTAGTGCCTGCTGAACTAAAATCCCAGTGCTCCTTCTCTTTTACAGCTAAATAGAATTGCCTGTTTGAATGGATAGGTGAGAAAGGAAGAAAGCATTTTACACAGTGTGTGAATTAACAGAGTTACTGCCAGTGAAACAGTATATATAAGTAGAGCTGTGTTAACACAAGAGCTGTAGCTTCAGAAAGTTGCTCAGTATGTATTTTTGGCTCCCTCCCCACGACACCATGGAAGAGTGTGGATAGCTAACAGCATTTCCTGATTTTTCTTTCAAGTCAATTCTGTTGATTTTCCTCCAATCTCACTGTCCTGTACGACCAAACCTTCCCTACCCACACAGATCTTTCAAGCTGACAGAAAAGCAATAGAGAGAGCAGTTCTGCCAGTCTGGAGTACAGTCTCATGTTGACATCACCATAACCACATGCAAAGAGATTTGTAACGTGTGTTCTGTTAAATTACTGTTAAATTCTGTTACTGCATACTGCATAATCAATCAATCTGAGTCTTATCACAGAAATAGGCAGGTTTAGGTATACATATTACACATAGCAGGTACTACCAACCTCTGAAGCCGATTGCTCCTCCTGTGATGCAGCCGCTAATAACACTATTCTTCCAGTCTGACTTTCCACGATACTGTGGAATTAAAAATCACTGTCAACAAGTAAATATGGAATAAACACTCAGTATCTGTACTAATAGCAAGAAAGATGAAATGACCTTCCAGACCCTTCTCATGTGAGGATGTTTTTCCCTCTATTCTCAGCAGATGGCCCCCTGTACTCTCAAACATAAGACTTGCAGGACCAGGAGAAGAAGAAGGAACGGGTCACCGGGAGAGGTAAAACAAATCCACATGGTGCAATGCATTGCTATGGCAAAGATTCTCAGGTGAGCTGATACAGCCCCCAGAACACAGCACTGTGCACTAGCACCAGCTCAGAGATTTTAAAGGCACTGTAACTACATGAGTGCAACGCTGAGCCTGGCCATGCACCATGGTTCTCAGCACAGGTGCGAGCCACAGCACTCTGCTGACAAAGATGTACTATGTCCATAGCCAGAGCACCCTAGTTTTTCACCAGTGCAGAGATCTCTTTGTTATGCTCCATTGTGCAAGAAGATACACTGTTCTTCTAGATGAGTTAAGAAATAACTGTGTCTTTCAATTAAAAGGCAGTACTCAAATTCATAACAGGCTAATTTTCCTATTTAAGAAAATGGATGATAGATTTATGACTGAGCTGCACAAGGTCATTTCTTGCTGCAGGGGCAAGATGCAAATAGGCCTGTTACTTAAGAACTTTCATCAAAGGATCCCTTTCTGCATATGGAATTTTTAGAGGCTCAAATTACCATGTTGCAACTTGCAGTTTGATGTTTTAAAGTAGCAACAAGTACTTGTAGCTAGGGTTTTAAAAAGTAATGCCTCTACTTGCCAATACATTCAGGACTTGAACTGAAAAGGCCTTCGCTACTGCATGCTGTTCTGCTCATTCTGTCAGAGAACAGCAGTTCTGAAGACAGGTCTCAAAGCTGAAAAGCTTTGATGGCCA
Organism: Nipponia nippon; assembly: GCF_047370975.1. NCBI lineage: Eukaryota > Metazoa > Chordata > Aves > Pelecaniformes > Threskiornithidae > Nipponia > Nipponia nippon. Next base: position 6,881,946 of record NW_028262331.1, read on the forward strand.
AGAAACAGAACAAACTAGCCTACTCCCTTGCCCCATTACAAAGGGGATATACATACTTATTTGGATCTAGTAAAAGAGATTAAGTGTACAAGAAAACATTTCTTAATCCTTAAGAAGTTATTACTCACAGATTCCACCACACATTCGGTGCAGGAGAACATGGCACCCACAATGGCAAAGTTCTTTGCGTAGGATATACCTCGCTGCCCCATATCTTTGAGGACCTCTTTTGCGGTTGGCGTGCGATATGGATCCTTAGGATCAAACCCAACGTTGGTGTCGATGCCAGCTGTGAAGACACCAAATGCGCCTCCCAGAACAAATCCTGTAAAAGACAAAACAGTATAAAATGAACCTTGGCCGGATTTGAGCAGCACATTCCCCACAGGCACCAGAGCACCTCTGCTCCCCCTGTCTGTCAACGCTGCAGCGTGCAAGGAGCAGCGCAGGACACAAATGGCCTGTCTCTTGATACTACAGACACTGCTGCTGACACCCTCCTCGCTGGCCGCCTGTGCTGTGCTGAGGAAAGGCTGTGAGCACCTCTTCCTTTGCAAGGCAGACAGACAGACAGACAGACAGAGATCTCTCCCTGGGACCTGTGACAAACACTGGAGGAGGCTTAGAGGGAGGAAAATTACACACGGGCGTCCCTCTGCTGCAGCTTCTTCTCCATCCGCCCCTCTCCCGACGCCACGGGACCCCCCCCACTCCCCAGCCGCCCCCGCAGCTGGCTGCCCCGACCCTCCAGCCTCCCCCGGCTCCCTCCACCGCCCCCGCCGCACCTCCCACGCAGGCCAGCGCCGCCTTGAAGGCACAGCTCTCCATGGCCCGCTCCACCATCTTCTGCTCCTCGCTCTTAGGCGGGCTGGGGATGCCGCCGAGGGCGGCGGGGTCCCAGGCGCGGGGCCGCCGCTGCTCGCCCACCAGGTGCTGCAGCAGCAGGCTGTACTGCAGCGGCGGCGGGGGAGGCTCCGGGCCACCCGGAGCGGAGGACGGCGGCGCTGCCGCCATGACCGGCCTCGGACACCCGGCGCCGCGCCGCGGCCCACTCGAGGCACCGATAACGCGACTCCCGGCAGCCGTGGCGGCTTGCGGGGGCCCACGGGAGCTGTAGTTCCGCTGAGGGGAGGCGCCGGCCCGGCCAGCAGCGCACGCAGAGGGAACTACAACTCCCGGCAGGCTCCGCGGCGCGGCGCCTCACGGGATTGGCAGTCCCTTGGGACGGAGGGGGACTACATTACCCGGCGTGCTGCGCGCCAGCCCCCTGGCGGCCGTTGGGACCGCTGCAGGTGAGGTGAGGGCTCCGGCGGCTGGAGCATCCTTGAGAGCGGCGGCGGCGGCAGCAGGTGAGCGCGGCTCGGGCTCGGTCTCCGGTTCCGGCTGGGGCAGGCCGGCGGCCTCGCCCGGGGCAGCCCCGGGCTGGGGGAGGGCTGAGGTGCCGCAGTGCGGGACCGAGTCCCTCTGCCCTGGCTGAGGTGCGGGTAAGGGGCGGGAAGCTCTGAGGTGTCGCGGCGTCGGCGCCGTTCCCGCGCCGTTCCCCCCTGACTGAATTCTGGCTGCGCTGGTGTCTGGGGGCAACAGGTCCCGCACCCCGCGACGGGGCGGGCGGTTGCAGCCTCTCCCCGCGCCACCCTTGGAGAGGCCGGGACGAGGGCAGCCCTCCGGATCCCGGCGGGAAGCGGGGTGGGCGCCGAGCCCGGCTGCCGCTGTCGTTGCCGGTGCAGAGGCCAACACCTGCCGAAGCCCTGGCTCCACGGAGCGGTGGTTCAGTGCTGTGGTGCACCTGGGGGGAGGCTGGAGCCCGGGCAGCCTGCGGTTTACCCCAAGAGCCTTCAAGCGTCGCCTGAGGTGAGAGCTGAAGAGCCTCATGGCACCTCAGCGTATCAGCTCCTAGCCTGAGCTCAGAAAAAATTATCTCCGCTCTTCCATGTTTTCCACAGGCTAGGTAAAAATGCCAGAGTATCAGGCTATCACCTATAGCCTTTCTGAGGAAACCTTGGCTGCCTCTGGCATAAAGCGGCAATTTTATTTCAGGACCTCTATATGTCAAGAGGGCTTAGAGAATAACCAAAATCTGTCTTTCCGTCACCAAATGCAAACTTAGCGCATGGCAAATCACATAGAAACCTTGGCTCTTGGGTGCTTGTTCTGTTTGGTAACGAGATGAGAAATGTTGCTTTTATGCTTTTTACCCTCGGTAAACGAGGTGCTGTGAACATTAAAAAAATCTCCCAGGTGCTTTGCTTGTGTTGCATTTTGCTTAGCCTATTTTACTTTCTTGTTCTTGTGGACTAGAACCAGTTTTCTGTTCAGCTCAGCACAAATGAGGATAGGTATGCCTTAAAAATAGCTTTCTTGACTTCTTTTGTGGTATTTTTCTATTTTAAATTTAAAAGCTACCCGTAGGTTTTTAAACCCCTGAGAAACAGCTGTGATGGTTTCAATAGAATGCTTTGAAATAGTGTATTGCAATAATTGAAAATTATTTGAAAGACTTAATAATTATTTTTAAACAATGCCCTAAGTATGAAATCTTCCTGATACCCTGAAACACAACTCTTTAGAGATCCCAAAGTAATCAATTTTCTTTCTCTTTTTATCCTTTGCACTTTGTCTTGTTTCTGTCTTAGTTTAGGACTGGATAAGTAGGTTCCAATAACAATTTAAATTGATTGTTTTACCACTTCAAATATTTCATTATACGAAGTTCGTTTTCAACAACTTTCCTCTTAAATTCCACTGCCCTCTACTGGCTGGACCAGTAGCGTCCACCTGCCCAGTGCTCTTCCCTCTCCACTCTTTTTTTACTCCTTTTTTTGTTTGTTTGTTGGTTGTTTTTGTTTTTTTTTTTTTTTAAGGTCAGAAACCGTTGAAAAGTGTGCTGTGAAAATCTACTAAAACAGTATCTTTACAAGGTAGAGAAGGTTGCTGGTGGGATGATCTCCCTAAGGAGCCCTGAACTTTAGATTTCAATCTTCTCCTTGATCCAAAATAACCTAGTTGGGCTGATCTTGAAGTCACACTGCAAAGCCTATTTTCCAAAGGTGTAAAGGGAAAAAAAGATATGTTGGATTTCGAATCTGAGCACTGAGAGTTTACATGTATAGCTGGGATATTGTTTTGACTTTTTTCTCTGTTCCTGTGTTTTTGGGAAAATACTGGGTTACTATTTGTTTGTAAATGCAATACTTTTATAAATAAATATTTTGTAAATATAATTATATAAAATGCCTATATTTATTTAGAAATATTAATATATATATATGTTATATTCCCCCCCTTAGGTTTTTAAATATTTTTCTCCTTTTCCCATTCACGCTGTTCTATGTCCTACATAGGAACAAATATATGTGCTTGAGTATTTGAATACTCTCATGTGCCTGAACAAACTTTTCATTTGAGTGAAATCAGATGGAAGATTAAGGCTTGGAGCGAGAATCTGAGAGCTAAACACATCTTTGATAAATTAGCTGTTCAAATGAAACTTTCAGCTATTTCTTTTTTTATAAACCTGTGAACTTTCATTATTGCAGACGTGTGTAGCCAACGCATTTGATCCTCTTCCTTCACCAGGCTCTTATCATCTGAATGCTGTGCCTGAAAGCACACTTTAGTCTTGGAGCTGTTAAGTCCAGTATAAGAACTTAGGTTATTTTTAACCTTGCCTAGTCGCAGATGAAACATTTTCGTTTCGTGTGAGTGTGCCTCTTTCCTGTGTGATGACAGTATTAGGTGCAGATGATCATGAGTTTTTCTGCAATGCTCCAATGTGCTCAGCATCTGTTTCAGCAGAGGGCAGCACATGGGGATATTAAATAATTGTGTTTCACTTGACCTTTACAGTGACTCAGTCTTTCTCCCACACTTTAATATTCTCCAGACAAGATAAACCTTGGCAATATTTTTTTTTTCCTGAAATCCTGTTTTTGCATATGTCTTTTAGTTGTAGAGCTCCCAGGTTTTGAATAGGCTTTGGTTGTCACTTTTGGCATTACTGTTTAAAACAAACAAAAGTTTTCATAGCGTTCAACTTCATTTTGTAAAACTGCCAGTTTCAGCATCTTTTCCGAAGTTATCTAACTGGGCAGGAAGGGGCTGAAGGTGGCAGTCAATAATAATGAGATTAAATCCATTCTTTTTCACTCATGCCTACCTGCCTGCACCTTTTTTCCCTTACCAGAACTGTGGTGATCTAGGGGAATGAGAAGAAGAGGAGATAAATTAATGGATATTTTAATGAAAAAAGGAAAAGCTTTCAGTCACACCACAAACAGAAGAAAGTATGGCTGCTTTGCAGTTGGTCACACTGCTGACCTTGCTTCAGGTGTAGCAAAGAGGTTTCCAGGGGCTACAAAAGGAAGTGAGTTGGGGCCTGCTGGGCTCTGATTCTGGCAGCACCACTTAAAGTTTCCATTCTACAGTCTTCTATATAGTAAGGCTGATGCTTTCCTACTTCTCATGCAGGTTGTGAATGTAGTATTTTTTTTTCTGTTGTTTAAAAGATTTTAGGTTTGAAAGGGCATTGGAGAAGTAAAGTGCTTTGTGAAATATACCTAAATTCAGTAAAGGATAGTTGCTTTAACTTCTGTACTTCCCGTGGCTTAATGAGTTTAACCAATTTATTTGTTTGAGAGTGCAGTTATTTTTTACTTCTGAGGTAGCAAGGCTTTCCATGTTGGAGAATATTGTCACTACCATGGCAAACAGCTAAAGCACTGAAAAAAGGTTAGATTGTAGCTAGATGGAAGGTATATGTGAGTTAAAACCGAATAGGCATCCTGACTCACTGATTTTTTTTTTTAATTTCTTTTTCTTCAGGTCAATATAAGATAGACTGCAGAGAAATATTTAAATAAAATCTCCTTTTAGGATCAGCAGACTTGTTCCTTGTGACTCTGCTTTGTAACTCAGAGAGGAGCAGGATGTGGGTTTTCAAGATGTTTGTTTGATCCTGTGTTCTCTCTTTAACGTTTCATATCTCAAAGTGCATGTCCTTTTTGACAGTAAGGTGGTTTCTTTGTGTTTGTCCCACTTCAAGTCACTCGTTCCCCTCTTCCCAGTGTCCCTAATATTACAGGTGCTTTTGTTTTCACCTATGAAATTCAAAATGTGCTTGTGTTGTAACTCATGGTCTAAAAAAAGATCTGTATAAAGTTTCAGACACCATCATCTCCCAGGGATTTTAGCTGTTGCTATAGAAGCCTAAACTCTCTTTTGAGAGACCTTTCCAATATAAAGAAGTTGATACTGGGGAAAAGTTGTCATGGAAATATGCAGCAAAAAGAGAAAGGAAATCTCAATTTGATGACTGTTACATGGGCTTAGCCAGCTTGGTGAAGTGGCTTCATATCTAGAGATCTGATTCTTCAGATTCTCTTTGTTACATTCCAGTGGACTGGAATGCTACAGACTGGAACCCAAAGAAATACATTATTTAACATTTATATCACCAAAGATACCTCCTCAACTCAGTGAGCTTCGTGTTTATCCAGATTCAAGTTTCCTCATTGCATAATAATGTCTAAAAAGCAGTGTGACACTATTTCTTAGGCTACCCAGTCCTCCAGATGGGGAGGCAAGGTCTCTTTCGAGCCGAGTTTGTGGCTGCATTGGAGGCATGGGGCTCATTGGTTCTCTGGCGTCAGGCCATTGGGGTGGGTGCAGAGAGCAATGTTATCTGCAGCCGCCGCCGATGTTTCCCCATGGGAAGGAACCCCCTCCAGGTGACGTTGGTAGGCTGGGGAATTTCCAGCAGCCTGGTTCTAATGTGAGATGAGTTGTAGCACAGCTTTTTATTATACTTCTGGCAATGACCGCTCTGAAAGGATTCATAGAGCTACCACTATTGAAATGAGGCTTTCGGAACCCATTTTTAAATGGCTAACTAAAAATAGTTTATTCTGTGCAAGCTTCAGTGCCATTTCAGATTTGAACAGAAGGAGTCCTTTGTGTCCAGCTAAATAGTGGTATAAGCAGATCTCTCTCCATAAATTTCTGGTCCACTTACACCATCACTAAGCCTGGCTGGTTCCCTGGTTTCAAGCCTTTTGTGTCTTTCTTACTAAAGCCTCCTGATACCTAATAGATGTGATTATGAGTGAGCTGCCTTTAAATATCTGTTACCAGTGTTACCATGGTAACTGCTGTAAGAGTTTCTTGCTGGTAGAAGGTTTCCAGCTCCCTGAGATACAACAGGGCAAAATGCTTAGGCTGTTGTTTTCACGGTTTGAGATCACAGAGAAAAAAATAACATATTTCTTATTTTTAATAACAGTGAATGTTAATGGTACTGAAAGGAGTAAGACTGATTTTGGAGTCTGTCCTCTGATCAGAGAACAGTTACACTGCCAGGGACAGACCAAGCTTTCCCTGGAGAGAATGCCTTCACCAGAAAGCTCCTAAAGGAGTAGGAAAATGTCGCTCTCCTTGACTAAGCCAACACTTGGCCTTTCATTTGATACTGTCAACAAGTGAACTAATTAATCCTAATGAAGGATGCAAAATCGTGATATTCCACTTGCCACAGAGCAGGCAGAGTTGCTGAGTGATTCAGTCTGGAGTAGAAAAAGTTGAGCTAGCTTGTGTGTTCTCTCTTTTCTCTGTATTCCCAAACGGCTGCTTTTTTGCTCTAGGCCTTCAGCTGCTGTGTACCAGGCTAGCAGTGTCAGTTGGGCAATATCCAGAGTGACTTTCCTGCTGTCCTGGATTTCCTAATCTTCCCCTTTCTTTCTCTCACATCTCCTTTCTTTCCCAAGTTCTTGTGTGGCCAATCAATCCTCTTTTGCTCTGTAATGACAGTTGCTTCTACAGGCTTCTCCACATGACAGGTTCACTAATGTCCCTCATGCTAACTCTGTTACCTCAGGGGGTTGTTTTGCTATTTATTTATTTATTTATTTATTTATGGTAAACAGGTCACAAACTCCATAGGATACTTCTTCCTTTTTGTGCAATCTGTTCTCTTGCTTCATTACCCTCCTATTTTAGTATCTGCTGGAGATTTTAAATTATCACTTGCTGTTATAGAAACTTGGAAAGCTGAGCACCTATTTCTGCTGCTCTCCCACTTCATTAGCTGTGCCTGCTTGTTTTGGCATTTAGGCCTTCTACCTTTCAGTAAGGGAGGCTTCCAGTGGCGTAACGGGCTGTTCAGTGTAGCTGTTCTGTACAAGAACATGGCTGAGCTGATGGACCTTGAGGAGAGGCGCAATTTGCATTCATTTTTTGGGTTTGTGTGTGGGGACAGCTAACATGACAGAGCCAGAGTGAGTGGTACTGTGCACCCCTGATGGAAAGAGTTCCAGCTGTCTGGAAGAGGAGGAGTTCCTGCTGATGAAGGGCTGATATTTGTCCTTACCTGCCTCAGAGGCAACATGATCCACATACTAAGATCTTTTTGGCTGAGCTTAAAAATGCTCATAATTGATTTTAATTATAACGTTTATTGTATGCCAAATTTGGACGGAGGGCTTAAAATCTGAAGTAATTACGATTGCTAACCAAGAAATTCAATGAAATAATTTTCATAAGAAATCTTTAAAGCAGAACAATGATCTCAGAATGGAATTTGCTTGCATTATACCACTGCATGTTTCTTAATCGTTATTCTGTTAACACTGGGGTTAATACTGGGAGTATCTCAGTGTTTGGGTACTTCAAATTTTAGCTGCATGGTTACATTTCTTAAGTGTGCTAAGTTGATTTATAAGTTTAAGCAGCAGCAAACATGTTCGTTCATACAAGCTGTCTGGAAGCAAGGAATTGCTGAACTTTAATTTAGATTCTCCCTTTTTTTCTGGATTTGGTTAGGTCACCAAGGCCAAACTTTTATGCTCTGATTCTGGGTGCCTATGTATAACGATATTCAGGTCTTTTGCAAAACGGCTGACTTATTACATGGGAGCTAAAATCAACAGGCACTGTAGAGGCTTACTAGCTCGTGGTATTCTGTCAGTAATTTAAGTGCCTTTTTTTCCCCCTACCTGTGAAATAGATAAGTTATTAAGCTACTGCTACGATTAGCTGATTCTGTTCAAGTAATCTGTAAAAGATGCAGAGAGTGAGAACAAGACAGGAACTCTAAGACATTGCTATATGAGGAATCAAACCTTACCAATAGCTTTTTTTCTGAAATCCTGATCTACATTAGAGGGCTTGTTCCTCTCCTGCGACTTGAACTCCTTGTGCTTCATCAGTTTCTGTGTTAATTTGTCCTAGTTTTTGTTGCTGCTGCGCTCCCTGTGATGCACTCTGCATCTAGGCATACCCTGCAGTTCTGCTTCCATTCAGGGGCTGTCAGCAGTTCCAGTGCAAGTCCCTCTGAAACAAAGCTGACAACTCAGGTCTTTTATTTGCATCACCCTGAAATGCACCAAAAAATTTCAAAGCAGTGGGGCATTCCTTCACCATCCCGTTGGGGTTTTTTAATTCTAAGGCAGCCTCCAGCACACATCTTCCCCAGTCCTTAATTTTCCTGCACAGCTCTCCGTTGTCAGCGATCAGCAAAAGCATAATGAAATGGTTTTCTGTTCAAAGCTCCTTAGCGTTTCTAATGGATACCTGTTGTAATTCCTTTCCTGTTAGGTGATAAAATGCAAGCTTTTCCAGCATGTGATCCCTCTCGGACAATAAGCAAAGGCAACAAGTAGGGCTGTGCAGTATTTTGCCTGTGTAGGTAAGTAAGAACTTGCTGTGCTACTTGAATATGGTAATTCTCTATGAATTGTTAATGAATGCCACATTATAACCTATATATCAGAAAATTAACAGTAAGGAATAATAAGGAATGGAGATATTCCCTTTCCCCTAAGTCTTTCATTTAGTCATTGAAATAAAAAAATTCAGTTAAGTAAAAAAAAAACAACAAACCACTGAAAGTCTTATCTTCCCCTTTCAGGGAAAAGGACTGAGTATTGCCTTTTTCACATATTTAGATTTATCTGCATTTTGAATAGAACGGTGACTGCAGTAAAACTATCCTTGGTTTGTTGATGTGTCTCTGATGGTTAAGAAAGTGCAGACATTTGAAAATTGCAGAGAAAAATAAATTTTGGATAAACGTGTGCAAAAGTGATCAGAGACTTTTATTTTAAGTATATGAAATACAATGAATACTCCTTCACTACGTAGATTTCCTTCCTCATTTTGCCTTTTTCTGTGGGTTGGCTTTTCTTTTGGTAGATAGATGTCTGTTAACTCTTCAGTGTTCTGCTCAGAAATGACAGAAATTATGAAAAAAGCTGGCGTCTCTTACAGACTCTGAGTTTTGAAACAGGCAGCTTCCTAATTCTATTTTTGACTTACTTAGTGGCTGTTCCCTTGGAAATTTTAAAGTTGTTGTCTGGTCTTCTGAAATTTTGGCAATAGACACCAGAGGAAGCTGTTTTTCTTGTCTCCTGTAGCACTCCATGTTCCATAAAACATATCTGCCTTTTTTCCAAATTTAATGATTCTAGTCTCTTCCAGCAACAAATATTTTCTCTAGTTGCAGGTCAAAGCTGGTAGCCATGCCACAGGCTGAGCTCCTCAGGTATATAAATGGGACAGTGGGACATGAAACTGTATAATAGTCTCTCAAGAACGGGGGGAGGGGGGGGGAGAAATCGGAGTTCTCCAAGTCAGCACACACAGCTTTCATGCACTGGCAGAGCCTTTTTGGCAACAGTTGCAGGAGTTCACTCTTTATATCCACCCATTTGATCAGCAGCATCTTGTTAACTGAACAGCAGTTGTTTTTGTCAAAATGGAAAGTGGTGCCCATGATTCATTCTGCACATGTCCACTAGCTGCTTGAACTTCCTGACATCTGTAGTGGAACTGAGAAAATAAAGACGTTTGTATCAGTTATGCACAAAAAGGAAGAAATGCTGTCCCAAAGCCATGGCCTGACTGCACTAATAACCACTGTCTGATGCAGACTTTCCTTTGTAATTCCTTTTGGTTTTATAACTCCAGACAGAAATGTTCCAAGCCTTAACTGAATTAGAGACTTGCTTTAAAAAGACATTGTTATTGACATAATCGCCTTGTTTATGGAATCTCTCTCCTTTGTAATTAAGGTTGTTGCATGCACAAAAGCAGTTAAATATAGAATAAATATCTGTAAATGCAAAGATATTTTAAATCTTATTCTACGTTAAATCTTGTGTGAGAGCCTTTTTTTTTTCCACACTCTCTTTCTGTACATTTGCTTCTCAAATGAGCTACGCCACTACAAATTCTGCCCTTTGCCCATTTCATTAAGTTGTGTCTCATCCGTATTTGTTCTTGTAAAATTGCACCGGCAGTGCAGGTTGCAACATAAAGCATGTGAATTCCTCAAATGCAGTATTTTAAAGGTGTATTGATTAGTGGGGTTTGGTCTGATTCTCTCCCACCTTGCTGCAGAGTCATGGGAGCTAGTGGATTGAGCAGCATGCAAGCAATATGCTCACTGTTATTTTGTCTGTCAACCAAATTTACCAGCTGGGTGAGAACCTGGCAGATTCTTTAAAAAAGTTTATATTGCTACTTGATATTGTTTTCTCATCCCGGCTGTGTGAAAGTAATTATGGTTAAGGCCCTGGACAGGCCACAGGCTTTCTTTATGACCATGGCCAACTCATTGTAGCTGTCTGTTTCTGGGCTCTTTGTTCATTAAAGAGTAAGGCAATTTTTCAATTCAGAAGGTTTTGTGCTGATTTATTCTTTGGTCTAAGTAAAGAGATCAGATAATTATAGCAATAAATGCTAGTAGAAAACCTCTAAATAAACAAATACACTGTCTGATCTTGTTGGGTTTAAGGAAATTGTGTGCCACTATTCCAGCCTGTCTGCCAAAGCTGAAGCATGTAAATGCTGTGACTGTCTCCTCACGTCCAAGCATTTTCATTTTTAGGTTTTGCTCAAGTTGTATTTATCAAAGCTAAAAATATCTTGGTGGATGAAATATAGTAGCTCATCTCCTCTCCCCACTCCCCTCATTTCAGTTCTTTATTTCTCTTGGCTGAAGGATAGGAAAACCTATTGAGCTGACAACGCTGCTCTCCCACTGAGGCCATACAAGCTCACCAGCAATGGCAAAGAGGCAGTGTGTTGCAGTCCAAAAAGTGTTTGTTTTCTTCAGACAAAGAAGCTTTTCAGCAAGGTGTATGCAACTGATGTCCCTCCCGTTTATGAGTGCAGGGTCCAGGGACCTGCAGTCATTTGCTTCTGAGTCAGTATTTTTCAGATGTGTCTTCAGTTTTGAAGTGGTCCCTAATCAAAGCAGAGGGAGTGACTTGCAGTCCCTCCGCCGGGTACCTAAGTGACCTCATTGCCTATGCATTCATCACTAAGTGTAGTGTCACTTCCTCAGGGAGGAGAAACACAGTGCATGTAGATCACAATATCTCCAAGAACTTTGTTAATGTGAATGAGAAAGTACTGCCTTCTTATCTGAGCTGTGAATAATCTCAAAAACCCTAAATGTTAGATGTATAAAAATACAGAATGGATAAGTTCTTCTATCTGTGACCACATAGCCTGTCCTCGGGTACTGAAGAAACTGGCAAAGTAGGCTGGATAGAAGGATTGGTACTGCGGGTGTCGGTGAACTCAGAGCACCTGGCATGACTGGTTGAATGCTTAGGGACTTACAACTAATAAAGTCTGCTTGAGACCTGCCAAACATAGACGATTATCACATGCTAAATGAGTAATGATGTGGTCTTTTTCTTGTTCTGGTGTTTTAAGATCCGAGTTCCTCACTCTTAAGACTATCACGAGAAAGTTGGATCCCAAATCCATAACCTTCAGAAGGGATTCAGCTTGAACTCAGTCTGTGTCTTAAGGTTTGGTTACTCTGCGATAACAGGAGCCATGCCAACACTGAACTGAAATGTAAATTCACTCTTGGCATAACATTAGCTTCATTTAAGCCCCTTTGGTATGTAGAGTAAGGAGTTCCAGAGGGTGCAGAAAGGTTGAACTATTCAGATACAGCAACTCTGTTTAGGCTCATATTGTAAATCTTCCTTATCTCTATTGTGAGACTACTACTGTAGCATCAACATTGCTTATATACTGGGTTCCCACTACTGGGAAAGGATCCCTCTCTGCAGTTCAGGAGAGAATTCCTGATCTGTAGTCACAGTCCGAATGTCTTAGTTCAGAGACATCAGAGAGTGAGCAGCCCCCTCTCTGGACAGAGTCAAACAAAAAGCCCTGTTCTAAACACCTTAGGTTTCTGTGTTTGAAATTCAGATTTGCATTCGATTTCTCTTTGCATCCCCTCTGTTTCCTCCAACTTGATACTATCTTTGCCTGCTTTAACTCTGTTAAGACCTCTGGGCCTTTCCTTCCTGTTTTCAGACGCTAAGTTCTCTTCAGAAAGCTTAAGAGGAATGTTCTTGAGCATTGCTCACTCTTGTCCCTTATTTGCTCTCTTGTAAATAAAGAACAGATTGACACTTCTTCTTGGGCAGCTCAAGAGAAGTCACTCAGGACTGATTCTAGTTACTTCTTGTGTAAAAGTCTCTGTCTTAATGTATCTTCCTTCTCTGCGCACACACACACTCTTCCACTTTTTTGAAGCAATGATGGAGGCGAGGGAAATGTCGTAAGGTGTCCTGGCTGTGATTGCTGGCACTCTGGGGGAGATGTTATTAGCGTGGAATATAAAAGCTTCTGAAAGCTGCTTCTGTGGTTTCCTCTGAAAAATGCCGCCTTTCTATGGCCACCTCCTTGCCCTTCCTGCATTGTATGTACTGCATGTTTTTACTTGATTGGATCATGCAGGCTAGTCTGGGTTTTATGCTGTCTGCCCAGTGTCCAGTTCTGCTGTTGGAGATGATGGGATAGTGAAAGAAACTCTCCGTCTGCTTTACGGATTGAAGCATCTCAGTGTTTTGGAGGTGGGATACAAATGGCTTTCTTGCATAAATCCTCCTTGCTTTGATGAAAATATAATATTTCTCATTCCCCTGAGTAAGCAAGTGTGCATATGTGTGTGTGCGTGTGTGCTGAATGCCAAAGCGCTGGTGAAGCCAGCTTGCTTCCGTATGTGAATCATTTCTCAAGCAGCTCTCTGTGTCTCGCTGCAATGTGGTTTTCCTCCCAGGGAAGCACTCAAGCCCTGAATTTTCAGTCTGGCTTGCACATGCTTTCAGAAGCTAGTAGGAGACAGTTTTCTTTTTAATGCAGAAAAGAGGACAAGCTTTTACTGTAAGTATTTTAATATCTTTTATTTTTTAAGATGGAAACAGTATTCTCTCTAGAAGGGTTCTAGGATCAGTAACGTATTCTTAGAGTGAATGGACCTGCTTTGCTCAACAACAGTTTTTTTTGGTAGTATCTCACTGTAAAACTAAATTGCATGAAACAAAAAATATACACTGTGAACAATTCTGTGTTAGCTGAAAATGGGCTGGGGGTGGTCTAAAAGCCATTACAACAATAAAAAAAATCCCACCGTGGCAGCCTGTGAGAGCTGGCTGCTGTATTTGTCTTCTGCTCAGCTACAGATTTTAGTCACAGAAGAGTTGAAGCTGTTTCTGCGCCTGTTTCTGCTTTCTCTCTGGCAATTTAAGGTTGTGCTCCAACAGTCAAATGAAGCAGGAGTACGAGCAGACTTTCCTCTGCTACTGCATGTTCACATAGTCCAGTCAAGAAAGGGCAGAAAGGAACAAGCTGCTAAGCAAATAGGTTTGGCAGCTAGCGTCTCTGCAGGGGATCAGTGAAAGCATTGGGGAGCACGCCAGACGGGTACCCTCTTACAACACTACAGCAAAGAGCTGTTCAGATTCTCAGCAGGACCTTTTAATTGTCGCAGTTTAACAGTTGTCCTTAAAATTGTACTATGGACTGAAGCTTGATCATAGTAACAATAGTAATAATAATAGCATGTATATAGCATGTAATATGGCAAAAGTGTAGAGGTGTTAATTAAGCCCTGTATGTGTAACAGTAAAGGATTACTGGTAGAACTGGTTTGAAAACAGGGATTCTCTACCCCTTTCTCTTGTACACAGTCTAAGTTCTTCTAGATGTCCCTTACTAATCCTTTCTGTCTCGCCTCCAAAAGGGGCCGTTTTGCATGTTCCTCTTCTACCCTTTCTAAATTATAAACTGCTCTCTGCCCCTGTAGCCTCAGTGGGAGAGAGGATATTTGATTTGCTGAAATATAGTGGGTTTTGTCTTCACAATTTCACAGATAACTAACAAAGGAATACCTCATCCTAGCATGCACAGATGTATGTACTACCCCTTCCCTTTCTAGTTCAGTTCTAAAACAATTTAATTTCATTATGTAGCCCACCAAGGTGGGTCTTTCAGTCCATGAGTGGTCCCCCAAGTCACAGTTGTAAACCGTTGATACTGTTGCCTAAATCTGTTCTGTTCCTGTTTGGTATGAATATTTTTAAAATGCAGAAGTCCTCTAGCTTCTCCTGCGGTTTTGGAGTTATGTCCTTGTCTTTGCAAAGAATCCTTTCTGTTAGAAGTTCACACTGTCACTCGTATAAATGTTCAGAAGTTCCTAGTTTATTCACTTTAATAAGTGGTCTATTCTGCACTTTAATGGAGGATAAATATCTCCTTGAGGGATAGCTTCCAGATCTCAATTAGTTCTCTGCATTGTGATGGATGGAAAATGGGAGTCAGGGAGACATCCCAGCATGTGGCAATCTGTGGGGCTGCTCACTTGCATGCCATGTGACAGATGTTGATTCACCTCATTTTTATTTTTTTTTCCCTGTGGGGTTCCTTTCCAAGGCACATGAATGAGTGTATCTTCATAAATATGCTATTTAGTGAACAATTATGATCCCATTTTTATAACCGGAAAAACTAAAGCATAGAAAGATTACATGGCTGAGGTAGTACAATAAATCTGTGCTGGAGCTGAGAATAGAATCGAGTGGAATCCCAAGCCAGTGCATTGACTGCGATATCATCCCTCCGTGCTTGGAGAGGACAGAGAAGCTGTCCGTGTTCCAGTCAGGATTACCATGTAGCCACATGCTGCGCATCTCTGTCTGCCATTCCAAAACCCATGATCGTTCCTTCTTTCTTGTATCTACCCTCTATGCTACAGAAAAAAGTAATGACAGGTAATTATCAGGCAAACCACTTGTAATTATTCTTAATTTCTTTAGCAATTATATAGCTCTTGCTCTATCTAAAATAAAACCTTCTTTTCTTCGTTCTTGCAGGTTGGCAAAACATGAAGTGTTAACCGTATGTGTCACTTGCTTTGTGCTGTATTCACTGGGACAGTAGTTCAAAGAACCTGGATTAATGAGCAGTAGCTACCTTGAAATTATTCTAAAACATTTTGTTCTCAACCTGCAATATACTGAATGTAAATTAAACCCATCTATTCAGGGCAGAGTCATATTGGGGAAAGCCCAGAGTGACCTAATTCTTTGCGATTATAACATGGTTGTAACTTCAAAAAGGAAGTTTGGAATCAATGCATCATTTTTACCCTTCCTGAATCTTTCCTTTGACTTATGTCTCCAAAGGGTGGATGTTAGCACTATGGAAACTTTCCCTGCTTGTCATACATTGAAATAATGAGAGAGCTACAACTTACAAAAATGTGTTCTCCAAATTCTGTAGCGTGGAATCACTTCCTAGATGTAGTTTTGATGTGACTTGATAAAATTTGGAATTTATTGCATAACGTCTGTGTATACATTCTGCCACTACATGTTTTTGTGTACACTTTTCCAGGATGAGAATCTGCTGCCCCTATGGGTCTTCCTACAAATGCATGTTGCCACCGTACCCTTCTGATTATGTCATTTTGCTTGCGTGCATCCATCAGTAATGCGATGAATATGATTCAGAATTGCCACATTTAAGTCTACATCTCTGCCCTGGAGTTAGTGAAAGATCATATCAGTCTTTTGTCCTTTCAACCTTACCAAGACAACACATCTACTTAAACCAGGGAAGCATGGTGGACTGTTTACAGCATACAGTTGTGCTTCACAGCTTCCTCAGGTATCACACCATCCAGCTGGTATTTGCCACTGTCCTTCTGGAGGGCTAATGAGCAGGAAAATTACAGATAGGTTGGGATTTTTTGTTTCCTTATCCCCGTGTTGTATATAAGATCGGGGTCATAGGGAGGTAGCATAGTTTCTCTTCTGAGATGTGTAATGGTGACTGGTTAGATAATCAGTGTGAGGAAGGGGGAGGAGGAGATTGAGTATCCATGCACAAACAGCACAATTTAAATTACAGGAGGAGCATGTTCCCAGACATTTCAAAGTACAGCTTTGGCTTGATTTTTAAGCATCAGTCACTGTGCTGGATGACTGTTCTGGGGGTATTTTATCTAGAGAAGCAGCAAAGCTATCTGTTTTTTCCTGTCTTATAAGTGGCCAGTAATATGGAACAAGGACAAGAGAAATGCAGCTAAATAAATCCTTTGCTCATATGCACACATGAGGTTTTGGTTGTAACTTCTGCGATTTTTTTTTTTTAATGTGATCTAACTAAGAATAAAAGATTGACAAATTCAAAACTCCAGGGAGAACTTCTGTGGAGGAGGGTGGGCAGAAGGGTTTGTACTGCTCTCATCTGTCTGTGCCTGGAAAAGTCATCAATGACCCTAATGGTTGCTGTGGGAAGAGGATTTTATTTTGAGCAATGTTGAGACATGGAGTTTTGCAGTTGCTGACCTGGAGTCTGGCAGTTTTGTTGGGATGGTTTCAGAAGCTGAGCTGATGGCCAGAAACCTGTCATTTGTGGCTGGCTGGAACTGTCCTCACCTAGCCCATTTCTGATGTAATGTACATGTCCTTGTAACCTTTTGGTATGTTTATATACCAGTTAATAAATATCAATTTTAGAGAATTATTGAAAACACACTAAGGAAATAAGCAAGAAACACCTTAAACAACACAAAAATGTGACATTGTCTTACCGCTGTAACCACAGGTAAAGTAACTTAGTCCTTGGGAGATCCAAGGGAGTTTCCATTGTCTGTGTGGTTCCATCTGATACCATGAAGGGAAGGGAAATGAACTGCCTCTGCAGTAGTTCCTTATACTGTAGAGGAAGGGAACCTTGTGCCCTGTAAAGAAAAATCTCATCTGATGCCATATTGAAAGTGCTTTTCTGAGTTTGAGTCCTACAGAAGAGCAATTAAACAAACAAAAAAAGCAAAGCAAACTGAAACCCCGAAGAGTAATTTTCATATGAGGATACAATCTTCAGGCAACCTTAGCACAATGAAGATTTTGCAGATGTGACTCTCAAGCTGTATCAGAGCCACTGGTGATTAAATCCTGGGACTGGTATTTTGTTTTGTATTTTCCCAATGATTAGTTGGGTTACCTTGGGCATGTATGTGTCTTAATTTCTGTGTATTTGTTTTATATCTAAAATTTATCAACATTTTAAACTACTTGCAAAAGCACCTGGATTCTATAACTGCCTAGCTGTATTATTACAGTAGATTTTTCTCCACTTTTGAAAGTTAAATAATAATAATACTAAAACCACCTTTGCTTGAGGCATGCATAAAACCAGCAGAATTTGCCCTGCTGTAGCATGCAGTCTGGACATGAAAATTTCCAAGTGATGTCTTGTCTCCTGGTACTCTACCAGCAAAACATGAAAATTCAGCTGCAAATGAGATTGGAAAGCAAGTCTGCTGAGGCAGACCAGAGGAAACTGCTGCTCAGTGTTTGGGGTCAGGTTTATAATTGTTTCTCTTTCTTTGGCCAGCAAAAGCAAGAAGAGCCTTAGAGATGAGGTTTTGGGAAACGGGCATCTCTCTTCTGTTCCTTTGAGTTGTGTTTGGGTGGAAGAAGGTGATCTGGCTTGTGATTTTTTTTTTTTTTTGGTGGGCTTTTTAATCCGATTTTAATGAAAGCTAGGCTTTGTACCAGTGACAATCCAGCAAGTGTCTCCACTTGGAGGAGTCATGGAGGAAGGTTGCACTGAGATAGCCTCAAAGACACTAAAAACAAGGTAACAGAAACTAGAGAAAAGAGAGGATGGATGTGTTATATGCAGAAAGACTACACACTGAGCTGAAAGGAGCAGACACCTAAGGAAAGCTGCTATGGATGACCAAAAGAGAGTAAACAGTTTGTTTTTAATTGTTAGCCCAGTCTTATTTCCAAATAGGTTTTTATCTGTGCCGTCTGTCTCCAAGTTACCAATTACTGTATTGGACTATCAGCTTTCCTGGTTTGTGACCCTGGCTTGATTCCTGATATCAGCTAAGAAATCAAGATGAGTCATATGGAAGCATCTGTCAAGCCTAAAAATTGTTGTTTAAAGTGAATTGATGTGAAAGGCAGAAAAGAATTCTATTTTAGCCCAGCTGGCTATCCTGCCATATAGCTTCCTACACGCCGCTAGAAAATGCTTTACAGTTTACTGAACTTGTTAGATATTTCTATGTTCCAGTCGATAGTTTGCCTGAAAATAGCAGAGATTGATTAGGTTGGAAGGAAAATAGTATAAGCACAATGCAGATTTTACATGCTAAAAAAGAAACCCCACACAGAAGAAAATTGTGCTTTGATTTCACGAGAATGTGTAATAAAGGTTCTGAAATAGTCTGACCTTTTGATGTAATGAAAAGTAACTGAATTATAGGAAAATGGCACTGGGGACTGTGGGTTTTAACCCACCGAAGTCACAGACTTCTGTCTTTTGAGAGTCCTATCTACAAAGCTGGTACTTCTGACCCCATTTTTCAGAAATGCTGGGCATTTCTGGTCTTGGTGAACCTGCCGTCTGGCACATTACTCTCCAGATCTAGCAATGAGTTCTCATAATTCTTTTTTTCATTCATTTTCCCAAAGCAACTTGAATGACTCTGCTTTAATTTGACTGTCCTGCTGAGTGAATAGTGTTACACACAGACATGAGCATCAAAACTTACCTTGTGTAAAGTACATGGGGTACAGATAATTTCTATCTCTAGCCCCCCCACAGGGATTTTCCTATGAAACTTCATTTCTGTAGGTGTGCTAATGATTTTTATTTGCTTAATAGTGTAACTGCTAGGTTTCTTGATTGTGAAACAATATTGCTTGTCATCGCTCAAATAAACATATCTGTTCTTTTTAGTTATTCAAACAGCCTTTAATAGTCAGCAGAATGTGTTTCCTAGAAGTTTGTTCTACAGGACTGGTGAACTACTCCTTTGATGGATAGCCAAGCCATAAGATCCAAGAGACCTAGCGTTGTTTCTGCTGATGCTGACTGCCTGTGAGAGTTAGGATAAATTCTTAATCTAGTTTTTCTAGCCATAAAATGGGAATAATTTTAGGCTTGTTCTAAGACTTTCATTAATAAATGCATGTGGACTGACTAATAAAGAAATGTCTAGGTTCTCAATCTTTAATAAAAAATTTCAAGTAAAATGGACTATCTGTCCAGCGTAAAACTTCTGCCAACTGCAAAATAGTCCACAGCAAAATTTTCCAAATACCCTTTAAAAATACCAGTGAGAAAGAGTGAACTATATAGCATGGCCTGAATTTTTAAAGACTGTGACTCTGCCTGCAGGGAATTCTGAGGATTACTGAGAGAAAAAGCTCTGTCAGGACCAGCTTTACATTTTTGTAAACCCTCCGATTATCTCATTTGCAGCACCTGTTTCAGCGGAGGGGAGTATTGAGACACCAGCACTTTTGAGTATAAAAGACTTTAAAAACAAAAAGAAGAAACCACCCCAAAGCCCCCGCAGTTTGGAATTGACTGGCAATAGAACTGATTTTGCTGCTCTGAAGCAACATATTGTTGGCATGAACCCCCATTTATTTCAACATGGAGCTGCTTCTTATCTTCAGCTTCTACATGTTTTCAGAGTACAGCTCCAAGCAGAGCATGCTGCAGGGATTTAATTGTGGCCCACTAGTGACCTGCTCTGGCTGATGCCAAAGAAAGACTGACTTTGAATCTCGGGATGGTGACATTCAGTTTGCTTCATAAGGGAAGTTCCCTGTGAAATGTGAAGAAATAAATGAAAAATAAAATCATAGAGCTCCAAGCATTGCTTAAAGCAACTAATCTTCCAGGAGAGTGAGCAGAAGCATGTCTCATCTGAAACGTATTGAGACATAACGGATGTAAAACCATTAAAAAAATGTGTAAAAGGTAAAAGTGATTTTGTCACTGTATTTGCAAAAGCAGCTTGGTTGCATCTCTTGTGGAAAGCTGCTTCTCATTCAGATTTCTCTACGGGTAGCCTAGAGATAAGTCATCTTTCTGGGGCCTTTTTGGAAGGAAATGCTGGTATTTAGTTAAAGTATAGTAGACTTCCATCAATATATTCTAAAGCCACTGGGAGCCATTACCTGGTGGCAGTTTCACAGATGTAGAAATGCAGATACGCAAGGCTTGGAAAGTTGTGTGCAAAAGGCGTTGAACAATATCCTGTTATAGTAGTTACAATATGAGTACATGTATGCTGCCTGTGTCCAGGCTTGTGAAAGGGACGGTCTTCCAGGATCCGTTCAGCTGTGGTAAGTTAGTGGTGATCCCATTCCCAAGCTCTCATTCAAGGACAGTTTATGACCATGATTGGGTACTTTCAAAGTCATTTCTGCCGGCTCAGAAGGACGGTCTCGCCAAGCTACTGTTGCCAGCCTTGCTCTGAAAATGACATCAAGGAAGCAGAGGTTGCCATTTAGTCGTTGCACTGCTCTGATAAACTGCTGCCTTGTTCAATATTTGGGGCAGAAGGTTGCATTTCAGGTGTCTTTTTAACCTGAGCTTCTTCAAAAACTGCAGTCATTATTATCTTATATGTTAGGATATATTGGTGGCTTGTATTAGTAGCACTCTGTCCTTATGCTCTCTTTTCCAGCATGTTTAGCCCTCTTATCTGTTTCTCCACAAATGCTTTTTTTATCTTTCCAGATTTAAAAATTCTGTTGGTTTTTAATCATTCACCTATTAAAAAATTGTGTGTTTTGAGACAACTAGATAAAAGCTGTATGTTAATTTTTTAAATGCAATCTATTAGAAACCATCCCTATATATGCTGTTTTTACACAAGGATTAGAGAAACTTCTCTTATTTGCTAATGTTGGATTTCCTCAATGCTAACTAGCTGCAGCCATTTTATATATCTAAGTTAATATTTTGGTTGACAGTTCACTGCTATGTACCTAACTCAGTCCATGAGCCATTCTATGATACTGAACTTCTGGGTTTCCCATTGTCCAACTGCCCACAACTTCCATGAAGCTTTTTTGTTTGTTTGTTTTCCTGTAATGCAATAAATTTAATTTGGAGAAAAGGAAAAGTTGACTCTGAGAATGGATTTCCTGCTCTCATCAAAGAACAGCAGGACTTTTTTTTTTGAGGTAGTTTTGTACTTCTAATAATTCAAATGTGTGTCACCTACCTAGGAATGAAAGCAGCTTAAGATGTGTGCGACCTCGCTTTATTCTTTGAAGTATGTATAAAGCTTGTGGAAAGTATTGGGATCCCACTTTAGAGACTGAAATCTTTATCTACAGCACAGATTCAGGTTAGCCAAATACATGAGAAGCCTTACCTCTATCTTTTACAAATGCAGATTCCCATATAAATACACAGAAAACTGAAAAACACTAATAAATCCAAATATACTCTTCTCAATTTTAGTTTCATCTGCTTTGTGTAGTAAAATATTATTAAATCCACATGGTGCATAATTCAGCTATCATTACATGAAAAATCCAGTTTGCCTCAGGCTACTGGCTGGATTTCTTGAGTTGTGGTTTTGGATTTTTTTTTTTTGTTTTGTTTTGTTTTTTAAGTACCTCTTCCTTTTACTTCTAACATCATGGTCTAATGAGCATATCACTCCACTGCAACTTTAAAATGCCATGGATGACTCAAAATTAAATCCTGTAGGATATCAAGAAAGCATCTGTACAGCTTAAGGCAGGAAAGCATGAGATACAGTTATGAAGAAATTCAGAGGGTATAATAAAGCAAAATGCATGTGCAGCCACTAGATCTATAAAAACCAAAATCTGCATAATTTGGAGATCTAATCAGGAAGATAGTTTGCATGTGTAGTTGCTTGTTCATCCATATAAATACAGTGAATAGTATGTCCATTAAAAAATAGTTTATTAAATAATGTAAAGCACCGAACCTTGCTAAGGTGGATCACGAACTGTGGGAATGCTAAACGTTATTGTAATATAGCTTACATATCTGTCAGTGCTTTAAAAAAGGAGCCAAGTGATCAGCATAATCATCAACGAAGACTACTCTTTCTCCTCTAATGAGATGAGTTGATGGCTCCACACCGTATGTGTTAAGATTTTAATGGAGTAATGACTATACTTAGTAATAATAACTACTAACTTTTTTATTTCTTTATTTAGGAGCTGACAGGTTAGAGCTGTGGAGAAAGTAGACGGCCCTCCCTGCAAGAGGCACCAAGGATAAATAAAGGAAATGTCACTTGCTAGCTTTGTTCTCTGTAAGACAGCAGCAGAGCACTTGACATTCCCTTCTGCCTCTGTGCAGCGAAACACTCCTTAAATAGACCATCGTGACACCTGGAAGGTGCTGTCAGTGTCAAATACGACTTGGCCCCTGAATAGATTTGTTTCCCATGAGTTCAGTGAGTGTTCTTATTTGTGAATATAAAATAAAGTATAAAGCAAATTATGAGATATAAAATGTGACCTAAGCCCTTCTACTGACTCAGCCAGGAATAAATTGTTTTGGCATCTCTGTCAAAGGGTTGCTGTCCAAGTTCACACTTGCCCAGCTGGACTTCCGTGTGATAAACAGCGCGCGCTTACTGCGAGCATATTGCCCTAGCTGAGACGCTAGGCTGATCTCTGTAGATCTTTTGGTTACCTGTTTAACAGACAAGAAGCAAGTTAGCCTCTGCCTACACAAGCCTGATACGCAGCTACATCCTGTGTCTATTTTAGAAAATGAAGCTGCAGAAGAAAAATATTGCTCATACTGAATGGGGGAGGGGAGGAGAGGCAATCTCCCATCCCTCCCACTCCCAACTCAGACTGGTGGAACTCTTTTTTTTTTTTTTTTTTAAATCCAACTGATTATGTTATTCTGCTCCTGGTTTGGACTGGGCAATGGCTGGTAAAAATTTATGGCTTTAGATCTACAAAAGATGAGCTGGCTATTTAATGGGCAGCCTTCTACCTATTGAGAGAAACAGACTAGTTGTTCTTGCTGGCAGATTAAATTTATTCAGCTATATCCAAAAAAAGGAATTCGTCTCTATTTGGTGATTCCTGGCAGGATTTCTCTCTTGCATAAGCTTATCTCTGAGGAATAGTGGATCTGGATTTTCGTTTGGAAGTTGTATCAAGGAAGTTGATATTTTTTACCGTGTTTTGTAAATCTTGGTATTGTGAAACATCTTTTTATCACCGTGGCAACATCATGCTGCTTCTCTAGAAGAGTCCGATAAGTTAAAGATATCATATTTTCCATACAACTGAGGAAACTTGCGTCTCACGTGACTTTTAAAAAGTGAGTATTTATCAGTTGAAGATGCCGGATCTAACAGTAACAGAAGTCGTTTTCTTTTTATCTCAAGGTTGTTTTCAGTCGCTGTGGACGTCAGTTTTCTCAGTTACTCTTTCATTGTGCTTCAGCATTTGCAGTTGTTCTGCTGTGGCTGATAGAGGTCTCTCACTTACAGTCCCACAAAAGTCAGTGTTTCTTCTGTGGTGTTTCATGTTACCAGTCAGTATGAAAAATATAAGTGGCTACAGCCTGCTCTGAGGGATTCTCTAGGCTGAGTTTTCATGTGTATAAGTGTCCTGGTTTTGGCTGGGATAGAGTTAATTTTCTTCCTAGTAGCTGGTATAGAGCTGTGTTTTGGATTTAGGATGAGAATAATGTGGATAACACGCTGATGTTGTAGTTGTTGATAAGTAGAGTTTATACTAGTCAAGGACTTTTCAGCTTCCCATGCCCTGCCAGGTGCACAAGAAGCTGGGAGGGGGCACAGCCAGGACAGCTGACCCCGGCTGGCCACAGGGCTATTCCATACCGTGTGACATCGTGCTCAGTGTAGAAACTGGGGGCAGTTGGCTGGGGGGCAGCAATCGCTGCTCAGGGACGGGCTGGGCATTGGTCAGTGGGTGGTGAGCAATTGTGTTGTGCATCACTTGTTTTGTATATTCTATTATTATTTATTACTATTATTATTATCCTTCCTCTGCTGTCCTGTTAAACTGCCTTTATCTCAACCCACAGGTTTTACTTTTTTTTTTTTTCCTGATTCTTTCCCACATCCCACCAGGGGGGAGGGTGAGCGAGCGGCTGTGTGGTGCTTAGTTGCCGACTGGGGTTAAAGCACGACAGTAAGAGAGGGAATAAAGTTTAGCATGTCCTTTTCGGCCCTTTAAAATGATGCCAGATATCTGCTGCTCTCTTCCAGATGATACAAAGACAGTTTATATTTCTGTGTGTGTATACATACACACATACATATATATACTTTTTTTTTTTAGGGTCTGTAGACTGAGTTATTTGGGAAGAAAATGAAGAGTACTGCCAGGCCTTGGAGTGCAATGGCAAAGCAAGGGAGTCATGGGGTTGACAGAGGAAAGTCGCCTTCCACCACCTCAACAGGAATGAAGACATCAAAGTCCTCGACTTCACTTGCCTTTGAATCTCGGCTCAGCAAGGTACTAACCAGTAGGGACTGTGCAAGCATTATAGCCTTGTTCCAGGTTAAAGCTTTGGTTTAGTCCTGGAACATTACTACACCCAGACTTGGAGTGGGCTTGACCACTGTATTAAGCATAGGGAGATTATAATTATGTTGTATATTAGACTAATGCACGTTTCTGAAAATATTTGCATATGATGGGGGACGTACTGTATCTGTACAAGGTATGAGTGGGTTCTCTTATACTGTCTGTGTCTGAGGGAGTTGCCTTAACTTTGAAGAAGGAATAAAATAAGTGACAAATTCTTAGTTCAACTGACTTGTTACACGTGTAAAGAAATTGAAAGAGATTTGTTAATGGATTTCCAGAATTCCTAAAAATCTGTGCCTCTCCCTTCAAGGCAAAATATATTAACAAAAGATATTACTTGCAATGGAACAAAAGCATTTTATGAATCCTATCTTTCTGTATAGCTATATTCAAAAATAGCAGAAACTTCCATCAAAGTAGTGTTTTTAAGAAAATGAAGTAATACACCTGAAATGCTGCTGCATCTGTACCCTTGCAGCCAGCAAACAAAAATAACCTTGTTGTCCAATACAGACCAAAATACCAGTGATGAAAATAGGCCATGGGCTTCCTGGTTATAACTGCTTCTAATAGTCAAGTTTAGTAAAAAATACATAACATAGCACAGCATTTAAATCAAGAGGAGATCTAAACTTCATTAATCGTCACAGCTTTTCAAGTGAAGGATTAATTTACTTAACTTGCTTTGTAAACTACTAGATGCTCTGAGCATCTTATCAATAGGATATTTCAGTCCAGTGCTCCAGGCAGGTTATGTTCGTTGTTGGAGTATTTGCTGTATGACTGAGGCAAGCATCTCTGAAGGAATGCTACTGAAAAGACTAATCAGGAAATCTGATACGATTAATTTGTGTATGGCGTTAAATGTAGAGGGTTTTCTTCCTACTTGCAGCTAATATCTTCAAATTGTTGATCATCTGCAAATGCAAGATCATCAAAGTGGTTTCCTTGAAGAAACAGGGTAGAAAAAGGCACCAGAGTTGCTGCTGTAGAATAGGGCACATTGAAGAAATTACTTTAGAGAGACTGCAGAAGTTTCTAAAGGTCAGAAAGTCGGATTGTTCCATTCTGCCTCTAAGAGTGAGTTGGCAAAACCTCTGCCAGAAGGCAAAGCATTAGCTGTTTGGTATCCTGGAGCAGATCAACCCTTCAGCTATTGAAACTTACGTGCTCACGGCGTCCAGGAAACCACAGACTCTGAGTCAGAGGAAGAGATGAAAAGGAGAAAGAATTGGAGCTGAGAGAATTCATTTTTCTGAAAGATTTTACATACGGGAACTGCTAAATAGGGATAGTGCTTGTCGTGCACTCTCTTTTCTTTTAACTTGAGCAGTGGTTTCAGCCTGTGGTTCATGGACCCCCTGGGTGTCACTGGACAACTTCAAAGAAAGGGGATGTTGATTTGTGAAAACAGTTTAGGTGTCCACAAACTGAAAAGGGTAGAAGAAAATACTGCTCTAGGGAGGCTCTCTAGAACTTTGGTCTTCTAAAATGCTTAAAGTATTTTTCCTGAAATTAATTAGAGGCTATTATTAGAGGTATACAGGCTGTTACAGAGGCATGCAAATGGAAAAGCAGCTGACCAATGTTCTGAAATAAATTGCTACTTCTGCTTGTTGAAGCAACATAAGTTCAGTGTTTCTCTTTGAATCTTAAGTTCATTGTGCTTGAAATGCATGGATTTCTTGAGTACACATTTAGAGTAGACTTGCTTTACCGAAATCCCCCTCCCAAAAAAGGCCGCACAGCAACGATGGTCCCTTGCTTTCTCATGTACAATAAAGCTAAGTAAATTATAGTGATATCCACTAATATTTTTTGAAGAACACATAGTGTAAAATACCCTGTAAAGCAAATAGTTTACCTTCTTCCAAACTTATGAAACATATCAGCATTAATCTCTAGAATTCTGCCGCTTGTCTGTGCTGAAAACAAGTGCATTTCTTTGCTGCGAATGATTTACTTGGTGGTCTCATGAACAGAATGCTTTCTTGTGAACAGACTTTTCAGCTTCTCTTCTACCGAGTCCTACAGTCCCTAGCAGGACAAATAGAATACCCACTAAGGTCCCACCATGAGATCATTGGCCATCTTTGCTCACTGATTTTCAATAAGCAAGGAGGGTAAACAGCTGAAATCGTATCACGTTTAAGATAAGGGATTTCCAATTGGTAATTGTGTTACGTCTTGCACTGGCTGCTCTCGCATTTTATTGCGGAAGCCTGAGCTTCTCAGCTAAATGATTTTCATAGTTTGGCTTGGTCCCCAGCATGTTCTTTGTTCATGTCAGATAACCTAGTTTATGATGCCACAAAGTTTGGTGACTCCTGTTTGACAAACAGGGGAAGGAACTGGCAGTTGCTTTCTATTGGAATAGCTCAGAAGTCTCTTCAGAGGATCTAAGGTCACCATTGGGGCAAGACTCTGATCCTGAGTGGAGAGACAAGAACCAGCAGACCCTTTTAGGTTTGTTTGGGTTGTTTTTTTTTTTTTTTTGACAGACAGATTAAGGGCCACTTATTTGCTGCTTTGACCTACTCGGTGTGTCAAGCTCTGCAACTAGCACTTATCTACACGGGCCCAAATACCTAACTAAATGTAAACCAGGGAGGAAATATCATGACTGCTGTTCAGAGCAAGATCTGAGAAGGCAGAGTTGCCAGTAGTCTACTCCTATAAACTATTTTCTCCCTGTCTTTCAATTATTTGCTTATTTGAATGGTCTTTCCCATTTTCATTCTTCATTATTGAAACAGTAGTGCCTCTTAACCCACTTCACAAATATCTAGAATGCAAAACAAATATAACAATTAATAAAAAATTACTTAGTATGGTTATCAAAGCAGTATTCCCATTGACTTACTTTATAGAAATGTTTCTTTTTTCCCCAGAAACCTTGCATTTTGAATTACTTGATGGGAATATTCAAGGTCTTAATCTTCTGGTTGCTCACAAAATCTCTGTATTGCAGCTGAAGAGGGCAAGCAGCGATGACATGCTGACAAAGCCAGGGGTGGCAGCAGCTTCTGGAGTCTCTAGACTGAAGAAGACCATTACAACAGGAGCGATTTCTGAGCTTGCTGAGAGTCGGCTGAAGCCCAGCACAGGTAGAGACAAGGATTCTGGAAGGCAGTCTACTTTGTGAAATGTGCCGTGAGTGCTTGGCTTACCAAGATCCTAGCTGAGTTGTCCTTACCCGCCCCCGCCCTTGTAGCACAGCTATAACTTACCTGCTGTACTATTCAGCACGTAGAACGAGGCATACTGTGCCTGGCAGACTGGCCTGTTGCTGCACCCTGCGCCCCAGAGTCAGGCACCTGAGGTTAAGGACTGTGAGCCATCGGGCTTCCCGCAGCTGGAGCAGCTGGGCCCCCCGGCCTGGGCTCTGCAGCCACAGCAGGGCTGTGCCGCAGGGTGGGCACGGAGGCAGATGGGCCACTCTCTCGCAGAGCAATAAATCGATTTGAAAGCTTTCTTTTTCAAATTTTCACTATGTATCCATAGCGTTCCCTTTTCTCCCTCTACTGAATGTGCAGAGCTGTCACCTTGCTGTTCCTGGGACACAGCAGAGATGCGAGAACAAAGAGCCAGCCCTAGCATCTTCATGTATAGCTTGTGCTCCTAAGCTAAGTTGTGGCATGCTCTCTCCCTCGGCATTAGCCCTATCAGCTTGTTCCCATTGGTTTCAAATCTAAGCCTGTTTCTAAAGGCAGCGACACCATCTGCATACCAAGGGCTTCTGTGCAAATGCTCTGCTTTCCCCCAGGAGCTCAGCAAACGCTTGCTTTTGTCTGCTCCCTGGTGGCATTTCCAAGGGAATGTGAGATCTTATTAAATTTGACCATGACCTCCCTATTTGTCACAGCCTCTCCAGGGTTTGGCTGTGTAACAGAACATTGTTACTAACCAGAAAGGGATTTCTGAATAAATAAATAAATGTCTGTCTCCCCGCCACCAAAAGAAAAAAAAAAAAAAAAAAAAAAAAAAAAGATGCACCTTGTAACAGCATAAATGCTTTGTGGTAACCCAAAGACAGATCCTGTCCTGCAGTTAATCGGTGTGTAAATCCACAAATTTCATAGTGACTAGTTGTATCCAAAGGCATTTGAGATTCACCAGCCAATAAAGAGGCATGATGCTGGCAAAAGATACTTGAGAGGAGTAATGAGGGGAGAAGAAAACCTGTACGGATGATGCAGCATAGGATCTTGGGAATGCAGCCAGGGAAACAGCGCTGCAGGGAGTCCAGAATGAAATACATATGTCAGATACAAAAATACTAGCACTGGAATAGAGCCCCCTTCTGCATGCATGTGTAATAACTGGGATTGGGAGAGGGATAAGATTTATGATGATGACTACTTTAAATACAAAGTGTAAAATGGTTTATGGAGGTCAAGTTACATCTGGGTATTGTTTTGCCAATTTCTATTACATCATTGGATCTGACTTCATATATCACTTTGCATCAGCATTTGCAGAAGTATGAATGGGAATATTAGTGCTGGGCAGAAAGAGCCCAAGTGTGGAGCTGTGTATATTGTGCAGATAAACACTAAGAATGTATGTGCTACCCCTCTAAAATTCATTTTAACCTAGAGAGAACTGTCTCAGGTTTTGTAGGGCGCTATCTACGGGTATGTATATAAAAAGACCTTTATCTTACACATCTTAATTTTCACAGTGGTTCCATAGCCCAAAAGGGAGCTTGGAAATCTAGCTATATTCTGAGAACATATGTTGCTATCATGGCCACTGAAAGGTGCTAGATATTAGTGAGCAAGGTTACAAAGCTGAATGCTACTTTTAGATTGTCACACTATGAAAAAATACCAATAGGCATATTATAATACAGTATATTGTTGCTAAGAGGAAAATTAAAAATCAGATAGGAGAGAGGGCACAACATGTTCCTGGGAACACTAAGTAGAAAAGGAAAGAACATTGTTTCAGCTGCTATATTTTATTGAAATGGCATCCCAGATAGTCTCTGATTGTGATCAAGACTATGCTGCAATGCTAACTGACTGTGGAGCTCATCCAAGTAAGAATGTTCCTGTAGCTGGGAAATGCAGATGTTTGTGTACATAGCCAACTGTGTAAATCTTGAAATTCTGTTCTGAAACCACTTTCTTTGGCTCCTTTGCCTTCATCAGTTCTGCGTTTTCCTTTCATGTCTTAACTGCAGACATCACGTCTTCCCCACAGCCTTTGTTTGTACTTTTTAGATTGGGCTTTCTTTGTCTGTTATTCAAGTGAGCGATTTGATTATTTTACTGAAATGATACTATATTAGTTCCAGCTACACTCTGGTGGTACTCAGTTGGTAGTATGGTATTATGTAAGAGAAATTAAAAGACACAAGGTATGGAAATAAAAAAAAAAAAAGCTTAGGTTTCCTTCTTCTTTGGGTGTGACTGTCCAACGTTTGTGTGTTGACCTTGAGCAATAGCACGTGTTCCAAATGCTGCAGATAATAAATAATTGACATCAAGATTGCTTGTTTAAATAGGCTTGTTTGTATGTTGCCCTTGATGGAGTTTAAGTTATTCATTCTAGCCTTTTGCTGACATAACTACCCCTGTCGGTCTTGTTGGAAGCTAACACAGTAAATCATAAGCAACTTAAAGGGAGGTGAGGCCAACCTCATGTCTCCATTCTTGGCAAGTGTAGTTGAGCAAATGGAACTGGAGACGGATTCTGGCTGGAAGTTCTGTGCTGTGATGTTTGGTTTTGTAACTGCTTGGCAGTTTTGAAATCCCAAGTAATGGGAAATGACATGCAGGGAGAAATAAATATCTTGGATTAAGCTTCCTTATCCACAATGTTATGTCTTTCCATGTACTGTCTTGAAGTAGCAATTCGGGTCTATGTTAAAACCAAACTTGCAGAGCTCTTACATTGCTTTTAATGTTTCAGTAGCTGAAAAGGAGCTGGAAAAATTGCAAAACAGGAGAAAGAGGTCACTAACCTTGAAAAATGTTTATTTTAATGCATGCATTTGGAAAGCCATCCAATCTATGAAGCTATATAGTAAATAAATTATTTTAAAATGTGTAGGGAAATTTATATCTTCATGAGAAACTAGGACTTTCTTCTCCTTAAGGTTCAGGATTATAGGAAATCAGTGATTTTTCAGATTCTGATCCTTTGAGGTTTGCAAGCCAAATAACCTTAAACACTGCTATTTCACAGAGAATTTCAAAGCTTCTTGTGTGATCATATACTTCTCATGAAGAGCAGTGCATAGTAGTACTGGTATGCAAATGGAAAATTTTGGGTTCAGATAGGTGAAATTACTTGCTCAATGGATCCTAGAAGTCATTCCAAATCCTTGCTTTCAGTTCTGTCACTCACTCCCTACAAACTCCCAATTCAAGCACTTTCTGAAAATTTCTCTCAAGGCTGTCTAGTTTAATCACGTTACTGTGCTTCCTTGCTGTTATTTCAGTGCCAGCAACTATTATCTGTCAGGTTCGACAGGAACAAAAAAAAGTCTTAGGCTGGACATTAAAAAAAGAGATACAGCCAGGATGTGTGACTGTGCTGGGCTGCGAGCACATAATCCAAAAGCATTCAGAATACTTCAGGCATCCCCATTTCTCACAAATAGATTGATTTTTATATCAAGCCCTGCCAGCTCCAATATTGAAGTATCAGTTATGCTTGAAATATAAGTAATAGCTGTACTTGTTTTCTCCGACTGCTTCATCAGCTTATTTCTTTATTCCTCAGTAAAGTCTAAATCTATAGACCTATTGAATTTGCCTTAGAAATAGTAGAAACTGTCAATAACAATGTTACAATCACCTAACTTACTATTTATAGAGATCCTGGATATTTTACTGACAAGATCTGGATCTCTCTAAAGCTCAAACCATGTTAGAAGACAGGTATTACACGCTCTTGCAATGATAGTAAGATGTGTTACATCTATGGAGGCTGGGCGAAGCCAAGATGCCAGCAGGAATGTGAGGGATGGCCTACTGTGTTGTCCCGTGCTCCATCAGAAATGGTCTTTTATATTTATGCATGAAATGGGAAA
Organism: Nipponia nippon; assembly: GCF_047370975.1. NCBI lineage: Eukaryota > Metazoa > Chordata > Aves > Pelecaniformes > Threskiornithidae > Nipponia > Nipponia nippon. The sequence goes on from NW_028262331.1 coordinate 6,913,686, forward strand.
ATCAATAATTGGCGCGCATTTTCAGCCAAAGCAACAAGAAGTGTTTTGCTTTCTGTGCATGCCTGCTGAGTTGAGTAACATCAACGGTTGGAGACAGTGCCAATACAGAAGTACAGAGGAGACAAACTCAAAGATACTAAGAGTTTCAATTATCTCCTAGGCATCTAGCGTCAAGACTCTGAACTGCAGGTTACCTGGACAAAAGCTACTAATCCCAGAATGGAACATTGCCAGCATTAGAAATGAAGCTGTAGAAAGCATGCTGTTGTAATAATCCCAGTAAATTAATTAGTCAAAAATACCAAGAAATTTGGCATAATCAGTCAAGGCTATAGAAGAACCTGAAGATTATATTCTCTTGTGGTACGGTTTGGTTTGAACAATGTTCAGTTCCAATAAGGAGGGCCTCTGTTTAGACGGCTTTTCTGTGAATTGTCACTCATATTCCTGCCCAATAGTCAGAGTTAACATCCCAATGACTAAATGTGATACCTGTATATCTTCAATTCCTTCCATACCATTAGTCCATTTGCCCATCACTGTTTGTTTGCCATGTAGTTTATGTAAAAAGAAAAATCTTTGTTTCCCTCTAAAACATAGTTGCTTGTAGCTTTTCTGTGTTGATAGTGATGATGTTCAGAAGAGAGGCTTTAACTAAATGAAGCTAACTGGCCACTGCCAGTGTTGGTGTTAGTGCTGGGAAAGTATGAGTATCATGTGTGAAACTTGAACAAGTTCAACTGTGGATGATTTTAGAGGGGAGACCGGTGTATGGTTTTATTGCACGTATCAGTCATTAGATATGCTTCTTTCCCATCAAAATTGAAAATGTGGCAGACAACAGATTTCGGAGCTTCCTGCACATTTATAGAATTGTCACTTCAAGACTCCTATTTGAGAGTAATATATGGAATCTATGAAATTTACTGTCTTTCTTCTTTCTGCTAACTTCTCTGCTTGGTGAGCGTCTGTTACTTTCTGATGTGGGGTAACCATTTAGGTTAATGTGAAGCTAATCCAGACCAGAAGCCTTCTCTACATGGTCAGAAAATTCAAGAAAAGCATTTTTCTTAATAAAAGCTTTCCTTAAAAAAACCCTTGAAAAAAACCTAATTGACAGTTTAATTCTTCATAAAATGCTAATACACCCCAATTAGAACAGGAAAAAGGAAAGCGATGTCTTTTGAAGGACAGCTCTCTGTTGACCTTGGGGTCCTTTTACTCTCCCATACATCAGTTTTTGACAGGCCCTGCTTTTTGTGATCTATCACATCAAAGGACTACTGTAGGTTTATAGAAAGGTTGCTGCACTTTGCATTCAGTCTCGTTACTGTCTCATTTTTCTTGTGAAATATAGAGACAAGTGTGAGAGACGCTAATGAGATTGGTGCGTTCCGTTCCACAAGACTTCACTAGAAACCAAATGACTGATCTCATCTGGGGTTTCCCAGGAACAAAAAATATGCTTTAAAACTTCATCTGGAAAGCTAGTTGCGTTTTGCTACCCTTTCTGGGTACAAGACACGGCTCTTGCCTAATTATTCTTTCTTATCAAAAAAGAGATTCTAGCTCCAGAGCTGATATAAAAGGGAAAGGAAGACTCAAAAAAAATTACTTTGTCAAGATGTCATTCAAATATGCAAGAAGTGCTGCAGCAATTTAACATGCAAAACAATGTGGAACTATATGTTTACATTTACATCTATAGCTCTGCATGTAGCTGGATATGCATATTGACATCTACACGCACTTATACGTATCTGCATTGTTGTTTGTAACATATTGGTGCAAATGTCAATCTGAATCTTAACCTCTCTGACATTACTTAGCAAAATATTTTCTCTCTCTGGGATCTCCCCAGGTATCACGTAATCAAACTAAGTTTCAGCACCATTTTAGAAGATTTCACCCACTAGCCTCTAAAGTGAAAGCTCAAGAATTGAGGTAGATCAAATTTGGCATTCTAGATTCAGTTTATGGCAGCTACTTGTCAAGTTTCTCTTATTTCTTATTATACTGATATTTTTTCTTGTGATAGCCTGCATACTCAAATGCATATGTTCATTTCTGATGCCTTTGCTGAAAAAGTTTCTGTACAATGTTTCTTGCCATGTTGAATTTTCGCGCTGTTCTAATCTTTGCTCTTTATTTCTGTAATCCATGGACGCTTCTACATCTTAGAATAGCTTGGAATGGGCGCTACTTCACGTGACTGTTCTTCAGGAATCTTTTTCCCCTTTGCTAAACATGCTATTCTGGTAGGATATTTTAACTGGAAAAGGCACTTATTCTAGTAGCGCAAAAGGAGCTCGCTTGTTCTTTAATGAAAAAATAACAGTGGTCTTATCATTAAACTCTATCTGTTGGCTCAAGATCTCAGTCCTGTGATTCCTTGAACTAGAGAGATCTAGCGATGGATGCTCTCTTGTTCTGAAAGTGGCACGTGAAGGTTGACTGGCATAATTATTCTTTTGTTCTGTTGTTGGCTGTATTGTATGAACCTTCTTCCATCACGGGGAACGGAGTGAGAGCAATGCATTTTAGTGACTCTCTGCTGGGATTTCCAATACCTGATCCCGTTAAGGATAACAGGAGAGGCATTCACAGGCTGTCTGCAGTCATCTTGCATTATTAAACAAGGAAGAATTAACTTCTGCAGACAACACTGTCTGCAACATGTACCTTTTTCAGTTTAGTTGCTGTCCTAATCTACTGCACAATTTACATTTACTGCGCTGAATCTGCATTCTAAGATTTTGCACACAACTTCTTGTTAAAACAATCTGTGAAACAGAGACCCTTTTCTCTGTTGTATATTCCCCTGAGAATGACTTTGTTGGCACATATTTACCACCCGGGGACCTGAGCCAGTTAAGGGGATTCAGTGTGTGGTAGGGATACTGAGATGCTAAATCTTAAAGACTGTAATGACTTGACCCATTAAATTGTTGACAGTTAATTGGCTCAAGCCAACACATATAGGGAAGATCCATTACAGCTGTGAGCAAACTGTGATGGTCACAAAAGCCTTGCTAGGGATACCTAAACAGAAAGGGGAGCATGCTTGGATGGTCCAGGAAGAGTACAGATCTATGATCTCTGTCTTTCATTTCTTTTCAGGCTTCTCTAGTGAAGTTGTTCAGCAAAGTCAACACAACCTTGTGTTGACTACCTGCCCTAGGTTAATGATCAGCTTTCCTTCAGCTGGTTTGAAGAGAAATGATCCTTAACACAAATTCTCTAGGCCCAAATGTATCGCAGCCAAAACGCCTTGGCACAGTGCCATTGTGTTTGCACTTAAAGAATGGGAGGGAGCGGAAGACAGGAACGCAAAGCTAGCCTGGTCTAACAACAATGCATATCAGGAGAGGGCTTGGCATTCCTCGTATAGGTTTGTTGTTTCCCCCCCCCCCCCCCCCCTGTTTTTTTTCAGCAGCTTTTGACTTACATTAGATTTTAATACTGTAAAGTAAGAGGGAGGGATTGACAGCTACATCTCAGATGGGTTCCTGGAAGGCTGCAGTTCTGTGCCATGAACTCAACTATGACCTCAACAAGTATCCTCACAATAAAAAAAATTTGGTTTTAGCATGGCTAAAAATAAATTTGCTCTCTCTTCTGGGTTTCAATGTAGATGTCACATTCCTAATCCTTTGGGGTCCACTACTGTGCATGATATACACATGTCTGTAGGTTTCTTTTCCCTCCTACATATATACTTAGTGCTCATAACATTTTTAATATTAATGGAAGAAGTAGAGCATGGTAGTGTGAACACCGGTATCGATAGTCAGTGTCCGCCCTTAGGGCCCATTCAGTTTAGTTCAGTCTTCACCAGAAGGTCCAGCCCCTGGAGGTCCTGCTCAGCATCTGTAAATTCCTTAGACCGTAGCCTTCTGAAGAGACTGTCAGCTACCTGGCCACTGGAAATCTGAGATCATTCTGTGGCATCTTCATGCTTTTTCTTTAGAGGATGGATTACAATTTGAACTTTCAGAAGTTACGCTAATTAATGTGCTGTGTTGGGAGAGTAGGGTCTGAGGAAAGGTTATGCCTGGCAAATAAGTCCTTTCATTTGACTAGTGAGTTGAAAGGATTATGCATTTCACACCTTCAGTAATTCATTCGCATTCTCACTATACAGAAAAGGTGTTTGTGGGGTTTTATTGGCAGTCCCACAAGTGCGTAGTGCAAAGGGATGAGTCAACATTCATGCCTAGGAAGAAAGCAGCTAATCTGCTTTATAGTGATGAAATTGTTCATTCATTCATTTATTTTTATACCTTTATTACTGAGAAGGAAGGGAAAATAATGTAAAATGTTCAGATAATAAATAGTTGCCTAAAGATTAAGCTGTACATCTGTCATAATTTATTACCTAGTCACCATGCTAGAAGTCATGCTTGCCATTATTCCTTTTTCTTTTTCCTCAGTTTGTGCTGCAAGCTTCATAAACAGTAATCTCTTATCCATGACTTCTGCTCAGGCTATAGCTGTATTTTAAAATTCATACCTTACCTTTCACTGTGGACATAGGCTAGAAGTCTTTTGCCTGACATAATTCTCCCTGTCATGGTGTTAGAGTGTTCTGATTTATGTTTTGTGCCACTGTCAAAAATAAGATTGGTTCTTCCAGTCATGACTCTTCTACAGTGCTCGGATTTCAAGTGTGTTTGCTCTGACTCAGTGATTATATTTTATAATTACTGCAGGCTTGCACCCCATACTGTACTGGGACCCTGTTACACTATTCCCTTTTGTGTTACAGAAATAGAAAGCAGGTGTTGAAATAATAAATGCTCAGTGTCAGGATTTATCAACCCAAGAGAATATCTCGGCTAATGCAATCCCTCTGGTGAATCCTGTTGAAGAAAAGCAGAAGTCACTCTTTAGTCTCTAAGAGAAGAAAATCTCTCTGTCTTGGAGATATGTCTCAGCAGCAGTTGGAGGACACTTGTATCTGTACCTTTGAGAAGGGCAAGCTGAGTACCCATCCTAGTAAGATACAAGACTGAAGAGACTATAAGATGACTTTTAGAAAAAGAGTGCACCATCAATGATCCTTTTTTATAGAACTTATATGGCTAATTCATTAAACAAAGCATTTTATACTTGGCATGTCATAAGATAGAAGTAGACAGGAATTTTCTTTAATGTCATCCAAATATAGACAGCTGTATGAAAACTTTTAGCTTCATCCATAAAGTGTCAAAGCAAGAACAATGAAAAATTTTAAGACTGACAACGTACTCACCCTGTTATACTGAAATATTAGCAAAATTCTGTTTCTATCGTATTGAATGATCTCCATTTTTTTTTTTTTTTTGAAACAATGGATTCACAACTAGCTAGACTAATTTCTGTATGTTTTATTTTCAATCTGTTTTGAGTCTAGGACACACGTTAGTTTATTTCTGAATTTGTTTTTAACCCTCTTGTTGAAATCAAGACTTTAAGATGATGATTCTGTTAATTATCCATGTAATGGAAACTGATCACTGGAGTCATTCAGTATTCTTGTTTCCCAGGTACATCATGACTCCATTAGTGAGGAGCATCTCCATTTCTTTCTTTGAAAGACTGCTGTTGGCCAGCCTCTGTGGGCAGACCTGCCTCGTGCAGCTGCTCTTGCAGCACAAGTCACAGTCAAACGTATTGATGATAGAGATACGGGACGTAGATCATACTTGTGGTTGCAGCTTCTGGAGGTAGTAGTGGCTATCAGGTTGGTTTGTTTGTTTCAGTGCTTGTGAGGAACTAGCATGAGGGGAATTTTGGAAAACACTGTAATAGTTTTTTAGGAATACTAAAACACCACGTCCTTACTTCAACAAAGAGAATTAGGTTTTAACAGTATTCAGTGCATCCTGTGCATTGTTTTTATAATATGGATGTGAACCTGCAATGTACTGACTATTCTCAGCACCGCTTGAGGCTAAGAAGAGCTGGGGATGCTCAAGCTTACCCAAGAGTAGCCCCAGAGGATATCGGAACAAATCCGATAGACAGGACTTTTCAGAAAGGGCTTATGCTCACAGTCATGGTCAGGTTTTCAGAGGAGTTCAATCTCCATTTCAGTATCTTTTAGGTATGTAAGTTTTCAGAAGATGCTGAGCACTTCTGAAATCTGGTTCCCTAATTCTTACGACAGCTTAGTTAAGAGCCGTCCTTAACCAGACGCATATCTCTGCTGAACAGCGTACTTAGATCTACGGGCAGGGTCTGTTTGCTCCATGGTAAGCATGCTTCGGGCGTTGTGAATTGGGGCAAAATGAATTTTGTCTTTGCTTGGAGGCATTTGGCTGCTCTTGTCTTCGCTGAGGGTCCTGCCCTTCTTCACTCTCAGCTGCATTTCAGCATTTTGTTTTGAAATTTAGCGTACTAATTCGAATACTAGCGTATGGCCTACAAACAGCTCTGCAGCCATTCACCCCCTGCAGCCGTGGCCGCACTGAAGCCTTGCTGAGGTTTCCAGGCCAGGCTCCGGTCGGTGGCGGGGCTCGGTGGCCCCGGGGCTGCCGTGGACCCGCCTGCAGTGCGCGCTCCTGCCCCTGGGCGGCCGCGCTGCTCGCTGAGTCGCTCCGTCTCCGAGCTGCTCGCTCTTTCTCTGCCTCTCTTTCTCCCCCTCCTTTTATTCCAGCAGCCAGGCAGCTAATTAACTGCACAGGCCGGCCTTCAGTGCATAATATTGTAATGAGGTAGGAGGGAGAGCCACAGCTGCTTCAGCATGAGCAGCAGGCTCTGTTCCTGGTGCCAGGAACTAGGAAGGAGCTGACTTTCCCCCCCCCCCCCCCCCCCCCCCCCGTTTTTAAGTTGACTGAAGCGTAGACGTTAAAAGCAGATAGAGGCAGGTCCGCCTCTGGCACCGAGCATGAGCGAGGCGCCGGGGTCCTAGAGGAGCTCGGGGAAGAGCCGGGGGAGTGACCGAAGATGGGCAACCAGCCTGGGCGAGCGGAGGAGCACGACCAAGGTCTGTACGGACCGTGCGGAATGCCGGGGTGCTGCCGGCGGCTGTCGGGCTGTTACTGCAGGCGGTGGGGTTTTGTTCTCGGGGGACTTAACCGCAGTGTCCCACTGAGGTGAAACAGAGGCTGTTGTCACAGCTAATGCTGATGGCTTCGAGGCTGCTAGAGAAATGACTGCTGTTTACCTTGCGCCTTGTAAATGCGATTTGTTACTGCTCCGTACCTGAGATCACAGCACCGTCCTTAGGGAAGCTTTTCTGAAAGAAATCCTTTGCTGGGTGGAACAGAATGCCTACAAGGGAGGGGCCTGACAGATATTATTTCACATAGTCTGCATGATGCAGCTAAAAAGTTACAAAGCTTATCTGGTGATGTACATACAACTTGTCAGGATCTGCAGCCTGGCTGTGTTAGCCTTTACCATTGTTTGTGGCCTGAGGCCTGAAATTTTCCAGGCCTTAGAATTTAAAATGATGCCTTTGTGGAAGGTCTTCCCACCATTGTCCTTTCAGAAGTGTGGTGCTTTGCATGTTAATCGGTAAGCAGATTTTATAGAAAGCCGAGAGCTAGTATCGGGTATATCTAATTCCCCTTGTGCCAAATGTCTGTACTGTACACTAGGAAGGCTGGTAATTTGTTCCTGATGCCGTAGTTCTGTTCTGGTTGCCTTTTGCTTTATTTTGCCTGTTTCTCAAGTGCTGAGTGAGGAAAAAATAGTAGGCCTGCTGATTTCTGCTGTTTATTTCTTAGTGTCTGTTTGAGCTTAGAACCCTCGAATACACAGAAAACTGGAATCAGTTTTATTTCCTGGCACTCTTGTTTCTTACTGTTGCCATGGGAATTTCATTCACAAAATTCCATTAAAGTTGTTTTTGCTTGATCAGGGTTTCCTTATAACTATGGGTTAGATATGTAGCTATTGTTTTGAAAGCAAATACATATGTACCTGGTCTCTAGTACTCTGAGGAAAAGCAAGAGGCAAACAACGCGGCGTTGCTACTCTAGGATCTCTCACAATAGATCTGCCAGTGAGTGCTGAACAGCAGTTAGGTGTAGTGGAGAACTCTCTAGCAGTATGTTAATCAGCAGGCTAATGAAGGACACAAAAGCTGCCAGTAGCCAGTCACCAGAAGAAATGCTGCCCTAAGGGAAAGTTAAATTTTAGGCTGGAAAGTATGGCTGCCTACATCCCCAGCCCCTGAAATCTGGATTTCACTGGCCACTGCCAGCTATAGAAGTCTTACTGGAACTAAATACGTTACTGTCGTTTGAGGAGGGATAATACTGATGATAAACTAGGGGAGAGGTGGATAAAGGCATGGGGAGGTACACTGCTAACTTCTGATCAGGCTTTCAGAAAACTGACTCTGATTTTGCAGGGCAAGTGGTGGGATTTGAACAGCTTATTACTATTAACATGATAAATGAGCGTGCAGACCCCCTGCGGGTTTTGAAAAATCTCTTTCATCCTTTGTTTTCTCTTGTCCTGTGATTTATTTTATTTTTTTTTATTGAAGGGGAAAGGGTTATGCTTCTGTTGCACCTAAACAGTTTTAAAACTCTTCTCAGTTTTTAAGTGTAGGCTGTACTAAGTCTTGTTTTAATATGTCCTCACTGTTTTTAAGGTATGAATATAACTGAAAAACACAGAGCATTTTGTATTTAAGCATTGCTTAAAACTCTGTTTAATCATGAAAAAAGTTTCAGGAACATTCCTGCTGACAAAATAAATTCTGACAACATATTCCTTGTGTGTGAGAGCTGTGGCTTTGGAAGTCAGAGGATAATGTAAAGACACCTGAAGCAAAGTTGGTGTTGATGTTCGACAACTAAGATGCAAAAACTTGTTTTTCACATTAGAATGTGATACGTGGAGGTATCTGTGTTGGACTTTGTTTCTGCTTTGCGGAATACCTGCATCTTGAATAACTCTGGTACTCTAAGTTTGATTGTTTTGGAATAACCAAAATAAAACCCAGGGAGAGGCCTCTTTATTGATCTAGCTCATATGCCAGCTTTAACTACATGCTATCAAATCTTGACCTGTTTCCCTGAGCATGATATTCAGGGTCATCTTGTTTATTTTTCTTTTCAGGAAACTTTATGGACACTGTATGGTTCATCTGTAAGTCTTTCACCCCAAACTTACCATCTTGGGGTACTGGGGACAGATTTTTAAAACACTTTTTCCTCCTATTGGTGTCACTGGACACTGAAGTCTTCAAAAATCTATATCATAATGGAGGCATTTAGGATCAGATTATAACCTAGAGTAAAATACTTCTTTTCATATGCTTATGAGAGTATGATGTACTTCAGCAGGTTTTCCTGTTGAGTATAAATAGGACTAACACGACATGGGGAGCATAGCTTTTGGTTAACAAGGCTACAGTTCTATAACAAAGATATATTTTAGTTTCAAAACTAAATAAAATAATACAGGTCCCAGAAGCAACACTGTCAGAGTCTGACAGTGCCCATGTGAGTGATCCTGACTCTACAGCTAACAATCAAGATTCGGGATATGAAGATACAGCTGTGATAGCCCCAGGTTCTGGGTGGAGTGGTCAGTGCTGTCAAGGAGCAGGAAGGAAATTATTGCCCCCAAGCTGAGCAGTTTGAAGCTAACATGTTAATATAGCAGAATTGGAAAGAAATGTAACTAGCTGATGAAGGGATCGTGGAGAGGTGAAGACAGAGAAAGAGAAGATATCCTACATTGCATTTTTCTTGCAAAGTAATCCACTGCTGGTGTCTAATGGGTGTGTTTTGAACAGAAGACTCTGTAACAGCCCAGTATTATCTCTTTAACCTACATCTTGCTAAGTGTGTCTAAAAAGGCTTTGAGGAGGTTGCTTGTAATAACGTTAGATTCTATAGGCTTTTCCTGACTTCTAATTTAAAACTTATTTTAAACCACTTTTACAATCATTTGTAGGAACTTTTGTTTTGTGGTGCGTGACCCAAGTTTGCATCACTTGTTTGCCAAAACTCTGCTACTTGCAAGAGGTCACTTTTCCTGCCATACCTGAGTGCTCTGAATATTCATATTTATAAAGCGTGTGGAGGTTTTAGAATGAAGACACCTATGAAGTAGTACAGAAAAGGATGTAAAACAATAGTGGACATTGTTGCAGTTTGTCAGCAGAGTTAGTTTTATGCTTCTGAGACTGGCTGCCTCAAGCCAAAGGAACCATCAGTGTACCCAAACACAGGCCAGAGCACCTGTGAAATAGTGGGAACATTTCATGGGAGTTGTATGGAAGAATACAGCGTTATCCAGTGCACTAGTATTTATTGAGAGAAGCCTTTCAAACATTAGTTTGCCTTGGAAACAGTGAGGCAGCCTGTATTTCTGAACAGGAGTGCTAAGATTCTTTGACATTGGTTGACACGGTGATGGTGGGGTTTTGTTTATCCTCTAAACATCTGCAGGTGATGTGATGATTAATATCTTCAGGAAGAGGTGGAAAAAATGACTCAATACATACAAAAACTTTCTTGAAAGAAGCAGTTGAATGGGAAATGTTAACTTCTCCAGTTGGAACAAGGTTACGGGTGGGGTTATCCAAGGGTTAGACTTTTTTTGGGACTGTGCTTGTTTGTAAAACATGCTTACATGGCTTGGCTGACAGTATCAAATGTCAGTGCATAGGCTAAGCCAGTATTGATCTGTTTTCTTATGTCTATTTTGTCCTGGCCTAGGGGTGGCTTCATTTTCTGTTTGAGGAAGGGATTCTTCAGTGTAGCATATATAGTTTGTAAAACATGTGGAGACTTTCAAGATAAAGGGTGTTGTAGAAATACATTATTGCCTGTGATTTCAGTTTTTCTTTTTTGGGGTGTGTAGTGAGGTCTTTTCTGGGTACTCTCTTTGGTTTCTCTCATCTGCTTCTCTTCCTTTCTTCTAAACATGGGAGCCATTCATTTGAACTCTGTTACATGTCAGCACACCGTATCTGCCAAGCAAGAGCTCAAGAGAACAGATGACTTTAATGATGGTGTGGGGGAAGGGAGGGAGGAGAGAAGGGCCAGCAAAGCTAATGAATCACATAACAGCTTTCATGGAAATACCGACAGCAAGTCATGTCCTCTTCGAGCTCGGGCAGTGAGCCGTAGTCCTTTTGTTCCCAGCAGAGCCAGCAAACCACAATTTGCTCTCCAGTGGATAGCTTAATTCCTTAGTCACCTCTTCCTCCCACGAGTCATTCTTGCATGGGGGTTTTACAAATGCTGTCATTCTTCAGAGTAGTAACACACTGCTGATTAAACTGGTATTGAAGTAGTTTATTTTCCTCTGGAGGGTAATTTTTGCTTGACTTAAGCCTCTTTTCCAAGGCCAGTTAGGGCCAGCTCTGTTGATTAGTCTTGTGATGTGACTTGACTGGACTGACATTATTAAATAATTTCAGAAATACCGACAAACAGATGTCAGATGGCAGTAGCCTCTCCTGCTCTGCAGGCCAGTGAAATGAGTGCAGCCAAGAGACTATGTCACAATTTGGACTGGCGTCTTAGAGTAGTTTAGTCATGAGTATGACTAACTTGCTGCCTCTGAAATTATCTGTTTGAGGCAGAGTTAAGTGATAATCTGAGGTCCCCTGATCCCAAGATGAGAGGCCAATGAATGCTAATTCGGAGATCAATAGGTTCTCCTACACTAAGGCAAGGGCCTTTACAACGATTTTCAGCATCGGCTGGGAGGATGTGCTGAGTGGGAGTACTTTCTCTGTGGGCAGGACCAAAGCTTTTACAAGAAGAACTTTTAGGGCATGGCAGGCAGCAGGATGTGGTTTATGCATTTTGTTTTGTGTTAGATTGTTTTGCTGATGAAAATTAAAGCCATTCTTGGATGATGGCAGGGAGCTTCTGCTGGGAATCTTGCTGAATGAGCTGGTCAGCAAGAGCTTGTCCTGTGGCTAGAGCTCTGCAGACAATGCTTTTGCCCCAGTGCTGGTGGTGTTTTAGGATCTATGAATAGTAGATCTAGTATGATAGTAAATGTAAAAGCTAATTTTATTGGCCATTGTTTTATTAGTTTAGTTAACTGCTGCAATTGGCTTGACAGTGGCAGAGTGATAAGGAAACAGCCAGTGGATGGTTGTGATTGTGTGTTTGTTCTGACACAATGTTATATTACTCAAATGAGGGAAAAGAGTGAAAGGAAGAGGGAATAATGCTGGCCTTGGAGATAAAACAAAGCTTACTTCTTTTTGTTTGGGTTATATTTGGCTCCTCAAGATCTTAAAGCTATAAAGCTAGCCAAAGAAGTTTGAGCAAGTATTGCACCTTGGTCTTCCTACTGAAACCTGCCGGGGCCCTGGAGGTATTCACAAGTTTGTTCAGAAGCAGTCCCGTATTTTGGAGCTTCTACTAGTATTTCAGCAAAGTAATTTATTTTTTCCGTTTTCAATTCCTCCTCTCTTACTAACTTACTCTTCATAAAATCTCCCGATTTCCACAGGGGATGTAGCTTTCAGGACAACATGAAATTATAAAACTGAAGTGAAGTACTTCTCTGATTTCATTGGCACTATATTGCTTGAAGAAGACTTAATTTGATTTTTCTGTGATTCTCACAGACTGCCACTAGCAGGTTGACAAATCTTTGATACTTTCATTATTTTTTGCTACTTTCCCATGCTGTATCTCCAAGCAATTTGAGCATGATGATTAAAGATTATATAAAACTGAGGATCTCTGATGATAATAGACATTGCTAGATTTTCCATGCATCAGCTTTTTTCTTCCCATAATCCAAAGTAGACATGTGTTCACAGATCTCTTTGAAATGTTGTATCTGTTATATTTCATGGAGCCAGTAATGTTTTTCGATGAGCATCAATAGATATGGATTGCATGTTCTGAGGCAGAGTACTCTGTCCTTGTATGATCTGTGCTCATCAGTCAGTTCTCTCAGGCTATAGAATTAAAACAGAACTGCAATTTTCTGCCCTTTTAATCAGTCCACATAGCACACAACTAACAAGCTGTATATTTATAACAGCAGCAAAATTTAAATGTAAAGTTCTTACAGATGAATTTGATTTTGATGACTGGAAAAATATACCCTTGGGAGAATGTAAGGCTAACACGAGCTTGCAGCATCCAGTTCTGAGGACGCGTAGGGGGTGTGTTGGCTGAAACAAGGACGTATATTCTCCCATTTGTTACCAAGATAAAAGAATTGCGTAGTTTTTGTATCTTGATTGGAATTTGTTCAATTGCTTGAGAAAAATATTAGAGGCTAAGTAATTATGTCCATGTCCTGTGAGCAGAGTTAATGTCCCTCTCGTATTCTTGTCCTGATGGATGCTTTGGTGCTAGCTGTTAAAAATCATCAGTGAAAACAGGACACTACTGAAGCAAATAATTTTACCAGTAACTTCAGTGAAGTCATATTTATGTATGGAAAGGGCTCTAGGGACAGGGTGCAGTTAGTCTTTTGACACGTTGTACTTATGTTGGCTGACTTTTCTTTCTTCCCCTACTGAATTGTAGTTTATTCTTAACCTTTCTTTTGCATTTCTTTGCCATGGACTGGTGACCAATATTCAGAATAATTTGATGAATGGTAATTAATTACATTTTGATTGCTTTCAATGATCTGTTCCATTTCTAAACTAGGATGATAGCTGAAAATATAAAGGCTATTTAAAAAAAAAAAAGATAAAATGGTTATTGAGCAAGCTCTTAATCTTCGAGGACATCGCCTTTCTACACAGCTTCTGCCTCAGGGCATTGCAGTAGGATTCTTGAATTCAGCAGAAAAAACTGTATGGCCATATGATTTTTTTACGGCCTTTTAATTTTGACCTGTTTACCTTTTCCAGGGAAAAGGTCATTTTGCCTTTTATGTTAATGGTTTCCTTTAGATAGGTTTGTGCAAAAGCGTATTAATACACAGCTGTTTCAATAGGAGTATGTAAAGCAAATGTGAACACACCAAGGTAATGATTTCGAATTGCCATAGAGAAAAAGGTGGAAACTGAGCGTATTGTCTTCCTGATCATTGCTGTTTGAACTGTCTCTGACCAGTCCAAATGACTGGAGAAATCCCACCCTGTACTAAGGATAGAAAGCTGTTCTAATTAACATGAACAAAGTAAAATGCAAAGGTGGTTTCTTCCCTGCATTTGGAGGATATTCTTTTGTATTTTTCACACCCTAAAGGTCTTCTGCATTTTGACATTGTAGCATTTATACTGAAGATGTAGAAATCCTTATAATACCATATAATTATGCCTCATATAATCACTTTTGTAGGGCTTATTCCTACAAGGGTATGGATAATGATAAATTTGTTGGCAGACACCTAGTTCCCTGCAAGACAAGGGAGAGAAAGACCTTCAAAAGTATATCTGAATATTTACTCTCATAGACAAAAACACATATGGTTCCTGAAATAAAGCAGAGGTAATTCCTTATGCTTGTGTAGAACAGAACCAGCTCAGCAGTAAGGTCCATTAGTCACAATTAACAGCTGGTAAGTGGGGATGAGGCTGAGTTTCCATGATCACCAGTCATTGCAGGGACTGGTATTCTCTGCTTGGAGAAAGCTCACAGCGCCAGCTCGCTGAGAGTGCAATAGCCCTGGTGTTCGTCTATCTGCAACATCATAAAATAGTTGGTATATTGCAGCCTGTAGAGAAAAAGTAACGTTTTACCTGTTCAAGGGTGAATTGTCAAAATCCTGTTTTCTCAGAAAACAAAAAGAAAGCATGAAAAAATTATATGACCACACAGAAGTGGGTCTAAGTCTTGCTCCCAAGAGCATGTGCTGTCAGTCATGATGCTGGTATTCTAATGCTGGAAAGGGATAAGGCAGTGGTGTCATATCCATCCCCATCTGCATATATCATTCCTTGAACGGAAAGAGTGCTCCAGAAGAGTGGTGCAATTTATTTAAATCGTCAAAGGTTTTTAGACCTTCGTGTAATGGAAGGTTGTGTGCAGAAGACAGCCTGTTTTCGGCTGGCTAAAGCAACATCCAGAAATATTTCATGTTATGTTTCCAGACTTCCTAAAGTACATGGCAGTAACTTTGCTTAACTCGAAGCTGAGTATCCATTTGGCTATCCATCAGTCCTGGGCTTACAATCTGTCTTACTCTGCAGTGGGAGGCACAAAGCTCCGACTATTTCTCCAGGCTTTTCCTGAGCAAAAGCTGGTGAGGATGGCGGCATCAGAAGGGAAGAGGCAGTGGATATTTCCACAATCCTTATCTTCTAGATCTTGAGAAATGCTGCTTTCATAAAACCTTGTTGAGTTTGAAGAATGGACTAATCATGTTAGAAATTACTCTCAGCCTCCTCCACACATAGTTTCTTTGAGGCTGTTTGACTGTGGAAAATCTTTGACTGATCTTTTAATTAAAAGCTCCTTTTTTTTTTTTTTTTTTTTTAACCAAGGAATTGAAGCTCTTCCTGCTTTGAAGTGGGCAATTTTTATAGATAAACATCTCATTATGTTATGAGATTTCTTCCTCTCTCCCCTTCTGTCTCATTTCTTTTCTTGATGCGTCTCATCCTGTGTTGATAGTTCTAATGATTTCGGCCAGTTCCTAGTATCAGCTATTCAGGAGAGTGCTAGCTGGCTCCCTTATGGCTATACTAGGCAGAGCTAAAGCTCTGGATGAGCTGTGGAAACTAAATTGCAGTCCTCTCCCCACCCCCTCACTGAAGCAGGCTGGAAACAACAATAAAAATGGGTTTATTATGTGGTCATCACATTTTAGTAAACAAAAGGCAGTTGTAATACCAATGCAATGCATACTGGTTATTAAGCATTAAGCAAACAATTAAAAAAAAAAACAAACCAGCCTCTAGCTTTTAAGTTCTGCCCTCTGTTTTAGGGGAGGAGAAGGAACGTCCTTTTGCGTTTCCATTTTTGATCCTTCTTTCCCCACTCTTTCTGGATTAGCAGGGTTTGAGAATTCATGAGGAAAGAAGTTATTTTGGCTCAGTCAGCCCTGGCCTTTTGGCCAAGTGTGGGGCAGCATTCCTGAACTGGAGGGTTCAGGTCATGGTTTCCTAATGCAAAGCACTCAACAGCAGTGCTGTGTAAAGGCATTTTCTGCTGCTCCATTCTTCTGTAGCGGCTTGCTGCTCACTCAGTGGTACAAGCTGAAGTGTTTATGGGCAGGACAGTGGATTCGATCAGGATCTGCCTTTAACAAAGCGAAAGCGGGGAAAAAAACCCATGCAGATAACTTTTATAGCCAAATCAGTTCTGTGATTCAATTCACAGCATGGGCTCATGAACAGTTAAAGAAACAGGTTGAATAAATTAGCCTTCTAATTGTGAAAATGTTGATATTAAGCATTTCCCCACTTAAAATTGCTTTTTGGTTACCCTTTGTGTTTATAGATGTGATTTTGGTAGCTTAGAGGAGTGATCCACAGCACCTGACTTGTCTGGAAGGAGCAGGGTTCTTTTCACTTTTCTTTCCTATTGGATTCTTTGACTTCTTCATTAACTTCCAGCCACAGATCAGGTGTTAACGTTCAGTTGTGACAGCCATTGTATATGCACTGTACATCGAGGAATGTATCTACTTGCTACTCTGTGATGACCATTATTAACTGAATTTATATGGTTAGATTTAGGGTTGGTTTTTTGTTTGTTTGATTTTTAATTTCCTGGACTTCTTGAAAACTCAACACTGGTATTCTATCTAGTATAATTATATTTTTCAGAAATGGAAGTACAGCTGTCTTGTCACCCCTGTTAACCAGTAATGGCTGAGTGATGAACTTCTGGGCTAGATCAGCTCAGAAAACAGCTTCCTAGCTAAAGAGCATTATCTACTTGTCTGCAAGCTAGAATCGAGGAAAATCCTAGGATTCTTATTCCAGCAGTCATTTATCTTGGGAATAATCCGAGTACAGCTGTATGAGTTGAGAAATTAGTTTTCTGCCTTTACCTCAGAGCAAATCCACTGCTTTTTCTGAAGAGCTCCTTCCTGGCAGAAGTGTTACTAAACTTAAAGGATTTCCCCCAAAGCAGTTGCTAACCACCTTCTGGACAGCAGAAGCCTCAAAACTAGCAGGTAGGAAAACAAAGGAAACCCCAAACTTACCAACCAGATTAAACAAAAAAATCCCTTATTTCAGTGAAACACCAGAGGTTTTGTCTCGGTTCACTGAAAGATTCACATTTATGGATATTTTTCTCAGTGGTTTTTTTTTTTTTTTGAACAGTTGTCATCTTAAAAAACAAACAACAACAAAAAAACCAAACCAGAATAGAGTTTGGCTTAAAATTCATTTTGCTGTAGGTATGAGATGGTTATACCTGATCTCATCTTGTTTTTACAGGTGCATAGGCAGGAAATGTTCCAGAACAAACAAAATCAGGAAGTGTCACAGTACACAGAAATCCCTGTAATTTTGGTGTGCTAATGTCACAAGTATATAGAGTCAAGGCCCTCTTAAAGAATACAAAAATATTTTTTATAATAGTGAGCTATGGTGGTTGTGGAAATTCTAAAATTGGATAAAAAGAAGCAGCAAGTAGGGGTGACTTTTATTTTTGAAAAGGAAAATTATGGATTTCTGTAACTTCCACCAGATTAATTTGGGGATAATGCTACATATAGAAAGTTTTAGTCATTTTTTTTGGGGGGGTAGACAAGGGGTGTAGTTAGCAGGTGACTAGAGTTTTTGGCAGGCCCACTGGTATTAACAGTTCCCAAAAAAGTAGGCTTGAGTTTACCAGGGGGACATTCCGGTAAGTGTATGATATAGAGTTTCTCTGAACATTTGCTAGACCATTTGCTTTGGATGTCTCAATGTTTGTTATGCCAGGTTGCTGGGCACTCTGGAAATCCAAAGCAGCGCAGTGGTAGATTGCAGTTACACTTGTAATCTGTACCCGCGTTGGCAGACATGACCTACATTGTTTGGTTATTCTCTGGGGTTTTGTATACCTCATTTCAGAGGTGAACACAGTGGTACCCTCATGATTCGCTTGATGTCAGAGGGTTATGGCATGGTGAAGCTCCTTGGATGCTTCTTGGATTCTTGAACAGATGTGAAAGGGAAATTCGTATTTGTGAAAGCAAAGACTAGGCATGCTAGCTAAGGATACATACGCATAGAACAATTCTTGCCTCTTCTTAGCTTTGCCAATGTACTTCACAGATGTATCTTTGGTCCTCAGACCTCTGAGCAAAAGTTCCCTCTTACAGTACAACCTGTGCTGGTTTTGTACTGGGTGCAAAACTGTATTATATTCAGGATAGGCATATCCAAGCTTGAGTTTTCATTTGAGACTTAACAAACCTTCAGAAAACCCAAGTAAATAGCGTAAATAGTGTTCAGAGGAACTCTTTTGTGTGGAAACTGGCATGTCTCTCAGGGTAAAGACATTTTAACTACTCCTGCTGTTATTCAGAGAGGAATTGTATGTGAACAGGCCCATGAAGAGGAAAGAAAGTTGGCTGAAGTTCACAATGAGACTGTGAACAGGATTTTGATCAGATCTCATCTCATTTACCTTCTGAATGCGACCTTGTTTCCATTGTAATAGTATTGAGCTGTGGCAATGTGAACTTGAGCTTCAGTTCTTGTTGTGGCTGTGCTAAGGGCTTGGAACCACCAGATGCTGAGAAGAGCTGATCTTCTTTTTCTTTCTGCATTTTAACACTTTTTTGGAAGAGCTGAATGTGACTTTCTATTTAAGAAGGAACAAGATGACAGAGTTATTGATCAGGGTGAATCCAACAAGCTGAAAATAAAATATTTGTGATCTTTAAGAAATTCCTCAATTGCGCAGCAGAGATTCCATGGGTACCTGCTCTTCTAAAACTACTATATAACTTACTGAAGGGGACAGCGTAAATAGGGCTTCTGTGGATTCTAAAAGTACTGGACAGTACACCTGTACATTTTTGGTTTAGATGCTAAAATTTGAACTAAATGGAGATGATTCAAATATAAGGTCATCTCTCCTATTGCGTTACATTCCTACCATGGGAGAGTCTCTTCTAGTGGCCACCCTTCAAAAGAATGTCTTACCAGTAGTTCATCTGCAGATTTAAATTGATGACAAGTAGTTTTGTCATCACTTAGTCTTTGAGTTACCAAAATAGTGCCTTTTCTCGTGTGCTTCTTGCACCCCAGATCTCTAGACTCATATCTTCTACTTAAAAGAAAAAATAAGCCAACCCTTACAAAGTCTTCAGCTCTAATATCAGTGGTCTCTGTAGTCTTAAATTAGGAATTGCTCGGATCAAGATGCTTATTGCTGCTTTTTCTTTGGAACCTGTGGTAGTGTAACTTTTCAAATACAGGGATCTGTTGTTCCCTAATACTTTGTAATATAATTTTTATTTCTTTCTTTAGTCTCTTATTCTTTTCCTCTGTGTCAAATATCAGTACCTGAGTTGCTTCCCTACACTGTCCCCAATGATTACATAGATCAAAACCTTTGCATTAAGTCTTTTAGCTTTTCCCTCCTGTTGCATATTGTATCTATTCCACAGGGAATGTAGTCGGGCAGTCCAGACAGTCCAACAGGCCATTAAAATCCTTCAGGAAGAGTTCATGTTATAATTACTTTTTAGTCTCAGTGTTTGCTAAGTGAGTAGGCAGCCTTATTTGAGCAGATGCTTTTATACAGTCAGTGTTAGATTATCAAAACCACCTTTGTTGTTCTGCAGCCATCTCCTTGTCTTTTTTAAAGCTAGGTGGAGTCCAAGTGAACCTTCCCAAAGAGTTGCTGACCTGTAAAGGTGTTGGCTCTGTGACTAATACTCTGCAAACAGACTAATTCAGGAGAACCATGACTGGCCAAGCCTAGGTTTGCTTTGTTCACTGTTGCATAAAGACCAGGTAGCAGAGAGAATTGTCTTTCTGCAGGACAACCCTAAAAGAGATGGAAAATGGTATGCTTTCCCGAGTTATTGAGGATTATCCAAAGGAGTATCCAACATTGCTCACTGAAAAATGCGGACAGCTAACCCATTCAGCTCATTTCCTTTGTGTATCAAGCAGATCGAGCCATAATAGTTTGTCACAGTATAATAGTGTCATTCTTTATCCTGACTGTTACCTAAGCTGATGGTGGACCAGAAGTTTTAAACATTTCACTCTCAAATATGAAGTTCTAAACAGCTTAAGCAGTTTTGAAAATAACAGTAGGTGCTGATCTGTGTCTCTTGGCACCTATATCTCTTTGAAAACCTGATCTTCTGCGTCCAGTCCCACTCTCCTCCTAACCCCCAAGAAGCACTTAGAACTGATTCAGATCATCTTCATGAGTTGATTTAGTTATGTGCATCCGTTCAGTATTTGTTATCAAGCTGTCTTACTGTTACCGTGCCTGGAGGTTTAAGGATAGCAGCATTAAACAATGTGGCGGGATGTGTGTAGGGATTTTGCCTCTGTGTAAATATCTCTATGAAAGAGCACAGCAGCGTGGGTAAGGGTTGCTGTTATATCTGCTTTTTTCAGCAGTTATGTTTGCTTTTTCTCATGCTACCATGAAATGTGTCACTGTGTTTCCTGTTAATTAGGATATCAGAAGATTTCTGGTTAGCAGGGAAGTTGCTTAACTCTTTCATTTGCTTAAACAAAGGGAAAAAAAAGGGCAGGGAAAAATAGGGCATTTCAATGAAGCAGACGTGTGTGCAAACTCTGAAATCATTTAATGAAGAAGTATTTTGAGTCAAATGTACACCAATCCTTCTTCTGTGCTGTATAGTCATCATTTCCCAAAGGGCATTCTTAGTTCACTCTTAATCAGTCTCAGTAACAATCTCAGGATCAATGCTGGAGCAGGGTGAAAGTGATCCGCCAAGTCCCCTGGGCTTTCGGTTAAGCTTTGAGCTCTTAGTGGCTTAGCCACTTTTGGAAAATGGATTTTAAGCACCAAGTTAATTAGGTTCTTGAAAACTTTACTCTGAGTTGACAAAAGACGACAGAAAATACAGCTAGGCTCCCTGTAACATGTACTCCTTTATCATAGGGAGTCAACAGAGATTGCAATGGCTCCAAGCTGATACCATCTTTTCTGGCTTGGCTGTGACTAAATTCAGATCAACAATGTCATGAAGTCACATATTAAGGCATTGTGTTAAGGTGTTCGTTGTGTGGCTGGAAATCACCTAAGTGGTACTCGGTTACTGGAGTAATTTTGAAAATGGCACATAAAAGCTGCTATTACCTGCCTTGTGTCACCAGCTTGTAAATCTGTTGTGAAAGTCTGACTGTTCAATTCAATGTCTAGTGGCATGCTACATGTCTTCAGACATCCCAGTTGCTCTCTGTCTGCTTCTTGAGCAGAGGACAGGTCTCCCAGAGGTACTGTCAAATCTTTCAGCTCAGTGAAGGTATTTTAAATATACCTAAAGGGCATCTGAAATGGCACTAGACATCTGTATTTTGGCTTCTTACACTAGGGGTCATAAAACAGGTGGGATTAAGGTACACCTGTGACCCGGGTTTGTTTTGCATAAGAAACTCAAAGTCGGCTAAAAATAGTAATAGGACCTTACACAGGCAAGACTGAGCACGTATGAGTACACGCCTGCATTGCCTACCTGTTGCTGTACATTACTGATGCTGCAGTGGATCCTCAGCAAGATCTTGGCAAAGCCTGAGTAAGTGCAGTCGTGCCGAGTCCAGGATCTACCAAAGTCACAGCCAGAGGATAAGCTGAAAACCAAAACTGATAAGAAGGACCTATTTCAGCTAAACCACATGTGACAGAGCACAGTAAAATTGTATGGGGAGGTTTAATAACTCTCTTTGCTGTACAAGCATGGGCTGTTAATAGTATTCTCTTTACCTAGCCATTCTGCTAAATGCTTGCAGCCCACTTGATTTATACTAACCTTTCCCTCAAGGTATTGCAGGAATCGCTTTTCTATCTGAGGCTTGCGAGTTCTGTTCAGATGGCAAAATTTATTAAAATACCGTAGCACATGGGAACAGAATTCCAGAACAATGGAAGAGTAATAGTCTTCTGTTGGCAGGGAGGCTATGAGTTAGCCCATAATTTCTTGTTGCTATCTCTTTTGTTTCACTACCCCTTTTTGAGGTGCGAGGGATGGCAAGGAGACACAAGACAGTGAAATAGCTGGTCTGTTGCAAATGCAGGAGCTGGAATGAGAGAGATGTAACAGTCCTCCTAGAGCCGCAGATCATCATGAGAGTACAACCTTGTCTGCAGGCAACAGTTTGCCTTTTTGAAACGTATGACTTCAACATTGCAGAGTGCTATGAATAGCTTTCTTTTATTTCTTGTTATCGTGCCCTTGCAATTCAAATAAGGTATCCATTGTTTAAAAACATCACACCAAAGATGCATCTGTCTTCGTGCTTTAGTCTTACATGACTGAAATGCTTTCTGAAATGAATCAGTGGTCGGCATGCTTAAATTACACAGATGAACTCTACATGCAGGGGACTGGGTACCTACTTAAACTATGGAAGAATTAATTACTAATGTGGATTTTTTAAATACGTTGAAGAAGCAAATCTGTTTTTATTGCTCTTAGCTTAAGAATTGACAAGATTAAAATTTAGCAAGAAGATACAAAATGGAACATTCCCAGTTAATTTGGTCCCTGGAACAGCAGAAGCCCATAGCATTAACCTTTGGGTTATTAATATGTTGATGGAGGGAAGGCTTAAGAAAAGGGCAGGTTGTGGGACACAAATGGCATAAAGGCCAGAGGCAAATAATCTTGTATTGACTCCAGTTCTAAAAAATAGATTCAAGGCAGAAATTAGAACATTTCCAAAGGTGTTTCTGTGGCCAAATGAAGTCACTTCCCAACTGAGATTTGTCTCTGCTCTGGGATTGGAGAAGCAGGTACTTGAACTGTTAATTATACTTAAGAGTCAAGTAAAATAAATGCAGTAAAATAAAAAAAGTTGCAGGCTAGTGCTCTGCTGGGAAGACAGTGATATGTGCTATCTCAGAGCACACGGAGTGTGAAGGCAGATAAACTTACTGAATCTTCATTCCAAAATGTCATGCGTGTCCCCTCTGTGACTATGGTAAAATGTTTGCCAACCTACTCTCCCTTACCCTGCTATCGCTGTAATTACCTTTGCCATACTGCATGGACTTCACTTCTGAACGGCAGTCCTATGTGTTCCACCTTGGGGGACTGGGAAATGGTTTTCTCCATTCCCTAGTCCATTTGCTTCTGGTTGTGGATGCCCCTATGGGAGCTGATATGGCAGGTGCTGAGAGCTTAGATCAAATATAGATCATTATGTGGAAAAACTGGAAAGTAATCCTGATCCTTCCTTCTGTGAAAAACATTGTAGCTGTGCTGAAAATGAGATTAAAATGGCTAAAGATCATTACGAGGGGTCAACTTTTATCTCATTGAAGTCCCACTTTGTTTCTGACACCAGTGAAAAGTCAGCAAGTATTCCCTGGCAGAAAGTGGTGCAAACAATAAAGCTGCACAGCAGGCTGCCAGCCAGGAGCTGCAGGGTCCTGGTCCTTACTGACTCACCGTGACCTTGGGTGAGGCATTTCATTTCTCTCTGTTTCCCTGTCCTGTAACCTAGAGTTAACGATTATCTGTTTCAGAGGATTTGAGTCAAATAGCTGTTAATTTTAAAGCACTTTGAAAATTATAAGCTCTGTATACATGTTAAAATTTAATCCCTCACACCTCAATAGTATGGCTGATACTGAAAATGGAGGAGTTCTTACTGGGCTCCAAGGCAAGGAACGTGGTGATGAGGTGACCTCAGTCTGAGCAAAACAGGTTTTCAGGCAATAACTCTCAGTGGAGTAGGTCAGGAGTAATTCCCAGTTCCCCTGCAGGGGGGAACACAAGCTGAGCTCATTAGCAGAGTGGGTGTGGGACTGGGAGGTTAGGTATGGTGCAAAGGGAATGAGAAATATACTGTTGGTCAGAGGTAGCCTGGGCTTGGATACAGGGGACACTGGGAAAGAGGTTGTGCTCAAACTTGGCAAAGGCTAATTAAGCTAACAGGTTGAGCAGGGTGGATGAACAGTGAAAGCAGGAGTGAGGTGCCATAGCACCATTTTGACCAAACAGAAAGGCATTTAATGGTTTGGTTTCTTTTTTTTCCAATGTCTGCTTTGAGATGCAGGGCTGATTGTGTTTTCTCTTCCCTGCTCAAAACAAGCAGCACTTTCTAGGAAGTGAAGTTGTGTGTGATTCCAGCCACTTTAAGCAGCAGCATAAATCAACCCTAGATGGGGTTCTGCAGCTTGGCAAGCAAGCGTCTGTCTGGGGTCTCCCATAGCCCATGACCGGTGTGGGGTGCCGAGCTAATCAGGTCACCAGGGTGACTGTACAGCCCTAAGTGCAGTTACTGCATTGTGGGCGCCTCGGGCTGTGGGGCTGGCGGTTCCATTTGTAACTGCTGCACTGCTCAGTTTCAAGGTCATTCGGGGGGGAGTCACCCATAAACTAGACTTTATAGTAGTACTTATACTTGCTTTGGTGCTTTGTAGTCAACATACATATGCATTGAGAACGGTTTCTTTTCTGGGCTCTCTGTGGCTTTTTAGTATTGCATGGCACTGTTTTGGAGAGCAGAGAGAGGAAAATCCATAAACACTTCTATGTTATGAAAAAAACAGATAGGTTAATGGTTATTGATGGATAGCAAATGCTTTGTGATTTATGACAGAACAAGTCAGCAGAGCATGGAGTCTTACAAAACATGTGGGACAGGTTGAGTAAGCTCAGAGCCTGCACTGGTTGGCAAGCTGGTGAAGTACAGATAATCCCAGTTAAATATGCTTAATTGTTATCTTTATGTATACATCTTCCATTGCTCAGGATCATGTTGCAATTGTCGTCTGGTGGCAATTAGAAGCACACTGGCATTGCTACCAGAAGTGCTACATTTCTCTTAGGAAAAGGTGGTTTTCTCAGTGCCGTGCAATTTTTGCCAGTGTGTAGCAGCATCATTATTTCTTGTGATGTATGTAATGCTGCCCAGTCAGCACTGCCCACTACTTACATAAGACTACCCAGTCATGTGCTGACCAGATGACAGGCATGTCGTTGCACTAGTTTAGGCATTGCAAGAAAAAGATGAGTTATTTGGGGCACTTTGTCATAAAATTTTGTTGTAACAGTAGAAAACCCCTTCAGATTGAATAAAAATCCAGGAAATAACAGAAGGCTTTAAATCCATCCCTCGGGCTCCATCGCAGAAAATCTGTGGCCATTTGTAATGCGTATTTTGCATCTTAAATCCGTAGTACGATTATAGCTTGCGTGAGTACTGCTTCTCTACTCTGGGCACTTGTCCTACCGTATATTCAAGAGACAGCCAAACAAGGCCTTGTTCTCCTTCACCTGGACACTTGGGAATCCCCATGTAAACCTCTGCCTCTGAGCAAGAAGGAGCTGTGCTGAGCTCGTATTTCTCCGCTGGAAGCAATGCATCACATCACAGTCCATTCAATTTCCCTGTTGTCTTTCATCTCATGGTGCTAGGTGCATTGACACTAAAAGCTTTTCCTGTCTGCTAAGCTTGGTGTGAATGCGGTTTACAGGTGCCCGACCTTGGCAGTTGGGAGCCCTCAGGTTTAAGAAACGGGCTGAGCAGTGAGCTGGGGGCCTTCGGCTCTGACAGCTCAAATGAGTTCTCGGGTCTGGAGTTGCACCAGCAGCCATTTGAGTTGCAGTGGAAAATCTTCCCCCTCCGCTTGCGTTGCACTTTTCACTGGGCAGCCTGGAGCTGCCTTGATCTGTTGATGCCTCCAGCTGTAGATGACTAAATGAAGCTGTGTGGGCTGCTCGCTGTCCGGCCAGACTGTCCCGGCTATCTCGTCCCATGAACACTGGAGCCTTTGTCTCTGGCCTTATCGTGGCCCTGCCATCACAGAGCCTTTTCTGTGCTCTCCTCCCAGCACAGGCCTCTGTGTTCAGGGGTCTTTTCTTCAGCTGCTCTTTGTCTTTGGGTGTTTATTGTGCCTGCTGCAGAGTGTGTTTGTTTGGGAGAGCGGAGGAGGGGCTCCTGCTTGTGTGGGGTTTATAAACCTAGTGCATTCTTCAAAAGAGATGCTGAGCAAACTGGGTGTTGTTAATATTAACCCTTCACTGCCCTGCATTACTGAGAGAGATTTCTTCAATGTGTGAAAAATGCTTTGGGAGGGTTCTGAAGTTGTTTGGAGTGTAAGACAGTAGCCACGCAGTTGTGGAGCAGGGAGTCTGCTCCCCCTTTGGTCTTAACTGCCCTTTGATTTTCTGTGAATGCTGCACATGTGTATCAGCAAAGGGAGCCTCCCAGATGTGGGGAGATGTAATTGATTCTAGGATTTTCCCCCCAGAGTGCTTCTGGAACTTGTTTTTATTGCAAACACTGCCTCACTAGCCCTTTCTGTGTGCATAACTGGCCCTTGCATCCTGTTTATGTGGCTACATCAGACAATATCTCTTCATTGTACCATATTGCAAAACTTTATGGCTCTGTACTTTAGGGCTTTTCCTTTTGAGTCAGGTCTGATAACAGGAATGTCTTAAATTCATAGTGTTAAAATAACTCCCCTTTGAACCAGCTTCTTTTCTTTAACCAGCTTGTTAATAGTTTCATGGTTAGGATGGCTCTTATTGTTTGTTCAGTACCCGTGGTCCCATGTTCCGAGAGAGAGCTTTGGAAGGTGAAGATCAGCAGCTCAGAAACTTCATTTCCCTTGTAATCGCATAATGCTTTGCATTAAATTGGTTGGGGGGGGGGGGGGGGGGAAGAAACCAACCACCAAACAGAACAGCATCAACTTTCTAACCTCCTTTTGTTCTTCCTCCGTAAGAGGATGGGAATTTATAACATGAAAAATCTCTTGTCCGTCTCTGCTAGAAGCTGCAGCAACACAATTGTCTTAGTGTTAGAAGTGCCAAGAGTTTTGTATTTCACTGAACCTGCAGTCAGCATAAATGTTTCAGGCCTTTTTTATGGTGATCTGCATAAACTGAGCATAATGCAAATACATTAGTTTACGTGTGATAAAATACTCATGTGTGATAAAAATAAATTTTTTTCAAAGATGGTATCTTTTCTTAAGTTACTGAACTTTTCCCCTGAAATGAATAGGTTTAAATTCAGCATTTCACAAAGTAGCGTAAAGAATTTTTATTTTCAGTTAATTAATATCCTGGTATTGAGGGTTGCAGTTCATGTATTGCGGCATCTACATATTATTACACTGGGAAAAAGTTCAGCAGACTGTGTTCCTTTGCAGGGGGTGGGAGAGGAAGAAATGCAAAATAATACAAGCCTTTGAAACATGAATCCGCACACTCAGTCATGACTGAACCTATTCAAACACTCAGGGTTTTTTTACCAAGACTGCTCTAGGCTCTAGCGTTGTCGTGTGACTTGTTTTCTTTATGAACTAACTCAATTTGCCTCATCTCTTTCTCTTCAAGCAACAGTTTCAGCTGCAAAGCGCACAGGGATTCCAGCACCCCGGGAAATATCATCATCTGTATCCAGAGAGAGAGCTGTATTGCGTGGCCAAGCCAATGCTAGGAAGACACAACCCAGCGCCACCTCCTCTGGTACAGTGACTCCTACCAAACATGTGCGCCCCACTAGCAAGTCCAAGCAAGAGAATGAAACTGGTGACAAGGCTGTTCTGGAATCTCAGGTTAAAGAACTCCTGGCAGAAGCAAAGACAAAAGATTCTGAAATTACCAAACTCCGTTGTGAATTGAAGAAATGCAAAGAGAAAGGGTCACTTAACACTGAAGGAATGGGTGCTTCCAACCAAAATTTAGAAACAGTATCACCTGTTGACATAGATCCATTAATACGGACCCTTCAGGAAAAAAACAGGACTTTTCAAAAAGAGCTTGCTAGCCTGGGAGAAGAAAATCGTGTTTTGAAAGAGAAATTGCTTTATCTAGAGAACTCTCCTCTGTCAGACACAACAACAAGCAGTGGAGGTGACAGCAGCCTCCCAACCCCAACTACCCAAGAATCCAGTTTTGGAAGCCCATCAAAAAATGTCTTGAGAGGTGAAATGGATGAGCACAGGCAGCATGTGAATGGGGGCGCACTGCGCAATTCAGGTTCTTCCAGCAGTGATGTAACTAAAGCTTCCTTGTCACCTGATGCGTCTGATTTTGAACATATAGCAGATGTACCTTCCAGGCCAACGTCCTCCAACAGCAACCATTTCAAAGGTTCCAAATGCTCCACTACAGGAAGTTCTCCGAACAATATTAGTGACCTTTCTGTTGCATCTCTTACAGAGAGAATACAAAAAATGGAGGAGAATCACCATAGCACAGCAGAAGAATTGCAAGCCACTTTGCAGGAGCTGTCGGATCAACAGCAAATGGTGCAGGAGCTGACAGCAGAAAATGAGAAGCTAGTGGAAGAGAAAACTCTCCTGGAGACTTCCTTTCGCCAACACAGAGAGAGAGCAGAACAGCTAAGCCAAGAAAATGAAAAGCTAATGACTCTCCTCCAAGAGCGATCCAAGAATGAAGAAGGCAGAGCTCAGGAGGGGAAGGTCCTTGAACTGGAACAGAAATGTGCAGAAGTTCTTGAAAAAGCACAATTTGAAAGAGAGAAATTGCTCAACATTCAGCAACAGTTAACCAGCAGCCTACGAAGCTTAGAAAGGGAGCATCAAGATGCCCAGCAAGTGATTAAAAGCCTGAGAGAAGAAAATGAGAAGCTGCTTAAACTTCTGGAAGTGGAACAGCAGAGCAACAGCACAGTGACAAAAACTCTGGAGGACTGTAAAATTGCCCTAGAAGGTCTAAAAATTGAGAATGGCTCTCTCAAAACTCAGTTAGAGAGTGAGAAACAAAAGGCCGCAGAAATCAATGCGATGGGATGTACTACTGACAACTCTGAGGTGCAAGAGATGCTGAAAGTAGCCCATGCAGAAAAGGATCAGCTAGAAGCATCTTGCACTGAGCTTAAACAAGAGCTGCTGAAGGCAAACAGTGAACTGAAGCACATTCAGGGTCTGCTGTCGAAGGTAAAATAGTAACAGCTGTAAAATATAATGGTTGTTTATCTGTCCTTCCATAAATAGATAATTGTTGGTCTTTAGATTGTTATTGAGCCATTGAATATAAGTTTCCAAGATTTAAATTGCATTAATTTAGTTTTGAATGGAAGCTGGGGTCATGTGATATTGTGTCTGTTTCTGCTGCTATATACATATTTTCCCATGAATAACTGTTAGCATAGCTGTGTTTATAAATTCAAAACTATTTTCTCCTAATATCTTCTGCAGTATTTACTATTTTGGTAAATAGAATTGTGTTTATCAAAACTGGAGCAAGAGAACAGGTCAATAGAAAATTACTTTGATATTATGTGAACAAGTATTACTGAAAATCACTCGGTAATCCAGATAGAGAAGGGCATGAGTAATTAGCAGCGAATATTATATTTTGAATAATTAATCATGACTAATTAATGGTGAACTATAGGTGTCGTTGGTCATGAGAACACAAGGACATGCGCTAATGCTCAGAGAAGCTGATATTTACAGCAACATGACTAATGACGCATGGTCAAGCTCCAGATGAGATTCCTTTCATAAAACTAAAATATTTTTACAAAACTGAGAAGTAATCTGTTTTGGGATAGGTAAAGTAATGGCAAAAAAATTGATACCTTTTAGAAAAATTTTTCTCTGCCTTGTTTGGTAGTCTCCAAGCAAGCTTAAGTCAATTACTGTTTCTATTTTCTGTGTGATCCTGGATGTTCAGAAGAGAGCTGCAATGTGAGGCATCATAGAACAAGTGTTAATAAAGCACAAGCCAGTGATTATGTCCCACCACTGCAGAAAGAGCGATAGTCAGTGTGTGCAGCCTTTCCTGTATGGGAAGGGATCATGAGAAGAATGGCAAAATTGGCTAGTTGCAGAGGAGGAGAGTGTTGCCAAAAAGCACCTCCATGATTTGAGTGATGTAGAAGATCCAGATGTCCTTTCAGCTTAAATGGGTGACCACAGCAAATGGAGTTAGTAGAGGAAGCTCCCAAGTGCTTGCTAGAGCTGCAGTTTATGAAGAATAAATGAAAAACTGCTGAGTGCTCAGACTCTGTACCAAACTTTTATTGCTTGGTTTTGAAACCACAGATTTCCTCCTTTTTACTCTTCCTTTCCCTCAAATTAAGCTGTTTTGAATCATTGGCTATTTGTGACACCCAAACAAGACCACAGGCTTCTGTAAGGCTGCCCTTCAGTCAGGCTGTGCCAGTGCTACTCACTGAATTGGCAGCCTACACCTTGCTTTTCCATAACTTGTGGATACTCAGAGGTCTCCCCCAAACCTGGAAGCATAGATCTGTGGGCCTGAGCCAACAAACTGAAGTGCAGCAGATTCCCCCTTCAGTGATTCCAGATGTCCTATATCCAGAAAATATACTTATCTGCAGTAGCTAGCTCTACTACGTATGTTTTCACAATACATTGAAAATGCACATGGTAGAAGCAGTAAAATTGTTAATGTGGACAAACTGATCGTCATCTTGGCCCTAAGGCAGCGATATCACTCTCATAACATAATACATGAATAGACGTGGAGCTTTCCAGGAATATCATTCCTCTCTGTTCATTACCTGCAGAGATTGGTTTGGGATTATGGTCATCCTATAGAAAATTTAATTTCCTTTCTAGCATCTTATTTTATGATCTTCATGACTAGGAAAGAAAACTGACATTCATAGCTCATCTGTGTTTCCTGAAACTGTCTCATTAGCGTTGAAACTCAGGTTATACCATGCTTAGAACACAGTTCAATTCTTAGAGTCCATGAGATGCCCAGTAAAATCTCTAATGAGTGGTATCTGTTAAGAAATAAAGACAGACTTGCAGCTTGCTTTCCTCCATTCCAGGCTGAGAATGAATGTGGTCAGCTGAAGGAGGTGTGTGACCGGCAGGCTGAGCAACTGAGCAGAACCAGCCAGAAGCTGCAGGAAAAAACATCAGAGAATGAAGCAGATATAAAAAACCTGAAAGAGACCATTTTCGAGTTGGAGGACCAGGTGGAACAACATCGTGCTATAAAACTTCACAATAACCAGCTCATCAGTGACCTAGAAAGTAGGTGGAGCTGAAAAAAGGATTTAAGGGGACTTATTCTGGAGGCTCAGTTATGGCTGCAACAGGGAGGAGGAGGCATGTCTTGATATGTGTGACAAGAGCCTCACTTCAAAAATATTCCAGTTTTGGCCAGTCCTTTCTGTTCATGCACAAAAGTCACTATTTTAACAGTTAGTGCTATAGAAATAATATTAGAGACAGTCTCCAAGCCTCATTCTTCAGCGAAGGATGTATTGCCCATTCTAGAAACTGGGGTTGTTGGCCTTTTAAAGAGCTTTTAGGGAAAGGCACTAATAAGAGCTGTGCAGTCAAGGTTGCTGTCGCGGTGTGGAAGGGGAGCTGCCACCTGGTGGAATGAGTGGCACATGTCGCTTACCAGTGTTACATCCAGTGCTCCAGGGTGTGTGTACTGAATAAGTGATCCTGCACATGTGATTCTGTAAATTTAAAAGTCTGGTTTAATGCATCAAAATAATGACCTATTTCAGAGATGTTTGAGTAACAAATCTACTGTTGATTCCATTCCTGATCCATTAACAGAGTACCTTAATTTCAGTTTAGTCTGTTTGGTGGCATTACTATAAGGAAAACCAAATAGGCTGCTGTGCCCTCCCATTTTCACCTTTCACCCTTGCCCTTATGTGTTTAATAATCTTTTCCCTTTTTTACTGTTCCTAGGTAAAGCAGTGAAGCTGGAAGAACAAAAACAAGATACAGAGAGGCAGCTGAAGGCTCTGACTAAGCAAATGAAGGTAAGGCTTAGACTCCATGACAAAGCTAAGCTGAGCTTTTACTGGATTTGAGAGAAGCATTGTATTTTTCTAGAACAATTGTAGAAAGTTCTTTCTACATCCTTTCATTCTCTTTACTCATTCCTAGCTGTTTCTTTGCCTGTGAAGGAAAAATATAATACATCCTTTGCAAATTACTTTTGCTTTTTGTATCGATGAACTTCTGCTACTTTGGAACAGCCGTTCCTGCTTTGTGAATCATCAGTAGCAGTGAGCTCTTTTCGCAACAGTGCTTGTAGTAGTATCTGAATGATCTGAATGATCAGTAGCTGTAGGAAGAACTTTGATTGTACTTTTTGTATTGGAGTGGAGAGCTTAGCATCAGTTTCTTTTTTGGCAATCTTGTCGGTACTGTGTAGAGAGGCAAGTATTTAGTTTGACCTCGGCATCATCTTGAAATTGTGGTGAAATCCTGGTTGCTTGTCATCACTGAGAGATCCATAACTAAGTGCTCAGCTCAAGTAGGTTCATTCTTACAGCAGTTTGGGGTTCTAATTGCTCTTTGTAGGAAGATACAGAAGAGTGGAGGCGTTTTCAAGCTGATCTGCAGACTGCAGTGGTTGTAGCCAATGATATTAAGTGTGAAGCCCAGCAGGAGCTCCGTGTGGTAAAGAGGAAGCTTCAGGAGGAGGAGGAGAAGAGTGCCAGACTGCAGAAGGAGCTGGATGAAGTGAAGGGCAGCAACAGGTTGGTTACTTACAAAGGCCAGGATTTGATCTCTGTGACTGCTAACATGCATGCAAACAGTGCTTTGTCAATAACTATTCATTGGCTTGGATGTGCATGTTGTCTGTTTTTAACTCTTCTGACAGATTTTGTTGTCTCTTATTCTAAGATGTTTCTGTTCTCTTTCTTTTTGACAATCTAGTTCTGTCAACTAGGCCATGAAGTTTTAATCAGCAAATATTAGGTAATAACAATTGCCAATATCCTCTTATAGCTTTGTTCTCAATGTGGTATCCCACTGTGTTTTATTGCCTTCATATCTCTCTGTGCAGCTGTATTAAACCATCTGTGAAAAGATTGGTTAACTACATATATTCCATGGGACATCCAGAAGAGAACTACTTAACGTGAGAGGAATCAAGGACTATATATGTTCAAATTAAAATGAGGACTAGCTGGACTTCTTTGTTCTGCAAGTCTCATACGTGTTGACTGAGTGATCAATGCAAGTACTAGGATTCCTCACCTCGAATCTCCTGTCCTTAATTTGAAACCTATTATGTGATTAGCTGTGTTAAATGGTCTGGACTGTGGCCTGGGTTAGCATTTAACCCAGAAGTGACTTTGTCATGCAGTGGACCCACCTGTAAAACAATTGCTGTAGTCTCAGTGGTTGGAGGGGGGACAGTAATTGTGAACCGTTCAGACATATACCCCAGCCTGGGAAGCTGTATATGTGGGGCTTCCCTCTGTGGGAGCATGGTAAGAACAACAGTGACTTTTACAATTGAATCTGGAACCGGTACAGATGCCTTACAATGTGGCTTTTATGCAGTGCATGACCTTTTATGTACCACCTTTCATTCCAAAAAATCATACTACAATTGAAGTACTAAATAAGAAGAGATGGAAAACAAGAGATGTATTAGAAGGAAGAACCAAAATTTCTAGAGGCGACAGTGCTCTGTTCTTTTTTTGCATTGACGCAAGAGAGCCAGCAGAGCTGCAGTGATGAAAAGTTGTACAGGGGAAACAAAGACAAAATAACACAAAGAGTGGTACTGCTTATCAAAAATGTGTGCCAAATTAATTTTGCTCTTCTAGACTTTTCCATTTAATCTCTCTCCTAGTAGATTCATGGCCACTGGTAGAATAGCCACTGGAACACATAGCCACATTGGAACACAATCCTGTCATTTCTTTCAGGTGGAGTAACAGTCCAGCTTTGTTGCACACTCACTGTTTTTCCAGTTTTTGCTCACTGTTTTCCATTCAGGAGTTTCCACAGCAGCTGTACAGTAGATGGGAGTAAAAAGATGGGAGGGCTTTTGTGCGGAGGTGTAGGGATCAGAATTCCTGGATTGAAGGAACAGAAATACTTCCTTGCAGAAAAATAAAGGAATGTGTTTAAGCTCCAGTTTCATTATCAGAGTCCCCAGTGAATGCGAAGAAAAGCTGTTATAGAGTATGTATTCAGACAAAATGATTACCAGACAGCACTTACGTTCTGGGCCCTGTTTCCATTCCTAATTTGTTCTTAATGAAATTTCTCTTGCTTAGAGCGGGTTCCATATATAAGGAAACTACGCTTGTAGTTTCCCCTCTATATTCTTCTGTTTTTTTTAATCTGAAGATGTATTTGATAATACTTAAACTGAATAGAAGATGACCTGCTAATTTGCAAACTGGGATATTTATCTTCCATGTATAAGGAACACGGCTGCATTGTCAGGTCTTTGGCATAAGAAGCCTGAGCTGCAAATACTGCTTTTGAAATTAGATATCCAGAATCCATACATACATTGTTCCAGAAAGAGGTATTCAGATACGTATTTAATTAAGTCAGTTTTGGCATTTGTCTCTCCACCTCTGTCACAGATATATGTCTGTCTTTGCGTCATGTTGACTATCTGTATAGCTCGCTTTGAGTACTGTGTTGGTCATGGAGCCGGATATACTGTCTGCAGTGGGCAATATTTATTTTCTTTCAAAGACAGGTGTTGAGACCAAATTTTGCATCTGTCAATTTAAGCATAACTAATTTGACTCACAGTGTCTATGCAGAGAGTGCAAAATTTCTGTACTGAGTGGTATGGAGAAGATAATGAAGCCTATGTAAGTCATTGTCTAAACAAACCAGTGATCAACAGCTAAGCACTGAATTTTTAAAACTGTACTGACCTATAAAACAAATTCTTGAAGTCTCCAAAGCTCCTGCTCAGAGCCAGTTCTACACTCCCAGTTATTTTTGCATTCCTGAGGTCACTATCTTCCCCAGCACCTCAGCTTCTTTCACCCAGAAAGTTCTGGGGATATTCTCATCGTTGCTTTTAGTCAGCTTTCACAAGTGCTACTGCTCAGAATCAGCAGTAGATTCTGGTACCTGTGATGACTTTTAATGCATGCTCAGCACTTGTGGAAACAGTTTGTAGCATGATACCTTAACACAGCCTATAAAGTATTCCTTGTATTTGCTAATGCTGAGCAGCTGTGCACTCAGCTGAATATCTGACAGTCCCTAGCGGAAGTTTCCTGTCTGATTTTTAAGCTCTGATTGGAAAATGTACCTTCCAAATAGCTTGCTACTCAAAGGTTTTTGGCAAAATCTCAGCCATCTCTTGAGGGTCGTTAGACTCTACTTCATAAATCGATCTTTAAGCCAATTTATCTCCTACGACATCCTGCCATTTTAATGTTTGCCTGTGGCTGCCTGAGTTCCTGCTGCCAAGTTTGATTTCACCGTTACATTCTTCTAATCAGACAAAAAGTCATTTTTGGTTCAAGAACAACCAAAGAACTTGCAGAAAAAATCCTGATGAGGTCATCAGAGTTCATCTGAATGAAGGTAAGAGCCTCCCAAAGGCATCTTTAACACAGATTAAATGTCTAATTCTATGACTAAGAGTGTTGGGGGGAGGTTGGACCAGCACCAAACAAATGGAATAAGGAAGAGAGGAGTTAACTTGCCCCAAGTTAGTACTGGTTGAAACCTACAAATTGATTAACCCTTGTTTCAGACAGTCTTCTATGATACTTTACATCCTAATTAATGTTATTTCTCTGCAGTAAAATGCAAAAGCTTACAATCCACTGTTGTGTAACTGTCTCCTCACAGGTGGTGGAAATGGAAATTATATAGCCTCCATCCTTGGAGGTTTTCAAGACCAGCCAGGATAAGACCTGAGTAACCTGGTCTGACCTCGTAGCTGACCCTGCTTTGAGCAGGAAGTTGGACCAGGTGACTTCCTGAGGTCCCTTCCAACCTGAATTATCCTATGATCCTGTAGCAGGTTTCATCTTTTTGGAACACTCACCTTGGAAATAAATTCATTTTTGTAGTTGTTCTAAGAACAAATACTTAAGTGGCTGGGAAAAAAAATGCTGTATTTTGTTTGTAGGACAAAGGAAGAAAATTATTGCTGAAAGTACCCAAATCATGGCCCTTTTTGGCTTCACTACACACCCATTTCCAGGCCTTTCTGGCAATACACTGTTTAGCAGCAGTGAAAGTTTCAAGGTCTTGGTTTGGCTCTTTCCCTTCAAGTTGTCAAAATGATTTTGGCACTATAACATTATGTGCCTTGAACCAAGAACATGGAGGGAAGACAGCTGGGCTGGGAGTAGTACTCAGAAAACAGAGGAATTATATCTGTAATTAAATGAGCGACTTCTTAGAATAATAAAATAATCTAACCAAATCTTCAAACGGAAGCCTAAAGTGAAGATTGTGATGTATCCCACTAATTTGCTTCTGTTCTTCCTCCTAAAGTCTCAAATGCCACAGCATGGCAGTGTTACATGCTTTTTCTCCTGGAAATAAGCTTGTATTCTATGTGTATTAAACCCTGCTGTCAGTCTGTATGTGCTGATGTGCTGCTCATTTGTGCCTGTGTTTTGCAGCTGTTCTGTCTTACAGAGGTCTGATAGTTCATTCTGCTCTCACTGAAAGTAAGCAAACTAGAATGTCAGAGCAGGGTCCTTGAAGTATTGCTTGTTTGCTCTAGTTAGTGTCTCCTCAGAGTTGTTCTTTCTTGTTTGTTTGGGGTTTGGTTGGGTTTTTTTACACTGCATGGAGATTATTGTATCCCCTTTGGTGTAAAGACCCTGAAACAGAAACTCTGACTGAGGTAGAGCAACTCTAGTTGCCTGGGTGGGTTCATGTACCCGTTTTGAATGAATAGTCCTAAATGATTAGAGGAGAGGAAGGCCAGGAACACTACCATCCCTGTCCTTTGAAATTGGTTCCCAGGCTTTAAATACTTAATTTCTTCCTATCTGAGCAACATAGATGGTTTTTCTCTTTTGTATTTTGTATTGTTGTTTGCTCATCACATCCCAAAGCTGAGTTTGTGGAGTGTTAAGGCACTCCTTTAACTGTCCTAGCAACACCATCAGCATTTTCCCCTCTCCCCTTTATTTAGTGATGATGGGATGATTAACTGTAAAATAGAGAGCTGTACCTCAGGGTGGGTATTGTATTGCTTCTCATAACTTCCCGAATTGTTGTCTGTATCTCCATAGGTGCCTGATCTCTACCAGCTAACACGGCCCTGAATGGATGCATAGCCAGGCCTGTGAGACACTTCAGGATGTACTTCAACTTGCAGCTGAAAAAGGGAAGTCTCAATTCGAGAAAGCACCTCCAGTTTTTTATTGCCCTGCAAAAGTCAAGTGTATCGCAAAGTGTGAATGCTGCTCAGGTCCACCTCCTCCCCATGGGCAAGAGCCTATTTCTTTGTTTCAGAAGGCTTCTCTCTTCAGAAGACTCCATGAAGTGCAAAAAGTTCTAAAACCAACTAGGCCATAAGAAGTAATCACAGAGATCTGGGGGACTGAAATAACTGAGGGATGGGGTATAAAGAGAATTTCTGTGTAAACAGAAATTTGAACATGCCATTTTAAGCGTAAGCAAAAAATAAAACTGAGTGTGTATGTCTAATTTGTAAAATTTAATGCACATACACATTACAAGTTCTCCATATATTATATTCATAGATCTATCTGTGTGTGTGTCTAAATATGTGTATGCATACAGATCGGTATGTATGAATACACACACAAACTCAAGTGATAGGTTACTGAAATCCAGCAGGAAAACGGAATAGAAAGATGAAGTTAGTTATTTGGTTTCAGCTGCTTCGATGGTTTCAGATTTTTAATAATTGCATTGACAAGGCACTTGCCACTGGGTGGCATGTCTGACTCAGTGTGTGTTAGGAAGCAGGGTGGTGCCCAAGGAGCATGTCCCGCTATGACTTTCACAGAGAATGTCCCACATGAGGTTTGTCCCGGCTGTGAGAATTGCAGATGGAGAAATCAGAAGGAAAAGAAATTAATATATCAAGCCCCTAGTAAATATCCTTTCAGAAAGGAGTCTTTCTCATGCCCTTAACTCAGGTGAAGTATATGATCAGGGAGAACTTGCTGAAGTTCAGCTTTGCAACTGGAGACACCTGGAGAGAGCTTTACTTCGATGCTAAGGACAAACTCGGAAGTCACCATCTCTACCAGGAGATCATCAGGATTCGTTCCAGGACTGGAGTTTCATGTTTTGGCTGTGGGATTCCCGTCCTTTCCTCCTGGATGTGAAGACCTAGCAAGGGCCTGGTCTCAGAGCAGGCTGAACTAGCAGAGAATTCTGCAGGATGTCCTGGCTTTGGCATGGCCTTCACCTTTGTGCCGTGCTACTGGAGTGTATGCATATATGCACACTTGTGTTGCCTTTCTTTTCTGTGCTGGCAGCTGTTGAATGTTGGTTTTTATGTTTAAGAAATGCATATTGAAGTGCCAAATAAATGTTTAAGTGTCTGGAATTGTCTGCTGCCTGCCCTTGGCCTCTCTTCTGTTCTGTGCATCAGTAGCTGTGTGTCTCTTTGTGTCCCTTGGAGTTCAGGAGGATTCACAACAATGACAGGAACTGTGTCAAAGACTAGATTGCAGAGTAATTATTTCTGAAAATATGGTTCTGTGGTCCTAGGCCACATGTAATGAAGAGGTCATGGGAGCAGTTTAGAAATTTCAAAAACACATGAAGGCTGCTGTTGCCAAAATCTATACATTAAGCACAGAAAGACTTGTGCTTTGGTGGTCTGTTGTCCACGTATTCCAAATCTAGAAAACAGGGAGACTGACTCTTGCCATTAGAGAAAAGCTCGCTACATCTACTTCTTTTACCAATGAATGAATGAAACTAGGCAGTGTTTTTGTGAAAAGGACTCTGGACACTTTAATTCCTTTGTGGCTAAAGTGCTCTGCTTCCTCCTGGAGCTGCTCCACTTAAGCCAGCTGCACTTGCAGCATTTATCTGTGTAAATCATTCATTCTTGTTTCAAGGCAAGCATACAGCAGTAGATGACATTTTGCTCAAATCCATCCTTTTTGTAGCAGAGCT
This sequence comes from Nipponia nippon, assembly GCF_047370975.1. Lineage (NCBI taxonomy): Eukaryota > Metazoa > Chordata > Aves > Pelecaniformes > Threskiornithidae > Nipponia > Nipponia nippon. The sequence goes on from NW_028262331.1 coordinate 6,952,532, forward strand.
TGCTTAGTCATCTTGGATGTCCTAAGCTAAATAAACTCTGTGCACAAGGAGTAATTTTTGGTTTGAATTTATGGCTTGTCATTAATCTTTCCAAGTCATGTTCTCCTACACTGTCCTCCTGAATTAGCTTGCTACTGCAAGTTAAGCTATTACTCTTTTGCTTCTCTATTAAGAAACCCATATATGTACACATACATGCATCCCCTTATCATACAGATTTTTCTCTTTAAAAATGGAAGGTACTCACCAAGTTCCATAACTCTCCATTGCTTGTTGGCTGGCACGTGTGATTTTAGTAGAAGCAAATAGGTCTCAGCACTATTCTTCCTACCTTTCATGCCAAGGTTTGCAGTATGTGAGGCTTCAGTTTTCTGACGTGATTGCATTTAACCTAGGAGGTTGTTTCAGGGTGCATTAGAAGCCTATTACAAATATACAAACTTAAAATTACAGGAAGCATCCTAACAAAATTGGAATCTGTAGTAGCTCCAGCACTTGAATCTTCATAATTACTCTGTACAATGACAGAATAATGGCATGTGATTTCTTAATGGACTTTTCTGAGGCATGGCATAGGGGCTGGTCTATTACTCTAACTTTATTTAACATGTTTGCATCCTTTTGCAATCAAAGGCTAGACTGAGGAGACTAGTCTGTGAGGTTTGAACTGTTCTCAGAGTTAAATCCTAACCAATGAAGTGATGGCTGCCTGGAGCGTACCTCTGGCTTGCTTTATTCTCAAGATTTGGCAGTTGGCCTACAGACATTTACTATTTCTTTCTTATTCTGATAATACTCCACAAACCTTGTGGATGCCCTCGTTACCTGGATAACTAGACAGAACTTTTGCATAGTGGCCTATTTAATTCTTGAAAGTGCAATGGATTGCATTGAGTGGCTTGGTATCTTGAGGCAGAAATCTATCCTTCCTCCATAATTTACTAGAAGCAGGACTCCTTTACCTTTTGTGTTTTCATATAACTAAAGTGGAGATGTTATCACCTGTGGATTTGTTGTTCAGGCTTGATGAAGCCACAGAAGAAAAAGTGAAGGGTAGAACTTAGTCAGCAAAACACTGGCTTCCTCAGAGCTCGGTGAATCTTACCCAATCTGCCTTTCTTCCTCATGGGATTAAATAGAGAATGGAACTGAAATGGCTTTTTCTCTAGCCATCTGCCTCTGCAGGCTCCCCTGGCACACAAGGAGCTTGAATGAATTAGCAAAGAAATAGCCAATGTTTGCTTAAAGACACTACCTCCTTAAGCTCTGCCGAAAATAGAAACATGAGTCACTCTTATTGTCTTCAATATTCACTGACACCCTTTAGCCCCTTGCATTTTGTAGACTGTGATGCTAAAATGGAAAGAAGACAACTCTGACTTCTATTTTTAGCTCAACAGGAGCTGTTCAACCCAATAGACACTTTCTGGATGGAGTCCTTCAGCCTTCTTGTGAAATAATTTCTGGTTTTGTGTTCATGTAGCTCTTGGTGCCTACCGTACTTAAAAGTAGGGAAAAGTGGTGATGCTCCAGCATGCATTTCTTAAGCAGCTAGATCAGGAAAGTAACGTATAAATACTCTCTTTTTACGTGACCAGACTTTGTTATCTAAATGCAGCTTTCCTAAGTTAAAGCTAGGTAATTACACTCGAAGTCTACCTGAGAGCTACCAGGTAAGTACAGTGTCAGTGCTAAGCAATGTCAGCCAGATCCATAAAACGCACGACTAGAAGCAACACTTACACTGTATGATTACGTTTGCTGTTTAACACAGCTGTGGACTTCCCTGTACTGATTCCTGTAAGTCCAGCACCTAATCTTGACTTCAAAATTTCTTTTCAATGGAGTAACTTAATGATCCTTCCTGTTAAAATGTGAGCCTTATTTCTGTTTTGAATTTGTCTATCTTCATTTCAGACATTGAATTTTGGTATTCTTGTATCTGCTAGGATGAAGCACTTATCAGTTTTATTCCCCATATAACTGCTTATGGATTGTGATTGAATGTTTACTTGTTCAGCAGATGTCCTTGTTGATAAGCTGTAAGAGTTCAGTTTCCAAGAGTTGATTTTTCATTATGAAGTATATTTTCTGGTTTAATTTTTATGGCTCTTATCTGAACCCTGTCCAATTACTTATTTTATTTTCAATTATGGCATTTTAACTGGTAACAGTTACTCCAGCAGTGGTCACGCCAATTAAAAACGTAGAGTGAAAATAACATCTTTCTCTTTGGTTACTTTCCTCATTATACACTGAGGACCACAGTAGCCCCTTCGCCCCTGTGCTGTATTGAAAGCCCATCTTCAGGTAATTATCGATGATTACTCACAAGTCTCATCAAACTGCTTTTTTCTATGATAATCCTCCATCCTGTGTGAGGATGGGAAATGGAGATGATATGGTAAACAACACAGAAAAGCTTGTTGGACTCAATGATTTAATGTTTGCCAGGCACTCCAAGAAAAGAACATGAACATTCTAATGAGTGGTCCATGTTCTGGGCATTACAATAAAAGATGCGCGTCGTGGGATTTGCCTTACTACATATAAAGACCTTTAATCTCTTCTTGTACTTCCTGTTGCCCCTGACTTTGATCTGGTTTCTGCTTTGCAGGCTGACAGCTGAAGAGGTAGAATCTCTAGAGGCAGATACAACCAACCGCTGGCAAGGAGTCTGCATTAGCAGAGCATCTCCCACACCATCAGAATCTGCAGCCACTGTGAAGTCGCTGATAAAATCATTTGACTTAGGATGCTCAGGTATTTGAACACTATTTTGTAGTAAAAAATTTTTCTAGCAGTGAGCAGGTAATTTTTGCCATTTTGTGCTGCTTCTTGCTTCTTAATGGATATTTTCTGTCAGTGCTTGGTACATAAATACTCTCTGTGGAATGTCACTACACTAGTGGTTCCCTGTTCTGACAAGAGGGAGATAGTTGGGTTTGAAATGCAAATGTTTCCACATTTTTTCCCTTGCAGGTAGCACCGGACAAAATATCACAGTTCACAAGGTCCCCAGGAGCCCTCTAAGTGGAATTCCAGTGAGGACAGCCCCAGCAGCTGCTGTTTCCCCCATGCAGGTACAAAGAGCTCTTTCTATCCTTGCAGTTTTAAAATGGGTAGATGCAGTGTTTGCTACAGCATGACACAGCTTCAGCATGCCAACATGCATATGTTGACAGGGGGAAGGGGAAACTCATCTGTTTATTTGCTGTGAAACATCAAATGCTGTAGTACTAAAAGGATCAAAGTGAGTTTGTCTTTGACTTCAGCTTAGAGGTCTCAGTGGACGGATGTGAACTCTTCAGAATACAATTCTGAACTTTAATCGCTGTTGACCAGAAAATAGGTTTTGATTGTTGGGAGTGAGTTACAAGAAACATCGTACTAAACCAGGTAGTTGGCATGTGAGCTGAGAGACAAGGGATAATAAGTTTCTAAGATGCATGCTCCCGGTTATCCAGTCGGTTCATTCAGTGCTGAATGAAGCGCTCTTACAGTTTGGTTTTTTTGCTACTGAAGCATAATTGCTCTGGAATGTAGTACTTTTTATGTCACTGCACCAGTTACTTGACTTTCCGTTAGCAATTTTCGAATCTGTGGTGCGATGTTATTAGAAATACTGCTTTTGTGAACGATGGAGAAGTAAATGCACTGTGCTGCTTGATTTCTGCATGTGCTGAAGGTGGCATACCATCAGACTGCTAACCTTTCTAGGCTAGAGAAGCCATTGTATGTTTTTTTGACTGGGTGGTCGCTGGACTTACAACAGGATCTTCCCCTCGGAATCTAGGTAAAAAACAGTTGCGAGGCTAGGTTGTTTAGGTGAGTGTTCTGAAGAATGAGGTGACTTTGAAAGATTATTTAACAAATGTGTGAGCGCATTTCCTTCAAAGAATTGGCAAAGGAAGTTTAACGAATGGGATTAAACAGAGATCTGGGAACCTTCTGTTAATGCCTGGCTGAGGGGGTATTAATGCTGAAAACTGGTGCTGGAGCTGCAGAGACAAGAATCCTTCTGACTTATGATTCGGGGTGGGGACAGAGGCAGGGTTAGGAACTGGCATTCTTTCTTTGGGTTTGTGACACTAGATTATGTTTGGCAAGAGAAAAAATGGTGCAAATAGAAATGTGAAATAGTTCGGGAACCAATATATTAGCAGCTAAAAATATTGTCCCTTTGTCCTTTTATTTTTCACAACCATTTATCCAGCTCTAGGTACAGCTGATACCTTGTTGAAAGGTTTCTGTGTCCCTCCACCTGCTTTGTGATCTTGAGATAGCAGAAACATCTCTTCTTTTTGCTCGCTTATTGAAGCATGATGGCTAATATTTTTTTAATTATCTTTTGTACGTTTGTTTCACAGAGACATTCTGTTTATAATAATGCCAAGCCAGCCAGCAAGAGCGTTGCCAGACATACCGATCTTTCAGACCTCCCTCTTGCAGGTAAGTTGCAGTAAACGTACAAATGTTGCCTCTTTTTACTAGCAAAAACTTGTCATTAACTGTTGGCCTCCGCCTGGGCCGTTTTTCCTCTTCTCATATGGTCAAAGGAAACATGAAAAAGTGTCTTCAGAGTCTTTGTTTTAGAGAGCTTATTAATTTTGTCATGTTTCCATTCCCATTTTGATCATAGCCTTAGAAAACTAAAAAATATCTGATTTATTATGGTTTGCCAACACAAACTTGCCTTCTTTATTCCAAAGTATCCATGGCACCTCTCTAATCCATGCTGTGGAACTGGAGAGAATTGGATTTTGTTCAACATGTATGTATCTGGAACAAGTCCAGAGCACTGTCTTTTGAGGGTTTATTTGTTTTTAAATTGAGCTTCATTTGAAATACATCAAACATTTCAGATACCGATGTGACTGTTTTAGGAGCAGTCATATTTGGGCTCGAAATAGTTCGTTCTGAGAGTTCTCAAGAGCTGTGTTTGTTTTTATTTCACACTTTGCTTTTGTTCTCTTGTCATTTAATATTCTTTTCTACCAGTGTTTGTTTCCCATTTTCTCTAGGGCCCTTTATTTTGATTATCTACTCCTGAATGTAGTTGTTGCATTGGAATCAAAGCTAGTAACAACAGATTATTGAATTTTTAAGGGCAGATGAAATATTATATTCCTGTAGTGAAACCTTAGTGAAACTGCAGGGAGGGACAAAAAAAATCGGTCACAACTTCTTCATTGGTGGACTGGATTTTCTGCAATAGTTTGCTAGTACAGGAGAGAAGTTAGAACCTGTCTTCATTTTTAAACTCTTCAGATAATCTGCTAAGCTTCCCCTTCCATCATTCAAAGATGAAGAGACACTGGATCTGAACAGCAAAGCAGGTTATAGGGTAGATGGCAGCATAAACAAATAACATCTTGTCTGTGCTACTGGCTTCTCCTGTAGGAGTAAATGTTAAGCAAGCAGAAGTTATCAGTGGAACAGACTGAGTTTACTTATTTGTATCAGTTGGTTTTCAGAAGATGTCTTGCATGAGCGTGTAGAGTGATCCTAAACAGAACATAAGACCTTTTTAATCTCTACCAGTTTACTGTAGAGTCAAGTAATCTGTCAACTGTGTAATATAATGCCAGTCCTTAATAATAAATATCCCGCTTCAGGCCATGGGTAATTACTGTTATTACTCATAGACAATTGTTCTGTGAAAATCTGTTGAAATCAACAGATATTTTATTAGCCATTGTATGGTAAAAATTTGTGGTTGCTTATCTAACAAGTTCCTGTATTTACGGCTTGTCTTTGTACCTGGATTTAATTTAGTTCCAATAATCCATAGCAAAGGCTTACTCACTATAAAGTTGTAATAGCTCTGGTTCCAATCTAAATAATCCTAGAAGGAGTTGATCCAAGCCCTATGCAAACAACACTGAATTAAAAAATATCCCCAAGGAAACTCAGAGTGAAGTAGTCTCCATAATAATAATCTTCTGGCTGATTCCATCTGACCGGTATCACAGCAGGGTTCTGTGATGTCCTTAACATGACCCAAGTGTTACATCGCTGGAGAGGAGAATGGCCTACTTTGCAGAGAGAGCCGATCTTTGGCTATGATCTTTTAATTTAGAATCAGAGGTTTACTGGTTCTGTCCTGGAGTTTCTAGCAGCCAGAAATAAGTCAAAGGAAGTATATTACTCATGCAAGTGAGACTCAAAGTACAAAACTGGATACTGTTAACTTGCACCACTTCAGGCACTACTGTATCATTCAAGCCAGTAACCGTAAAGTTTCTTTAAATAGTGCAAACAGATAGTGCTAACAGAATGTGATTTTCCTTAATCATGTTGCATATTTTTCATATGATTATTATCCTGTTTCTCTCTCCAAATGATTCCTAATATGCCCTCATCTTCTCCCTCTTTTCTTTCCAGCTAGATGCTTCCAGTAGCCTTTATTCCTATCTGGGATCCTTCCTTCTCCTTCCTTTTTCTGTATTATGCATGAACGCATCCTGAATGATTGGCAGAGCACTTCCTAATTGGACTATGCCATTAACCAGTCCAATTATGTTAATGACACTTCAACAGTGCTTGCTTTTTTTTTGTTTTTTGCTATCCTTATAAACCAGTGAGAAACCTCCATTCCTCTTCAGAATGTTCAGATTTTGTTTACTGATATGCCTTTTGCGGCAGATCTGTTTCTCTAAGCAGAATATTCTTAAGTTTAAAACCGTCCCAAGAATCATACATTGGATGCCTGTCTGACTGGTGTGGCTATTTAAATTTGAGGCAATTCCCCATAAATCCAACCTAATGAGGAGCTAGGAGAATCATACACATTTGGAATATATAGTGGAAAACAAACAAAAAGACTTTTAAAAAGTATGCTGTGTGCTATTTCTTGTTTGTTATGGATTCATGGTGCACACAAAGAAGAGACAGGTGAGTGGAAGGAAGGATGACCCTGACTGGCAAGGTGTATGCAATCCAACAGCCAAGTTGCTGGAAAGGAGACGATCTCCTGGGACTGGATTCTGTCCTTTTCCATCTGGACTTCTTAATAGATAGGAACTTACTAGCTGTTTATGCCATGGAAAGAAGGTGCAGAAATGCCTATAGCTCTCAGCAGCTACAAATGCTGATTTAGTCTTGTGAAATTCAGGAGTCAAAGCAAGGGCAGCTGCATGCCTGTTGGAAGGATGTGTTCATCTGACAACTGCTGATACACACACCCCAGTTACTGCTGAAAAGAAGTTTAGGGCTGATTCAGTGATAGTAGCCTTTGCTGAAGCTGAGATAAGAAGGAGTTCACACCTCTAGGTGATATGGCATTAACTGATAATTAATATAGGAGGTAACTGAAAAGGAGGAGGAAAAGTTGTGTTCCACATTAAATTAATTTCTGATAACAGCTCGTAATGTGCTGGCCATAGATCTTGGCTTTTTGACAGTTTGTTTACAGAAAAGAAGCAGCCACCTTTCCCTGTGTTATACATTGCTCTACCTCATGATTGATATGCATGGGGAGATAATTTGATTTCTATGATCTCTTTGGCTTCTCTTCAAAAAGCTATCAACATTGGATTCTATGGCTACTAATTTTGTTTATTTTATTTATTTATTTATATACATATAAATATATATCCTAAAATATATTCTATAAAAATACATAATATGTGTAACAAAAATATAGATAAATCTGCTGTGAATATATTGAGACTTCCCAAAGTTCTGTCAGATCGGATGCCGAGCATCATGTGATAGTAAGTGCCTTTTACTGCTGCCTTCAGCTGGGTTGTATTCAGGAGACAAGAGGCTTTCTTGTTACAAGTCTGCTAGTGGCAGAAAAGAAATTATTGTACTAGGGCTGGTCAGTCATCTGGTGAAGATATCTGGCGATTAGCTTTTGAACCTTTAAGACTGTAGATTTTGGTATTTCCCCTCATTCACCTGAGGCCCCTACCCCCCAGCAGGAGTATCAATCACAGGAAACCAGGCAGTCTGTACTGTTGAAATCATCAAAGCCATTCCTTGTTATGATCACCTCTAATCTGCTCAAGGTTTCCTAGCCCCATGTGTGTTTAATGAACAAATGAGTACATTTGTTTAGAATCAAAACAACAGACTACATATTGTGTGCTGGGTGGCAGGACAGTGATTAATCAAATTCCTCAGACTGCAAACTGACAGCTTTTTTTTTTTTTTTTTTCTTTTTTAATTCCCACAGACCTTCTGAAGGGGAGAAATGATGAGCTGAAACCAGACCATTTCCTCCGTAAAAGCCCTTCCCTGGAATCCCTGAGCAAACCCCCCATGGCCTTCAGCAGCAGAATGCTTACCTCTACCCCCAGCAGCTTGAAACCCCAAAGCAAACTCAGGTACTAACTCAGTTTCCTGGGAAAAACAGCATACTGGAAAGATTGATGGCATTACCTGGCACCAAGATGAATGTTTTAATCTGGTGGACCCCTGTCTCCAGTGGAAACTCTGCTGGCTTGTCTGTCCGGTTCAGAATTACCAGGCTGTGTCAGATCAAAATATCAAAATTCAGATTATAATAACCACAATTATCTGCAAGATGAGTGATTATGACAAAATGAGGATAGCAAGCTTTCAGGAGCCACTAAGTTGTATACAAGAATTCCATCATGTGTACGAGTGGTCAATCCTCATTATCTCACTGTAGCTTTGCATGTTATGGTGAGTTAAAAACTAAAAAGTTTGAGGTCTGAGGGAAAGCTGGACACACAATTTTCTTCTGTCTTGAGGAAAAACATATATTTTCCTCTGATCTCCGCCATTATTTCTAACAGTAGCAGCTGTAGGGTGGAGACAATGCAAGTGTTCTGATTGTTGGCCTTTAACTGTTCTCGAGGCTTTGACTGCAATACAGCTTCCAGATTTTTCATTTTATTCCAGAACTTGTTCTGCAGCAGCTCAATTGGATGTGAATTTGCTGTTACAGATTCTTTAGGTAGTTTCTTTCAATTCTACACCCTAAATCCTAGTTTTCAATATGTAAAGCAAAGAGGTTACTTGAAAATATTATGAGTAAAGCTGATGAAAATAATATCAGAAACGCTGAGTTAACACACGCCATCAAATATCCATAGGCTGCTGTTTTTTCAGCTCTTTGTATGCAGTGACACCAGCTGAATTTGTCTCATCTAAAGGCAAATGCCAGCTCTGAAAGCTATTATGGCTTGGTTTGCATTTAGGTTCTGTGCTGCCATTCTGCTTTGCCATACAGATAGTATTTACACACTGGTAAAAAATAAGAGACTTCAAGCATATTTATCATCTTCTCCCTTATTCTTCCATGGTTTAGTGTGGAGAGAAAGGACCCACTGGCAGCCCTGGCTCGGGAGTATGGAGGTTCAAAGAGGAATGCTCTGTTGAAATGGTGCCAAAAGAAGACTGAAGGTTACGAGGTAAGGGAATAGGTACATTTTCACTTTTGTCTGGAGAGTGATTCATCACTTTCCTGTAGGTGTGCAGTAAGCAATGTCACTTCAAAGAAATATGTGTATTTCAGTCTGCTGATTTTTGCATGTTTACTTCTACTGGGTGTTTCCATCCTCTTCCTTCAGATTTCTTTAACACTGCAATCTCCAATATTACATTGTCATAAGTAATTTGTATACAAAACCCAAAATATTTACTGCATCAAAGGTCACTGATGGTGAGAAACAGAGTGTATATGCGCAGCAGCTTCAATTTGGCATCAATTTTTGAAATTACATTTTAATATTTTTTCTTTAGGCTTCTGTGGGCGATGTGCTATTGTGAGAGTTTTTTCATTGGTCATTTCTGTAAAACCAAAGAAATATTTCTTTGTGTGGCTTTGACCAAATGAAGTTTGCAGCTTGGGGCCCCACTCTTTCTAATCTGCTGCAGTTTAACGGGATTTTACAAAGCAAGTTTTGACTGCTTGAGAATGTCTCGTTTCTTTGCAGAGTGATTTTCACTGTTAAACAGGCATAATGATTTGTCCAGTTCATGTACGGCCATTGCTGTGCTTATCAAGCTCTAGCTAATGTTTGTACGCAGTTGAGTTAGGCCTTTGGTTCTGCTTGTAACTGAGCTGTAGAAGGCAATAATAGACAACAGTTAATCATTTGATATATGCTGGGTGTGCAGGATAGTCTTGGTTTGATATAATGTCGAGATTTTTCTTTCTTAAGAATAATATTGTTTGTTACTTAGAACAGAAGACAAAAGCAGTTATCACCACATGATATGCACCCTGGAGCAAGTCTTTAATAAAAGCAGAGTCCATCTTTTAAAGTAAAAAATAAAATATTTTTTTTCTTCGCAACCAGCCTTTTATGAAGCCTTAGCTGCAGGGGGCAGGAGTTTGGAAGAAAAGACAGTAGCTTTCCCTTTAAGTAAACTGATTTATAAAAGTTTGAGTCATTTCTTAGCACTGGCATATTCATCTGGCTTGCACCAATTTCACAGAAGGACAGCTATCAGAGAAAGCTCCTGGCTTTAGACACACCTTAGAAAGAATAAAGCCAGGGTTAGCGTTCAGCCTCCAGTTCTGTGATATTGCCTGAAAGGCTACAGTGCTGTCCCCTGAAATTCTATGCTCTATGCTGTGTTGATTTATTTTATATCTCATCTACCAAAATTCTCCTGGTCTTGGATTTGAAGGTGTGGGAGAACATTCCCATCCAGTCCTTGGAAAATGATTCATGAATACAATTTTTCCAAGCCTAACTTCTGTTAAGCCAGCAAACCCATCTCTTGACTAATGCTTTTCTCCCAACAGTGTTGCCCTTTTTTGTTTCAAATGGCACATATGGTGAGCTTCCTCTACTTCTCTTAAAACAGTCTAACTCTGATGAGCTCGCTGTTAGGAGTGTTCTCTGAGAGTCAGCCTGTAGTTTTCTATCTCTGATTACACCCAAGCTGGACTAAATGTATTGCTTTTAGAAATTATTATGTGGCTTTGCAAATATAGAGGCCTGTCCTGATTCTGTAGGTATGAGACTGGCACCAAGAGTGACAAGTATTCCCTCCGTGATAGAACAGAAAAGGAGTTTTGTTTTTCTATGCCGAACCCAAGTAATGGGGCTAGCTGTGAACCAGATAGCAGGCCACCCAGGAGGTATGCAAGGCAATCCAGGTCTATTTGTTTTTGCTTTTAGTATTAGTCTCTGGAGGAAAGTATGTCCGTGCTTCAGAAGACAGTGGAAGTCTTTGCTTTATGTATGGCTGCTGGAGTGTTGTTGCTGTGTGGCTGTTTCAGAAAAAGCTTTGTCGTTTTGGTTCCTGCTCTGATGAGGCTCTTGTTCTGTTCATGGCTGTCCTCTGCCATTATTCTTTCTAAAGCAGCAGAATGAGTTTTCAGCAGTTTTTGAGAACAAGCAGGTAAAGCACTGACAAACACTGCGTGATCCAGGAGAGTCTGAGAACTTCAGACTGTGATGGGGTGGGGGCCTTATTACCCAGAGTGTAAGATCTCAGGGCAGAAATTAAAGTCAGATGAACCAAAGGACAAACACGGTATTGATTTATGGTGAGAGTCTTGCCTTTCTATCTTCACTCCTTCATTTAGAAGCATTATCACTTGGACATTCTTCCTCAGATTCTCATTCCCATTGCGCTTTTTGTGGTGCATTCACTGACTCTTCTTGAACTTGCTTTTCCCAGACCCTTGCATTCTTAGGATAAGGCTGATATTAAGCTCCACAGGGAGTTTTTGTCATTCTTGAGAACAAAGAACTGGAGTGGAGCAAAGAACGTCATCCTCCTTCCTGTCTTAGGCACTGCGATGGTGGGAATGAGCTAATGAACTCCACCGAGCAGAACCCTGATGAGGTACATGACTTCTTTTCCATAGATAATACCCCTGTCTATGAGGCATCATCTGTGCAAGCCCCAGTATAATTTGTCATGTTCTTTCTAACATGAAGCCCTGAACCACAGATAATTTTGGATGCAAACTGTTTTTAGCTCTGTGACACAGTGGAATGAGAGAATAAAAGACTTGCTGCTTGGCTGCCTAACTTCCTTTTTCAGTGGCAAAATGTACTGCCTTTGAGGTCTAGTAACAGTTCCTGGTCTGAGCTGGTGAGGAAGAGGGAAATTCCTTTCTGTTTAAATTATGAAGATACCAAGTTTCATTAGATAATACGAGCAAAATGGATTAGAATAACTGATACTCTCAGTAGCAGCTACTACCTGTGTCCCAGATGCCCTGAGGAAAGCTGGATTAGTTGACCTAGGAAGGTATCTGGGGATAAGACTTGGGGACCGACACACAAGGCTCCACTTTTTAAATGCTTTAATCCATACAAGGCTTATACTAGAGGTAGAAATTCACATCCTCCTCCTGGCATATATCCTTGCATTGACTACAGGGGGAACATTCCCTGGCTTTGAACTTCAGTGTGTTCCCCAGGAGGCAATCTCATAAAACAAGAGAGTGACACTGGAGGGAGTCGAGACAAGTGCAACACAAATTAGTAGTGGCCTGGAGGGTTTTGTTTGTTTTTTAAAAAAAGAAATTGCATGAGTTTACAGTAACCGAGGGGAAACATGAAAGCATCTCTGTGTCTCTAATCTGCTATGTCTTTTCTAAGATCCCTATTTAAACAGTGATTTGATATCAAAACGATATGAATGCTAAGGAGAAAGAGTAATTATTTAGAACATGAAAACAAAATCACTAGAATGAAAGTGGAAGTTCAGTTTAATGACTAGGAGAAAAGAATACGAAAGTGGGATTACATAAACTGGCATGATTAATCATATGATTTCAATTGTCATATTTCAATGCCTAGATGAAAGTTATCTGGCATTTTGGCCATCGATTTTGAATAACTATGCAGGGGAGGTGCTAAAAAAAAAATCTCAGCAGTAAAAAGAATTGTAATGAAATAAGGCTTTGGGCTCAGTGGCTTTGTGCAAAACTTCCTTGAGGAAAATGGCCAGCTTAAAAAAAACAACCTTAATGTATGGTTCCCTATAAAAATTATGCACTGGCACGTGATCTCTTTTGCCAGACATACATAGTCTGTTCCTTCTGCCTCTCTGAATTTGTTGACATCATGGTGTATAATGTAGGGTGATGAGATGACCAGACTTGAGAACTGCTTTTGTGGCTCTGGAACTCAATTACCACAAGTCCTTTAAACCACAAAGCCTGTTGAGAGTAACTTATTTATGTTAAAATAGCTTTTTCTCTGTTGTCTTGTGGTTTTTTTTTCATCTCTTTAAAAATATTATACATCATAGCAACAGTGTGAAATAGAAATGGGGTGCCTCTTTTCTAATAGGCTCTGTTCCCATGAGTCATAACTCCTGGAAGCTGCTGAGAGTCATTCTTGTTGCATTATCACCTCCCATAATCATATCATTAATGACTGTGGTGTTATTTAAGTGCCCTGGTTCTGTTTGCTCTCTGTGGAGACCATTTGCCAAAGGGCCAAACCTCTCTAGATTAAGTCTATTACTATCCACAGATGTATTGTGAAAACACGGAACATCAAGAGGCACTTAACCCATGATCATTAGAACTGAGGATTATTGTTTCTGCCACGTATACCCTCTCCAGAGAGGGGAGGGAATTGCTACCATGTTAATGAATATGGTTCACTTAAAAGAACTGTTTTCATGTTTTTTCTAACCACTACACATCCATCCTATGGCACAGAGGAAAAGACAATCTGAGACTGACTCGTTTCTCCCGTGCACAATCATGGTTATTGTTTTTATCAAAGTTATATTTGGTTTAATAGGACCCATTTAGGATCCACTTGTTGAAGAACCACCATCTTTACTATAAAAGCTATCTGTGCGGTTGTCTTAAGGAGAGGAATGCTAAATAGGAGGAGACGAGGAATGTTCTAGAACTGACAAAGGGAAATGGCAGCTATACCTCTGAAGATTTTTATATTTCATGTATTCCCGACCTGTGCGTTCAAGCCATTGCGTTATATCATCTCCCTGATTACGACAGTGTAAGTACAGCAGCTGATGGATAAAGGCAGTGGGCATCTTCAGGAGAAGAGGCAGTGCTCCCTATTAGCACTGACATCAGTATGACATGGCTGATAAATTGGCATTGGTCTGACTGGTATTTGCGGGACCAGCCTCAGATACTAGTTCATACCATCTGGAGGAATCTCAACAGCATGGAGAAACTACTAACCAGAACAATCTTTACATAGCTTTCATGTGGTACAAGTAGTTCCTGGAGAAAAGAATTCCTTTTAATTATTCTGCATGAAATATGCTAGCAGCTACGAGCAAAGCTAGAAGAAAATGATGTATTTGTTTCCATGCCTTATTCAGAGTTATTTGACTTTGCAGTAGGTCCCAGGAACACTGGGCAGTTTTAGAAATTATGCTTAGGAGTATGTAGGAACTATTTTTAGGGCGGTACTCCCTGACATTGTACTGTTTAGTCTAAATTATCAAAATACAAATATCTGTATGCCCAGCCATTCTGAATGTTTGCCTCAAAAGTTGTGAATTGTTTTTTTGAAGCTTCCTTTTCTTAAAACACGGATAGTTTTAGGGCCCTGATGAAATATCCTGATGGAGACTGCAGCCTGCATAGTTTCCAGAAATACAGATTGGCATTAAGAGGAGTCTAAATGCTTCAGCCTTTGTCTTTGCTGTGTATATTAATAAAAGTGCCTTTCCTGTATAGTGCCTCAGCTATTTAAAAAGAAGGAAAAAACCCTACCCTGAAGTATTCCCGCTATTATGGCTATTCCAGCCTTGAGAGACAGAAATTGGAAACAAATTACTTCTGAACATAACCTGAAAGTCATTAAATGTAATTCTGAATGCTTTTACTACTAGAAGCATAAAGCTGGTATATCAGACTATGTAAAAGTTGGTGTCTCTGCATAGTACTGTGTTCTTCAGGTAGCAAAGATGCAAAAGCTTAGGGAGAAAAATAAAGGCTGTTGCAGTATTTGCTGTTTGTCAGGTAATTATAGCAAGAGACTGGTTGACTAGTGGTTTGGCAGTGGATATAATATAAAGCTTTTTACGCTTTTGTGTTCAGTCTAAACGCAGACTAATACTAGCTTTTTGTTTATGAATTTGTGGCTTTCTTTTTCTCACAGGAATTTGCATTCCTTTTCTTTTTGTACTACACAGTGTTTCCTCCATATCCCCTTTGTTCTCAAGCCCTATTCCATGATATTATCCCCTGCTTTTTCTCATATTTTTTTGACTCGTTTGCTGGCTGGATGAGATCCAGCACAGATTAAGTGTGGCCCAAAGATGTACAAATGCAGATAGGCTGATGAGGACATAACGTATTCCCTTTGGTCAAGTGGTCATGGGGCCAATGTATTCTTATTAGGGAGACAGACTCTCTCTGCTGCTAGGACAGCCAGCCAGGATGACTGGTTTTTGACTGCTGATGTATCAAGCAGGCGTATTCCTGTGGCTGCACATTGTGGGGATGTGCTTTATAGGAGATCCAAAAGCTCTTTCATGGCCAGCTGTACATTAACATGTCCGTGTTTCACGGTTTCTTCCTTATTCTGGAGACTAAGGGTTATATTTAGAAACAAGAAGTCTGCTGTTTCTTTGTACGTCATTAGTGTGGGTAGTTGACGTTATCTTTCTACTTAAGCAACTACTGTCTCAATGTTTTTTAAGTCTTGACAGAGCACTTTGCCTCACACTTCAGTTATGCACCATCTTGGACCACAGAGAGTGAACAGAGACTGTATTGCAAACGCTCCCACAGTCCTCAGGGCTGGTGCTCGGGCTGGCAGTTCTGGTAAGGAATCAAAGAGCTGAATGGGACAAAAACCAGGATCAACCCTCTCAACCTCTGAACCTGGGCAGAATATAATTCCTGGGACTTGGCTAGTAAAAGAGTTGGTCAAACACTTCCTTTGACACTAACATGATGGAGCTTAGTTTTAAAGCCTTGAGAATCCCAGCACGACTGTGCACTGTCCTAAAGATATACAGAGAAGAACCCAGTTGTTTCTTCATTACAAGATGTGCACTTGGGTATGGGAGTGATTCTCTTACTCTTTTCTACATTACTTTTTGTGTTTGTGTCAACAAGTAGCATAAAACTGTTTCAATATGTTTCCAAATTGTATCAATCTCTCTCTCCTATATCAACATTAACCAGGTTTCTATCTAAATATTTAACTAGTCATGAGAACTAGGTAAGCTGTGGCATTCTGTAATCCAGCAGTAACAGAGCAGTGGATGTATAGGTTTTCTGGACACCTTTCCAAGTGAGGCCTTTCAAACAACAAGGTTAGGAGATAAATGCCATCTGCTGTTACATAGAGTTTATGTGCGTTCTGGAAAGGCTGGATTCCCACAGCACTGTGATCTTGTGTGTTGAAAATCAGCAGCAAAACAAATAACTCCCAGTTTGTGTGATGTGGGTGAAGAAAAACACTGAACGAAACCCCTCCAGATTTAAACAGCAGCTATCCATTTGTTCTAAGCAGCATTCATGGCAGAGTCTCTCTCTTCTGGGGATGACTGGGAAGATTTCCCTTCTGCCATACTAACCTGCATGCCTGAGACTAGAGGCTTACGGCCAGAGCCTGCTGAGTAAGCAGGAAAAAGCTGTCTTAATATTTACCAATGCCATTAACGCAACGAAGTTCTCTGGCAAACAATGACACTTACTCTGAAGTACTGTATCCTAGCATATCCCTTCTGGTATGAGAGGGTGCACAAGCTTGCTAAGAGCTCTGCATCCACAGTACTTGTAGCATTTTGACATTTGGAAGTAGGACATACGTGCAATGGTTTTTTTCCCAGGAAGTTATAGGCATATTCTGTGAGTTTCTGAGAAATGGGTGAAATTTCTGGCTCTCTTTGCGTTTCTCTGATTTTCATAGAAGAGGAGGATGTTGATTTCAGAGGGACTTTCCTATCTGTGCAAAAGTTGAAGGGATGCTTGGTAATAGCTATTGAGATAGAAGGGATTATACTGTGTTTAATAAAAATTGACAATAAGTTGGTCAGGAATTTTGCTCCCAAGTCTGCTTTGGACCATCTTTGTGACTTCGGCAGTCTTGCATAATACCATTGCCTTTATTTCCCTAGCTGTTAAAATATAGATCATCATATCATATATATAATTGGATGATGATTAGTTCAGTAGTATTTTGAAAGATGCTCTGATAAAAAGGGCAATCTTGGGAGTTTTTAGAAAGTACAGGCTTAAAATTTCAAGATATTCTCAATTTTTTTCCAGAATAAATGTTTTCTTTTTCTAAATAAAAACCCTTATAGTGGAATGTGTACATGCAGTTTCTCTGTATTTACCAGCTGAACCCAGGGTTGGGACTGGAAAATAAATGCAGCAGCCAAATTGTGGCATGTTGGGAATAATCAGGTTGATTACCAATGTGCAAGCCCCCTTCACAGTGATGCCAATGCATAAACGTGCTCCTCCAGTGTAGCCAAATAACTTGAGCCAAGTTCTACCTTTTTTCACTTAAGGGGCTTTATCCTGTAAACAAATACAAGTCTCTGGATTGGAGGGATAAAATAAACGCCCATGCAGCTCTCTCATGCGTAACTTTCTATCCTGCTGGGTAATTTTAAAAATAGCATTTACATTCTATCCATCCCAAAGTCCAAGGCACTTTCCTTGGGTTGCCTGGATGCAATGACAATCAGAGAAAACACTGAATTGATCGGTCACCAGCTGGAACAGCTCCAACCTGTGAATTTCACTGGGAGAAAGCTGAGCCTTGCTGCCTGTTCCATGAATATCCTTTGCTGTTGAGACCTCTCCCCACCTTGTTTCCATCCTGTACCGTGAGCCTGCGGCAGTCTGCAGCCTACCCCTCCGCCCAAGAATTCCAGGACATGGCTAATCTCTGACCTCTCAATACAGATAATCAGAACTAGCTGTGGGAGCAGCCAGCGTGGTCATTAGCAATTCTGCACCAGGGCTCCAAGCAGGAAGTCGCTGGGCTGCTGTCTGGGACGCAGAGGGGAGCTAGTTCCTCCCCCTCCCTCCTTCCCCAGGGTATCTGTGTGGTCCTTGGAGCCATGCTGCTGCATCTTCATTCTTGCAGCTTTGGGAATGAAGGAACACAGCCCAGTCTGTTTCTTCTCTGTGGCATTCAGCAGTGGTGTCATTTATATGAGTTGGTGAGAAAGCTGATGGAAGTGTTAGTTGTGTAGCAAGCAGGGAGTTGGCTTTCAGCAGGTGAGCATAACAAGTATAATTTATACTAAAGAGCAGAAAAGAGATGCATAGCAAAAATAAGAACTGATTGGTATCTAATGGGATTATTACAATGAGGAGAACTTGTTAGTACCTGGTCTTGCTGTGTAATCCACCTCTGCCTCTCCACTTGTTTTGCCCACTCACCGAATGTGGCAGTGGTGGAAATTACAGAAGTACCAGTCACAGTTGATATATATCTTTTGTCACCATTACCTCATCTCTGAAATGGCCCAGAGATGTCCATAAAATTGCTTCTGCTTATACCAGCTCTCATTTGGTCCTGTATGTTTGTGTAATAAAAAGCCAGCTCCCTGTGAACTCAGCATTATACATTCTCTCTCTCTCGTTCAAATGGAAGCTGGTGTGCAAAGTGATAAATTAAGACCCTAAATGAGGAACATGTAGAAACCTCTGTTACTTCAGTAGCTTTTAGTGAGACCTTTGAAGTAGGTGACTTTTAGTATTGAGAATGTTGTCATGGAGTAATTTGCATTCAAAACAACTCATATTATTTGCTAGGAAAGGTTCAAATACATTCACTGTGTGTAACGTGCACTGTGCCAGCAACTACTCTCAACCCTTGTTCTCCAGAATTTTTTTCATTTTAAAAAGTCAGTCTTTATGTATTAAAATGCAAACAAAACCTAAAAAATGTGAACAAAGTATAGTGAAATGTTTGCCAGTCCACAAAGTGCTGGGAGAAATAGATCTGATGGGCACGAATGGATGCCGTTTGGCTCATTAGGGAGGTTACTCGTATGTATAGTTACAGTGATGATTTCAGTATCAGTAGTAACTGTTTTTCACCTTGCAAGCAGAGGAAATGGGAGGTCACATAATTACTTTATCACATATTACCTTAAATATCTCCCATTTGGTACTACTTCCATTTTCTGTTCTTGTGAAAACTGTAGCTATAGCGGGACCACATCTCTTGTAATCAAAATACGAGAACTAAGCTGCCTTGTAGAGGTCATGGACCTCCTCAATACCTCATGAAGAAAGAGCTGAGCTTGAGGAGTGCACAGATCATTTTAGAATGGCTTTACAATTTACTCTGAATGAAGTCTTTGAGACAAATCCTGTCAGATGAGCTTGTTTTGAGCACAGAACTTTAGAGAGCATCATAGAATCATTAAGGTTGGAAATCATGTTACCTGTTCTTGCCACTCTGACTCAACTAGGGAAGGTAATGAAGAAAATTGGACATGCCTTACTTTTTGGTATTTTCTCAGATCTGTGGCTTTTGAGAGACTGAAATAGTTGGGAGCTGAAAAATCTTTGTGTAGGATGCTTGGCAATAAGCTTGTTAAATTTCCTCTTTTTAAATGTTCCTGCTCCATGTGACTACTGTAGTCAACTGATGTTTGATGCTTTTGCAAAAAAATGTAGTCATAAGCTCTCTTTCTCATGTCCATGCTGAGAAGGCTCATTAATTCACGCTTACTGAAGCAAATGATAAACGGTAAGCCCAAGGCAACACCTGCGGTAGCAATGGAGCAAGGAGGAAACAACCTAGGGGAATGGGGTTTCTTTATAAAAAGGAATGTAGTAAATGGGATAACATTTAAAGAGCTGGCACCAGTTCCTTATTATTTCACTGCTGTAATTACAGAACAGCATTTTAACATAGCATTTTATGTTATCTGAGCTACGCTGTTTTGTATATGTGTTAACAGCAATAAAGATGCATGACTTATTGACACGGCTGGTAGAAGTATTAGAAATAATGGATGATGGGGATAGAAACACAAAGTTTCAAAGAAAGATTAAAACGATTCTTATGGAGACTGCATCCGCCTGAACCATTTGAACTGGGGGTATTAATACAGCCTGGAGGATAGAAGGTCACTTGGCTTCCTTCCCAATCTTGGCTAGCCACTCGATCTCGATACAATAAACAGTATTGCTGTTCCACAAGTTATTCTGGATTATTTTTTTCATCAAGAGGCTTTACGTTATTATTATTATTCCATTTAAGAGAAAAAGATTTGTTAGAGAATTCAGAAAGGTTCCTGGTAGTAGATCGACTAAATGTGGTAGGCAAAACACTTCAGACTTGCAGCTACCCATTGAAAATAGCTCTGTGCAATTGTCCGAGTCATCCGGGTGCACCCTGTAATTACAGAAGAATCCAGGCAGTCTTTAATTTTAGGCATTCATGCCTTTCATCCGTGTTAACTGGATCTGACCACACTTCTAATTCACCCATATTTCCAGTAGATTGCCCAGATGTTTCATACCTTTGCTGGAGCATTTTAGATGAACTGGAGTGTTTTGTTTGCTCTGAAGGTTAGGTCATGCTAAAAGGAGCCCTTCTTCACTTGTATTGCTTCTTAGGAAGTATTTAGAACTTGCCTATCCAGAGCTTGAAGCTTGTATGCTTCCTTTGATAGAACCTCTTTGGCTGAAACCTGCTAACATGTCCCCAGCCAATTAGGGTGTAATAAATGCAAATCAGATTTGCAGTTTCATGCAGCTATTGTTAAAGATGGATGGGTTTAAGTAATATTTAAGGTAATCAATACCTTGATCAGATTTTACATTAGAAAGGTCAGAGTTCAGATTCGCAGAGATGTGGCTCATGAAAAGGTGGTTCCTGTTCAGGCATCTGTGTCTAAATATAATCACGTAAAAACACTGAGCTGTAAGGCTTTTGGTCTGTGGAGGAGATGTGGGTCTCTGGTTAGTGATAAGCAGGAAGGATTGCAGAAAGCTGAGCCAGTTAAGGGGGAACTGCTATTAAAAACAAGGCAATTCCTTTTTGTTTATCCAATATATTTTCTTCAACTAGTTCTGTCTTCGGTATCTAAGTTTATATTCTGTATGGGCTGAACCTCAATAATTAGCCACTCTGGCATGTTCCTGCTCTGCAGTTCTCTACCAAGGACTTCTGAGAGGCAGGAGGGCATGTTGTATGCTGAGGGGGAAGGGTGGGAAGAATGATGCTAAGGTCATATTTATTGCAGGCTTTCTTCCACAGAGTTCCAGGCTAGCTTCAGGCTGATTCATGTCTATAATTTATAAATCTGGGTCTTACAGAGAAAATTATGACTCAAAGGGCCATTGCTCTGGGCACAGTAACAGCTGTGTAGCGGGAATATCTTGTGTCAGTATTTTAACATACTCAGGCTGTAACGAAGAGCGTATGATGTCATTGTTGCTTTTTACTGAAGGCTTGGAGTCAAAGATCTAGTGAAATCTAATGGGGTGGTTGTTTTTTCCTCATATAAATAAGAAATTGTTTTTAGTGAGAACAGATCACACAGATTTCCCTGTGTGTCTTTACCATGGCTCCCATAGTGCTCTGTTATCTGCAAGCAAAGGTCCTGTTCCTGGGGTGGGGGGCTAAGGTTAATGACTTGCAGGTGTTTAGCGTCTTTTAGAATTGGCCTGCCACTAATATCATAGATAATACATTTGCTCTCTAAATAACATTGCCTGGATTTTTTTTTTTTTACTTTGCTTACTGTCAGGTACGTTAATATTCATAGAAACAAACCATACTGGGTACTTTGGTACTTTCAGATAACTGCGCTCCCTGGTGTGCTTCCAGATCCCAGTCTCTTAATATTCCCAGTGCATGTATAGTAGTTCACTCATGAGCTTTCGTTTGAAGTGAATGAACTGTTTTCACTGACAAGAAGCCTGGGAACTACACTGGAAATAGTTTAGTCTTGATGCTTCTATGCTCTACACAGTACTCTACCACTATCCCAGCAAACTTTGTACCCTCACATCTTTCCGTGCTCCTTTTTACCACTCCACACAGGGTATGTAAAGATGGTTATGTCATCATGCTATAAAAACACCCCTCTTCTGGCCTGACTTTCATGTTCTTTCAAGATTTTCAACTACACCATCCCCACCTCCCCAGTTATTTTCTTAGCAGCACCATGGAAGACCTAGGTCAAGTGTGCGTAATATGGATATGATATGTCTGCTCCAAAGGAAGCTAGTAACCCTGAGCACTGCAGGCCTAAGCTACTCGGCACCCCTTGACCCATGGGCCAGGGGTTAATCTCTGGTACGGATGTCTTTAGCATGCCATCAGTGGATCCACACTGCTGACGATAGACAATGGGGTACTAGTGACCATGAGACACACTGTGACCATAAGATGGCAAATTTTTCACCCTGCGCAATGAGCGTTACAACTCAGTTTGATCTGCAGTCCCTATTCCATTTTCATATTTCTCCCTACATTCATTCTGCATACACTCTGATGGTGCATCTTCCTCCTACAGGGTGCCATCCTACATAGGTTAACTTCTAGGTCTCTCATGAGAAGCCGCATGCACTTTTTCAGAGCTTGGGGTGGGGGTTCTGCTGTAAGCGTACTGGGAGACAGAGAAATCACCAAGCTCTCCATCCTGCAGTTTGGAAGTGTACGTTAACAACCAGCACGTACACAAATAGCTCCCGCATATTCATGGACTGTGTGTTGAGGAATAGAGAGGTGTGGCAGAAAGACTGAGACAGGTTCCACTGCCAAAATAATCAAGAGCAGTGAATAGTTTCCAAGGTGTTCATTCCCTAAATGGTTTTCCTTTTTTTTTTCTCCTGGCTTCAGCGGAGCCAGAGATCTGAGAAATCAGGGTGCTTCTATTTTGACTTAATTCCTCTTGGTGTGGTGTAGTGGGGAAGTATTACAAGTAAAGCTGCAGTGCAGCAAAACACAGAAGATCACTTTTCATTTACCATGTTCTTATATTCCAAATTGAAAAGTAGTTAACACAGAATCCAAGATGAAATGCCAGAGAGGGCTTTATACCATGTATGAAATGGAAATGCATTTGTTTAGAGGAAAAAAACACAATTCACTGATGCTTGTTGGATACGAAAATGGCAACTAAGTGGTTTTGAGTATGTCTGTTTGTTATTGTACTATTAACTGAACAGTTGAGCTGAACCTTCGAACATTCATTTTGGGTTTGCATTTAGGACAAAAATTCAGATTGAGTTCGTTTTCTCTGTTGATCATGACATACCACTTTGGAGTAGATTTCATCTGTGGTTTAAATATTGTCAGCAGAACCCCATCGACATTAGTACTTCTTATCTCTAGATGTTCTTAGATGGGAGGAGGAGAAGAGTTTTAGGTATAGTTAAAACTACAAAGGCGAATAAAATTATCAAACTGATGCTCAGCTGGTGAAATACTGTAGGAAGGAACAGTTTTGTATCTCATGTGTCTCTCATAATGGCATCATGAAAACGAGGATAGGATATAACATTCCCACACAAACATGACTTGCCTTCTTGTCCAGTCCTGTTGCTTAAGTAAGGTTTTGTTTGTTCCTGTTTCCGTGGCCTTTGGCAGAGGGTGGGGGATGACCTCCGCTTTCCATTTCTGTCATACAATGAGAATATTGGCATTTGATGGTAGGCTATTTGCTGATAAAATATATTGGCCTCGTTAAAAACACTTCTGTAATTTGGCAGTCAGTCCTTTCCTACTAACTGCAGATTGATAAATAGTAAGTAACTTGTTTGTCTGAAATGTCAAGAAAGCAGAGTAATCCAGCTTCACCCAATTCCTTAACACAAAGTTGGACTTCCATGGAGCGACTTTATGGACTAGGCAAAGCCAAGACAGCTTTCAGAGCAAAATATTATTTTCTTGTGATGGTATCCAGCCACTGTGTCACTTTTCTTTTATCTCCATTGAGAGATATTAATTGAGCAAAATACAATGTGGTGGCTGGTGTAGTGCAGTAACGTCTGCTGCTGATGGCCTGCTTTCTGAGTCCATTAGATTTGTAGATTTATTACAGCCAGAGTATTTTAACCTGAAGTATTCTGTACTGCTTCAATTTGAGTCATGTTTGGTTATGGACATTTATTACTAATCTGAAATCCTGTCTGACTGGACAAAGTCCAGGTTGGACAACTAATCTGTGAGGCATCGTAAGTGAAGAGCATATGCTAAAATACTTCCTGTGTGGATTTTAGTGCGTCTGCATTGGCCTTTGTATGAGTGATGCAGTAAAAGCTTTGTCTTTTGGGGAATTTTGAAAGAAACCGGAAAACAGCTAAATAAAGATAACGAAGTGGCAGAGAGTCTGAGTTGAAGTTCAGCACGCAGGAAGATGTGGCTGGTGGGAATGATTTGAGGGTAGCTCCATTCCTGCCGTAGTGTGAGGATGGTGCAGTACCATCGTGTCCTGGAGCCTTCCATGCTCCAGCAGCTGTTACTTTTCTAAGCAATGTCACTTAGTTCACTGGCTGGTTTTTATAGAATCTCAGAATCGTTTAGGTTGGAAAAGACCTTTAAGATCCTCAAGTCCAACTTGTTAACCCAGCACTGCCAAGTCCACCACCAAACCATGTCCCCAAAGCACCACATCTACCCGGCTTTTAAATACCTCCAGGGATGGGGACTCAACCACTTCCCTGGGCAGCCTGTGCCAATGCTTGACAACCTTTTTGGTGAAGAAATTTTTCCTAATATCCAATCTAAACCTCTCCTGGTGCAACTTGAAGCCGTTTTCTCTTGTCCTATTACTTGCTACTTGGGAGAAGAGACCGACCGCCACCTCGCTACAGTCTCCTTTCAGGTAGTTGTAGAGAGCGATGAGGTCTCCCCTCAGCATCCTCTTCTCCAGACTAAACAACCCCAGCTCCCTGAGCCGCTTCTCACCAGCCTTGTGCTCCAGACCCTTCACCAGCTTCTTTGCCCTTCTTTGGACATGCTCCAGCACCTCGATGTCCTTCTTGTAGTGAGGGACCCAAAACTGAACACAGTATTCAAGGTGCGGCCATTTTAGCTGGTATTTGGAACTACAGCTGCTACTACAGCAGCAAAACTTAGCCATGAGAATTCCTTTGTGTGCTGGTATGGCCACTCAGTGCAAACAAGAGCATTAGAAAGGTCCCCTTGTTCACAGGATCAGAACTGGGCCACAAGCATATGTTTAACTACAGCTGTGTCTCACAAGAGAATCCCTGTGAAGAACCCCAAGTGCACTCTGTACTCCCAGTAATCTTTGTATTTTGAAGGAGTTCTTTACAGATGGGCTGATTTTAAAATACCAGTTTCCGTTTCTGTAATCACGCTAATCCACCTGTTGAATATAGCATGTTCTGGACTTCAGATGTCATGAGCAGGGAAACTGGGTTTCCTCTGTGCACCTGAGTGCCTCCTTGTAATAAGTGATGTGACTAGCAAAGAAGAATCCCACTGTCTAGCAACAAGGGGAAGGAAGATGTTTTTTGACCATTTAAACTCGCAGCCATATTAGACTATTTCTTTCAAAATATTTCCTTTCCACTGCCCTCCTGTTGGAGCTGGCAGTGGTGGGAGGGTTGCTACTGACAAGTCAGAGATTTTTCTAGCTCAGCTGTGGAGTTTCAATTGGGTGTTTATTAATATATCCATGCCCCCTGCAACATTGCTTCCTCGAGCAAACTCAGCCTTGTCATGTTAGGAAATGTGTGAAGACAAGATTTAAAGGTTTCTGGTTTCTTCTGTTCCATAAGGATCTTGTATTGTACTTGTTACCAGTGATGCAGCCACATTTATTTGTCAGTGACTATGGTAGTAGGAGAGTGAGCATCAGGAAACCTCTGTTCTGTCCTCAACTACTTACGGCTCATTTTGTGAATTAGGGTAGATGATTAAACTCTATATCTCAGACTTCCCATTCTTTATCTGCCTTTTGTTAAGCGCTCTGTGATGTGCAGATGAAAGATGCTGCATTGATAAAGAATATGAGAATGCAGGCATGCATTCATGGAAATAACTGCAAACTGGGCACATCTGCTCAGCTCTTGGAAAGCTGCCCATTCAGCCATGGCTGTTGCCAAGTTTGAGCCTCCCTCTCACGTACAAGTAAACACATTCTTTATTTAGGGCTTGAGGACTATTTTAGTATTTCATCAGTTTGATATCACTTTAGATAAGGGGCTGAATCAAGTCATAATTGTTAATTACACATTCTCATTAAAGCATGTGTCTGCTGTATATCAGAAGGATAACAGTGGTCAAATATACTGATTACAGTGCCTCGTTGTTCTGCAAATCCATCCCTCTGTCACACATCCTGAGACAAGCATGAAATCAATTATGAAACAGCATTTTAAAATATCAATGACTTCTGTTGTAGGTGCTGGAGAAATCATATTTCTGCTATTCTGTAATTGAAAGGGACCAGATAAAGTCCTCCTTCTTGCCAGCACAGGAAAATTGCAGCTGCAGCATGTGCTGCACATGGTATTTCTCGCCTAGAAAGCATTGGAGAGAGTCTCTCTCTGTTTGGGGCCTGGTGTGAAAAACATTTAACTCCTTAATAATCCCTTATCCAGGACTTTGAAACTTGCCATCCTACTTGGTATCTTTCTACTTGACATGAAAAAGAAGGGGAGAATGGAAAATGTAAACCTATGTTCCTTTAATAGTCTTGAGTTTTTGTTTCATGACTGCATAAAAGCTTGTTTGGAGATTTGTTGTTGTTGTTGTGTAGCACTATTCAGGGATGGTTCATGTCTTCTCTTACAGAATATTGATATTACCAACTTCAGCAGCAGCTGGAGTGATGGGCTGGCCTTCTGCGCTCTCCTGCACACATATTTGCCTGCACATATTCCTTACCAGGAGCTCAACAGCCAGGATAAAGTAAGTTTTGTTGTACCTGCTTCTACACCATTTGCAGAATTCACGGTGAACATTTTGATGGATATGTGGTAGAGACACAGTATTGCAAGATCTTAATCTTGATTGATACAAAATAAGTAGATGGGAGCAACAGTAAGAGGCAAGTATCAGTTGAGAACTTACAAAGCAAACAGACTGAATGAGAAGGGGAAGGAAACCAACAGTGAGCTCCCAGAGGGAAATGCAGGGACTACTGGATAAAGAGTTAGTGACAGTTGCCTGAATCCAGCGAGTGCTGTGGATAAACATGAAGACAGCATCCCGTTTGAAAGGCTAAAGCATTTCTGGACTCCTGAGTTAGCAGCGCATGTTAAAGGTTCTGGATCAGTAGGCAGAGAGATCATTCATTGAACTACTTGGGCAGCAATGTATCTAAAAGTCAGTCCATGTCAGCACATTCCAAATATGTTATTAAGACGCTCCCAAAGGGGAGGAACCTGGATTTACTTCAGACAGCTAGTATCTATTACAATAAGAATTATACTATATGCAGGAATGCCTTACATTAGTTAACACCTCTTCAGAAACCTTTCACTCATAATAAAGACAGAACCTCAGTGGGGTTTTTTTGCCCAGTTGTAATCAGTTTCACAAGAACCTATGTGTCAAAAACAGAGGGCTGTAGCTTGGGCAAAAGTAGATGAGCTATTCAAAGACAAAGAACTTGTTTGTGAGTATACCTTACTAATGTAAAAAAGTGTCTATGTGAAAGTATTGAATCTAGTCTTTTTTTGCACTTGTCAAATATACCTGTTCATTTAACCTTACTGATTAACCAGATGCAAGGTAGGGTTCAGGAATCATATTTTGATAATAATCCTTTCGAACTTTTGTTTTATTTTTACAGAAGAGAAATCTGCTGTTAGCATTTCAAGCCGCTGAAAGTGTAGGCATCAAACCCAGCCTGGTGAGTAACCTTCTTTTAGTAAAGGCAGATTTGCAGCAGACATCGTTGCAAAGCCTTTGTTGCCATGTGGCCAGTCCGTCAGCTTGCACTGAAAATGTTCACATAGTGCTAGGGAAGGCTGCACCACCATCTCTGAAAGTTCATAGTGTTAGGAGAACTTCCAGCAAGAATTTGTAGAATCATAGAATTAATGTAATTTGAAGGAACTTCTGGAGGTCAGAATGAGAATATTGATTATGTCCTCCTCTTGGAAGCTGATTCCAGATGATTCCTATTGTCATGGGCAGACTTGTCTGTTAGACCATTTCCTTTCCTTTTGTTTTAGTGTTTTAAGAAACAGAAGGATAATTTATTTGTTAAACTGTTTAAAAAGCCTTTTCTAAAATCAACAGTATAATGACAAGGAAGAGATAAGTTTAATATAAGGGAAAAAATATTATGGGGTTCATGAACATAAATACAGAACGGAAGACATGCAAAGAAGCAGCAATTTAAATGAAGTTGTATAGAGAACTGATCTTTGATTGCAGATGGAAGAAATCTTTTCAGAATGTAAAATGCATATAGCTGTTTAACTAGTTTGTTAACGAGTTTCAGAATTGCGCTAGGCCAGTAGATCATTCCCGTGGACTTTTATACTGTATATGGCTTTAAGGAGCTCTGTAATGGAAGCAGAAGTAGTGTTCAAATAGCCACGGCTACTCAGGGGACCCAGGGATGTTCCCAGTGGTGGTGCTTGACTAAATCTTGACAATGTGTCTGTCCTATGCAGGAACTCAGTGAGATGATGTACACAGACCGGCCAAACTGGCAGAGTGTGATACAGTACGTCGCCCAGATTTACAAGTACTTTGAGACCTGAGATGCAGAGCAAGAGGTGGACAGAAGTGGGGAAGAGAACAAAGAATGCTACAGATGCACTCGATCACTTTAAAAATCCACTTGCTCCTCTTCCACAACCAACCTAAGCTCTTAGTTTGAAAGAAAGCTCTTCCATAATTTTGATTAGATTACATCTGGGACTGTAACCAAATAAATATCCATTGACCATCTATACAAACCAAATTCATCTGTAATTTTATTCCCACGTGGAAATTGCAAAGCATTTTCTTTTTTTGGGATATTTCTGAAGAGGATCCCTTGTGCTAAACAATGTTTGCCTCAAACCAGACTCCACCAACAGGAGACCTGCTACAAAATGAAGTTCTAAATCGATGTGGACTATGCTGGCACTCAAGGGAGGCTGGGAGATTAATATTAATACAAAAGCTCACAAAAAATGCTCTTCTTGCCAAAACATGCTTAACTCATCCCAAATACATGTTGTTTTCTTGCCTCCATATATTTTATAAAACATCATGACAGATGCACATAAGTGCATAGGACCTTAACCTGAGTTATTCTCACGCGTCTGACCCAATAAGTACACTAGTTTGCTTGTCATACCTTAACCAGCAGGATAATAACAGGATCATTTGTAACTTGGAAACCATGCTCTGTTCCACCACCAGTTAGTGAAGGAACTCTAAAAGATCCTGTTAGGTGCTGGGACTTAATTTCGGATCGAACAGAAGTAATCTCCTTGAGGAAAAATAGCTTTATTACTACAACGTCATTACTTGATTACTACGGGAAGCTGGAGCTTGGTTTCCCAGCTGACTGTGCGGGCACAGTTGTCATAGGAATATTGCAAATCCAAGTTACTAGCTTTAGTTTGCAAGGTGCCAGTAATCAGGTGCTGAGTCTCTAAGCAATACAGTGACATCTCAGTAGTTCGTATTTTTGTGGATTGAGTAACTTCTTTCTTCTGTATTGATCCTGTATAATCAGCACAGATATGTAATTGCCATGTAAAGGCACGAATCTTGAGACGGCCTGTGCCCTGTACAATAAAATGTAGTCCACAAGGCACTGTTACACGCTTGGAAATGATGTTACCCTGTAAAGGAACACAGTAATATATGAGTACCAATGGAAGTTGCAGCTTCACTCTGCAAGTTACAAAGAATGTAACTGGAACCCCTCCCTGTGTCATGGAAATCTCTAAGGCGCCAGAGAATAGCTTTCCAGCTCAGTGATACTGTTAGTAAAATGTCTGAAAGATACTGTTTAATTTCCATTATACTGTTTCTCTTATTTCACCTCATGGAGTTAAATTTTCTGTTTGTCTCCAAGAACAGCAGGATCAAACAGGCTGCTTCATTCGTTCTAGGAGCAGGTGTTGGAGAGCATGCTTTGTACAGGACCTCATAGAAGGCTGCCTAGCAGCTTTAGATTATGCTGGTAGAAGAAGAGTTGTTTAGTTGGCATGTTTAACCCTGTGACCAGACTTGACGCTTTGTGAATGTTAATCATAGGGAGCTAGGGATCATTTCTCTCTTACAAAAAATAATAGTGCGTGCTCACTGCTCTTAACTCCTGAAGAAAGGCTCATGAAATAGGCACAAGCGATTTCACAGAAGAAACTTGTGTTCAGGTTTTCTGGGGCTTTGCAGGTGGCTGATCTCAGCCTCTGGCTTCCCCACAGGGCTTTGTTGTTTGTTTTTTTAAATACTATTTAATTAGTAAACAACCTATTTCAGACTTTGGTTTTCTCACAGCAAAATACAGGATTAAGGGATGGATGACAGTGGCTGAGGTCAGTGAGTGTATTAAACAGAAAGGAAGTTGGAGGAATGCAGTGTCTGCCTGTTTCACAGGAGGAGAAAAGCATCACTTGCTCTTAGTTTTAGACTGACATTTATTCTAATCCATCGCCCCCAGGAAAGTCTGATTCCATTCTTTTGAGAGTTTGTGTGATAAAAAAGGACAGTGGCACGCACTCACAGTGCCTTCGCACTCTGTGTCATCCTATACTGTGAGAAAGCAGTTGTAAGTGCTGACCACAGTTATTTCTTTGCAAAAGAGTGCTTTCTAGATTGAATTAACTCTGCAGTATTTTTCAGCATACACTCTGCCATCCCTTGAGAACATAGGATGAGTTGCTCTAAGTGTTCTTAGATAGAGTCTCCTGTTATGTGGTAAGATGGAAGAGAAAAATAGCTGCTAAGCAGAGTTCATTTAGGAAGGCAGTCACACTGCCGAGCCCCATTGCCTTGTGGATGCAGCAGGCTCTTTTCCCTTGAGACATCCATTGGCAGAGATCCCAACTCTCTCCAACGGGCTGTAGTTCAAAGCGTAGTGAAGTCAACACAGAAAATTCCATATTCCTCAGTGGGCTTTGGATTGGGCACTTGCAGGGATGAGAAAAACTGTTTTAATTCCCAGCATCTGGTAAACATTTAAAAGTTAGAGGACTCCACTTGATCAAAAAAAGATGATCTTAACCCTCTGGTCACTGCAAGCGTGTTCCATGTGACTGTCAGATGTACACTAAATATGTATGTTATTTAATGTGTCAGTATCATTTGCTTCAAGCGCTGTTCTGACATTTATTTTAATCTATTTCTCCAAGGCTTATTCTAACCTTAGAAACCATTCTGTTTGATCTAGCAGCTTTTTTTTTTTTTTCAAATTATTTTTGCAAAGCAATGTTTGTGTCATCTTTCTGCAGTTTATTCTCCCATGCCCCCCAGTAGCATAGACCAAACACTAATTCTACTCAATTCTAATGGTATATTCTTGAAAATTTTTACTTAGCTAAGAGTTAGAACAAGGAGCTGTCTGTCAGTAGGGAAAAAGATACTTAGTTTCACCATTTGCTCAGTGTTACTTTCCAGTCCTCAAACCTGCAAAACATCTCATTTTGAAATGCTGATACTTTGAGATTGAGAGATGCTCTTCCAGATTATTTTTTGAGATTAAGAATATTGTTTATTTGTTCATTTAACTGTATTTTTTCTTGTTTTTGAACCTTGCGTAGTTGCATTTCTAGACCTGGATTTTCAGAAATTACTGTTGGTTTTTCATGCTGCCTTAAAATTTGACGATGAATTTAAATTTGTCCCACAAAAGATGCTGCAGACCAGCCTGATTTTCAGAAAATCTACAGGCCCTTGTAAGACATATTTCAACTGCAAAGTTAAAGTTCTAGCTGCCTTTAAAATTAGAGAATTTGTTAATTAAGTTAAGCTAGAGGGTATAGGGGTAGTCTTCATAGAAGTTCTGAGAATCCTCTGAAAATGTCCTAGAATGAAACATGTGATGATACGACATGGATGGTGTAATGTGTTGTATCAGTAACAGTTTGCCTAAACTGCCTAAATCCTTTCTGACTTTGCCTCTTAGGAGTAATGGATCTTTCCCTGATGCAGGCGGATGAAATCTCTTCACCGTGTCACCATATGCTCCCTAAATATACAGTCGCTCTTAAACATACCTGCACATGCCTGTATGTGTGTACCTGGGTAGTCTCTCAGACTACAAGACACCAAATAGCTGATTTTGGATGAGCATGTGAGAAGAATGGTTAGGATGGGGATTTCCGTGAAGTTCCATGGAGGGATATCGCATCGTGTGACTGTTGTACTATAGCTGTTAGAGAGGAAGGAGATTAAAGTGTAGAAGGTATACAGTCTGACTCCCAGAATTTCTGGCGAGTAGAAGGTACAAATTGTTTCATGGCTTGGGAAGGTACAGAGGCGTTGAGAAGCGAGCCCAGAGTCAGCCCTTTAAGAAGGTTTTCTAGAAAGGCTGATGGAGCTGTTTCTGAAAGTATGCAATGAAACTGAATGGAGTGAAAGTCCCGCGTGTGAGGAGAGGCATATATGGGACATACATACCTGGGCCTTTGTGGGCAGCAAAGGACATCAGCTTGAGAGTCCTTACTGACTGTCATCTTGAGGGACATTTCTTCTAAGAGTGCAGCCTGGGGTGGATCGTGAGGATGAGGAGAGGAGAGAGCACAGAGCTTGCTGCCTTTGCCAGGTTCCCCTTCCTGTGCCTGTGACAGTCACGGAAATGCAAAGGGGACAAGATTTCCCGGCTCTTCCTCTGCTGCAGCAAGGCAGCCGTGCTAAGCAGAGTGATTTTTGACTTATGCACGTTCTCCAGTTTCCTCTCAGTGAGACACATTCTCTTTGAGTTTTGGCAGGTTTTCTTTTTGTAATTTGAAGTTGTTTTTTACAGGTTTTCTCTATGATTTTTCTTGTTTTGTATGTGCAACCAGTTATGTGCAAGTTTTCTGTCCAAACCAAGTAAGTGCACGCTGGCAGAATGATTGGTTCTCCCCTGTTTGATTCCTGACCTGGAACTCTTCAAAATCTACCTTTGTGCTTCCCTGACTTTCTCCCTTCCTTGGCAATGAAAATACGAGCAGTGGCTCATGGGGTTGTAGTTTGTACCTCCCTCGTCTCCCCGTGCTGACCGTACCGGGTCTGCCAGCAGGAGGTATCTGACGGAGCCAGCTGTTTGCAAAGCTGTGCCTTGCGTGTCTGATAAAAGGCAGTCTGTATGGGATGAGGTTATGCATTTTCCTGTCAGAAGAGGGCTTTTGCCTAAAAAGACTCAGGGCACTGAGCATTAAGACATTTTTAAACCCAGCAATAACTTCTACTATGCCTGACTATATTGGTTTTTACCAACACCAGTGCCATTTAGACTCACTCACCGGTGTGGTGTAGAATCAAGCTTATACCTGAACTGCAATTAACATTTTTCTCAGCTGATGGTCTCTATGTTTTTGACTTGCACGTGTGCCAAGTTCCACTGGGCAGTGCTGGACACGATGTTTTTATTGATTGTTGGTCCAGGCTCGAGTTTGTCATATGGGATAATCACCTCTAACAGTCAAGTACTTTTAGCTTTCTCTATTGGGTACAGATGTTACATCGTAATCTAATTTATACAAAGAGCACATTAGAATGTATATACTAGGCATTGCCAGATTTGGACATGCTAATATTTAAAGATTAACATTATTAAAATGTATGATGCAAAAATCTGTGTAATATTTCTAATAAATCTTTTTCTGTTTCTGATGTTTGTTGTAATGTTTCAAATATCTACATACAAAACAGATTCTTCTGCAGTCTGCTGGTAGGCAGGGCTCGCAGGAGAGTTGTTATAAGATACTCATGGTTCATTGATTCTCCTACGCTGGTAGCAAAGAAAATTTGGTCAGAATCTTCTTTTTTTTAAGTAACTTAGATGCATTTGAATGCCTTTCAGAAGACTGTCTTGGGGATAAAGGAGTGCAAGAGATCTCTCAGTTTCTGAAACAAATAGTGTTGAAGAGGCAGTAGGAAATCATCCTAGTGCAAAGGCAAGGAAAGAACACAGAAGAGACCATATGTCTCTGCGTTAGGAGCTCTTAAATGACTAGACGATTAAGAAAGAAGTAGTCAAAAAGTGGAAGCAAGGACTCATGACTGGAGTAAGTATAAAAATAAGGCACCAGAAAGCTAAGAGGCAAGATGAGTTACAGCTCACAGGGTTGCCCACCTGGTAGGTAGCTACAGGACATTACACAGGGTGCAGAGGATGAGCACAGCACCTGCATAGTGCTAGGAAGAGATTCCTCTGCTCTCGGTGAAACAAACCATACGAACACACGAGACTGAAATCCTCCGGGCATGCCAGTGACCTGGCACTGTTCTGTTTCCCCCAACGGAGAGGACTAGCAGCTGCTGATCTTCTGAAAGGAAGCCAGAGCAGCCTGGTTGAGTCCACCCCTTGCAGACTGGACATCACCGTCCGACCAGTGACACAGCTAGGGAGAAGGAAGTTTGTGTTGGAATTTCAGGTAGGGCTGAGTTAGGGAAAAGAGGGCAAAAATAATGACTCCCTGTCAAAACCAGAAAGCCAAGTGATGATCCTTGTGGTGACGTTTATTATAAACACTCTCCATGGAGTAAAGGGGGGCTTCTTAAACTCTAGACTGTATCCCTGGATAGAATTCCTTTTTCCAGCCTGCACAAAGAGGGCTGTGGAGGCCTGCCTTTGCTGCTGAGGAATTCAACCCTGTGGATGCTATGCTCCAGCCACTATCCAGTCTACGTACAGAGCTTTCAAAGATGCTGGGATCAAATTCCGGAAAACTTTTCACAGAGGCTGCTTTTATCACATGACGGTAGTGGCAAGACTAGAACAATCAAAACCGCTGAATCAGCAAAGAAAACGAGGATAAAAGAAATGGGCATTTAAATCTCTTCAGTGCTCTCAGGTACGTTTGTGTCCAGCTGGGCAGATGTAACCTCATGGGAAACAGTTCTCATTTACGTAATCCAGACGACTTTGCCTTTCCCCACCTAAATATCATGTTTTAGCCCTGGATTTTTAATGCTGGGCTGATCCTTTCCTGTGGCAATGTCACAGGCAAAGCAATGTTGTTTTGATGATTTGTCTGATCTGGGCAGCTTTATCTCCTGGACAAGGTATGACCGCATGAAATGGCAAACTAGAGTTCCTAATTTTTTCAAGGTGCCACTGCACTTTATTTTGAAGGTTTGCTGTAACTCACTTAGCACTAGACTCAGTATTTGCACCTCAGTTGTCTTCTGCAAAGGAATTCTCAGAGCCAGCCCTGTCTTGCTGTCTAGAAATCTCACCATCATCAGGAATGCAGGCTGGGGTTATGCTTAAAGTGTAAAGAGCAGGACTCTGAATACTTAAATTCATTGGTTGTGTGACCTTGGAATAAGGCATTTCATGTCTGTCTGTCTGAACTCCCAATCCTTCGTTGATCTATTTTCTCTTCCCTTTTGTCTGTCCTTGTCTTTTTTAGCTATGAAACCTTTGGGGCAACAGCTGTATCTGCTAGGAGTTTATACAGCCTCCAACCACAAGCTAGAGTTAATATGCAGTCTTATAACAGAACTAATTAATAATCAGACCAGATTGCTTTTGTAATGTTGTTTAGTCCCAATGGGGTGAAATCCTGGTTTCCAGCCCTGCTCAGGGAAGCTGGGATCTGTCGGGACTCCCCACCTGTGTTTGCAGCAATGACCCGGTAACGTGGGCGGGTTACAGGTTGGCATTCAAAGCTGTGTGTGTCTGACTGCCTCATTTCCATCCTCCTGTGACCCAGCCAGATCTTGGCTGAGGCATAAAATTGGTAATATCTGTCTGCACGTTATAGTAACTGCAATAAGTGAGGGGGTTAGGATTTTTCCCCCTGAATCGAAGTGTTAGGTATGCTTGTAAGACATTATCCTTCATGTCTGCTAGCAGCCAGCAATGTTTTGATGGGGATGATAGGCTCTTGAGTCCTGGGATGTGGAAAGGCAAAAACCCTTTCTGCCTTACAGACCAGTGAGCAAAAATTGCACGTGATGAGTCTCAGTCCCATTCTCTGTCTATAAAGAGATAGGAATCTCCTAAGACACTGCTGTGAGAGTTAATCTGTTCTTTGTACAGTATGGAGATACCAGTGGGTAGTAAGATACCTGTTACCACAGCTACTTTGGTTCATGTTTGCTTTGGTTTTAAACGGTAAAACAAGATATCGCTGTTGGCTCTTTAAAAACCTGTCCCCATAATCCTTGCTTGAACTGTAATTGCTACAAAACACAACGTCATGCTATCACAGACTGTGACTCAGAGCTTCAGCCAAACAACCGCTCATAAAAGCTATTTATGTTAAAATGGATCCGCTGCTCTGCTGCTTGACTTCGGCAGGTTACCGAAGCTGTGCCTGTGCCATGGTCAGTACATGCTGGGAAGCCAGCAAAACCTAACAGCCCAGCAATCAGGATCTACAGTTGGAAAGAGTGTAAGACAGTTCTTGTTTTTGTCAGAATTTGCTATATTCAGCCATTTTCAACTCTTACTGTTCGTGAAGTCCCTTGTTACCTTTCAGAAAATAGATTCTGCTTAGGAACAACTGATTCTGAAGACCTGCTGTCTCTTACTGCCCGACTTGGTGTTTCCATTACTGAAGGAAGCTGTTAGATTTTTACAGCCTGTGCTGTCTCAACTATTTTCAGAATATACACCAGCTGCTTTGATTTATTTGTTGGGAAAAGCTGGATTCTCTGTAGAGATTGTCATTGAGTAATATATGTGAATGTGTTTGCAAGTGGTTCAGCAAGAGACTGAAAATGAGAGTTGAAGTCAATATTTTCCCAGGATTATTTGTGGCTGGTCGTAGACAGGGTGAGATGGCAAGAGTCAGGACTGCTTTGCTGCTTAGTATGTTTTCATTGCCAAGTGCCTCCTAATGCTCAGAGAACATAGACTGGGGTGGAAAGAATAATTGCCTTCCTGACTGGTGCCTGTTCTTCTATTTGAGATAGAGAGAGTTTTGTTTGTTTGTATCCCCACAGTGCCTCCGACCCCTTGTGAACCAAGACCTCCCTGTGAACACACCGACCTGCTCCAAATGTGGGTTCCAGCATTTTGAGGTTCATGTTCAACTGGAGCCCCTGGCAGAGACTGGTGAAAGCAAAGTGCCACGACCTGATCTATATTTGACGCTGAAGACAATGCAGACAGTACAGTCTCAAGTTTAAAGCCCAGAATGAGCACTAGGAGTCTTGCGTTCCCAAAACGGTCAGAGACCTTCCATGGGAACTGGGACAGGTGTGCTAGTCACAAACATGGTTTCAACCTATGTGAACCCATTTGTGGTTCCATGACATGTGATGAAAAGGAAACTCTTGTTTTCAGGAAAAGCTTATTAACATATTTTTCAGCCTCCCCCATCTCTGAGCCAATCCTTTCATGTCTCCCCTTAGTCATTAATAACGCTCATTTTACCCAAAATTCCCAGGCTCCTGATACCTAAACGGATGGGATCTCAGATCATGGTTCTGTTATAACTTCTGAACTACCCTGCTTGCTTACTTTGAGTGGCCATTCTGACTCCTAGCAGGTCTTTCCAAAGACACTGGGCTTCAAAATCTTCAGAGACATCACGCTTTCCAGAGACCATCCCTACCAGAAATCTTCTGGGAAGAGCAGAAGTTTCTGTAGTGCTGTAATTCCGAATGGCCATGTTTTCAATTTGGCTTTTTAAAGAGCATGTGGCTCAGGAGAAAGGAACTGGGATGTAAGCTGCAGTATGCAGAAAGCCGTTCCTCCCGACCCCCTTCTACTGACCAGCTTCCAAAGCCAGGCAAGCATCTGACCCCATCTTCTTGGGCTGTCCAACTACCAGTGTCACCGGTGTATATATAATAACGACTTTGTCTCTCTCCTCTTTCTAGGTTGCAATAGCTGTAGTGATGTTTGGACAGGAATTCAGTGCAGGTGAGCATTAGCTGAGGAGTTGTCCTGGTTATCCACGTGTGTGAAAGAGAGAAGCCATAATAGATGGTAAAGAAGCACAAACAATACGAGTAGAATAAGAAGTCTTCCAGATGGAGACTTGGTGGGCTGCAAAGGTCAGAACCAGGTGGCTGAAGTCTCACAGGTATAGTTTTTCAGAATTTGATGCTGGAAAGCTACAGGCACAAACTCTGGGTAGCAGGACCCTG
This sequence comes from Nipponia nippon, assembly GCF_047370975.1. Lineage (NCBI taxonomy): Eukaryota > Metazoa > Chordata > Aves > Pelecaniformes > Threskiornithidae > Nipponia > Nipponia nippon. The sequence goes on from NW_028262331.1 coordinate 6,990,604, forward strand.
AAGTAAATGTCACCCAGAAAAGATGGCAGTCAGATTATGGGGGAAATCAGTGTTTTTTATTGAGAACAGCAGGAAGAAAATGAAAGCTGTAAAATGCCAGTGTGGGTAAACATTATTCACATATCTAGAATGTGAACTGCTGCCCCTTCTTAAGTACATAGCAATGACCGAGGTTTTATCCTTACCCGCACATCATGAGTTTAAGCTGGTTAAAGAGAATGTAACAAGATTAAGAGAATTAACATGGGAGCAAGTGCTTTTTCTAACCTGCTCCACACAGACAGCTGTACACCTTCTGTGCAAAGCTCCATCTTACCACTTGGCTTAAAAAAGAAAGAGTAGGTAGCAGTTCAAACCCTCGTTCCACCTTGATGTGCTGTCATTTTTGTCTTCGCAGACGGCTCACCCTTTCTCTCTCATAGTAAACCACTCCCACACTCTAAGCAAGGAAGCAAACCAACTCCTCAGGTTAGTGATTCAGCAGGACATACCCAACATTTTCCCAACAGGATCGAGCTCCTGGGGAGGGAGGCTACCACCGTTGCTCTGCTTGGCTTTTCCAGTTATAAACTGTCTGTTATTTTCCTTGCCAACATAAAAGCTACAGCCAGGGCAGTTACAGTGAAAGCAGTGAGCGTGGCCTCTTGCTTATTTGTAATGCAGCTACCAGTATTCAGTTCAGACAACCCAACATATCTGAATAGCACAGTAATAATAATAATAATAATAATAATAATAATAATAATAATAATAATAATAATAATAATAATAATAATAATAATAATAATAATATGCATAGCTCAGCCCTTGAGAGCAATTGTACTGCCAAGGCCCTGGAGAGCCATTCTGGAAAGGGAGAGTTCAGTCTGAAGCTTGCAAAGAGGCTAGTAAAATATTACAATTAATAATAAATAATATGCTATGGGATAGCGCAGTCTGGGTTCTTCCCCTTCAGCTGTGATCAAGAAATTGCTTTCCTAGCGACTAAGTTAGGAGGGTTTCCAAAAAAGTCTTGCAAGGATGGAAACCACACTAACCAAGTTCTTGGGCTTTCACAGTGGTTAGCACTAGGTTTACATAGCGCTTTTGCCAATAGTTATGGAGACTGGGCAAACCAGAAAAATCTCATCTCTTTGTGATGGAGAAATACAAAAGGGGCTGTAATAATGTTCAAACAGGTTTTGAGTGCAAGTGCAGTATTTGCTGGCAGCTGAGTGTGGAGCCAGAGGCTGGTCCCTTCCCCTGCACTGGCTGATTTGAATTGTGTGTGTGTGTTCTGCAGTTTGCCCTTTGCCACAGCTAAGCCCTTTAACCCCTTCGTGACCTGCACGGATCTGCGTGTGAAGGGAGGCTAGCTATTGGAGGTCGAGGATGGTTTTCAGGGCTCTAGCTGGAACCTAGGACACCACAGGTTCATGGCTTCTCTATATGCTACAGCTGTCCCCTGAGAGCTGGATATAATCGTAATAACAGTAATAACAGATATTTACAAAGCTTGGTTCCATCTTGCACCGAGAAAACAGGCTGAAGGCTTTGAATTAAATCTGTCTTTTCCCTAGAATCTGAGCATAATTCTATATTTGGAGCTATTGTGTTGCACTAATTCAAGTCTTCTCATCGTATTCATTTGGAGCTCCAAATGTCACAGTTTTGCCTAAAGCGGAATGGCACTGAACACTGGGGATAAGAGCACACTTCCCTGCACTGTCAGGGTTTGGCAGGGAGCAGAATCACTTCTCCTTATTGCTGCTGTGAAGTGTTGGTTGGGAGCGAAGCTCTGAGTCAGGCCGTGGCGCAGGCACTTAGCAAGTCTGTTTTCTTAGGGGCATGAAGTTGTGAAGGTTTTGCCCAGGAAGCAGCCTGAGCAGTGAATAAAGCAATCACAGGTTGTTCGAATTGCCAAGGGCATCGCTGCCTGTCCAGCTTCACCCTGGGCTTTCCACTGCTGATGCTGGCCTGGAAATGTAACAACGCTTCCCAGTTTCTCTGGGGAAATTGGCTGTACCGGCTCCGCCAACATAAAGGAGACAACTGGGCCCGGGACCTGCTGGGAGCCCCGTGCAGGTGGGACCTTGCAACCAGGGCTCAGCACTGTAGGGCTTCATACACTCCTGGCCTGAGCTGCAGCTTTCATTTAAAAATACTGCTGGAAGAGGTACTTGGCTTTTCATCATGGAAGGTGGTTAGTAAATAAAATCAAACACAGAGATAAATTAAAAACTTCTTCAAAATGGTATCCTCATACCCTTGCCTCCACTCAGCCAAAACCCTTCCTTTTTAATTTCACCACTGTTTATAGTTTATTTTTTTCAGTCTTGTGGTGACTTTTTTGTTTTCTAATGAAAGGTGTAAGATATAACCCACAATTTATAAAGAATTCACACACCTGCATTGTTACAAGATGAGTTCTTGCAGATAATTTAAGCACCAGTTTTAAATTCCAGGATAATATACATTTATTATCTGGCAATGACCCTGGGGAGTAGGAAAATCCAAGTTTGTAGATCTGCAGTTTATGATCTTACCATGATTTTTCTGTTTTGTTTTCCAAGGAGTTTGCAGACTGACTGAAATCTCCAGTATGGAAATAATTTTCTCTGGAATTTCACTCTTCGCTTTCCTTTCTCAGTCTCTTCCAGAGAAACGCCTACAGCGATAGAGTGGCACAGCGGCAAACCTCACCATTCACCTCCATCATTGTTTACTTCAGAGCTCATCTGGAATCTTTGACATGCTAATGCTCAGCACAGCAATGCAGGCAATAAATATTCCGGCAGGGCTGAGTACTTGTTTCACCTGCCTGCATACCAAGTCAGCCTCAAAAACCCTGTTCCCTTCACCTAGCTGGCGCAGACTGCCTGTAGTTCAGCCCATCATTGGCAGTTCCACTTTGAAGAGGGCTTTTGTACCTGCTGCATGGTTTACAGGTTATATTGTGCCTTGGGAATCCTTTCTTGGAGTCAGGTTCAGGACAAGCTCTGTCTTGTCCTGCAAACCGACTCAAAAGTACGAGTGAAGACTTGAGCGGTAATGGGGATTTTGTTCACAAGGCAGTGCTAGCTCTGCTGGGCAAATGGTTCCTACTTAGCAAGTTGTGGCCGAGGCCCGTTGCCCTGGCAGTCAGACACAGCCACATGACAGACATAGGCTGGTTCTTTGTCCAGCTCCTCATGTCCACCTCGCAAATCCCTACTGTCACCACTGTCACTAGCCGTTCCCTTCACTGATGGTCCTTGCAGGGGAGACAAGTAATGAAGAGGTTAGAAATGCAAGTGCCTCCTGGGGAGACCTGTGTGTGGAGGCTTGCACTGAGCCTCCGTGGACACAGAAGGGCACATGCCATGGCACGGGACTGTGCCACAGCCTATACTCCAAAACAGAGCTTGTTCAGAAAGCCCTGGGGACGACCTCTGCCTCTCTTCCTTATTTCCCAGTCTCCCCTCTCTCTGGACAGTTTTGGGACGGAGCTGCCTCTTCACGGAAGGGGATGGCTAGCAGCTGCTTTGCTTGCAAAGCCACGAGGTACAGGGCTAATGCCCTCTGCCACCCAAGAGCCAGTTCTACTCAATACCGCAGCTCTCGCAGGTCGATGAAGGTTGCCAAAAGTCAATATGACAGATGTGCCTGTAGCAGCAAGACAGATGAACTTTTTGTCTGGAATCCATCTTTTTTTTTTTTCCCCCCCCTGTTTTTGAGACCCAGAAGATGCCTGTGTCCCTCAGGCAGAGACACTCCCACTTCAGTGCTTGCTATTCCTCTGTTTAACGCGCGCTTAGCGCCTGAGATGGCAAATCCGGCTGCAGGACCAGCCAGAACATCTCAGCTGTCCCTGACTCCGGAGCTTTTCCTTGTGTTTATAGACCTGTCCCTGAGGGACAGCCCAGGCTGGCCGGGCCCCTTGTCCCGTGTGCATGGAGAGATGTGTGTTAGTGGGGCTCCTCACCACTTCTTTGTGGCTGGGCCAAGAGTACTGAAGGTGTCAAGACAGAGCTTGTTAGGGAAGTCCTCACGGAGGCCCGAGACCGTGCAGAGGCCTCACACAAAAGAGATCACAGAGGGCTGCAGGAAACCTGCTGCCTCCAAAGCGGCAGCTCTGCTCCCCTGGGGACTGCAGCGACAGAAGGAACAGCACGTACGAGGCTGGTGGGCTTCTGCCAAACCAGAGAGACATGGGCTATGGCCACGCCAGGGTGTTGATCCTGTCTCCCACTGCATCGCCATTCATAACGTGGGATCTGTTTAAATCTGTTTCCCTCTGAACAAAAGAGCCAGATTAAGCCTTACACTTGAAAGAAACAAATTGGGGCTGGTGCTGTTTCCTACATGAGTAGTGAGAGACAAATCCCTAAAGCAAAATAGAATCCAGGAAAATAATAGTAATGGTGATTCATTTGTCTCTGTATCTGACATCTTCGCATCCGACGGTGCTCCAGTGACCTGTTGCCGTGTTACTATTGCGCTCTGGTTCTTGAATGGATTCCACAAGCTGCAAGCTTTGGGCTATATTTACCTTGCTATTCGTGTGACTTCCTTGCTCCTTTACAGACTCCTGTATATAAATATGCACATTAGCACCTGTGGATTCATCACCCTCGGAGCCCCAAGAACTGCAGAGTTTCACAACGCCTGCTCAGATGATTACTTTACAAGGCCAGCACATTCTGTTGGTATTTAATGGTAGGGTGTACGACGCCATATATTTTAAAACGGGGCTCGAAGAATGCAGCTGGAGGGCAGGGTCGGTATCTCTGGTTGGGAATGGGCTCATCCTACTCTTACCGCCAGCAGGATTTAACCACGTTTGGTACAACAGAGCCGAGCACGCTTGTCCTTGGCTCCACCTGCAGCTAAGTTGCATTTGGAGTAAGTTCAGTTGCATCAGTTAATGCCAGAATAAACCACCGGACCTTGGCAAAGGCTTCGCTGCTTTGGAAAGCCATGAATCTCCGTGTAATGCAAAATCCATAATATCCACAGTGCCTTACTACCTGTCTCACAGAAAGACCTTGCCCAGAACAACCTATTCATCAGAATCTGAAATAATGGTTTCTCTGTCCATGTCTGACTTGATAGACCACAATTTCCCTTGGCTCAGCCCGTGAAAAGTGCTTCCAGGATCACAAAAGCAGATCCTTTTCTAATAAAATGTATCCACTGCAAAAAGTTAATTCTCGTTTCACTGAAGTGCTATAAAGCAGCAGAAGGCTTCTGTTGGCACATGTTTTAGATCTAGGAAAACAATGTGTGTAAAAACCCTGATGTAAATCCATTGCTTTGGGGGAAAAAGTGCTTTTCCATGATCGTTTACCACTGTTTACATGATTATTACAGGCTCTGCACGAGGGAAGCTACACTCATCCCAAATTAATAAATAAACCAAACCAGTGTGGGCAAGTTCAGGATCCAGCCGCCGCTGGGAAAGATGGAGCAGCCTGGCATGGGGGGGCTGCGTACCAGCAGCCTTCAGCTTTCCTCAAAACTCTGTCGTTCCTTTCAGCGCAGTCCCAGGCGGAGACCGAAGTTTGAGTCAGAGGAGTTATGTGCTTGCCTGTTACTGCCATCGCGAGAATCGGTCCTTTCTTCGTGCCGGCAAAGCGCTTGGAGGATACGAGGAGCAAAGGTGTTTGGCGGGAGGGCAAGGGGCAGCGCCACTCCCCAAATGCAGATCCTCTTGTCCAAAAGGAGGAAGGGGACCTTGCTGTATGTCCCCATCGAATTAAATATAGCAGGGACATGGCTTTCCTGTAGCACCCTAGTCATCCTGAAGCGCTGCTCCTGAGCTGTCCACCTTGAAAAAAATGGCTTCATTCAATACGAGTTAGGAGTTCCCCTCATGTCTGTCTGATCCAAAGCATTTCTAGTCAATGAGAGTGTTTCCTTTTATGCCACTTCCCTAGGAATAATTTCAATCCTCTTTTTCCCATGTGTTTTGCTTTAACTTTGGATCCCCAGAAAGCTTTCCCTTCCACAGGATTTCATTTCCAACTTTGTTAAAAAAAAAAAAAAAAAACACACCAATGGCAATTTCTTTTACTTTCTGTTTGCTACAGGAAGGTTTATTTTGCCTACCGGTTTGGAATTTTTTCTAGTTTCTGTCCTGGATTATTTAGTACTGATGGATGCTACAAAACCGGTGTGACGTTCAACCTCCGATCTGGTTGTGTTTTGATGGTGAACACAATATAAAGCATGAAAGCTGTGATAAAAAGGTAAGTAGTTGTTAAATTATATTTATCTTCATATTCTCTGCTGGTTTTAAGATCCACCAGTGCAGACAACCCCTTTGACTGCACAGGTTTTAATTTTTTCTGATCCCTTAGACCTAAACTCAACTACTGTAGCCCTGTGAGTAACAGCGTTTGCTAATCCATGGCATTTTGCCATTTTCCTACATCAGGAAATGTCTCGTTGCATGACAACTGTCCACAGACTGAGCGCTGTCATGATTTTTGTGAAATCTTTTACTTTTGGTCAGCGCACTGCTCGTGGGGGATTTTTCTCCGTGTGGCAACCCCGCCGGCGGTGTCCCAACAGGCTGTAGCAATACCTGAGTCGCGCTGGGGGAAAGCGTGGGCCGAAACCTTCGGGGGGGACTTTTCACTCCTCGTTTGGCAAAGCGGCCCTCGGCGGGCTGCTGCCGCCCATCGCCCCGAAAACACTCGTGGCGACCACCCAGCCGGGCGGCTCGGCCACCGCGCCCGGGGGCGGCGGCGGGGGCCGGGGCGGTGCGGGAGCCGGGGCGGTGCGGAAGCCGGGTCCGGACGGTGCGGAGGCCGGGGCCGGGAGGTGCGGGAGCCGGGGCCGGGCGGGGGCCGGGGCCGGGCGGTGCGGGAGCCGGGGCCGGGCAGGGGCCGGGGCGGTGCGGGGGCCGGGTCCGGGCGGTGCGGGGGCCGGGGCCGGGGCCGGGAGGTGCGGGAGCCGGGGCCGGGCGGTGCGGGAGCCGGGGCCGGGGCCGGGGCCGGTCGGTGCGGGGGTGCCGTCCCGGGGCCCGCCGGTTCTCGGCCAATCGGCTCGGCGCCGCGCACTCCCCGCCCCGCTCGCCCCACGTGCAGAAATAGCCCCGCCGCGGCCGGCAGCGGCTTTCCGCGGGGAGCGGGGCGAGCGGGCGGGCGAGCGAGCGAGCAGCGGCGGAGCATCCCCGGGCGGAGCGGCGGCGGGGCCGCCCCGTCCCGTCCCGTCCCGTCCCGTCCCGTCCCGTCGCGGGCGGCGCCCCCCGGTGCCGGCGCATGGCCCCGCGGCGGGCGGGCGGTGAGCGGTGCCCCGCGGGAGCGCAGCCGCGGATGCCCCCCGGGGGCCGGGCGGTGCGGGCAGCGGGGGGCCGCCACCCGGGGCTCGCCGCGCCCCTCCGGCCCCCCACGCCCCGGCGGTGAGCCCGGACATGGGTGTTTCTCTCCGGGAAGCGCTGCCCCGTGGCCTGTTGGTACCTGCGGCCGGGCGGCCGGCGGAAAGTACCTTCTTCTCATGAACGGTTCTAGCTCCTCGCCCTGGGCTCTCGCCATGGACACTATGAAAACCACCTATATCGTGCTGGAACTGATCATCGCGGTGCTGTCGATCGCTGGCAACGTCCTGGTCTGCTGGGCCGTGGCCATCAACAGTACCTTGAAGAACGCAACCAACTATTTCCTGGTGTCCCTGGCAGTGGCTGATATTGCCGTGGGTTTGTTAGCCATCCCTTTCGCCATCACCATCAGCATCGGATTCCAGGTGGATTTTCACAGCTGCCTCTTCTTCGCCTGCTTCGTGCTGGTGCTGACCCAAAGCTCCATTTTCAGCTTGCTGGCGGTGGCCATCGACAGGTACCTGGCTATTAAGATCCCTCTGAGGTAAGAGACTGGAGTGGACGCAGGTAGGCACGGTCCCTGACAGCCCAGGCTGTGACCTTCCCTCCCTAAGTGTGCAGGAACTTCTAGTCTCTGGTGTTGCCCTGAGAGGGTTGCTGCTCCCAGGTGATGATGAAGGTAACAGAGGTTTTTGCACTCGCTGCAGGACTGGGATCAGGTTTTCAGTATCCTGCCTCTGACTTCAAAATATACCTTGGAGCTCAGTTCCTGGAGGATGTTTGTCTTGGGAGGGTCAGTGGCTCCTTGGGGAGGCTATGCAGTGATGTAGTAGTGCGCTTGGGATAGTTGTAGCTAATCTATGTAGGTATTTATACAGCCCTCGTTATCGTGGTGTCTGGGCATCTCCCAGGGACTTAAATACAGGAGCAACCACTCTTTCTCCTGCTTCCCGGCCTATTAGAGAAGTCGTTCTGCAGGCTGTTCTCTAAGAGCTCTTGTCTCTTCCTGAGCTGAGGACACAACGCTTTCAGAAAGGCTGAAAGTCATCTTAAATAGATCTTAATATGACTTTGCACACACTTCACATTTTCAGCTAGGGCTAGAGTCTAACTAGGCTGTCTTCCAGTTTTTCGAGAGATATAAGGAATGGACTGAATTTGCAAGTTGTTGCATCTACAAATGCTGAAACTGTATTTCTGTGCCTGTATACGTACCTTTTCCTTCTGAGTGCTTACCATGAGCGAGTGTATAGATCCGCAAATGTCAGAAGGTGTCAGCTCTGTGCGTACGCTGTGACAGGAGAAGAGGGAAGGAAAAAGGATTCATACCTCAGGTTTCAGAATTTTACAGTTTCAACTTTCATGCAGGAGCAGTATCAAAGACATAAATCGGTTTCCTTCTAATTCATGGGATATTGCAAAATACTGGGGAAAAATGTATTGAATATATTTCACAAGCACTTCACCAGCAGAGTTGGCGCAGCAGCTTCCTTAAGCTTTAAGTGCACGGAAAGCCCGGCTTTGCGTTACAAACGACTTGAGTCTGTTTGTTAGTCTCGGTTTCCCTCACGTCTCTGTTGTCCCTCCCTGAGCATAAGACATCGACGGAGCCCCACTGCAGAGTCCAGGACTGATCAGAAGCAGAGGCTGGGGGGAAGCAGGGCAGATTTGGTGTAGGGACCTCAGCTGAACCGTGAAAGCTGCAGCTTTCCTAGATTCTGCTTGTCTCCGGCATCTCCCTTGCACGAGCGATGAATTCACCCTAAAATGACTTACAAAAACCCCCTTCACCCTGTTCTGGCACCTTGCATGGGAGAACTCCTATACATTGGGCAAATATTAATCAGTCATCAGGCAGATGATAAAAAACGGTAGTGGAAATGCATGTATGCTGCGTGGCGGTGTGTGTCATCGGAGCACGGAAATTCCACGGGATGGAGAGCAAGCGAGAGCCGAGCTGCAGCCCCAGGCTGTGCAGGAGGGAGCGGGGGCAGAGCCGTTCAGGTTGCTGCCAGCATCTCCGACACCGGCTGCCCACCGTCCCAGCCGCCCGGCTGGCCTCACAGACGCGCGTCAGCTCCGGGTAATGATTTGGTGCCTTCTCCATTTGTTCGTTTGGGGCTTTCTTAGGATGGGGGCTAGCAGCACAGCAGCGGCTACAGAAGCAGGTCAGATTTTTTAAGTTTCGATTTAATACCACCACAAGCAAGCTGTTCCAGCACGGGCTGTTAACTCTTTTCCTTCATACCCCAAGCGCGCTGCGAAGTGCTTGGCTGAGGAAGTTGCATCTTGTGAGGTTGATTCTCTGCTGGAATCCGAGAGGAGAGCAGCAGATCAGAAATGCTCTGAGGGGATCATTTCAACGTTTGCAGAAGGGAAGTGGTTTTGCCAACTGACAAAACAGCAAGTATTTCCTCCACTCTCTTTTTTTTTCACAGTCCTGGTCTCTAGCAGGTTTGCTTGACCCTCCATTAGGTCAGTCTCTACACCTGTGTGGGATGAAATCCCAGGGCAGTTTCGCCTTGCTTTGGGAACCTTTCCCAACATTGCTTTTTCACCCCATCTTAGGCCAAATTTTATTCCGTTTGCACAAACATCTTTATTCCTGTGAGTGCTTCCTAGCTGGACTTGTACAGGCCCTTCGGCTGTAAACGGAGATCAAGGAGTCCCATCCTAGGCTTGTCTGAAGTGTAAAGTTTGGATTAAACTTGGTCTTGGCATTGAGGCCCATTTCATTGCTCTTTAAAGGTGACCAGTGAGTAAAACCCCTTTAAAAGGACAGGGGTTTTCACTGCTAGGAGTGCAGGGCAATGGACAGGCCATTGCTTCGGCAACGGGAGATTTAGGGACTAGTACTGAAAGGCCGTTTTTATTTGTACAGCCAACATCAAAAGAGGATAGAGGAGGTTATAAAACTGTGCTGGCAAAACACTTCTCTACCGCAGTAGGGTTTTCCAACCAAGGCTTAGTTAGAGCTTCTTCGTCAGCATCGTTATTCCCGAGATGCTCCACGGTGCTGCCGGCAGCGAGGGGCGAGGAACTTGTCCAGCCACTCGCTCTAGGTAGATGCACTCACTGTTTCTGGAAGGAGGTTTGCGCTGCGGAAAGGGAAAGCTGGTCATTAATTTGTAGGAATGGTGACCTTAGGAGAAGCTTCTCACTAAAACACTCGTTCTGGAGACCAGTGCAGAGGCTGATAACAGGCCATGAAGAATTAAACATTTAAGAAAATTATTTGTACCCAGCCCAATCTAGCAAATGCAATAAACGCAGTTGTTGTGGAGCAGACAAGTGTCCCTGTCGCATCCGCCGGCTCCCTGTGGAAAGTTCTGCAGGGACACTGAGAACTGAATGTGCCATATTATTTCATACTATTTCAGGGCTATTTAAGCACACTGAGAGGCTGGGCAGGCCTGCAGGCTGGGGGTGCGCAGGAGAAGTTTGCATTACAGCCAGGCTAATAATGGATTTTTCAGTTCTGTGGCTGAACCAAAAAATCCCATGGGGAAAAGGAAAATTGTTTCAGTCAAACTGGAACAGCAATGTCTGGAGGTTTCAGTGAAACAAAGTGATCCTGACCAACCTGGCAGATTTTTGTTTGAGTTGCTTAACCCTTCTGATGTTGCTGTGCTGCTTTTTGAAACGGAGGCATCCTCTTGGAAAGGAACTAACAAATTCTCATCGAGACAATTGCAGAACAAAAATCTTACAACATTTAAAAATGGTGTTTTGGAACCCTCCCTCTTCTGGCTAAAAATATTTGCTGAATTTGACCTGAAGCCATGAATTCTTTCTGTCCCTTGAAACTCTTATTTTGTTTGTTTATTTTTGACAAATTTACTGTTTGTGGAGGAGCCCCCACCCGCGCTGCCCCGTTGGCGCAGCTGCAGCTCTGAGCCCGTTCCTGGGTCCCTTCTCCCCTGGCCAGGACACAGCTGCTCCTCTCAGACACGCTCTACCCCTGCCTCGCTTCCCGCACCCCTCCTGCACCCCAGCGCTTCCGAGCAGGCAGCGCTGCCGCCTGCGTGTGCCCGTCCCCGTGCCGCCCCAGGTACGCGGCACCAGCCCTGCTCTCGTCTGCCAAGCTGACCCCCCCGCCCAAGCTGGCTCCCCCACAGCGTTTCCTCCCAGCACAATATCAAAGCCAGGCATCTGAGCATCTTTCAGCAGCAGTAAATCCATCCTGCAGAGCGTTTGGCACAAGAGTGGTGCTAGGCTTTCGCTCCTGGCTTTCTCCAGGGCTGGATTTCACCCCGCAGTCCCATAGCTGTGAGCCAAAGGAGATTTGTAGGTGGAATAAAATCTTTTCCTTTTATTTACATTAACCAAAATCCTTTGGCGTGGCTAATAATTGTAGGTACGAATAGATGCCTGGAACAAATGTGTCGGGAATTAGAGAGGGAGAAGAGTATCTGTATTTAGAGAGCAAAAGGAGAATGAAACACTGTACAATATCACGCTCTGTGTGCCCTTGTCCGGCTGGTAATCTCCTGCAGGACAGTGAACGTTGTACTGGTGCTGCCTACCTGGCAAACACCCCAGCTGAGACCTGCGGAGGGAAAATAGCCCCAGCTCCCCGCGATTTGAGCTGATCTGGTGCTTGTTCTTCCTCCCTGGATTTAGTTCTCTCCTTTCTCCAGTTTTATCCCTAGCAGAAGTGCAGGACTGATGTTCCCAGGCAGCTTTGCCATGAACTAGAACAGGATATCCATGACCATGCCCTCTCCCTTTCTGCACTTTGCTGAGCCCTCACTGCCCCCCTGCAGCCGGAGCATCCTCGCTTGGATCACCCTCTGTCAATGGTGTGGCACTGCTCTGCTGCTGGCGCTGCCAGTCTCCCACATCAGCTGCCGCCCCTCTAATGTTTGACGTGAGGAAGGCAACAGTCCGGCTCATTTCTGTTCTCCTCATGGGGACAAATTCCTTTGGGTTGTTGTTGCTCTTATCGGATCTTTTTAGCTGTGCAGTGTCCTTTCATGAGGTGGGTTGGCTGATGCTTTATGGCTGCCTGCCCTCGCTGTGCCTTGCTGCTGCAGAGGAGGGGGTTCCCTCTGTGTTCTCCAGCAAAGAATTGTTCCTGGATTCCTCTCAACTCCCAGCTTCTTCCTCAGCAAAGCAAACTGGTGGGTATTTATGGCAGGTGGGAGGGCTGGAGCCACTAAGAGGAGAGGAAATCCTTGTCAGAGCCTTGGTCTTTGCCTCCCATTTTCTGTCTGCCACCAATGACACAGAATTGCAGCTGCTCTTCCTTCTTCTGCCCTTGCTTCATTTCCTTTCTGAAGGGAAATCCTTGCACTGCCCTTCATCTGAACTCCCAGGCGTGTTCTGCTGTCATGAGTGGCTCACACGCCGTGCCCGATCCTGAGACCCGAGCAGCACAGGAGGCATCATTACTCCAGAGCAGTGGATGCTTTGCCTTCCCGGTCCGTCAGATGGCTGTGCCTGGCCAAGGTTACCATCAATTGATAAACTTAACATGCAACAAACCTGGCAAACGTGCTGAGTGCTGCGGGCAGGAGGGCTGCCGTGTTTGCTTGAGCAACGGAGCTGTCTTGTCTTTAAGGAAGTTTGGGTCAGTTGGGCTCGACTCGGGCAGAACCTGGCGGGGTTTGTGCTGCAGCCGGTGGCCGGCAGCGGCCTTGCTGTGGGTCTCCCAGGGCTGCCGCTCGCTCCGGGCTTTGGATGCAGCCGACTGTGGACACAGAATCACAATCAAAAAATCAGGAATAATCGCATGTGCCCTCACGGCCGTAAACCGGAGAGGGAAAATCGCAGCTATTTTTAGTTGTGAGCAGCCTGGTTTCCTTAAAATGCGTGTCCCAGATTTTTATATTTTTTCCCCCACCTCGGGAGTTACTTCCCTCCCAAAAAGCAAAAATCCCAACAGGAGGGGAATGAATTGTCTTTGAGACCTCTGCCCCGCCGCAGCTCCCGCAGAAGCTGGGGGGTAGCAGGGATGTCGGGGAGCGGCAGCTGAAAGCCTCCCTTCCAGGCTGAGGGCACTGAGCTCTGGGCTGAGCCAGAACCCAGAGCTTTGGGTTTAGGAGCTTTTTTCAGTTTTGGCCAGCTCAATCTATAAAAAATACAGGTTAATTTTTAGATTTTAAAAAGCAGCTTTTGAAATCTGTCAGAATTTTACTCCAGAACACCTTTTGACCTCTCTGCAAAATAATGTGTTAAACCGAAATGTTTTGACAGCGAACTGTTTTATTTTGCAGTTAAAAGCTTTTGCTTTGTTAATTAGCGGGCTTGTTCTTGGGGTTTTTACGAATTTGCTGTTTGTCATAGCAATGAGCACAGCCCACAAAACTGAGTCTTTTAGGAGTGTTCTGCCCTGGCCCTTGGCTGCGCCGGGCAGTCAGCGCTGGGGGTGTTGGGGCTCCTGTTGCTGTGTTATGGACAGCTTTGGGCCGCAGGATGCGGGGAATCAGTGACGCCAGCTGTGCGTACAGATGTGTCAGTCCTCTCCCCTCCCCACCGGCTCTCACGGTTTTGCAAAGTCCAGCGATGGGCTCAGAGACTTTGTACGTGCCAAAGAGCGGATTATCCCCTAATCCTATGGATGACATCAGGCCTGCGCATGAGCCACAAATAACCTGCGAGTACATCAGTGGGTGCGTGTCCGTGCCCTTACACTCGCCCTTCGGTGCATTGTGGGCACTGGCGTGGCACTGGGAAAGCGGGCGGTCGCTGAGCACCGTGACCAGAACTGCTGGACCCGCTGGGGACGAGGGACAGAGCACAGTCCCTGCAGGAGCAGCTGTGCAGGCAGACTGGTGCCACTGTGGCTGGGGCTCCGCCTGTACCCCCTTCATGATGCACTGTGCATCAGCACCCATCACCCCACACCCCAGTGCTCACCTCCCCCTGAAACTCATTTCCAGGCTCCCCAGGAGCACGGTGCTGCTGTCGGCCACATCCTCCCCCCCCCCCCCCCCCGTGCTCAGACCTGCTGGTCTTTTCCATGAGATTTGCCCATCGTGCTGTAATGGTGTAGCTGGCACGCAGGGGCTGGATGCTGTGTTGCCAGCTGGTTCGAACCGGGCTGCGCCTGGGCAGGGAGGCGAGGACAGGACGGGCTCCTTGAGCTGCAGGAGCACGCTGGGACGGGGCGCGGGTGGGTGAGCGGTGCTGGGCTCGGTGCTGACCATGCGAGATCCAGCAGCCCTTGGGAAGGTGGGTCAGGGCTTTGCAGGGAAGGTAGACGAGTAGCAACTTGCTGGGGCTCGCAAATAGAAAGGCCAGCGGTTTGGGGCCTTTCAGAAGGGCTTTAGCACCCGTTTCATTACAGAAAGAGTGATCCAGCAGAGATCTGCCATCTCCCCACCCTTATCTGTTGTCTGAGGGAGCAGGGCACCGGTGCATGGGAGGGGTAGTGGTCGCACCACTGCTCTATATACAAGATCACACCCGAACAGCTCGCTGTGAATCATAGTTCCTATCTCACCTCTGCCAGCCGCCTTTAACTCAGCTGCCCGGGTGCTGCACATCTGAGGTCTGATGCTCTGGGAGGTTTGGAATGACAAAAATTCTCAGCCCCAGGCACCCTCAGGCAGATAACGTGGGGGTTCAGAGCCCTGGAGGGAGGGTGGTGTGGGAGGAAGAGCTCGGGAGGGCTGCAGGCTTGTAAGGCTCCTCAGCCCTGCGGTTGCGGCTAGGAAGAACCAGGTTTTCGTGCTCTGGGACTCAGAAACACCCTATGGAACATGAAGGGAGGGCAGGTATCACACACTCCTGCCTGCACATGGGTGTCCTGAGGCGGCTGCTCGTGTTTTGATGGCACCGGTTGTTGGCGTGTGAGCGGCGGCGTGCGGAGCGCTGAGCTCGTTTCCTTCCTGTGCCTCGGGGGCTCTGCACACCTCTGCAGTCCCCCAGCACCAGGCGTGTTCACAGGAGCAGAGCATGGGGTTGCCCAGCGTAGGCAGGGAGCCGGCAGCTTGCCCTGCACCCCGCTCGTACCCCGCGTGTCTTAGTTCAGTTTTCAGTCACCTTTTCTCACCCCATCAGGGGCGAGAGCTGACTGGGGCCGGCTTCTACAGACAGAAACTAGGGTAGCAAATGCAAATGTGGGCTGCTGTGAAAGCATGCGTGAGAAAAACATGCACACATCCACATCACAGGTGCTGTTGGTTTTCAACAAGTGCACAGCTCTGCAGCCCCCTCCCACCGCTCCCTACCCCGCAGCAGCCTGAGCTGCAGTTTCCCTTCTTATTCCCTTCTTAATCCACCAGATTACCCAAATGTGTGCTGTTTGCAGAGTGCTTTGGGCCAAAACTGTGCTTGTTCTCCTGCATTTCTCCTTCCCACATTCCTGGTCCTGCAAACCCGATGCCCTTCAGCCGTTCCCCTGCCCTGAGCCGGTTCTGTGCTGGCAGCGGCAGGACTGAGGTGCCAGCCCGTGCAGGGGTGTGCGGGGATAAACCGAGGTGAGGCAGGAGCTGGGGGCTGTAAAGGGCAGCTTTTGCTCTCCCAGCTGCTCTGCCTCCACCCTGGGGCAGGAGGAGTTCACAGGAGGGATAAGCAGATGGGTATGGATATCTTGCTGAGAGGGTGTTAAACCTGTAGGCACTCGATAGTCCAAGCTCGCAGGCTGCAGGACCTGGCATGGTTGTAGCCTGTGTGGGGTAGGCTGGGGCATGCTGGCACAAACAGGTACCCCGGGGTAGGGAACGCTCCCCTCCATATGCCCGGCTCATCGCAAGAGGCTTCACCACGGCTGAGTGTGAAGCACAAGTGGTTTTGTCTGTTTTTGTCCTGGGAAGAGTAATTTGGAGTCTTTGTAAGCGGGGAGCAGTTGACCTGGGGCTGCAAACAGGTTTGCCTCTGACTGGCAGCCATCCCCATCTTCCTCTGGGAGCAGCAGAAGGCCAGTGTCCACCTGAGGGCTCATCTTCAGCCAGGACTGCTTCTCCTGGCCTTGCCGTTGCTCTTTGTGCCTTCCTCTGCCTCACAGCTCTGTGACCCTGCTCCCAGGTGGAATTGCTTCCCAGCGAGCAAACGCAGTACGGCACGTCTGGAGCTGCCCCAGCCCCTGACAGCCTCTGATCACACGCTGGGCTTGCCGCCTTCTCTTATTTGTTCAAAAGCATCTAGCTTTTCTTTCAGACTAAGGCTGTAAATGCTGTATAACATGAGCAAAGCAAGCCCTGGAGCAAGATAAGGGCTTCCAGTCTTTAAATGCCTTTTAGTGAACCTCCAAAACTAGAAATGAAGTGTTGCAGCCTGTGACCTTGCTGGTTAGCCGCCTCAAGCAGGAGTGGAAACCTAAGAGCAGCGGGGGGCAAGCAGCTGGTTGTTCCTCCTCACTCTGTGAGGATGGGAGCCAAGGCAAGGCTGGGTTCCCCGAGCACCCAGGCTCAAAGCTCAGAGCAGCACCCACGTACTGGCCTCCCTTTTGAAGACAAGGCTTGAGCAGCAGCCGGGCTGCAGGTTGTGAGGTCCAGGTGTTCTCATTTACATGTCACTACCCAGATTTGCACAACAGCGGGGCGCTGGCGCAGCGTGGGGTGCTTCCCGGTGGGTGGGGGTGCTCGTGGGGGTGCTGCCCGGTGGGTGCGTGCTCTTGGCTCTGGGAGCTGGGGAGGGCTGTTAGCCCGGGAGCGCTCGCTTCTTCCCATTCAGCTTTTCCTGACAGGTTAAGGATGGCCGCGAGCCAGCATCTTATGGCACGTTCAGGGCTGTCTCCATCCCCCGGAGGGTGGGGGCGCAGGGGCTGAGCTGCCGCCGGTGCTCAGGTTTCCCACAAAAGCACCAGGCAGTGGGAGCGGTGCTCTGGCAGCCAGAAATGGATGGCGCTGAGCGATGCCTCCTGCCCCTCCAAATAACCCCTGTGTCCTCACCTGAGCTGTGGGTGCTGGCGCGTTTGCGGTAGCCCACCCAGCGGAGGCCGGGAGCGCGAGCGGGGGACGCTTCTGCGGTCCCCTGCGCACAATGGGGACAGATGCGGGAGGAAGTGATTTGTCTACAACTGGACGTGGACAGGCGCAGATGTCCTGCTTCCTCGGCTGATACCGTAACTGCTAATCAGATTTCTCACTCTCACTGCCAACTCCTTCCTGCTTAAAAAGCACAGCTTTTTCTTTTTTTCTTCTTTTCTTCTTTTTTCCCCCCTCTCTAAGGTGCAATTTATGATTCATTTAGATTGTCCTGCCAGGATATTTCAGCTGGTATGTGATCTCCATTCCATGGCCGTGCATGGAGCAAACAGAACAGCAGCAATGGTGCTTATTTCATGGTGTTACAGCTCCAAAAAAAAAAAAAAAAAGAGCAAGATGCAAAGTACAGCTGCAAGTAGCTGACAAGGATACAATGCTTGGCAGCCAAATAGCTCTCTCCCCTTGTGAATGGAGGTGTCTGTGTATTTTCCTTCACACTTAAAATAGAAACATATAAATTATCACTGCTTGTTTGTATCAGAGCACCTGCGTAGTCCGAATTCTGCAACCTCTCCATCTGCTCACCTCCCTGCATCCGGCAGCCCGGGCATGGGGCAGAATGGGGAGGGAAGCAGGGAGAGCAGCGGGGAGCACCAGCCCCCGGGGCTCCCTCCTCAGCTCTGGGCACCCGTAGCGCAGAGAGCACCCATGCTGCCTGCAGCATCCCTTGCACAGCCATCACGCCTCTGTCTCCCCACTGATCCCATTGAATGCGGCCTCAGCACAAGATACCTGTGAGTTTGCAATTTAAGGACTGAAATTGCTTACCGAAGGCTGATCTTGCACTGGGGCTTGGCAGCGGGAGATCTGGCCCAAACTCCCTGAGCAGAGCAGAGCAGAGCAGAGCAGAGCAGCAGCCTCCCATCAGGCTGGGGCGCAGGGATGCCGGTGTCGCTGCTGCTGACCTGCAGCTCTGCTGACAGACACACGTCTGCGTGGGGTCAGTGTAGAGTGAGGTTGACCACACAGCATGTGCAGGTTCAGTGCTGCACCTTGCCTGGTTCAAAGCGCTCCCCTGCACCATCCCAGAGACTCTGAAGATGCCGGGACAAGGGTTGGGACTCTCCTGGCTCTTCCCAGTTAAGGCTGCAGAAGGCAGAGATGTCCCTGTTCAAATGCTTAGACTAAGCAACCCTGGGAGGCTCTGTCGTGAGAGGAAATTTTCCTGATGGAAAAATTAATGCTGCGACTTCAGCATTGCGTTAGATACACGAGAGAAGCATTTAAACACGTGGTGCCTGTGTGCAGCATTCACAAGCGCAGCCTGGCAGCCCTGCAGCCTTTGGGGGCTGCTGGTGCGATGAAGCCTGACCGAGGGGGGCTGGATTTCTCAAAACATCTTTTTGTTGCTAGAAGCCACATCTCAGCCAGCCTCAGGGACTTTACTCAGGCACCCAGCGAGGACGGGGGACAGCGCTGATGCCTGGGCAGGTGGACATCCTATTGCAGATGTCTGAAGAGCCAGGACCCACAGTGTATTTGCCAGATACCAGCTGCAGGTCTTCAGACCATGGCAGAGATGATGGAGCTCATTTTTGCTTCTCCAACAGTGGCCCAGTAGCAGGCAGGTAAGGAAGGACTTTGGGAACAGGGCTGCGGTGGTGAACAAATGTAAGGGGGTTGTGCCACTCTGCAGGTGACAGTCAAAGGGGTCACCTCCCACCTGCCTGCCCCTGGGCAGGGCAAGGGCTGTGTGGTCGAATGCTGCCCAGCGCGGCGGACCCTGCACCACAGCGCTGATGAGCACATGGTGGCAAGCGCTGACGCAGTTCCTCAGCTTGCAGCTCAGCCTTTGTTCAGCAACATGTCTCAGATGTTCAGTAAAACAGACCATTTGCTATTGGCCCTGCTCTTTGCTAACCTCAGGTTTATTTACTCAATAACTTACAAGACTCCACCAAGCACCAGGAGAGTGGGTGTGTGGCACCACAATGTTTTGACCTGTTTATCCTTCTGAGCTGCTCGGGGATGGTGGGGGATTCACCCCCATTCCTGCTCTCTGAGATAAATAATATGGGAACAATAGTCCCCTTCCAGACTCTTTCCTCCAGGCTGTTGCTGGTTTCTGCCCCAAGTCTGATCGCCCCAAATGCTAACTTACGCCTCGGTTGTAGGTTCCTTGTTAGACAGGAGCCCAGGGGCAGCAGCGCCTCTGCTTGGGTGATCTCCGCGGGGTCACTGCACGGTTGGTGGGGAGATGCCAGGTACGTGCAGGACATCACTCAGTTCCTGCCCGTCGGGAGCCAAACTCCTGCATGGGAGAGGCTGGGCTGGCTGCAGGCTGGCAGCGCGTCCTGCTCTGCTCCAGCTCTACTTAGCAATGCCTGCCTGGGTGTCTTGGCCGCTATCCAGCTCTAGTAAATAGCAGTAGAAATGCAATGAGATTTGTTGGAAAAAACCACCCGGACCATCCTGCCACCCAGAAGCACAGTGCCTGGAGAATGCAGAGGGGTCTCCAGCACCCTGCGCTAATGTACGACTCTGTCGCTTTGGTGGTTGTCGTGATGCTCTTCCAGGAAAGCTGTGGACCTTGCTGAGCCGTCACTGAAGTGGAGGGGCCACAGGCAGCAGCGATGTGCGCTGGGTGAAGGACATCACCTCCAGTCCATGGGCCAGCTCAGGGGACATCTCCAGCCTCAGCAGCAGAGCGGTTGCTCACTCCACGGCACAGTGGCTGGGCAGAGCTGTCTTGTGCCCTGGCTGAAGCCTCTGCCGCTGGCCCGTTTTGGTGACGGCACAGCAGGTACAGACCCAGCAGCCTGGCACTTGTACGCGATAACACCGGTGGGTCAGAGCCATGTTGTAAAAGCAGCTGAACTTCAAGTATTTGACCTACAGCAACCCGGGCTGTGTGACTGTGACACTGGTGGCAAACGTATAGTTATGTAGGTCAGAAGAACAGAAACCTGACTCGCTCCATGGTGGCAGCACGGTGGGGATGGCATCGGGGCTTCTGCAGCGTGTCCTCTGCAGGGGCACTGGGTGGCAGCTAGATAATTAGCTGCTTGATGATGATTGTGCCAGTAAAGAGACTTTGCCTGGCAGTGTAAAAGGAACTAATGCATTGCCAGGTTATTTAATCTCAATAAATCATTTAAAAATATTCAGCTGTTATTTACATTAAAGCAACATTTGATGCCTCTGGGCAGAAACATAGAGAAGATTCAATATTTGTTATACGTTAATTGAGCAGACTTAGGTGAGTAAATTTACTTTAATAGTTTTTTGCCTAATAGTATTAAGCCTAAAAGAGAACGAAGGAGGGGTTTGCTGGAGCATTTAGAGCTGTGAAAATCTGTTGGTTCCTCACTGTCTGATCATGTTTTATAGAGCTTAGGAAAGAAGTTGAGTCTCAGTTATCCCGCAGCCAATGCCTGCTTTTCTCGATGCTGGTTTGCGATGGGGGTTGCAGTGGTGTGCAGTGGCTAGCTAAGGAGGCTCTTCGTGCCTTGATCTGCTAATAGTCATGCACTTCTTTATTTTTAAGCACATGCTTAACTTCCGTTAACTGAAGGCAGTGTCCCACCAAATAAGTGTATTAAGGTAATAATAAGGTAATTAGTGAACAATTTTAGAGCATCGAACTATCCCCAATTTCACCTTGGCCTCTTCTGACTGGTAGCTCAGTGACCTGCCATGCTGTAGTCACAGCGGCGACCATCATCGTTACCTGGGACCAATCCGCTGAATGGGGTGATGTTGGGAGGCATTTGCAATGCATCCCTGCAAAAATAAAGAGCTCATCTAAGGTGCGCTTTGTTCACTGTGAATAACATCTCCACCTGAATGAGCACCACCTCTTCCCTGTGCGGACAGGCCTGCAGCCCTCTCCATTGCTCGGCTCTGGCTCTTGCAGACCCAGAGCGCAGAATGTTTTTCCATCTCCTCCTTGAACGCATAAGGGGCCCCCGTTCAAATGTGATCCTGGCTGCAGCTCTGCCGTGCGCGCTGGGGAAGAGCGAGCAACACTATAATAAACATGCCACCATTACGGCCACTGGAAAATGAAGTGACTGCTCAACTGATTTTGTAAACCTTCAAGCCGAGCTTTATCTTTGCAGAAGGGTTCAGGAGAAGAGGAGGTGGAAGAAGCCTTATTTGGGGTCATATGTTTGCAGCAAGAGGTAGCACTAAATGTCACCAGCCTGGAGTGGCACAGCAGACACCGGCTTCAGCATGGCATGCTGAGCCACCGCGGCTTTTCCCTGTGTTCCTGTGCACAGCCTGCTTCAGACACACAAAACTCTTGACTCCTTCAGTTTCTCTGCCTGAACAATGGTCCCTTTTGCATTTTCCAGTCTCACTACAATAGATTTGGGGATGTGACATGACTGAGGCAGCAGAGAAGCAACTGAAGTGACCAACTTAAGTGTGAATAGCAGAAGCCAAGGAGCCAGGGTTTTTTTCTTCACTTGTGCCGAGCTGTGGGTCAGCAGCAGCTCTTGGTGCTCCTGCAGCGCTGACTAAGCTTGGACAACGTCGTAGCTCGCGACTCAGACTTTGCCAAGAGATCAGATTTCTGGGAACTTGCTCTGAATCAAATCTTAAAGTTTTCAGGCCCTGCAGCCCCAGACCAGCTCTGGCTCCTGAAAACAGGCACTTAACACAGGGCTTTGAAAGCAATGGGCTTGCCCTCAGTGATGCCCTGTCTGATAACGTCTCATCTTCTGAAGCAGCAAGACTTAACAATAATGAGAGAAAAGTGCAGGAGAAACCCCTCAGTGGCTGGACCTGCCCTTTAGACATCTACCCCGTGGAGTGTGTTCACAGTTCAGCATCACCCAAATGCGGCTGCTGCTCCCGCATCCTCTCGGCCAGCCCCGGCCGTGCCCGAAGCAAGCCCTGCTTGCAGCGGCCACGCAGAAGGAGCCAAGGGCTCCCCCAGCCCCTCTTTGCCTCCCGGTTCATGCTGGCAGACCCCCCCCATTTACCCTCCTGTCTTTGTAGCTTGCAGGAGGGGAGGGACACACGGCTCGCACGGAGGCGACCGCAGTGTGATTCAGAGGCACAGCTGCGGTTCTGTGGGAATAAAACCCTCCCCTGCCTCACGGGCCGGAAGAAAATCAGAAGAAATGTTCTTAGGAAAGGAGGAACAGGGTAGTGAAGCCAGAGTAAACAAGCACTGAGGGAAGGGTGTGGGAAGGGGGGGACTTGTGTCAGCCAGCAGATGCTAACTGGCTGTGGAGAGGACAGTGATGGGTTTCTCATGTTGTCTTTCTGGCAGTTGCTGGTTCTGCCTATCTCCAAAAAGCAATCCGACTGGTGCTTTGATGTTGGCATCTGCTCTGGTTGCACCCAAACCAGCTTGACTTTTGCCGCTTTAGATTCCAGCCCTGTTTGTGTCTCTGAGCATCAGCCACAACCTTTGTTTTCTTGGCCATGGAGGCACCCAGCCCGTGGGGTTAGGAAGGGTGTGGGGCAGCGCATGGCTCTGCACCCCTCAGCACTGCGGCAGCTTGTCCCTGGGCCACCGTGGAGCTTCGTTGTAACACATGTGAGAGCAGCAGGTGCCCAAGGTATTTACTTAAAAATCTGGATCTTTACAACCAGTTATGGTGGGTCAGCAGAGCACAAGCATCGTTTGACGCAGCAGCTATGCACGGCTGTATGGTTTAACCTCACTGACGGCTTCAGCAGCTGCAGGCCCGTGTCTGTGTGTGGCTTCAGGACATCTCGATGGTGCGTGTCCTACAGAATTGGCACGTCACATACATGAGCAGTGGAGGCTGACACCAGGCCTGGGAGCTAAGCGAAGCTGCCTGCATCAGCACTGTTGATGGAGGATGTATCAAGCAGAGACGTCGAATGGGGGAGAAGAGCCCAGTGTCCCTGGCTCCCAGCTCCATGCCTGGATGCGATGCTCTGAATGGAGACACAAACCCTAACTTGTAACTCTCCTAAGCAATCCCTCATTAGCAGTTGCTTTCAGATGCTGGCTCAGAAAAGTCTTTCAGGGTATTTTTTTATCCAGCCACAACAAGCTTGCGTGGGCTGCAGTCTGGCACGTGTAAACCAGCAATTGCACAGTTTGGGAAACTGGTAGGATCCCTGGTTTCCACACATGTGTACTTCCCACCTTAGTGTATGAGGTGGCATGGGAAGGGACATCACATTATGGGCCCGCTGCAGCCTCCAGTGAAAGCCAGCATTGCTGTAGGCACAAGAGCAGCCCAAGTTGAAGCAAGTTGGCTGTGGTATAAAGGCTGTAAGTTTGTGGTGATGCTGGTTAAGTCTTTAGCTACCCATTAGAGTGTAGAATTGAGAGCCAGCATTGTCTCAGCTCTAGTAAGTCAGCCCAGAAGTTCACGTAGCCCAGCAATGTGACCTGGCGTGGCCAATAAGGGATGCTTAGAGCAAGAGAGTTAAGTTGGTGGTTACAGAGTGAGCCTTCCCCCTGTTCTTGCCCTCCTTGTAGTTGGTGGTTGAGGCTCATGCAATGATAAAGCCTTTTTTGAGACTCCAAGCTCTTTTACCTCCTATTGAAGGATGTTCACAGGCAGGGGCAGTGCTTGGCACCTCTCAGGAATAGTAAGGGAATCACCGCCCCAAATCCACGCGTAGGCATAGAGCACAGGTGCGATTTTTTTACCCCTCTGGTGATCACAGAGGTGAGGTTCCTGCGTGGGTGCGGGTGGGATTTCTATGGCATTAGCCAAACTGCTGATGACTTTAACTGCAAGGAAGTCACGAGCACTCATTTATTTAATGGCTCTATCTTGGTTTTGTTCTTGATGCTGTAGGTATAATAGTCTGGTGACTGGCAAGCGGGCAAGAGGACTCATCGCTGTGCTGTGGCTCCTGTCCTTTGGAATTGGACTGACTCCACTTATGGGCTGGAATAAAGCCATGAGCGGTTGTCCCAATGCCACCAACGAGACAGGGGCTGATACCGGGACAGAGCACCATGGCTGCTTCATCTCATGCCTCTTTGAGAATGTGGTAACGATGAGCTACATGGTGTATTTCAACTTCTTCGGCTGCGTGCTGCTTCCGCTTATTATCATGCTGGGAATCTACATTAAGATATTCATGGTTGCCTGCAAACAGTTGCATCAGATCGAACTGATGGGCAACTCCAGGACCACACTGCAGAAGGAGGTCCACGCAGCCAAGTCTCTGGCCATCATTGTAGGATTTTTTGCGTTCTGTTGGCTGCCCCTGCATATCTTGAACTGCATCACTCACTTCCACGAGGAGTTCTCCAAATCCAAGCCTGAGTGGGTGATGTATATGGCTATCATCCTCTCCCATGCCAACTCTGTCATCAATCCCATCATCTATGCCTACAGGATCAGGGACTTCCGCTACACCTTCCGCAAGATCATTTCCAAGATCCTCTGTAAGACGGACAACTTCCCCAAGTGCACCACTGACAACAACCAGCACCTGACTGTCATCAACATTAACTCTCCGGTAGCCTGTGTGACCATATGACCGTGCGTGTCCTGCTCCCAGGGTTTTGCAGGCTGTCCCTGACACTACCCTTCCCTGTGCCTATGTGAACAGTTACAGCGAACTCCTAGAGGAGTGCTCAGAGATGACCACTATGCAGTTATGCAGCTGTATTTTTTTTTTTATTTTTGTAATTAACATAGTGCCTCCTAGAGGAATAACCTGACCGGGGAGGCTGCGTGCAGCTCATCCTCGACTGTAAACCCAGCTTGCGTGAGTGCTGGTGATCGTATTGTATTTCCTTTCCAGGTCAGACATTGACTGTGGAAGACCCACCTGCTGGGGGTGTTTCCCCAGTTGTGCTGCTCATGTCAAGTCCTAGGATCTTTATTTTAATTATTATTATTATTATTATTTTTTAATCTTTTGATTCATTTAGGAGTAATAATTTTGTATCTGGTTTTGGGTTGTTCTTTAAGTCCATACTTGACAGCACTTTGGTAATACCCTAATTATTCCATCAATTGTTTGATGCAGCTAGTATTCTCCGATGGGAAAAAGTCTTACTTAGCCCAGTTGCTGGTGTGAAACTGAATCTGCGTTCCCGGCTCTGAGGGACATGACCATGTTGATGGGAAAACAAGATCAGAACTGGCCAGCTATTTTTGGCCCCAGTATGGAAGCTCTACTTACTTACTGAAAGAGAAAAATTTTAGAAAAGAGTGCACTGAAGTTTTACAACAGTGTTTTATTGCCTTTAAATCACTTTGGTCTACAGGATTGTGCGGACCAGTGCTTCAGGTTTGATTTCAGATCTGGTTCCTGCTCTCAGAAGGCAGAAGTGCCCCAATGGTCCTAGCTCGTCTGATCCAGAGTCACTGAGGTTAGTGCAAACACGCCCTTGGTGACATGAGCTCTACAATCAGATTTTTGCTCCCAAGTCAAAACTTGGCAGCCTTGCAGTGCTTCCAGAAGTGCAGGTTTTAGCTGTGATAGCTGGATGCTGCAGCTTACCTGATTCCTAAAACTTGGTCTTGCTGGGGTTCCTCTGTAGCCCAGTAACCCCCAGAAGCTGTGAGTGCTTTTTTTTTTTTCTAATAGTGATTTTTTTTTTAATTATTTTGTTTAATCCTGACCTGCATCAGTAACAAAAGAGACTGGAAGGGAGCTAATTTGCTTGAGAAGCTAGAATGCCTTGACTTGCGACCTGGTTTTGGCCAGGCTCTTTGGGAAGAAGCTCACCTCGCAGGTTGCCCAGCCCGGCCTCTGCAGCTAGCCACGGAGGCCTGGCCCTTTGCGAGGACAAAGGCCACGCAACAGCAGAGCAGTCTTAATTTGTACTGCACGTTAATAACTCTCTGTAACCACAGCTCAGTAATTACTGCGACTGATTTCATATGTAACTGTGACACGCAAAACTAGGCAATGGTAGACAGAACAGTGCATTAATTTCTGAAGTACGAGCTCCACTTCTCCAGACTGCACAGCGGCACGCACACTGCTGTAAATGAACCAGTGTTTCTGGCATGTCTGTTATTTTGCAGGGCAGTTTCATTCCACAACTGAGAGGAACGGGGAGGGGAGTCAGAAAAACACCGAACGGCCTCCCTCCTTCGTGCCCAAAAGCCAGCTGTGGTACAGAGACACAGCTGTTCTTGACTAGCTCAGACCTGCCATCGCGTTGTGGCCCCCTTACAAACGGGCGTCTTGCCTGAAGGTCCCGACGTGGTGAAGTGGCACCGCCTCTCTCCGAAGCACGCACCGCCAGCAGCATCACCACGCGACCAGCGAGAAGCCAGAGTGCGAGGCTGTGTATTAAATACGTTTTTCGGTGGTAGATCGTGCAGGGAGGCAGGGGCAGGGAGAGGCCTTTTAGAGCCAGGTGGCAGGGAAGGAAGTTTAAACACGGCCAGTTCCTGAAGAACAGGTCCAGCGGACAGACTGTGATGCCTGGAGCAGTTTGTCCATGATAAATTGTACTTGAATCATATAGAAATCAGCTTTCTATTTTTTTTAACTGCATTGCACTAAAAGAGGGGTAATATAAGACCCCAAGTGTTTCATTTCATAGTGACAAATACGGTGTAAAATCAGCTGAAAAGTTGAAGAAATCGTGTTCCTGCAGCATCTGCTGTGCCAGCTGGCGTGGCCTGCAAGCAGCAGCTGCGGGTACAACTTAGGGCCCACCACGCGGACAGAGGAGGGTTCACGAGGAGTGATGGATTTCGCTCCCGTGTGTGTAGGAGCTCAGCCAAGATCCAGCCCCAAACCTTGGTGAATCACCAGTAAGCTCTGAATGGGTTTGTACGTGTTTGTGCAATGTCCAAATTTAGCTACAGCTCAGTATCTCGGATACTGGCATTTCCAAGAAGCCGAATGGTTAAAAGTTACTGTCCCACGTGTTTCTCCTTTAACAGCCCCATTCAGCTTTGCTGCATCATCTGCCTTGCTCATAGTCCAGCTAACACATGTAGCCACCTCCTGCCATTTGGGCAGGGTTTGCCTCTCTCCTCCTTTCATTCCTTCCCTTCTGTATTATCTTTGGCTGTGTTCCCTCTGTTAATCATGGCTGGAAACAAGCAGGGTTTCACCTGCAGGTCTGGCAGTGTTGCAAAGCGGTTGCAAGCCACATTTATCCTTACAACAAAGAATGTAATCTCTCCTCTCCTGCTGGCTGAAAACGAACCAAACTCCAGACAGCACGAACAGACTGAAACACACAGCACTGCAGTACAGAGAGGTGGTCCCAGAACACGTGCTCGGGTGTGACAGCTCGCGCTGCAGCTCGGCAGCCACTACTGCTACCTTTCACATGCCTCTTACGAGCCAGAATTCCTGTAGACAGACAGATGGGGTGTTTCCTTAGTATGACTGTGCCATCGGGTTGTTAGCCATCAACTATGGCCCGGGTCACGGTGGTGTTTAGGCACGTTAAGTGCCTTCATGGATCTGAGCCAAAGTCATTTCAAGGCAAAATAAAAATAGGACACCTCTCTTGCCCCCCTCAAAAAAAAGCTCTGAAGGTTTCTGTAAAAATGTGAAGTGAAA
The DNA here is from genome assembly GCF_047370975.1 of Nipponia nippon. Lineage (NCBI taxonomy): Eukaryota > Metazoa > Chordata > Aves > Pelecaniformes > Threskiornithidae > Nipponia > Nipponia nippon. The sequence goes on from NW_028262331.1 coordinate 7,018,261, forward strand.
ATGGCAGAGGAACTTTCTGTAGCGAGTGCAGCTGTAGCTTTTCAGCTATCACTCATTACTGCTCTGATGTACATAGGATGGATGTGTTTTCCTCATGTTGCTCAGATTTTGTATTATTTGCAGTAACTGTTATTTACATACAGAATGCTTAATTTACCACCTACACAACCTGGCTCAGCCTGTACCCCATTATTTCTTGCGGTGTTGTGTTCACACACTGTATCATACGAGGCCACGCTGCACTCGAGCCCGAGCCCAATCTCAGAGCAGGGGCAGGGAGTCACAGAGCTGGAAGGAGCTGGTTCCCAGCTCACCGGCTGGTGTGTGGAACAGGGGAGCAGCAGGCTGCTTTCCCCCGTGTCTGAAGTGAACAGCCTTGCCTTGCCTGCCAGCATGAGGTGGTCAACTTGTCTGAAATGGGTCAATTTAAAAGCACGGCAGCCAGGGTGATGCTTCCAAAGATCCTGTATTACAGTAAGCACAGCGGAAGCGCAGACCTGTCATCAGTCCTGAGGTGCCAAGGGGTCCCTGCCCTAGTTCCTCCTACAGGTTTGCCAGTGATGAATCAGAAACTGCTCTGAGCAGCCAGCTGCAAAGAGCCACTGCAGCGTCACTCTGTCAAAGGCCAACTCCGCAAAGCCATGCCGGCCCTGGAAGGGTGGTGGGGTTAGTCAAAGCACGAGCAGAGTTAACAAGGTTTAATGGATCACCAAGAGACCTGCTGGACTGTTCGTATCCCCACATCACAAGCACCCAATACTACAGATTAGTTCAAACATCTTCAGCAATCCCAAGAATAGCCTAATAAATGAAATGGAAGTCAACACGGGCTTCTTAACATTTATTAATTAATCCATCAGTGCAAGGCTGCTAATTAATGTCGTGCTTGGCTGCAGCACAGGAAGAAACCTACCAGCCACGATGAACATTTGACAGCCTTGTAGATACAAAAAATGCCAGCTACACAGCCAGGAAAAGCACATCCACAGAAAGCACATCCACATGTGATCCAAATCCTTCATCCTTCATCCTCTTCCTCAGCCAGTAAGATGCTTGTGAGCTGCTCCTCAGAGACAGAGAGTTCCTGGCAGGTTCCCATGGCCTGACTGAGGTAGACGGCAAGTATATGTTTGCACTGCAAATAATAGCGCAGCCAAGTTAACAGTGGGAGCAACACAGGAATGTCATGCTCTATCTGGAAGCCACAAATATCCATCCTGGCCAGAATGGGTCTAATGAAGCGCTCACCCCTCCCAGGAACATGGTTCCCTCTTGGCACACCAAGCCCTGGCACAGGCTGATGCTCCAGTTGCACCAGGTCAGTTCTGCCATCAGGATGATGTAATACAGGGATCTGACACACAGCAAAGTGTTAACTGGCTCCTGATGCCCTTCCCACATGCATGCAGGAGAAGGTAGATCCAGACTATAAAGAACAAGAGTCGGCTTAGTACTGTCTGGCAGCCCACACGGCTCTCAAAAACAAGAGTATTAGGCCCAGATGACAGAGGTCCTGGAACAGACGGGCTTCCCATGAGGGAGGGATGGTTGGCACAGGGCGCGGGGACATCTGCAGACCAATTAGTTACCCTGAGCCCCTCCTCATTGGCACCAGGCAGGAACTGCACCACTTCATCAGCCAGACTCCATGTGGCAGTCCCATTAGCAGCAATAGCCCTTGTTCCAAGAGACCAGGGATTATTCATCTCTTGAAAGTCTGAACAGTAATGCATAATTAAGAACAAAAGCCCTCCTTAGCCCTTGTAAGGCCTAGCTCCACCCAAATACCGCGACTCCCAGGGGCCAGATTATGCAGTGGGTCAGGCACAGCCTGCGTGGCCAACTCAACGCTCACGCGTTTGCTCCCTTGGAAACTTCAGGCTGCTCAGGTTCAAGAAGCAGAGCACAGCCTTCTCCCCCGCTCCCTGTCCTGGCCTCAAGTTAAGGCAGACAACTTACCAGAAGGCTCTCGCTCTTCTGCAGTACCGTAAAACCAAAAGCAGGACACGTGCAGAAGTGGCAGGAACTGTAGCAGGTGTAGAGTTTGCCTGAGCTCCCAAGGACCTGAAACAAAGGCAGCCGGAGGGGGTGGGAGTCAGAGACAGCAATCACTTTTAATTTCTCTAACTCTTAGCCAGTATCTGGCCTGATGTCCTCTCCACAATGACTCACAGCATGCAACTGGCAAGCAGGTGCCACAATACAAAACCGTCCCCAAACACTGCAGCGACCCATCTAAGCTTGACGCTCCTCAGCTTTCTCAAGGTCTCTACACGCTTCTCTCCCTACAGGCAAGGAAGCACTCCTGCACATACACCCGTGCTATCAGCAGACCTCAGCTCCGGTGACTTGTCTGCTGCTAGGAGATCAGGAAAACGGCAGTGGCACCAAGCGTAGACTGCCCTCCCCTCATCTCCCAAAGCTGGCAGCACAGCGAGCTGCCAGCCCCTTCAGTGAGCTTCCTCCCCCAGTACTGGCAGACACGGGATAGTTGAAGATGACGAAGACTCTCTTGTCACAGAAAGCTCATTTGTGAATCCAGGGCCACCACAGACCTGGGGATGGAAGGAGAGCAGCAGCGAGCACTCACAGTGAGGCCTTTTCTGACTAACTCCAGTGGCTGAAGGCTGTTGCTGTTCTGCTCCCAAAACCAGCTGCAGCTATTGGAATCTGGTTTTGTCTGAATAAACAAAATTGAAGTCTCCAGAGAAGCAGCCTCCCTGCTCCATCTCTGGTTTGGGAACAGCACTGCCTCCTTTTCCCACATGCTGTTCCTCTGCATGGCTGATACTGAGGCATACTGCTCTGCACCATGGGCACGGGATGCAGGCAGCCAGGTGAGGGAAGCATTCGTTTCCAGCACGGAGAAGCTGACAGGAAATCTGCGAGCTGCTGGAGCTGACTGCATGGTATAGGGAAGCCAGCCTATGAAATATTTCTCTTCTTCAAGTTTCTTTTCTTAGTTTCTTCAAGACTGGAAAGTAGCTTTTAGAAAGCCACTTTAAGAGCCAACTGCTCTGCCCTCTCCTATTGCAAGGGAAGGGTCTGCAGGAGCAGAACACATTCACAGACTTTAAGCAGAACCCTGCGCTCAATAGCATGGACTTTACTAATGCTCTGAGGCCTAAACTGAGTACGCCCCATGGCCAAAACACAATTACCACAGAGTATTTGCCATGCTGTGTCTCATACCTGCCACAGCAAGAGCAAGTGCTTTGTATCAGCTCTGTGGCCTCCACAGCTGGCACTAACTCTTCCTGGGTATTCCAGAGAATGGTGGGGATTTACATGCCTGCAATCACCAGCAGCGCCCTCCCCTACACACAAGCCTCGGCTCTGATGGCACACCACGCTCCTCGCCCATACCAGACTTTAGATTCTGCTTGGGTTTGTGGCACACATACACCTAAATCCAAAGATAAACACAAAAAAGTGAAAAGACAGTGGAGCTCTGCAGAGCGCTGCTCCCCTCCAGGATGCCCCTGGCACTCCCAAGTCCCTCCAGAGGAATATTGTCCCTCACAGTCCAGAGCTACACTTGCAAGGGGAGCCTTCCCCTGTCCCCTGGAGCTTTCTCTGCACCCTTTGCCCAACAGGTAACGTCCACAAGTTTAAGCTCTCCCACAGAAGCGCCTGTGCCTCATAGTCCCCCTTACTCCTAGCAGATTCAGGACACAAGACTCACATTCCCATTTCAGGGTAAACCATTCTTTTTTCAGTCTGGCCTTTACCCTGAGCCCTCCTTATACTCCAGGCTGAGTTTGTTTCACTTGTGATAAGTTTGTTTTTCTCTAGCCCCTTTGATTGTTTTTTCCAAGATGAAGTATTCCGATGGTGCCTTTCCTTCAGAAGTGTTTTCCTTTGAGGAGGGGGGGAAGACACAGACACTGCCAGATTTGGGCCGAGTTTAGCATTGCCCCGTCCTGACCTGGATGGCAAGAATGCAGCTTCTGCCTAATAAGGCAGAATCTAAAATGCAAAGACCAAGAGAAAAAGGTGCCTCTGTTTCTGGCCAGCTGCAGCCAAGCCAGGCAAGGGGGTGCTCTCTTGGCCCTGCGATACTGTGAGATTTCCTTCCGCTGCCCTCATCTCCAGGCACTTGCTGGCTGCACAGTGAGGAAAAATCACCTTGGTCATGGTGTCCCTGCCAGCGTGCGGGGATGCAGGAGGGACAGCTGTGGCACCATGGCAGCTACTGCTGCCACCAGTGTACAGCTAGGTAGCACCACAGTCTGTGCCAGAACCTAATGCTCAAATCCTTCACGGTGGGGCAGGCTACCATACAGTTCTAGGAAATTAATTAAAAAAGACATAAAAAAGAGGAATCCAATAAAAGCGCAGGATGTGGGCAATGCAAGTGACAGTTGGCAGGAGGGCTAAAGCACTGCCTCTCCCCCTGCTAACTGGCTTCACTCCCACAGCTCACAGCATTTCTGCAACTCAGGCATAGCTAATAGGTGCCCCAACTGCCGCCTGCTCACCACTTTGCACTTCTGACGAATCCAGCACACGTCCACCACCAGCCAGCATCCACCATCTCTGCAGTAGGTAAGACTTATTTATTCCTGACCTGGAGTTACAAAGGTTGGCTTTAGTCTGCAGCATAGGCAGGTATTATGCAAGCTCTTCTGGGATGATTAACAACTCTGAGGTAACATTGGCCCTTGAATACCCCATCGGTGCTGCTCCTCTATTAAGTAGCCAGGGCATTAATGCCTGGGCATTAAAAGACAAATCATAGCTTTCACTTCACTGAGGGCTCTTTCTTCTCCCATCTCGGTTCCTGAGGGCAAGAGCTGCCTACACTACAGGCTGCAGTCCTAGGGCCTGTCTGAGCAGAGCCATTTTCCCCTGAAGCAGTACCTAAGATGTGCTGGGTGATATGGAACACAAACAGCATTTTAACCTGTGAAGTATCAACATCTCAGATTTGGCTATGATGACCCAAAGGAGTTTCACAATAGGATCAGCCTCATGGCCTCGACAAGAACAGTTCTCCAGATCCCAGCTGCAAGTGAAAGCACCACTTCACATTCCAGCTCAACCACATTTGGGTGCCAACGGCAGAGCTGACTTTCTGGGGAATAAATGAAAGGGATGATTGTGCATGTGTCCAGACAGCCACGGATGCCCCTCCACTCCCCACTGCACTGGGCATGCTTCTCTGCCAAGGGAGAAGCGCACACAGCGGGGATACGTGTCTACACCACACACACACAGACAAATGAAGAGCCAGTGACGCTACCCAGCTACATTTAAGTGCAGTATCCCACTCAGTGTTTTGGTTTCTACAGCCCCAGATTGTGTTCCTGTCACTGCTCCAGCCAGCGGCCTCAGGGGAGGCTCTGCTCTTTGTTTCTGCATCTCAGACAGCTGGGCTGAGGAAGAATTTCGCAATGGGACCAGCCTCACACCCCCAGAGAAAATATCTCTTCAGATTCCTCTGTTAATGACCTCATCAGCACGGCCTTAATCAGCAGTCAAGCTCCACTAAAGAGGAATGCTGCCCCAAAGCACACATGAACCTGCAGGCAGGTCTGCCTCCTGTAGGCTGCCTGTCAGCTGGGAGGATGCAGGCACAGACCCTGGGTGATGCAGGGGGGCCGCTCACATCACACCCATCAGCTGCGAGGTGCCTGGCTGTAGGCTGGGCTTGTCCTACTTTAACTCCTGGTGAGCAGCCCTGATCTACCTGTCCAGGGGTTCCTCCCTGCAGGGGAACCGGTGGCTCCCTCTACCTGCAGTGGCAGGAGGAGAGTAGTGCTGACACTTGCTCTTTTCCAATGTGCACCAGTTGAGCAAACTGTTGGGGCCATCAGTAGATATTAATCAATCAGCTCCCATTTGGTGACTGCAGGACTGCTGCCAGCAGGAATTTTTGGCTCCTTGCTTCAGTGGGGAGAGGACTGGGCGGTGTGGAGGGGTGCCTGCCTTGCTGCAGCACACGCAGTTTGAGGCACTGTTCAGCAACGACCCTGCCCAGACCAGAACAGGGTGTCAGGGCAGCATGCAGCATATCAAAGCCATGCTTTTCTGATCTTCTCCTTGTCTCATAAGGTTTCCTGCATCTGAGATGAATATCAGGCCTCTTTTACCATGCAGATAACTCTGCCATGCTGCAGAAAAGCTGTGAGCATATGAGCATACATTTAGGCTCCCTAGGAAGACCAGAGGCTCTAAGCAGTCCCCCTCATCCTTCACACAAAAGGGTGCTAAGTGAAGACTGCAAAGCTCTGCCTTAGTCTGCATGGCCCAACAAAGCTCTGCAAGGAGAATGTGACCATTCTCTGCCCAGTGGCATATTCAGCCAAGCAACAGTAAAAAAGGAAAAGCCTTTAAGCATTCAATTACTGAGGTAGCTGCTGTCTAAGGGTCCTGGAAGCAGCACTTCTTAGGCTTTACCAAATAGGCATAGGCAAGCCCTCAACTCAAATCAAAGGCTGTATTCTTGAGCCCTGTATGTTTATGAATCATGCCTCTCTAGAGGGGCCGATGTCCTCTCCAAGGCCCCAGAAGCCATAAAGACTCCACGTGCTATCAAGTAATGCAAGCTCTGAACACGTGAAAAATGTTTGTGTCATTACCCAGGCCTGGCTTTACAGCTCTTCTCTTACCCTAGATGACCCCAAAGCATCTCAGCACCACCAGTGAAGGAGAGAAGGCCCTTTGCAGGGAGGATATTTGGAAATGTTCCTCATGGCTGCTGCAACAGCAAGCAAAGAGATTTCCCCCTTCTCTGGTGTGTGAAAAAGCACAGCACCAGGTTCAGCAACGGAGGGGGCTGTGCTATCTGAGTGGGTTAGTAGTGCTAAGTAGAAGGAATTGGTTGCTTCTTCACCGAAGTCTTATGGGCACAGGGTCCCACTGCTTATACAGCCTTAGCTAGGGCACAGCACGCCGCGCCTCTCTGACTCTGTGACCCTATGGGCTGGATGCAGCTGGTCAATGGCTTACAGACCAGACTGTCCCCAACAGAGATGCCACCAGTGCTGTGGCACAGTAGAGCAAGGAATTGCCCATACCACAGAAAAGTCAGAAAGAAGTGCCAATGGCTCCTCTCTTCACCTAATGAGCCTCAGCTCCATCTCCGATCCTGTGCTGTAAGAGGAGTTTGATCTTTAGGGCTAAAGTGAGCTCTTCTCCCTAAAATGCCATTTTATGAAATGGGATTCACAGACTTGGCTACAGTGAACTAGAATGAAACCCACAGATTTGGCCTGCATTGCTTCCTCCCAGGCAGCAAGGATCCTATCACCAAGTAGAGGTCAAGAATGTTTAGGACACTGAGGATTTGGAGTGCAACAGGGAAAGAAATGCAGTGATGGCAGATAACACTCCGTTGCGTACAGTTTGTCAAGAGGAAGAACTGCCTTTGCTGGATAGGATGAAAGTAATAAAGCAAAATTAGCAATCCCTGGAAAACTTCCTTCTGATCACAATACCCACAAACACTTAAGAAATCATCTCTGGCTGGCTGGGAGCCACAAAGAAAACGGTAGAGTACCACGCTGTTCTAATTCTAGTCCGTGGCTACTGCTCTCCAGTATCACTTTAGGAGTTTGTAAAACACTGATATTCTCTCCGTGTTTATCCGAGTGCCCTTCCATGTTCTGCAAGTTAGGAAAACATTGGCTCACATGTCAACTGGAAAACATCAGAAAGTAAGACTGAAAAGGAAAAAGGTGTGTACCTGGTATGCAGTCCTTCCACTGGGGGACATGACTCGGGTGACAGAACGCTGATCCACCAAATCCAAAGCTGGGACAGCAGATGGGCCAAATATGAACTTCAGCCTGAAAAAGAACATGTCTCTAGTTAGGTCATGCCACAAAAGGAGACCACCGGGTTTAGCCTTAATCCATGGGATTTAGCCCTGTGGAGGCCAGAAGGTTCCCACTGCCTCTCAAAATCCCGCCAGTTACAGCTCCATTAATTATACTACGAAGCAATGAAGTGCATTTGTCATTCTCAGCTTTGCGGTCTTTTACCAAGTGACCACCAATCCCTGCCCTGTCCCTCTGAGACAATCCCAGCTGACAATCGCTCTCCTGGAAGACAGATCCTTAAGGACAGCCTCTACTCTGCCAGCTATTCAGAGCATCTACATGGTTTTTGATATTCTTAAGAGAACTTCCAAATTTCTAAGCTGTTCCCAAACAGTCCCACATCTCTTTGCAAAATCCCACTCAGAGTTAATTACAAGGCATTTAAAAGATTTTCCTTACACAGCACATTACAGCTTAAGTGTTTCTTCTTCAGCACTATGACCCAGACGCTATTCTGGCTGCCTGCTGCACAAACAGGACATGAAGCGGTTCCTGTCCTGAACTAAAATGAGACAAAGTGCATCAGAGACAGAGAAGTGAGATTTTTTTAGTCAGTCTCTATGACTGTGACACAGTGTTAACCACGCAGGTGAGGAGTTATCTTTGAGAAGCATTTCTGGCTTGACAGTCCCTTTACAGGTCACTGATTATTGCAAAGGGAGTGTAAGTCAAGCAAGAGACACAGGTTGTCCTTAGTGTGATCTGATCAGCCTTTTTGTTAGTATTCCTGTGGGGAATATTTGTTAGTATTCCCATGTTACCCAGGGACAGCACATGCCTTATGTCATTCCACCCTCCCTAAAAACCCTTTCCCTTTCCTTTCCTTCCAAGCAGGACACCTCACCATGCAGCGATGCACCACTGCACAGCATTTATGGATCAGAGAGTGCCTGGGATGGGGTAAAGACAAGGTTAGCCAGGTTTGCTCAGGTATACATTTGCTTCCTGCAAAACACGGCCTCTACACAACTCTCTCCTTGGCCTCGGTCCTGTGAGGCAGCACCATGGAGGCACATGCTGGTGTCTGGCTGCTGCGCTCAGTGCTGTAAAATTCCACACCAGCAAGTGGAAAAAAAAAAGAGCTGTGAATGCCTGAAGGCGCAGTAATTTCCATCCACATACTCATTGTCTGCACATCCCCTGCCGTGTAAGGGTATATGATAAGCTGTATGTCAAATATGGACATCTGTACCTTTAGCCTATTGTCCAGACACCTCATAGGCTTAAAAGTTATTCTAGACCTGTATATCCAGCTGCTCTGAATGTGTTCCAAAGAGCTCAGGGGCAACTCAGTTAACTTTACAGACCTTTTATCTGCTGAGAAAAATCTGTGTAGTCTAGGTTAGTTACAAGGGTAAACAACAAGAAAATCAGCAGTGATGAAAAGATAGTACAAAACATGAGCAAGAGAAGAGGAGAAAGCAGAGGAACATTTCCAATTCCAGTGAAGACACAAAGCCAAGGCAGAGCCCTGGCGTCTCAGCAGCATGGCTGACCTATGCGTCTCAGTCAATCTCATTGATAACAAGCCAAGCAGACGGACTTATTCCAGGAAGACCAAAACTTCAGTTACACAAACTCAAGGCAATAAGGACTGGCTTCATCTGAGGACTGAGCGGAGGTGGGTGGGGGAACACTCAACGTAAGACATTCCTTAATGATTAGGTTTTGGACTATAAAGGGGCTGAGTTTAATGAGTTTCAGTAACTCCTTCAAATTTGGGGAATTTTTTTTTGTCTATATAATTCGATCACTCTAACAGGAAATGCTCAAAGGAAATTCAAGGACTTTAGAGATTTGGAAGAACTTCAGAAATTAAATCAGAATATTTCTGATTCTGTGCCACTGGTCACAGGGAATTGATGGAAATCTGACTGCCAAGAGTTACCACCCAAACTTTATTAAACTTAACAAGGGAATTTCTTTCCTCCTCTTTTCTTTTATGACAAGAAGGAAACAAAAAGTTACGAGACTTGTCAATCCCACCCTTCAAAGTCCGTTGTGGTCCCAGAAGAGGGAGCCAGCATGCATACCTTTCACGAGTGTTATGTTAGATAACTTTAGACCCAAAGATATTAAGGCCTGAAGGGTTCCTGGTGATCTCCTCTCCTGGCTAAATTACAGGCAGGCAAGAACACGAAGTTCAAGATTAATCTGAAAAGCCTTTCTTACTGTGATGGTGCCTTTTCTCTACCTCCAACACCAATTAGCGAGGGCTGCAGAAGCTGTGAAACTTGGATCTCTTAGGAGACTACTTGGGAATGTCTGAAATATTCACAAGCTTCAATCAATGCAAGGACGATGAAGCTGACCTGAGATTTCCTCTAAACAGAAGAAAACTCTCAGGGTAATCTTCAAGTTAACAATTCCCTTGTGCAGAGAGATGCTACATTCACTTCTCCCTTTCTATCACATGTGCCTATGACTCAAGCAGAAGAAGGGATCTCAGGATGCTGCTGTGCTCACAATGATATGAATGCAGCGGAGATGCAGCACTCCAGCGGCATGAATCACTCTGAAACACAATCCACGCTCACAGAAAACTCATTCCAGATCTAAGGGTGGATTCAGAGCTCAGGTTAAACATTCTGGGTTTCTGCATGTTTAATCCACCCAAATTAGAGCAAGTCATCACAGGAGATTAAGCAATACAGAGATGATTTCATGAATCTCTGGAAAAATGCTCGAGATAGATTGTCTCTTTGGACCTTCATTTCCACTACCAGCAAAAACACGTAGCAATTCTGCATGAGAAGCACGTACTGGTCAAGCACAGGGCAAAAATAGTGGTACTATGATGAGAGCAGATTATCAGCTGCCCATTAGCAGGACACTTGGGACAAGAGCTGAAGCAAAAGATACTTACCCCAGCAGCAGGTCATCAGGGACTGCAACAAAAAGAAAATGAAGCATGATTTTGCTGAACTTCCCCACTGTGAGAGGTATCAACATCACAGGGAGGCTAGTGTCTCCCTAATGTTCCCTCAGAGGCCACACAGGACTGCAATGCTCTAGCCATCCTCTCTAGCCACCAAAAAGCAACAAGGAGCAGCAAAATGATCTGCTATGGTAGTGCTAAGGCACGTATCAAGTACAGCAATTAAATATACATTCAGAACCGCAGGGATTAATTTTAAAAATAAATGCAGAAGCCCAAATATATTTACTTTTATAATACCCTACCTTTAAAAGCATGCAACAAAAGGCATGAGGCCTCAACATCTTACTCTGTCACTTTAAGAAGTTGGTTAAAAATATATATATTGGTTTCCCTGAAACTCTCTTGGCATGAGTTGAAAACTCTGGCATCAAAACTTTAAAAATGTTGTTCTTTTCCCAGTATAGCCTTGCAGGGCGCCACTAGTTTATAGCTTTTAATACAGCACACAGAAACATAATGTCTTCACTTATTAGAACTTGTTGTTAAGATGGAAAATTACACTTAAGAAAATTCATCTGTTTGTTGGAGCTAACAGCTTAGTCTCTGATCAACCAGTCTGATCTTTCTGTTATTGCTAATGGGACACAGCGTACTACGTCGCTGTATTCCACTGGAAGATCAGGACTTTTGACTTTAAAATCCTTTGTTCCAACAATTCAAAATATTCTCTATGACTTATGCTGTTGGTTTGACTTTTCCAACTTTATTCTAATTTAATTCTCCAATGCGATTGATCAGTTTCTTTTTGCAGTTATGCCCCAGTGTACTATTTTGGTGCTTTAAGGAGAAGTATACCTTAAAAGGAATGGTGACTTTTTTTTTTTTGGTTACAACAGGATTTATAAAGCTCTTTTAAAGAGTCACATGTAGATTTCAGATCTACTGCAACCTGACAGAAGCCATACTACAAGTATGCTAGAAAGCTGTCAACGTGGTCACTCTGACAGTTAAAACATCAAGTCTCTGCCCATTTCCACTCAAATGTAGTACTCAAACAGATTTCTCTGAATGTTTATTTGGTTGGGTTTAGTGCAGTTAAAATATTCCTTAAATAGACACTCTCCTTAGGAAGAACCATTCAGATTACAGAACTATGTTAGTAATCCAGAGTGCAATGAAAGTAATTGTTCTTAACTAGCTGCTAGAATTGGCCAAGATTTAACTGTTGGTTTATGCTTGCTTCATTCAAGCAACAGGCAAGTTGTTCTTTGCCCTGGGATCACTAACACAACACCCTCTGCCGGTCAGTGATGAAACATGATCGTTTTTATGAAGATTTCCCTTTCAACTCTGGTTTTTAAATTAGCGAGTCTATAAAAACAGCAGTACAGTAGGCACAACAAAATGCCTACCTAGAAGTATGTAAATTATCATCCCTCAAGTGCAACCCCTTATACTACAAGCTCTAAGCAAGCAGCATTGCCCCAGGTCCTATGTTCAAAAAAGTGTCCAACCTGGTCTAATTTTTGGAGGGGCCTGACTTTTAGAAGGGGGCTGCTCCTCGTTACCTGTGCTTCAAACCCCTTTGTGTCCAGACAAGTTGTATCAAATACAGCAATTAAATATACACTCAGAACCACTGGGATTAATTTTAAAAAGGAATGTGGAAGCCCAAATATACTTATTTTTATAATATCCTACTTTTAAAAGCATGCAAGAAAAGGCTGCCTCAACATCTTACTCTGCCACTCCTGAAAGTGAAGGCCACCCCTTATGCAACAGAGTATGGAGAAGATGCAAGCAAGGAGAGCCTGACAACCCTCGTTGCTACCTGAAGGTCTGACAGTGCCAGTATTACTGGCCCACCGCCTGCTGGGATGGTTCTGTTTTTCTTTACGTACCATGTGAGGTCTCCCGAAAAGCCTTTTTGATCTCTTTCAAAAGCTCTTCTGCTACTGCTGGCAAGGTACTATCCATGTCATTGGCAGCGGCCTCGTGGCTGGAAGGAAGACAGAGGAGAACAGGAGACAGTGGGAAATCACTGAGGTCACCACAGATGCTATAAACCGGGAGTTTATCTGGGCAGTACTCTATTTCAACCCTGCAACGAGGCCAAGGAAAGGGCATCCTCAGCACCTTTTGAACTGTGTTTTTTACACTTTCTCGGAACGCAGGGTTTCTCAAGAACACACGGTGCCTCTCAGATACCCCCACGTATGAACACGTCCCGTGGAAGGACGGGGGGGGCGGGCGGCCATACAGCCGGCAACAGGAAGAGGCTCTGGCCTGGAGCGCCGCGGCGCTGGGCCAAGGCAGTTCCCGGCAGAGGAGGGCGCACAGCCCACCCGCCGCCGCCCGCGCCCCTGCGGCAGCGGGGCCTGGCTGCCCCCGGGGCCCACCAGCCGCCCTGGGGGTCTCACAGGGAAGGGCCGCCGGCTGCCAGGCCCCGGCAGCGGGGGCCGCCCCGCACGGCGGCCACTCCCCGCTGCGGTCCCCGGGGGCTCCCTCGGCACGGCGAAGCCCCGTCGGAGCTATTTAGAGCCGCCGGTCCTGGGACGGCGACCCCGGGGCCGGGGCCGGGCCTACCTGTGGCCGCGCAGCCATGAGGGCACGTCTCCATAGCAACAGGCGCCCTTTGCCCCGGGTGACGCAGAGGCCCGCATCACGTGGCGAGGGCGGGGGTGAGCTCTTAAAGGGCCCGCGGGGGAGGATGCTGGCGGCAGCGCTGCCGCGGGCCCTGTCCCGCCTGGCCGCCCGGCGCTGCCCCGCGGGGCTCCCGCCGCCCCGGACCGCCTGGCGCGGCGGGGCCCGCGGGGAGGAGGGCAGCGGCAGGGCGGGGGTCGCGCGGCGGCGGTGGGCCCGGCCGGTCGGGGGTGCCCTGGGCTTCCTGGGAGGTGAGGCGGGCCGCGGGCCGGGGCAGGGCGCTGCGGGCGGCGGTCACCGGTCACCCTCGCCCCGCAGCCCTCTCCCTCTTCCCCAAGGACACCCAGGAGGACGGCGAGGACGCCATCATCCTCCTGCTGAAGAGAGCCAAGGTGAGGCGCCGTCCCCTGCCGGGCCGCGGAGATGGCTGCCGGTGGCCCGCGGGGTTACCTCAGCGGCGGGCCGGGAGCCCGCCAGGGTGGGCCCTGGCCGCGACCAGCCCCTCGGCTTCTCCCTCTCTCCCCGCAGCTCAGCGTCATGAAGGGCGAGCTGGGGGAGGCCGAGCAGGTTCTGCACCAAGCCCTGCGGCTCTCGCACCAGTCGGATAACAGGAAAGCCATCGTCTACACCTACAGCATGGTAAGGCCCCGGGGGGGTGGCCGGGGTCGGGCTGGCCGCCCCCCTGCTCGGGGCTGGCCCACCTCCCCTCTGGTCCCTGCTGGAAGTCGCCGTGGGGCTGCAGTTCCCGTCGGGGGAGAATATGAAGGAAATACGAAGCTAGAGGGAAAAGCAGTTGTGTTGAGGCTAGTGCCCGCCGCCTTTGTGGAGCTTCAACACTGCCCCTCTCTTCCAGATGGCAAACGTGGCCTTCATGCGGGGACAGCTGGACAATGTGAGTAACTCCGCTTTTTTTTTTTCCCCCCTCTGAATTTTAAGAGGCTGACATCTAGCGCAAGGTCTCCTCACATCCAAGATCCTGAAGGTGTGGCATGCTGTGACAGGCTGCATACTGAGAGTTGTGAGGCAGAGATCCTGCAGACCAAAGCACAATAATTTGCCTTGGGACTTCAGTCCCGTGGAGCACATGCTGCTAAGAAAGACGCTTTCATGGTTAGATTTTGAGCTCCAACACAGCACGCAAGGGAAGGAATACTTCTTACTGTCAAATGACACAGCCAAGCATTTAGATGGCTGTCCCAAGGAGAATCTGGGAAAGGCCTGAAGGCACGCAGATGTGGTAAACTCAGTAGAAACTGAAAGGACTCTACTAGTTGGCAGTACCGTTGGACTCTGGTGAGCCTTTCACTTCTGACTGGTCTTGACGTACGATGTAAATTCCACAAACTGTGAGCCAGGTTTCTCCCGGTAGTCTGCCTCCATAAAGAGTAGAGATCTTTTGTTTTAACTGCCATCATTCCTCAGTATTCTTCACAATTCTCATTTCAGGCAGAAAAGCTCTACAAAGCAAGCATGAGCTATTTGCTTGCAGGGGACACAAAGGAGGTATGTTCTTCTGATAAAGGCTTTCAGCCGAAGTAGTAACAATTCTTTGGTCTATTGTGCTATCCTCCTACTGGAAATTTGCAATGCTAGCTATGAGCTTGCTGGCTTCTCAAGAATGTCCTTTAAGGGACTGGTGGCAGCTCTGGAGACAACAGGATGGGCATTTTCAAGGTCTAAACTTATTCTCTGGGAAAGTAATGTTTTTACTGGGGAGATGCAAGAAGAATAACAGTTGTGTTGTGTGTCCTCCTGGCAGGATGACAATGCAATCCTTGAGATGTCCCTCAAGCTGGCCAGTATCTATGCTGCTCAGAAACAGTGAGTTCCCTGCTAAAGGCATCTTTTGCTTTCATCTCAGCTTCACAGTGGCAGTGGTGGCCAAGCAGGGGCTCTTTAAGAACAAAGTGGCTGAGGAAGCTTTGGTGTGACAAGATCCCATCGACAGGGATGATATTTGCTTACCCGCTGTCATGCAACACAGCGATTGCTGTTATGACCTGCCCAGCTTAGGGCAGAAGTAGCCATAGAGGACATGGCTCTTTTTAGTCTTAAATGCACGCCTCGCAGGAGAGGCGGCTTTTGAAGCACTTGGTAGCTGCTAACTTGTAGCTTCATTTTTCAGTGGAGCCTTGGCATGGATTGCCTTAGCTGGCCTTGTTTGGGGGGAGGGAGGGCCCTCTCCACCTCAAGGCCTGGACCCCTTGATCCCATGGGTCAAGAGAGGGGTCCAGGCCATAATGAAGAAGAGAACACTGAGGGCAAGAAGGTTCTGGTGAAGGGGAAAAGCTGTCTGACAGGCCCTCTAGAATGAGGGATTGAAGGTGTTCACGTCTGTCCCTTCAGGGATGGAAGGACCCTTGCTTTGCTGAGTAGTTGTACTTTGCAGGCACAAATTAGCCCTGGCTGGCTACGAGTTCTGCATCCTGACCTTAGAGGAGAAGATTGCCAAGCAAAAGGACTTGCCTGAGGATGTCTTACCAGGTGGGACTGCCTTGTCTGTCAAAGGCATCTCTCATTATCTTTTGTCCATTTCCCTGTCCTTGATGTTGCTTTCCATATTGCCTAAGCACCATCTTCATGTCAATCCATTGTCTTCACACTGCATGAGTTTCCTGCTCTTGTAGGATGGAGACTTGTGCTTGATCTTGTAGAAGTGATCACTTCCACTCCTCTCTATTTGCAGCTGAAGAAAAGGCCAACACCCGTCTCTTGCTTGGGATGAGCCTAGACTCCTATGCTCGCTATCTCCTAAACATTAACCAGCTCCCAGTGGCCCAAAAAATGTATGAGAAGGCTCTGCAGATATCAAATGATGTTCAGGGAGAGACTCATCCACAGGTGACGTGTACAATGGTAGTTGGACTACTAGGGAAAGAAAGGCTAATCTCTTAGGGAATGAGGCAGCCTTAAAAGCAGCTTTGCTGGCATCAAATGTACACAGCACTAAATTAGCTCCTGTTTTCCTGCCAGGAAGAATAAGCATGCTGATGTATAAATACAAGACATTGTATTATTGGAAGCTTCTCTGGGAAATACTACTTTTACTAGTGTGACAGGGGTGTGAATATGATGCTCCTGCTGCCCCAGACTTCTACACAAGTCTTGCTCTGAGGCTTCCTTTTCTGTCCTGGTGCAGACTGTGGTCTTGATGAATGACCTGGCAACTGTCCTGGATGCTCAGGGGCACTACGATGAGGCATACTCCTATGTGAAGAGGGCAGCTGAGCTGGCAAAGGAGACTCAACATCCTGAGGAGCACATGGTGCTGAATAACCTGGCAGCAATTCTGATGCACAAAGGTAAGTAAATAAATGTCCAGCCTCTGTCACTGTGCTTGGGCTGGCTGCAGATACCTGTACTGTAGGACTGAACAATAGCGTTATTATTTTTAGTTTAAGTAGTAGGGTTGGTGTAGGCAACTTGTATTGCGTTCAAAGTGAATTCAGCTGCTGAAGGATCCTGTCTAAGATAAACCAGTACTGGTGCATCTGACTCAGAAGGTTGCCAGAGAATCTAGTTTCCCTTGTCCTGTACGTAGAGTAACTGGTTCTAAAAGGACGTTAAGACATGCTTGAGACTCGTTTCCATGAGATCTTCGTACTGAAGCAGCACCTTGTCCTCTCATCATTGCTGCTGTCCAGCTCTTACAGTTGGCACCCCATGCTGGATGTTTTCTGAACCTCCCTTGTTCTTGAAGTGTTCCAAGTCATCTTTTGCACGTCATTTGCATGTGCTCAGCTTCAGAGGGGACTCTCAAAACGGGCAAGGTAGTTGGCTAGCCACGTGACTTGTCCCTCTTGCTACAGAAGACTTTCTGCAAGCAAAACAAGTGTACAAAGAAGCTCTCAAGCAGGCACAACAGAAAGGAGATGTTGCTTCTGTCCAGCATATCCAGGAAGAACTAGCTGAGCTGGCCAAGAGGAGAAAGGGCTCCAAATGAGTTTGGCCACAGAGTCCAACCTTCAGGTGGCTGACAACAACAAAGAGGAGTTTAAGGACTGCTTAACAAGAAGGGCTGCTATTGCCTAACAACTTAGCCCAAAATAAAGTTGTGAAATCTTAACTATGTAAATTTGCGGTGCAGTCTATGATTAGGGTGATCTACTGTGCTAATGATTTAACTTTGTCTTGACTGCCAGCAAAGTACAAGTTCTAGCCTGGTATTAATACTTGCAGTTAAGTCAAGGAGCGTATTTGTCAGTACTACAGTTCAGTGTGTATTAACTTCAATAGAGCATTTCCCAGACTGTACCCGTACTATGACAGGAGCTGTAGGTCCATGTCCTTTTCAAAACAGGTTGCTGAAGATCAAGTGTTTTTCTTCAAAGCATTTAGCATCCAGAGATAGAACATGCCCTGTCAGAGGAGGGGTGAGACTATGTTACCGAAGCAGAGCTGCTGTCAGAAAAAAACACTCAGCCACCTTACTGCAGTCAAGAGCACACTAAGTGCTAAAGCTGTCCTCCTTTCTTGGATAGGTCAGTGCTAGAATGCTGAGGCTTCCTGTTGGAAAAGATGGTATGTACATACCATCGGGTTTGTAAGGTACATGCCTTCATGTGAATCTAGCATGAACAGCCTGCTTGTACTACAGAATTTTTCAGTTCTGCCCTGCAGGGAAGCCTCGTGTTAAAGGAGAATTAAACCAGAAGTTATCAAATCCATAATTACATAGGATAGTAAAACTGTAATTCTGTCACTAACCAAGCATTATTTTAACTTCTCATTTGCAAGAACTTCAGCTGTTTGTTTGGTATATCCCTTAATGTTAATTGCATCACTGTTAGTTTACTTACAGTAGCATTAGTGGCTTCAACTCTGCTTAACTTTGAGCTAAGAAGCAGCACGCAGGTTTTCTACAGTAGATGTTCACCGAAGCTGGAAAAACTCAAGTCACGTATACAGCTTTGTTCTCAGCAAGCTAGGAAGTAAAAATATGGCAGTTACAGGCATGCTTGTACTAACAGAAAGACTCTAACACATTAGAGCCAATCTTCTTTAAAGGTCTGGGTTTTGGTTTTTAAGTGGCAGACCTTCGAACCTCCAGCAGTGTTAACTGGGAACCCTGCAGCACCCCCTGAGGGAAGTGTTTTGCCTGTTCTCATGAACATAGCCTGATGCTGCAAAACAAGAGGGAGACACAGGAAAAGCAAATGGAGAACTGATCCCCTTTATTGATTGGTCTGAATCCAGAAGTCACTGTCTACTGAAGACATTGTGTGGAAAAAAAAAAAAGTTGAGTTTTATGATGCATGGGTTTTTCAAGTCTTAAATGATTTCATATCAGAATCACGAAACATATCAAGATGAAAGCATTGTGAAAGCGCTGATCAGAAATCAGTTAAAAATTTGTAGTAAACTACACTTTGTAAACATGATTTACAAACACCTTCCTGTTTGAAACAGGTCAGATGTAATTCCATACTCGAAGATTACTGGAATTGTGGTAAACCCTAACTTAGGCTCTGGAGAGGTTTTTTACACTGGAGAAGTTAGAACTCTGATAACAAACAAAAAAGCAGCAACATTTTATGTGCAAATGCCACTCAAGCTGTATCTTAGGAGAAAGTGACTATCCTACTTTGGAGATCTTGCTGCTGCAGCAGCAATAACATGAAGCTTTGCAATGAACATGCTATACTTACTGTACAGTTAGCAAAGACATTTGTCTGTACATGCCTCTTTCACGTATTTGTTACACTAAAAGTGAGAACCAAGTGAGTTTTAGAATGGAAATCGACTCTCCACTCCAAATTTAAATCTACAAAAAGGGTAGATCAACTTGTTTTCCAGTATATGCTGCTGTGGGAACAAAAAAGTTAAAATAAGAGCACAGGTCTACAAACATAAAAATGAGAAATTCACCACTTTAAGCCAGAAGGGTAAAGGATGGGAAGGAGAGGAAAAAAAAACGAAACAACTTTCTTAGAGAAAGACTAGGAGGAGACTTAAGACTGCCAACTGATCTACTCTGATGCAGTGTTTTAAAAAAGTAGCAAAATAATTCTGTATTTGCAACGCAGTGTCAAGTTTCCAAATGAGTTCCTTTGGATTTTTTCTTTCCCAGACTTGGGGCAAAAAGGCTTTCCTCTGAAGTACTCAAAGTAAATTTGCTATCGATAAATAGTTCTGTACTTCTTCCTGTTTGTAACTGGACCATTACAGTCCTTCCATAAGAAGTAGAGCTTACATGGCTTAAGGTTACACAGCTACATTATACCTTCCACACACCGTATCGCAAATACAGCGTTAAATTAAAAATATTTTGACTGGAAAATAACTTCAAGGCAAAGACTCTGTTCATCCATGAGATGCAGAAGCAGTTTGGAATCTGACAGACCACGCCACCCCCCAACTCAGTGCCACCTGTAAATCAGTCCTCCTACTCCGGAAGATTTAAATTCACTTCCCGAGGTCAGTGCAGCAAAAAATAAGATGCTTTGAAGATGGATGTCAGGACACCCTGTGATATCGCTAACCAGATGTACGAGCTAGAAGCATATCATAGCAGGCATTGATAGATGAATGATTAAGGAGACTCTCCTAGTACCATATACAATTAAAAAAAAAAAAAATCGCCCTAACATGTATTGCACACTTTAGGAGTTAAGCCAAGCATTTGTAAGGACTTCCACCAAAAGCTTGCTTATAGGACTAGGGATTGGGATGGGGATGCAGACTTTAAAACAATTATCATGTAACGATTTTAAAATTAGACTGGAGGAAGGTAAAAATCACAGTACCTATTTCAAACTGGTGGTAACAGAAGCCACGTAGTTGACTCGTGTGTTGCTCAATTATTCTATAAAAGCATTTTGTTTTATTTGAACTTGGGATGTAGATGTTTTTCTTCTTAAAGGATTTATCAACCCACCCAGAGCCTCTGTTCAGATAAGCCATTTGCTGTGGTTAAATATGACAGTAAAATTTAGTAGCCTGTTTTGACTGCATACAATGCAGAAACAGAAAACACTTAAGGTAGGCTTTTGGGGCACAGTTAAAATTCCCAGTGTGCATAACAGTGAGGTATGCTTCCAGAAGCTGTTTTTTTTCTTCTTTTAAAAATGAACCATAACATACCCATGCAATAATATTTCTGCAGTGTGCTAAATAAAACCAACTGCACCAAAAATTTACAATGTGGCAGAATTTAAAATTCAAAGAAATATATCATCTTATTCCAGCGAACCGGACTATGTTAATGTACAGAATTCATTAAGGGGTCAGTCTTAAAAATCAACATGTTCACAAGAGCTTGAACACCACTGAGAAAGTGTGTCTAGGGAAAAAATTATATAAAAGCACAATGCCTGCAAGAAGTGGCACGGCATTAAATGGGCAATGATGCTAGGCTGGTTGGGAGGCTAGGGTTATGGTTAGGCTAGGCTGGTAGGGAGGCTAGGGTTATGAAGAGTACTCTACACTGGAGAAAATGCTTAAAAAAAATTACAAAATGACCCCCAAAGTTTAGGCAATGATTTGAACATAAGTACACCAGATACTATAGCAAGGGAAAAAACACTGCAAAAAGTACTCTCTATTTACAGAAGAATGATTTAAAGACATTATGGTTTTCTTTACAAATAGATGTAGAACAGGAATAGTCCACATTTTTAAAAACTCTTTACATATTTATCTTTACTAAGTCAACCTTCTTGATCACGATCCTCCAACACATGGCCTGTGCAGAAGGCATTTAACGGACTCTCCATTAATTCTTCATTGTGTGGCCCTTGCTCTCTTGGAAAGTCTCTATGGGCACAAGTCAAAGATAGATTTCTTTTTTTTGACCCGCAAATTAAAAAAAAAAAATCTGCATAGTTCAGTCATCACTGTCAGACAGAGTCTCATATTGTGCTGAAAGCAGTGGTGCAGGCTCTCGCTCCCATATCCTGTTCTGTTGGTGAGTGGTTGCTTGGCTCATGGACGGTGGGGCACACGCAATGGATGTTGGCGGTGTACTGCTGAGCATCCTCATCGTCAACGGGTTGTAAGGAAACTGTGTTGAACCTGAATCAAAGAGAGTTTCTCCAAGTCAAAAACATGAGCTGTTCTAAGAGATCTGTATCTGAAAGATAGTCTGGTTTTGGTTGTGACAACTAGCAGAAAATCTGTTTCGGAAAATCCTTATATGCTGTCATCTTCCAACCAATATGCCAGTGTTATAGTATGTCTACACCTGACCTTTCTACAAACATCACATCTGTTTGACAAGTTTGAAAGAGACCCATTTCTCACCTGTTGATGAAGGCCTGTCTTCCCAGGCCCACACTGGAGTCTGTCTGTGGTAGTCCCCTTCTGAATGTACAGATGAGACAGAAGAAGGTCTTTCGGTTCCCAAATATCCCTGTCCAGGAATCGGAGACTTAGACTTCCTACTATTTGACTTGCCGATTAGCTTCTGCTTGCTGACTCCCCCTCCTGGAAACAGAAGGGACAGATTTTACAAAAATGTTACACTGCATTTTAGCCTACGTTTGTTTCTGTAAATTATCACTTAGCAGCAAACAGGAGTTTCACACTGGTGCCTTCTGGCATGCTGATTTACTACAATTAACGACTGTATAGGCTAGCCTTCTAACACACTATTGGTAGAAAAATCCCTATTCTTATCACAGCGGAGTTGTATTTCCATTTTTAGGAAGAGAGATGTTTTCAGTTCAAGCTAGTTCCCACTGTCACGTGTTCTTTATAGGTGATGTACTACACATGCATTTTCATCAAACCACTGAGAAGCTTCAGGTATCCAATACAGCCTGTTCTCTCTTCCCTGTTTCATCAGTGTTGGCATTCTCTGAGAAATACTGGCTAATGCTCCTGAAGTTACCAGCACCATTTTGAAAGCCAGGACCACTAGAGGGAAGAGAAACACCATCTCTATGACTTCCAGAGGGAAGACAGTGATTTTCAGTGACACCAAACTTATTCAAATCCTTAGTTTATTTTTTTCTTTAAGACCATGAAATATTTAGGAGCTGCAATACCTCACCTGAATTTGGTGATGGATTAGCTTCTTCCCTACGCGTCTCATTACTTGCTGATACTGCAGCACTGGAACTGCCAGGTGCTACCGCAATAGATTGTGACATTACAACTCCATGCTCCTCACTCTTGTCATCAAAGTTTCCCATCAACGCTTTCCTAATAATGTCTTCCAGACCCAGATTACTGGCAGGATCTGCAAAGGAATGACCCCTAGAACTGACTGCACCTGGGAGATAAAAGAAAACATACAGGAAAAGGTGGGAGGGGAGGCAAAAAAACGTATCTCAGAGGAATTACAAAGGGATATGGGAAAAGATTTGAGAGAGAGGCAGAAAGGTGGAGAAAAAAAACAAAGATGAGATTTTTTTAAAATGCAAAGCCACATGCTCCAAAGCAGCTCACAATGGCTACAAGTTAGACATGCCAGCAAACAACTGAAGAGCTACGTCAGTAGTGCCACTAAATGTCAGACTGTTTGCAAGAGGGTAAATTTTACTTTTCTTTGGTTTTTTTTTAATAGCAAAGGAAACTGAGCATGCTGATTGCGATAGCATATGAAGTAAAATCTGCAGCTATTATTCAGTTGTAAGAGAAGAGACCAGAAGAATATTTCTCTCATTAATGATACATGCTAATTTGTCTTATGAAGTGTGATACATGGCAAATATTTATTCCAAAGGCTTGTCTTCCATCTAAATTAATGGAGATCAGTACTTTCTCCATTTAAAAGACTGTACCAGAAGGGGCAGGGACGGGCCAAAATCATGTAAAGTCAATCTGGGTACAACTCAAGATTCAGATTTGGTAGTCCTTATCTCCCACATTTCAGTTCAATTCTCTGTCTCACTCGCCTCTTTAACACAGTAAAATTATGGGTTATGTGTCAGTTCCCCATCTCATAGAAAATTATCAGTATTTTAAATACACCAGTTTATAAAGTAAACTACATTTGATGAACTAAGCTCAAGTTTTGTTGAACTACTCTGTATTTAAATTTATTTAAGTGAGATGCTAACCAATTTCATGACTTCTGCCTCTGTGTAGGACTTGCAGGACACACAGAAATAAAACATTCTTGCCTAAGTTCCCATTTAAAATATTTTCTGAAACTTCCTTTGGTCATTTTGCTTTTCCCTGTGGTCATTTTTGCTTCACAGGAAACAAATTTTCATGTAGGATATTACTTTTAAAATTTTCATCATCTTCCTCATTTGCTGGAGTCCCCAAAGCGTATAAATGGAAGATATTACACTAGTTTATTTTTTGATACATACATTGTTTCTTTTACTGAAAATCTTACCTGAGGTAGTGACTGCTGGCAAATTGAATATTTCAGTCCCTGGCTGAGCAGTTGCTGCAATTAAAGCACAACATTGCATTGAGTTTTCCAGTATTGATGATCACTGCAAGTCCCAATGCACAAGGTATAATTACTTTGAACTATTTGCAACGTTCTGTTTTTTCTTTCTCAGTCTTTTAAGATGAACGTGCATCTTTGTCTTCTCAGGAAAATGATCCAGGGTAAAAGTATTTTCTATGGTCATGGCTAGCCTTCTTTTAAAGATGTTACTTCAGGAAGCAGACTGACTTTTTGAAGTTTCACAATCTATGTACCTTAAAATGCAAAGCTGCATTTGATTTGCTAAATACATATTTTAACATATGAACCTTACAGGCTGAGTATTTGTATGTATTAAAAAATGAATGACAACAACTTTGAATGGCTAAACACCCCCTCCAACATTACCTATATTATGTCCAATTTGCGAATAAAGATTTTCAACACTGAATTCAATATGTAAATGAAAAGATTACTGGCAGCAACGGAAAGTGTGTGCACACAAAATTTTCAACAGAGCAAAATCTATCGTGCACACAATGGGGATCCAGTAAGAAGAATACTGCAACCCTTACTGACACAGCCTTGTTTCTCAGAATGAGATTAATTTGTTGCTCAATGCAAGAGCATTCACTTTCAAATAAACACTCTCTATTAGGTACGGAGTTCACAAACAGCTTAAACTCTCACTGCTGATAATTTTGATACAAAGTTCTGTTAATGTTTCTAAAAGAAAAACAAAAATACAGTTCTAGTATCATATCCCACCATGTCAGTATCCATTACTGAAACTATATTAAAATATGTCTTTTTAACAGCCATAATCATAAGGGCCAAGAAAACACAAAACATTCAGTTTCAAGACACCTTTCCAAAAAGGAAAATGTTTAATAGTTAATGCTGATATGAAGCAAACTACAGACAAAGTTAACTAGAATAATGTCAGGTTTTAACAACTCTCTTGTTAATGATGTGCTTTTTCCATGGTTTTCAGAAACTATTTCTCTGTCTCAAATAAAATGTTAAAAAGCTTAAGGTGTGACAGTCCTACATACACCAGCATTAAAAAAAAAAGACAAAAATCTAATAATCTTCCAGTTCTTCAGTCATCAATTATTATATATGTGCTTTTATATTCATAGATTTATATTCATTCATATGTTATTTGAAACTTTTTTAGGTTAGGACATCTGTGGATGGCAGTCACATAAAGCTTAAGCTGGAAAAATTCAGTGAAAAGGCAAGTCCTGCATACCCATGTCAGAGTCACCTCCACCAGATGAGTTCAGCTTTCGAAATATCTCCTGTTTCTTGGATTTTACCATTGGTGAAGTGTTCTCAAGTTTGGTGAAAAACGAAGGCAGGTAGCTTATACTACCTGGAGAGCGAGAGTCAGTCCTGCCAAGACCAACATATGTCAGAGAGAGAGAACATTTTTCAAGATGTACATTTAAATCTTTCCAAAAGCAGTCAGGCAGAAACTGCCAACATTCATACAAGCTTTAAGACTCTTTCCTTAGCCTCTCTTTTGGGGACCAGACAAATATAATGACTCTCCAGAACGTCTGCTTTATCCAGGTAACAGGAGTTTAAGATTCTACGGCTCACAGAAAAAGTCACCATGTCATTGTCTGTGCTAGAGAGTGGTACAGAGATGATGCTCTTACAAATCATCTCAGGGATGCCTACTTCTGCCTTGCAACCTCCATGCTGGCTGAAATTTGCACTGCAAATTGGTAGGTGACGAAATGTTTAAGCTATGAGCCCAAATTCTCATCCTAGCTGCTTCTATTTACACATTTCCAACCTTCTTCTTCCCACTCTTGTCCCCAGTATTCCGCCAAAAGTGATGTACTACTTCTTAAGACTCCTCACCCACCCTGTCACACGTTGTCCAAACAAATAAGCTATTTTAGGCATTCTTAGAAACCAGGTAAAATAACCTTATGGACTGGCATCTGGCTCAAGAGCTGCCAGTTAGCCAGCCTTGCTCTATGGCACAAATTCAGACTGGGATCCATGTTCTGTATTTCATACCCCTTATCAATTCTACATTCACAGTAGCTTGCACGCTTTCTGCACATAATTTCTGTCACATTAGTGTAAAAAAATTGCTGAAGTAAATGTCAACCTGACACGGGGTGCATTTTATCCTGAGATCTTAAAATATGCAAATTTTAGGCTGTTTATAAAGATGATAAAAGCAGCAGCATTCCAATTACAGAATTTTAAGGGGGGGGGGGGGAACTAAAGCATGAAGAAATTCAGGTGAAAAATCTATGCTAATACCAGGGTCATGAACAACTTGCACTGTTTTCAAAAGTGGATAAAAATGATCAACTGTATGTTCACTGTGGCGCTTAGAATACTTGAGTTTGTTTAAGCAGCAGCAATCTGGCAAATCAGCTTTAATTAAAAAAAAAAAAAACAAACAAAAAAACCCACACAACAACCAACCCACCCCATACTTAAATTAAAAAGACATCTAAAAATAAAGTAAAAAAGACAAAGACTCTAGGTTTCCTAGGCCAAGATCCTTAAAATTCTAAAAAGTGCAATCTTCTCTGCCATGTTCCTGAAAATCCCTTCACATCTAGTTAACATTCATCCTGGATTATAACGACCCTTCCAGCAACTGCAGAGTGGAGAGGGAAAAAAGCCAAGAAAGCGAACCAATTTCACCAGCATGAGCCTTAAATAAGTACATGGTGAGCATGTTGGGTGCTATTCCTTCCTCAGCAGGCAGCAGAGCAAATGACAGAAGCATCCACTCCGATGTGCATCTGCCAGATGTTTGAAGACACAGCACTGACGCAGTCTGCCAGGCAGCCCATGTAGTTTTATGTTGCAGATCTGGCAGACTGACAAATAGCCCTGGGAAACAAGGCTGCCTGATGCATGGACCTCCTGACATCCCACCTTCACACCTCCTGGAAATTAAGCTCCTTAGCTTAGTGATATTTCATGTGATAAGCTGCTCTAGAATCATGAGTGTTGGAAGCCTGGGCTCCTCCACACTTCACCAGGACAGTATCCAGGAAGCTGATCAGGCAGGAGAAGCCTGAATTAATTAATAAAAACTGTAGAAAATGGACCTTTCCCCAAAAAACACTTCAGTTTTATAGAACTGGCACCACAAGGGGCTTTGTTATAATGTTTTCTATCAGATGTGACATAGAACACACTGCTTGCACCAAGAAACTTGAGACAGAACATGTACAGATGACATTTCACTCAGGCTTCCCAAAGCATCTCCCAAGTACCAAGTTTGAATGCGAGTGCAAAAGGATCAACAGTGATTAATAACTTGCCTGTGGTACCAGAGGAAGATCCCTAAACTGCTCTTTAATAAAGATACTGTTTGCAGCACAAAGATCCAGAATAATGTTTTTAAAATCCAGTTTTACACATACCTCTGTTCTGTAGGCTCAGTTCTTTGGGAAAGCAAAAGAACATTTTCCTGTTTCTCATGTACAGCTGGGACCTGAGGTGGCGAGATTGGCTCATAGGGCTCTGAAGAGACATGACTCCTCTCTGGAGATTTTCCAGGTCTACATCCATAATTCAGAGACAGATAAATACTCTTAATGCATGTAAAGCAGTAGTTAACACATGTAATTGCATTCCAGTTGTTACATAACTACTTATGTCTAGTTGTATGTGTTAACATGCTTTAGTATGCTTGACAATCTCAAAAAGATGACTTTGAATTGTCCATAATGACTCTGATAAGTTCTAAGTAACTAAACATCTTCACCCCTCTAAAGACTGGAAATTAAGCATAAGAAGTGAAGGGAAAACAGTTTTAAGCTATGTTATGGAGCCAAGCAATTATCAAAAACAGTGCAAGACAGACGTTGCCTAAAAAAAAAAGACCAAAAAATAGCCCTACTTCTGATCTACATCAAGATTACTGTGCTATTTTTTATAAATATCATATTTGGGCATTAATTACATTTGCAGTTAAACTGAATGCATGCATTACCTTCCCCTGGACTTGTCAGACAGATTTTCAGGTGACACTCTAGCACCTGGCCGCTGATGGTGGACAGACTGCGACTGTGACTCAGGGCTGTAGCGATTCGATGTCTTTGCCCGGGTAGAAACAGGCGTTGGAGCAGGGGTGGAATTCTGGAATGTAGTGGTGGGAGGCTGCAAAGGGGCCTGAGAAGCTGCTTGGTTTCTAGCAAAGTCTTGTGTAATAATTTGCTGATTGTGGCCAAAAAAATAGGAGAGAGATCTTGGTCAGACATTGGCCAGAATGTATGTATTCATGAACTAGATAAATAAGAGACCGATCGCAACAAATGAGACGATTATAAGTTCCAATACATTATTGTATAATACCCTCAAGTAAAACTAATAATTACAGAATTGGTATTATGTTCCAAAACATGCGTTTTCATCATCAAAATACAAGCTTTTCACATCTGAAAAGATGCACGCAAATAAACCTACACAGATGTGATCGGCAAGGGTGATAAGTCGATGGGTCCTGGGCACATGTGCCATCCCTTCTGCTTGGGAAGAGGGAGGTGGAGGTTGTTGGGGTGAAGGGGGTTCCTGTTGTGTCCTATAGCGGTGAATCGGCCCCTCATATTGCCTGTTTGGGTCATCTAGTTGAAGAAGAAAAGGTCAGTCTGTTAAGATGGTATTACTAAAGCTTCAAGGTTTGAAAGTTCTGTGCTTACACATTTAAAAGATGAGGTGTTTCTGCATTATGTTTTAGGTATCCTGTGTGATGACCACCTTTTTCCCCTCCATATATAGACCCTACAATTTAGAATAGATAAAGCAAGCTTCATTCCACAATGCAGGTGAATGTCAGCTCATTTCTCACCTGCAAACTGTACTGTAATAATTTGAGTTTTACTAGTGGGTAAAAAATTGTGGGCATCAACACTAACATGCAGTAATTGTAAAGAATATATTGAAAATAAATTTCTTATTAAATCAGCTACACTGTAATGTAAAGGAGCTCTGTTTAATGCCAAGTGTCAGTTCCAGTACATTTGATCTAGTTTTTCCACAGATCACTGCAACAACATACTTCCAACAAAAGTTTCTGAAAAGTTAAGAATGTGGTAAGCAGTCACTTAAAGACTCCTGAGTTCATGGAGCTGGTAAATATAAGCAGGGTAATTTTGAGAATATTGGCATATGCAGATAAACTTACTCTCTGCCTGGCTTGGTTTAGGTGTCTCTTGTTGATAGGGCTGTAGCTTTTCTTGAGCAGGTACAGGTGAGTTTGCAGGGCTAATCACCTCAATGGCATCTCCAGGAGTGTCATACCGGTGGGAGGATACTGAATATCAAGCAAAGGTTGTGGAATAAGGTGTAAATATCACAGAAGATTTTTGTTGCCTATACATAGCAACACTAGTGTTTCCATTAAAATGACACCAGTGAAATTAAAGTTAAAACACACTCTTTTTCCCCATGATAACCACAGTGAAACAAATATTGCCATAAAGCTGTATTCCAATGTAAACAAAATAATTTTAGGTTTCCCGACTTCTGATAATGTTAGTTTTATTATCCTGCATTTCACGTTGTAGCACAGAATCTGAACAAAGCAAACAACTCTGATTTTGCAAGAATCTTGAGTCACTATATGCAAAAGCTATATTTGCCTATGAAGTGTCTCTACTGTGCAGAGCTGAATATTTTATCATTAAACATCAGAATCATTTCACAGCTTATTATCTCCCTAAAAGGCTACGACAAACAGCAAGGAAGTAGATAGTTACTAAGATACGTACAACTACTGGAAGAATCTGAACTTTGAGAGCCCCTATCTCGTGCATCCTTGTCTGAAGCAATCTGTCGAGTGATGATCACATCTATGAAGTTAGCAGCAGTAATTGTGGTCTTTCCTCGAGTTCTCAGCTCTTCCTCGTACCTGGATTTAGGAGGAGGTCCTTTCTCTTTACCAGCCTCTGAATAGACTACTGATGAAGACTGTCCCTGGCACTTGCCAGCAGAAAAATTTGCAGAT
Source organism: Nipponia nippon (assembly GCF_047370975.1). Lineage (NCBI taxonomy): Eukaryota > Metazoa > Chordata > Aves > Pelecaniformes > Threskiornithidae > Nipponia > Nipponia nippon. The sequence continues at coordinate 7,047,936 of NW_028262331.1, forward strand.
GTATAGGGGCACTGGACAGGCCTCTTTTCTACCTCCAGTGTCTTCTGTTCCATCTGCTGCTGTTCAGTAACCACAGCTGACCGGCGTCCCATATTTTCTTCTATCCTGGTTCCTTCGTGCTTGTTCTCTTTTGCTTTGGCAACTTCCATCTGAGGAGCAGAGGCTGCAGCATCTACTAGTGCTGCAAGGGCATCAGCAGCAGTATTGTAACGGGAAGCTGGCAACCCTTGAGTAATAGAGGGAGCTCCAGGGGTGAGCTGCCTGTTGGCAAACATTGAATATTCTGAATTACATCACATGAAAAAAGAACTAGAGCCATACCATGTGTACCACAAAGTGAAGCTTTTGTGATGCTAATTTCTATCCAAACTGGACTGGGTGAAAACGCATTAGATCATTTCCGATAAATTCAAGAGCAATTGGACAGTGGTTATCCTTCTCTTGTAGTATTTTCCTCAGGCTAAATGCACCTTTTAATAAGCTCAAATATTAGAACAGATATCTCTGCAACAGTAACTTAAGAAACATACATGATACGTAGCTGAGCAGCAGGATCCAAAGGTGTGATTACACTTGTTCCATTGGTTCCTTGAAAGATACTAGGCCTTTGCTGCAGAATGTTTTCCTGGCTTCTAACTGAAGGAGATGGGGACCGAACATATCCATGACTGCCAGGTCTGCCAGGCTGCTCTGTACCTGCAGAACATAGAGCGGAGGGGAACAAACAAAAAATATATATAGATCACCCTTATAACAGTGCAGAAGAACTACGTATCAATGCTGTCTCCTCCACGTCCTTTCCCAGTTGTCTCCACCACTCTAGATGTGACTGTATGTATTAAAGGTTTAAATGGTAGTATTCTGTTTACAATGCTCTAAATGACATGCAAGATGTGCTAGCGATAACTGGGATTCACACCATTCCCGAGATACTACATTGCTATGAGCGAAAGATCAAGAAGCCTGGTACGTGCTGAAGTTGCAATTATGACCAGAACTGTGAGGTAATAGGAACCTGCCTTAAGTGCGGACTAAAACCAAACTGTGTAATATGTTGTTAATAAGCTGCACGTTGCTAACAGTGGCTATAGAGAATGAGCGTTTATAGTCTACATGACAACTGATCCAAATGTGCACTCACCTGGTCGAAGATAAAGTTCAGCAGGGACTGAAGCTATCCTCTCCCTCTCTCGTTCTCTTTCCCGCTCTCGCTCACGTTCCCTCTCCCTTTCCCGTTCCTTCTCCCTCTCCCTTTCCCGTTCCCTTTCAGCATTTGCAGCTGCAGAAGCTGCCAGGTGTGTAGGGTGTCCTAGAAGGTCCACAAGATAAAATGAAGTAGCAAAAAGAGATACTCAAGTTAAGTACAGTTTGATGTAAACACTTGCTAATATATTCTGCCATCCACTTACAGCAAAATTTCCCAAATACATTTTCATTCCACTCAAGACTATCCACTTATCTAGGACGACAAAAGCTTAACATACAATGACAATGGAAGGCTTGACTGCTTTTTACTGAAGTGGTTTCTATAGTTAGAAACTAGACAGCTTATAGACCCAAATTCCACCCTTCGACACACGTAATATGAGGTTAGTGAAACCATAATCAAATGACTATAAACAAAGACCTGACAGAATGAGGCAAATTCTGAATTTGTCAGTGCTCCTTCAGCTGCTAATGTAACTATTAAGAAAACCTTTGCTATCCAAGTGAGAAGTGCATGCAAAAAGCATCGCCTGAGAAAACATCAAAACATGACATTAATGAAAGCTAAATAAAGATGGTCAATTATCTCAGCATGTCAGATTAGAGACATCACCAAATCGTAAGAGCTCTTACCTGGTGACAGAGAAGCAGGATTGTAAGGCCTGGGAGGGAATGTAAGCTGGGTACCGGGGATATAGGTGATTCTCTCCATGGGTGGTGTGCTTGTTCCTCCAGGATGAGGCACTAAGATAGTGGGAGCCATGTTGTTCAGGTCAATAATTCCTGTTAGGAGATGACACACAAGAATGGCCATTCAAGGACAGACCAATGGTCCACGCATTATATATTCTGTTCACTGATAATGGTCAGCAGTGAATATTTAGTGGAAGAAATATAAGAATAAGACAAGTGCAAAACTATATCCCATCTGGTTATACTCTCTTAGATCTGGCAATCAGCAATTCAGAAACATACTAAGTTGGAATTTGCATTTCTAGCACTCCCTTCAAGCCCTTCGGAAAAATACATTTCACCTCTACTCAATAATCCCATCTTTTAGCAAAATGCTATTACCTGCCATCATTCACTCCCTTTTCCAGACCTTTTATAATCATAAAATGAAATGAAATGTTGAAATGCACAGGTCCCACTGGAACTCCAATATAACTTGCCATACTACAAAAACCACTTATCCTTTCTTTTCCAACCAATTAAAACACTACAAGATCTTACGTCTTATCCCCAAGGTAATTAGTCCTACCAGCCTAATTCCCTCACATTTGCTATCTTCCATTCTACCAATAACTATCAAAACCAATTTAATCGATAGACAGCTTATCATATCCAGTAACCAAGCTGGCAGATTGACTATTTCCCGCTAAGTTTGTAACTCCTGGGATAATGCCACATAACCCCAAGGACTCATAACTGTTCATTTTATTATTTTGTTCTAAGACTTTGCTCAACATTTCAATGTGGAAGAGTTCTTCACACTCATGTCCCATAAAGAAAATCTCCATCACAGAAATATAAATCTCTCCACAGTGAACAGAGTTGCTTTGCTTATCTTCTAAAGCATTACTTCTGAGTTTTGATGATCTATCAGTTCCTACAGTTTCTTTGTCAAGTTTCCTGCTTCTGATGTATGTGAAGAAGTTATAGTTCATAGCTTTATAAATTGTTCCTCAATTCTTTAGACCTTTATGGTCTAAACACATTTAACTTGTTAAGATTTCCATTTTCTTTGTTTGAGGAATTACACTTTTGCAAGATGTCTTTTTACTTTTAATAGCTCCTTCCTGCTGCTGTTAAATGTCCAGACTGATATAGGCTTTTCCCCACCCTGCAGCAGGTCACACACATTTGCTAACTCTCTAACATAACATCTTTAAACAATCACCATGTTTTTCACAAACCTTACCCTTTTAGCTGTTGCTTTTACTTTCATTTTGAAGAAGCTCTCATTTTGATATAATTCTCTTTTCTGAAGTTTGAAGATGAGTTAAATATGCTTCTGAATATCAATTTAAACTAGCATAAAAGTCTAGCTTCTTGAACGCTTAAGTCTTACAGCCTTCCCTTTAACAATACTGATTACATAGTTTTCCTTTATATCCACAAAAGCCAGTTAGATGTATGACAACTCATTTGCAAACACACCTATACATATGCACTTGCATGCATGCATGCATCCATCCATCCATCTATCCAAACACATATATTTATAAGCAGCAAGAAAACAAACTAACCAATCAAACTACACCGCATATCCAAAACACACTTTAAAGAACACCAGAAAAAACACAGGCGTACCTCTCGCTCCTGCATACGGAAGAGCTAAAGTTTGCTCTCTAGGAGATAATCCTCTCGTTACATCAGGACGTAAATTGACTTGCATCTGCTGTGAGGTAATGTAGTCATTTAGGATTGTCTGTCGTGTGTTCTCCATGGCATAAAGCTGATACTGACTTGGGTAGCCTGGGGTGGGCGAGAGCTGCCTTTGGAACAGGTAAGCAGCAGCAGCTGAGGGTGAAGGAGGGGACAAAAGAAGTATTAGGAAGCAGTATGGGTGACAGTGAATGAAAGTTTCAGATGTTTATATAGCTTCAATGAGAAGCGCTATCAATTCTCTCTAGCCAGTGCCAAATGAATTAAAATAGCATTTTAGTACTGATGTTTTATTGAATTTATGCACTGTATGCGGACAGAAAAAGCTAAATAATCCAGCTTGGAGATATGGAGAAGAGATTTGATTAAAATTATAAATCCTGAAGTTCTGAAGATGTAAAGGGCTGAAATACCTGAAGAAGGTTAAAATACCTCACAGAAGTGGACTGATGGATAGGTTAAAAGGAAGTCTACTGTATTTAATATCACCAGGGATAACCCGATAATCCCTCAGTGAGAATGAATCACAGTCCTGAACAGAGGGGGTCCTGATTACACTTTAATTCTATAGCGTCTTCCACATCCGTCTTTCCAAGCTCTCCTGAAAGCTTTTAATATATTTCAGAAATACTTATCTAAAAATACTGTCTGAACTTTTTAACAGAACAGAAGCAACCTGGCAGCTTCTAAAAGAAAGTTACAGTATTATACAATAATATTTTAATATTATTAAATATTAAATTAGATATTTAATATTTAGATATTAAATGGTTAGATTTTAAACCCCCCACTAAACTGAAATCAAACCACAACAGTGTATATGTATAACTTCTTATAAATTATATCTGGCCATTGATAATTGCCTTTTAAAGGTATCTTTTCTGTGCATCAAAGCATACAATACTTCTAAAACTAAAAAACAAAAACAACAACAACAAAAAAACCCAACAATGCAAATATATTTACCAGGATCCAGAGCCCTGTGAAATGGCATAGCAGGATCTAAATGAGGAGGGAGGTGACTCCTATAGACTTCAGGAGTCGCTCCTCTGTGATGAGGGTCAAAAGGACTGTGAGTCACTACAGGATCAACCCCTGGGACTGGAGATTTTGCTGGCACGCTCTCCCTCTGTGTCGGAGTAAGCGTGTTTTTCCTTTCATGATTTGCTGGCTTCCCAGAAGATATTCCAGCTAAAAACAATGAAACCCCCAAATTAATAAAATGCACATTTTTCAATAGAAAATTCAGCTGTAAGTATACACTGGCTCCCAAGGAACGTTCTAGAGGACGCTGCAATCTGATACAATAAATCACAGAGAATACATTACATCACAAACTATTTCTGGTGAAAAATCTAAATCCTAAAACTAAGATTGCTTACACTTCACTGTATTATCTTCCTCATCTAGATACCTCTCTAATCCAGGAATAGCTTTTGCCCTTAAAACATTACCCTTGTAGGTAACACTTTCAATGTGATCTATAATCAAATGCAAATTGAGATAGAATTGCATTCCCACCTCCCTGTTACAATATGGCAGATTTCTATTTTCTTGTTTCAACTAACAGCTTACAGCCTTCTAGCCACCCTCCAAATTGAGAGAAGCCATTAGAATTTAAAAAAAAAAAAAAAAAAAAAGAGAATGGATTACAGAAACCAGTTTAAAAGTAAGTTTAAAATTAAATTATTAAAGCTTCTTGTCTTACTCTGGATAGAAATAACCTACCCTCACTAACTCTATTCATCATAGGTGAACTCCTGGACATTGGACTCTGATAGTTCACAGGTGTCCTCCGAGCATTGGTATCATCATAAATGCCAGGGCTCAGCTGTGATTTGGGAGTTTCATGAAGAGTTGACCTGAGAACAGAGGGACCAGAGCTGACTACTGATGTGTGACGGGAACGTACTGCATCCCCGGTCTTCACATCTTCATATTTTCCTCGCTCCACCACCTTCACGTTTTCTGGCACCATTTCCAGCTGAGGCATTCCACGGGGTAGCTTGCTTGGTCCAGTGATTAAAGATTTTACATTGTGTTTGATGGCAGACTGGCCAGAATTGCTTTCATATTTTATGGGTGTGCCCTGAAAAGGATAAAAAAGATCAGGTAAGGTTATCCTGCCAATGTTTCACTTGTGCTCAAAAACTCACATTGCTGGCATCATAGTTCATTGCTCCTGTCACATCAGCACAGAATACAACTGGATCTCAGTGATTCTCACATTTGCTTGCAAGCACGTTCCCTACAGCTGAAGTGTCAGAGGTTTTCTAATACACAGAAAATATTTTTAAGCTTTGTAAGTCGGTAGCTTTCTTAAAACACCCCGCCCCCATTTGTCATTATTCAAACATCCTGAACTGATTCACTACTGAGTGTGTAAGCAACTGTATGGATCTAGTAGTGCTTTTTGTATTTACCTGAGATATGGAGCCTTCTATGATTGGCCTGGTCGTCTGCACCATTTCAGGAGTCTTGCGACTCTCCTGGCTTAATAGGTCCTGTCTTGGGATTTCATGGATGGATCGACCCATTTCTTTTATAGTAGTGACTCCATCATATGGTTTCCCCTTAGTAATGGCTCCTTCAAATGTCCTTATGGGAGGTGATTCTCTCTTAATCTGTTTAGGGTATTTCAAGCCTTCTTCAAAACTTTCAGCTGTTGCTCTTGGTGTGCCTTTTATAGAAAGAAAGAGTCACATTACTGGTATTAATAATTACTAAGTCTCTTTTTCCATAAACAGAGTAACTAACTACATGTCATAGTACTGGAACTTTGGTTTGCTATAGTCTATGATAACATATTCTGAAGACTAAAAAATCACCACAAAAATAATGCCGAACGAATATTCAGTATATTACTGAAAGCATCCCAAGTTATTCCAGATGCTGAAATAAGGGAAACAGCATACGTCTTCAGAGGTCTGGGGAACTGTTAGTGTTCATTAAAAAAAAAGTGCTAATTACCAAGTATTCATATTTAAAAAGTCTATTTTCCAAAAAGAAATAAAATGGTATGTTTACACCCTAGCTTTATATACAGCATATCAGAAAGATGCTGATTTATGCTCTGAAAACGTGTTTAATAAAATAAGCTCTACCTTTAACACAGCTATCATTGTTAATAACAGTTTTAAGGTTCAGAGATCCAGATTTTTGAGGATGTAATTAATGCTTGCCTTCTAAACTTGCAGTACTTTACCTTGCATTATAGAGCCAGACAACACTGTTCTCTCTTTTAGTTCAGCATGTGGGCTACCCCTAGGCAGTGCACGGCATATTAAACCTAAAATTAAAATGAACATAATTTAGAGAATTAAACAAATGTTCAAAAAAACCCAACAAACCCCAAAACAACAAAAACCCTCCTCCTTTACATACATACAGATAGTATCTGTATCAGGGTAGTGCCCAGAGGGCCTGGCCTCAATAGGCTAGGCATTGTATCAACATGTTATAAACACCATCCTGCCCTTAAAAAATCTTTCCCTTCAAGTATTCAGGCCATTACATTGTTGCAAGTTTAAACATATTTAGAGAACACAAGGTATTTTTCACAATTAAGCTTAACTCTTGTCCCAAAAGCAGTCACTGCTTCTCTAACACTCCAGTTTCCTTACCTAGAAGGTGTTCATGATGGGAAGTAGAACAAAAAGAAAAAAACACCCCAAAATATACCTCAGCATCCTCCAAATTAATCCAAGTTCATATTGAATCATCTGGGAAGAGCTGAATTTACTGTTTCTACAGTAGGAATCTAAACCAAACCCCCAAAGAGCTCATAATTTTCCACAGTTTGAGGACAGAAAATGTGTCAGTGACGAGATACATCACAAAAGTATCAGAGCAGCTTCTCATATGCCGAAAGAGCCCGAAGACGAGCCAAATGCATCAGCAACTTAAAGGCAACACTGAATTTCTATATACTGTCTAGAAAACTTATTCATATTGTTCCATCTGACGAAAACGTACACAAAATACCCTTTAAGGACTACCCAAAGATGGGACAAAAGGCACTTATGGAGTAAGACTCCATAGTTCAGGCATGAAGTATTTTCTTGTGTTTGTATTTTTAAAAAACAATCAGAAAAGTTATATAACGGCCTGACTTGACCTTTGCAGGCTTGGTTTGATTACAGTTTATTAAATCAAAATAATACTAGGCATGCCCTGAAGCAGGATACAGCAGCTGTGCAAGTCTTCTGCTTGGCAGAACCGAAGGGGTTTCCTGCAGGAATGCAAAAGGTCACGCGAATGCGTTACCAAGTTCCTATGCCATGGCTGAGAGCAGTATTTAGCTGAATGGGTGTGTCTATGGAGTCCTTGCTAGTATGACTCAGTGTGGTTTCAGCTCTGTGACAACCCGCTGTGACTGTGAAGAGTCACTTACGTGTGTCAGATCTACTGAGAGGAGTAAGTGCCAGCTGAACTACCTGCAGTTACGGTAACACACCAGCAAAACAAAAAGGAAAACTATACCTACTCCAGTCATACTTCCAGCATGCTTTAACTGCAGTGGTTATTACATGGATTTGGTTAGTAGTGTAAGATTTAAATGTAATTTCTCTTTTTGTCTGATCCATAAAATAACTCTAAATACTCTTACATCAATGCAAAAGGTTTGGATAAAACACAAAACACCTTGGAAGTAGCTGTTTTTACCTTCCAGCGGTGCAGACACTGGAGACTCCCGCATTGACATTCCTTGCTTTATATTTCCTTCCATTGTATCATAGCTTCTCTTCAAACCAATTTCATGAGCAGTTCTTGGACTCCTTGTTCCTTCACGAACATTTTTAATAGCTGGGAAAATTTACAAGAGCATGGTTAGGAAATGTGGACAATAAAGAAAAGACACATGAGCATTACATTTAATGAGACCACAGAACATTAATACTTTAACAGCACAACTTCAATGTAATATTGTAAAATTAAATCTCAACCTTAAAAAGATCTTTTATGGTTAAAAATATATTAGTTCAAACAGTTACTCATTTATCAGTATTTCAACTGAAGTTCACAGTTAGATGATACGTTTCTTCTGATTTTAATACAGATAATTTTAAACTTGGTTGTTTAACCTTTCAAAATAAAAATATTCCAGGACAAATTGGAAATGAACGGCACAGAAATTAAATAGTTTAACTACATTTTAAATACGTAGTATAGGAGACTCTTCAGAACACAGGCACAATTTCTGGATCACTTTAATTCTCGTACCCTCAAAAACACATGCAGGTCAATACTTCTCCCAGACAGCACCCCAGCGACTGAGGTTTATACCTATCCACTTGGAAGCAGATATACTTCAGCTATGGATTATGAAAGTAGAACCTGCAGCAGCCTTGACTTTGATCACGCAGAAAATACAAATACTCACTATCATAAGATAAAATATGCCCACTTTTGCCTTCATAAATAACATGGCCTTTGGCTGAAGCTTCCTCTCGGCACTTTTCTGGGCTGCTGTCTTCTGTAGCTAGCCGGGTGATAGTTCCCTTCAGTAATGCATCGGCTGCTATGCCAGACTGGGACAGAGCTGGTGTACCCTGCATTTAAATCAATCAAATATAATTCAGAACATGTGTATTTATTTAAGAGAATAGGGAGCGGGGGGGGGCGACCAAAAAACCAAAACCCACAACATTTTTTGATCTAGAAAACCAATTACTTTATCAAGCAGTATGGCTTAAACTTCTGCCTCTATTATTAGACTTTTAACCTAAATATTAGTAAGATCATTTACAGGCAATTCACTACCTTGTTAAAAAAATACAGAAAGAAGAATAGAGAGTACAGTATTAGAAAAGTATTTCATGACCTAGAACATTTACCCTGTAATACCATTTTGGGGGAAGATAACATATACTATATACTTAATGGTGCCATTAGGTTTTATTTCTATCCAAAGTAATGAAACCTACCCTTCTCAGAGGAGAATTGTTACTATTGTTCTCCATAACTAGAGATCCCAAATCAACCAAAAAGTAGCATTTAAAAAATGAAGAGACAAAAGGGCTTAATTTACCTTTTTGGCTTTAAATAGCATCTGCACAAGACTGGTTACAGTTGATTTTAATACTTGCACTCAGATGTGACGCTATTTTCATGGAAGTTGCTAATAAGCCTTCAATTAGGTATACCAAAGGCTCTGGTGGTTTTATTTAAAAAGTTTAAAAACTCATATACATGAAGATGAAATCATGGTAATGCTGACTTCAGCAATAGTCGGATTTGACCATCTGACTGTATTAGAATTTCTTTTTTCAAGGCAGTTCCTACTCTGTGATATTAATTTACTTTTTCAGACATGCAAATACATTCACAGTGATAGTTTAAATATGCTGTTTTGCTACAGCCTTCTCAGCAAGGGGAAAAATACCTGAGTTATGGAGCCTCTCAAAGAAGGAATGGTCTCAACAGAAACTTTATTGGTTGGAGTTCCTCGCGTTATACTTCCCTCCTGTATCGTTGTGGTACCTGATGTGAAATAATAAGACATTTTGATAAATAAGAGAATTAAAAAAAAAAAGTAGCTACTCTATTTGAAATAATTAAAAATTCTAGTGAGAACTGTTAGTTTACACTAAAATACAGGGAAAATTTCAGTTTAACAGCATGCATTTGAGGCAGTTAGACTATTTCCTCTTTTAACATAGTCTTTTACAGCATTAATCCATGGTATTTAGTTTCTTTTCTTTTGATGTATTTGGATATTCCATGTGTATTGCTCTGAGTACGCTCAAGTGAACGACTTAATTTTGAAATTGGCATGCCTTGAAACAAATGTTTTTAAATGAGACACACACACAGGAGGAGCTACCTACAAATACACATGACTTGGAAAATAGGGAGCAGATTAATCATATAATGCTTAAAAATAACACTTCAGCAGTTTGAGCTCTAGAAGTTAATTCTCTCTGTTTTCTCAGGCTCTGACAAAGTTTCTTAATCTGTATGACTGACTTTACCTCGAACCACACTTTCATGTTGTGCCCTGACCAGGAGTCCCTCAGGCTGGGAATTCTGACTTCTGGGAGAGAATTCTTCTTGTTTGATATAAGGCAGGGAAGCTATTCAGAAGAAGAAAAAGAAAAAGTTTGGGGTTTTTTTCTTTAATTATGAGTCATTAAATACTCTCTATAAAACACGTCAGCTTTGCTTTTCTTACCAGATTTGGCTGACTCCTGCTGCCTTGGCAGCCCAAGAGATATAGAACCCACTGATGGCTTTGCAGTTTCTTGGGTGTAGGAAGCTTGACCATGGGATGTTAAGTAAGTGCCAGGTGTTCCCTGAAACAACAAACATATTATATGTTAATTCTTGTTTCTGGAATGAAGATTCACATCTATGTTTAAAGGAGAATGCAAATACTGCTGGGATCCTATCTTAAAATGCTACACTACACCACTGCAAAGAATCAAAATGCAGAACACCAGGAACGTGGTGTCACTGTTAGTTTGGAGATGCAGTTCACCTAAACTGGACATCCTCAACCATGCTACTAAATGCAAATAACTGCAACATGTTTTATTTTCTAAGGCACCTGTAATTCCTGGACTTTTCGAGGTGGCATGTATAGCTCTTAGGTGTTAATGCTGTGAACACATAACTGAGCACAGGATGTTGAAGGTTGGGGAAAGGGCAAAAAAATGATGTAAGCAGAGATTTTCAAATAACAATCCTCTTACTTGTGAGATCGAGCCTCCCATGATAAAGGACGGTTTTTCTGATGGCACACTTGTTTTGGAGGATGGAATGAGTGGTGGCGGTGGCCTGGTGGGTCTGGTTGTTGGAAGGCGGACTCCTTCAGGTATATTGGTTATTACTTGGTGAGGTGCTGGCTGGAGAACTTGGGGGAAAAAATTGTACATTAAACATTACAGTCTGTTTCAGCTCTACTAGTTGTTAGAGAGACAAGAAAAACAGAAATAGCACAGTTCATCTGACAATTCCTGATGGGAATTGCCTCACAATACCCAAAAGGTATCCAGCTGTATTTACAACTCTGAAATTCTCTATGTCCAAGTGTATGTTATGCATAGAAACTGAATGGAGAATATCTAACTTTGCATCAAAGTTCAAAAAGAAATGGCAAAACCTGCACTGTAGAATTGCAGACTCTGAAAACTAAGCTTTTAAAAATAGCAGTCCAGGGTACACTCAAGTTTTTTGTTGTTTTCCTGTTTTTAAAGAAAGTTCTTATTCTTTAAATGGAATGCAACTGAGTCAAGTATAATCTAAGCTTCCCTAATTTTGTCTTTTCTTAGCATAACATTATACTCCAAAGGCAAAAGCAATAATCCAAGTTTCAGAATTAAGATTTGTCACTTATTTCAATGTTTTATAAAACATTCAGACTATAATATTAAGCCGTTACAGTCAGAAACTAATGCCAAGGATAGCAGCAGCTTTCTCTTTTCCTCAAGTCCCCCCTCTTCATAAGAAAGGCCACCCATGCATATGACAGTACTTGTATTAAGCTGAAAAACTCTTGATGACTTTGTCCCTATGCTGTTCTAACACTTCTGTACATTTTATGCAGCAATAAAGAACAAAAATACCACCTCACTGGAGCTAGAAAAAATACTGAGCACCTATTTACATGCACACACAGGAAACAATCTATTTTCTTCTTTTGTTAATTCACGAAGTGTTTAAAGAATAATTTGATACTGCATCAGGTCACAGAAGTCCAGCTTCCAAAGGAAGACTACATATCACTATGATACGTAACAAAATATTTACCTGGCGGGACACTATAGCGAGCTGCATTCATATCAGGCTGGGGAGAGGCTTTATTGACTTCTCTCGGAGATAACCTGTATGGTGATGCTGACCTTGTTGCTGTATTTTGCACTTGTGCTTCCTGTTCTATTGCTCGCTTGACCTCAGCATAAGGCATATAGGCCACCGGTTTTCCTGTGAAGGTTAAAGTTATCAGAAAGAAAAGAACCCTGGATTAGAAACTGGAGTCAAAAGGTCCAGTTTACAGCACAATTTTAACAAAGGGCCTACTCCAATATCAGGTGTACTCATCAGGTACAAATGTTTCAATTAAAAAGTAGTATTAAGGTACAGCTTAATTTAATATGTTCTTATGTCTATACTTTTATATCCAAAGCTTCAAAAAACTTTCTCATACTTTCTATATGTGAAAAACAGTATCTGGATCCTTTAGGTCCTTTAAGTGAAAGCTATACTACTGAAAAAAGATTTCATTTAAAGAAGATTCCTTTCCAAATTCTGTATATCAGCCAGGTTTACATGCAAGTTTAGCCAGACTTACATGCCAATCCCACCGGACAAAAATCCTCCCTTCCTTCTTTGCTTGCCCAAAGAAGTTACAAATCAAATTTCAAAACACCAATATTGCCCATTGATGGTGTTTAAAGGGAAAACACATTTTCATCGAATTTAGGAAATTAAAAATCCAGTACCAGAACTTCAGAGATTCCTTTTCTTTGGCATGGACAATTTAAGTATTCAAAATTACGAGCCAGAACAAGCTGGCTCTACTGCAGCTCTACTGCAGCTGTACAGTTATATCTTTAACCTCCACAGTCAAAGAAAGATGGCACTAATCATCCCATAATCACTTTTCTGTACTATTTTACTTCAGGGTAAACTTGTGTCAGTTGTCATAAGCCAATTCAACAACAGGCGCTTTAGTTTGACAAGATGCCCCACAACACAGGCAGTGTTCCCATGTATGCAATGGAAGGTTTTTAAACCGTCTGTGGACTCTCTGCTGCATACAGCAGTTGGGGGATAAGCTTCATATGCACAGTGTGTCTTAGGAAGTAGCTGCTGTAATGATCTGATGACATCTCAGCCCCTTCTAGTTTTCAGATTAAGACGTCCAGGCTTGTAGAACCCATTTACATGAACCACTTTATCACCCTCCCTCTCTGTCTGCCTCAATAACCACCTTGATTTTTGCTGGCAGAGACTTCACCCCAGAACTTTCCCACACTTCGTAATACCGTACTGCCAATGCCAAGAGTCGTTCAGGTAGTATTTCAGTTAAATGGTACTTTTAAGCAGCCCCAGACTTTCCACCTGAAGAAGCAACTTCCAAAAAACCACAATCTTACCCTCCCCTCCACAAATCTACAAGCTCCCTTCTCACTTATTTTAACAGGCCAAAAAAAGGTTATGTTTCTTTCATTTTACTTAGGTAAAGATAATTAAGGTGAGGCATTTTCATAGCATAATTTAAAACTGTTATGCATATTAAACACAGAATACTTGAGTTTCAAAGAACACGATAATTGATCTTGCTAATACTGTGGAGACAACAGAAACAATGCACGAGAATATAAAACCTAAAAATGCAGAATTATGCAACTGTGATGATATCTCTAACATTGTAACATTCAGCACATTAACCTCACTCGGTTTATTTCCCTGTTACAATGTACATTTTGTGGACCTATTCCTTTTCTAGTAAAGAAAGCTGAGGTGAAAGTTACACAGTACAGAACTGGGCCTCGCATAGGATACGCTTTTCTTGCACAAAAAAAAAAAAAAAAAAAATCAATCTTCTGCTAAGCAGTTTGTAATTTGCAAGCTGTTGAAAGAATTAAAATAATTTCACTTCAAAGAATGAAAATATAGCCAATATACGAAGAGAGAAAGCATAATATGAATGTCTAATGAAAGCTAATAAATGCATCCTTTGGCTCTTATGCAGCAATTTGGATGATGTAACATATACACTGTCCATCTGAATCACTTTCCAGCAACGGAAACAGACCTGTCCTTATTTAGTCACCCCAGGTTCCGTGAGCAGTTTTAGCCTTGTTCTGTACTGAAGATCACACTAAGAGTCACATTCAGGAAACACAGGTCCGGATCCCAGAGCTCAGTTCAAACCCTGCCTCCAAGTATCTTCTATATATACAGAAGCAATGAACCATCATATTCCCGAGAGAAAGAACTTTTCACACAGCCCTTCTGCGGACACACAGGCTAAAACATGACAGTTCTAGCATACTTTTGTGCCCTACTCTAGGGCTCAGTGTCCACGTATGTACTCCAGTGCAGTAAAACAATCCTCTTAATTGTGCTCATACTCCTTTAGCAATTCTCTCCCATTTTCACCTTAAGCTTCTGAAAAGGGCTCCCCCCGAACACGCAGTTATTGGGGTCCTCTCACCTGCGCACTTAATCTTTCTGAATCTCTCTCTGTAGGAACAACTAATTTTTGGATTTCACCCAAATGAAGCCAGTTTTTCTGCCTTATCTAAGTAGGCTACAATGTAGATCTCCCAACACTGTAACTGCAGCAGGATTTGTATAGTAGACAGGTTCCTTCAATCAAGTGCCATCAGAAAGCAATAATTAGTTATCGGTACACTGAACTTTCATTCTTAAACAAGGCAGCAGTGGAACAGGCGGACATAAAATGCAGGGTTATTTCCATGACAGATGTGAAAACACCTACCTTCCCACTCAACATTAGGGCTCTTGGAAGTGCCACAAGGGCTTACAGCACTTCGATACTCCATATCCAGCTGCTCTTGCCTCTGGCGTTGCTCCTCCAGCAGCGCTGACTCATGCATTGCTTTAATGTGCCGTTGATACAGTGCATAACCACTCACTGGTGTTCCAACAGGAACAGTACAGGGACTGCACGAAACCTACAAGGAAGGGAAGGTATTAACATCAGGTACATTAGTACAGGTACTTACTAAAGTAACTATCTTGCTCAGTGCCTCCACTGCAGCAGCTGTAGTCTATGTATGAGTGTTTCAAATGGTCCACACCTGTTTTTAAGCTATTACTTGAGTATTTGTTTGTACTTTACTTACTTAACCCCTCAAAAGTATTATGATAACAAAGCAAACGATACATTTCTTCCTTTGTTTCATGATTTTTTGCTGCTTTAGTGTTGCAACTAGTTTTAGGGACAACAGATACTCCTTCAAACATCACTTAAAAAACCCCGTACCATAGGTGGTATGACAGCAGCTCGGTGGTGAAGTTGTTGCAGGTCCATCTGCCCTTGCTTTATTGTGGATGATACCAGTATTGACCCAGTGGGATTTAGCAGTGAGGGCTTTGACTCCCTGCTGAAGATACTGGAAAAAGAGATAGAAGGAAGGGAAAAACATCACCAAAAAGACCAAGATTAAATATCTTAAAAAATTTACAGGCAAAAGGATGCCTCTCAACTTCAAAAAACGAACACATTTAACACACTGGACAAATAGCTGAAAAATCAGAATCGTGTTGTGTTTTGTCCCACAGCACATCTGGTAGAATAAGCAACAGATGCTGCTGTATTTTTATAATACACAGAAATACTAAAAGAAGCGTTCAGAATCTCCAATACCAGAAATTTATGTATGCTGTTGCTATATGCACAGTACTGCAAGAATGCAACCTTCTTTATAAAGAATGCTTTGAAAAAAATAGACAGGAAACACTAGATATATTTAATCCACAGGAAATAAACAAACAGTAGTATACAATAGACTACTTTCACACGGAGGGCTAATATATTTGTGAAGTGGAAAGATGACGTCTCAAGATGCAAGAAAGTGCAGAAACACCACCAACTGCCCTCTTCCAAAGAGCACATGCAGAACAATGATACTGGATACTTTTGACATTTAGCATCTATCCTTGGTATTGCGTGTATATTAAGACCACTGGGAGGGAGGGGGCATTGGCTCCGATGCTACGCTATGGTTACATAGGAATTGCACCAGCAGAACACTAAGAAGACTTCAAATATCATCAGTGGTGTCAGTCATCCCCCAAAAGATAAAACGGTTCCAAAGACACACAGCGTTGTCCATCTAAAGCCCTATATACTCATGTGGGTTATCCACAGTGTCTAGGGCCAAGTTCCCAGGGACTAGGATTTGCACGAAGACATTGTACACTGTGGAGGAAGAGGTCATCCATTTCTCAGGACACTTGCCCATTAATTTACAGACACTGACTGGTAAGAGTGAGAAATACTTCCACTACTCTATTATTAATAGCCTTCAAGAGATTCAGTTCTACTGGTTGATTTAACATGGTTCAATGACAGTAACTGGGTACAGGACTCTTGAGGTTATACACACAAATAAATGTGAAATGTTAAAAGGTAACTAAAACATCAATATTTTATGCCCCTAAATTATTTTTTTAAAGGAAGTTTCATCTCCTACTGAAAGATATATTCAGGCTGTTTTCCCTGTCAAATTGAAGGAGTTTTGGATGCATACTACTAAACTGAGTTTGTGAGAGCAAGAATCAATTAAAACAACTCCATCTCCAAATTTTTGGCTCTACAGTCAAACAGTTTTTCACTAAAGAGAATAGAGAGCCCACGTACTATCCCACACTAACCAATCACACTATAAAAATATTCCAAATCTACTTCTGAACGTGTAAATTTGTTCATAAGTATTGTGTAAAAGCAACAAACTAACAAAACCAAACCAAAGAACTTCTATGATTCGATGAACTTCAGTACAGATCCAGTTACACAATCACTGTTGAGCTTCTTAGTGGATAGATGGGGGCATTTACAAAATTCTCCACATTACTTACTTAATTTTTTTAGTTGCTCACCAATTTTTAAATACCTGTGTATCAGAAAATCCTGCAGCAGCAGGATCTTCTCCTCCCCACCAGAAGTACCAGAGAGCTACTTATCATGGAAACTCATGCCAGGAGCATCTTGAATCTCTTTTCTTGCTTTGGCAAATTTTCATTGTTTCAGTAAGCTGCTGTCTTTTCCAGATAATTAACACAATTCCCATTCTCTGGATCCCAAATGGCTTGATTTCCCTCATTCTCTAGCTTTCCAGGTAGTTGTGCTAGTTTGCTACCTACCTAGTCAGTCTATCACCATGGAATTTTGCCCTAACCTGCCTTAGAAGGCCCTTCTTTTGGCTTCTCATCAAAATTTTAAATCAACATTTCACTCCGTTGCACTTCCAGCAAAGACTCTTTAGAGATTCTTTCCCTAGCAGAAACTCATAACAAAAATGTCGCTACTGGTGACGGTTTTTGGATCACTGCTAAGTAAAACCACTTTTTAAACAAATTCTCAAAGATGGCAATATTTGAACAGTAAACAATTAAACTTACCTTTGTCTGTCAGGTTCTCCATCAACTTCCTCATCAGCACTACAAGTGGCACTCGAATCATTATCTGAATGGGATTCTTGTCTTGCTGTATTAACCTGTTGTGACACACTATAGTCCATTTCCTCCGGTTCTGATTTTTCCTTGGGTTTCTCCATCTCTCTCTCTTTGGTATCACTCTCTATTTTCACTTGAATATTCTCCGGTAGCCTCATTTCAGTCTCTACAGGTTCTACTTTGGTATGTACTGGAAGAGTAATCACAGGCTTAGCTTCAACTGGATGGCTTCTACTGTCAACCTCCATAGGCTCTTCTGCCTCATTATTTATTTCTTCCTTAACCTGTGGCTCAGGGTTCTGACTTTCAGCTGTTGATACGCTTTGGGCTGTTAAGGAGGGAGATGTGCTGGTTGCCGGTTTAATGGTAGATTCTTGTTCTGCTGTCGCCTCAGTGGTTACTTTCGAAGCAGCACTCTCAGATGGAGTTTCTTCACTTGGTTTAGCAGGTTCTGCTGAAGTTGGAGATGGAGCACTTTCTGTATCAGAACTATTTTCAGCACCTGGGGAAAAAAAAAAGTTTTGGCATAAAGGTTCAACGTTAATGAAATCTGACTAGGCTTCGATGAACTGCTTCTTTAGAATATTCAAATATGTATCTGCTGTCGCAAAACACAAGACAATTGACCTGAAGAATTGACTCACAAAGGGAGAGTAACCGAAAATCAGCAGGTACAGGTTAAGGAGGGAGACTGGAGTTACAGAAATAAGGCTACTTAGCTAGCTCTGATCTTACAGAGAGTCAGCCAAGTAAACTCTTGTGCATGTGTCAGATATTCGGTACTTTCATATATGATGCAGCTTCATTACAAGATTAGAGTCAACATTCACAGCACCTAAGGCACAGCTTTAATGATTTAAATTAACATGTTTCAGAGGCATCACTGGCAGAAGTGAAAAAAACCTGATTTTACATGAAAAATCAGTGACATTTTATAGACATGCTGACTTGCAATTCTTGCTCTAAGTTAACCGTTCTAGTTTACTTCCTTTGTGAATTACCATTATTTTCTTGAAAATATCGTCTTTGCTCTGTGAAAGGTGTAAACAGCATCGACAACTGGATATCAATTAAAGAAGGGTATTGATTCTTGCAGTAAAGAACCTTTCTCCTCTTTTTAGCCTAGTTCATGAACTCTGTTATATTATAAATAGCTTTTAGATAAATAAAAATATTTATGAAAAACTATGGCAACATCTAGAACAGAGATGTCATACTCAAGTCTTATCTCCTGATGAGAATCTTCATTCCTTAGAACTACATCAATATTTTAAGAATGTTTGTTAAACAAATGGATGCAATAAGGATCCATCAATTTTAACCTACCCATCTGTAAAACAAGTAATTAATTTTGACTTCTTATAGAAGTGGACAATTTGCTGAATTACACACACACACTGCAGCTTAAAACAAAACAAAACCCAACCAAAACCCCAAATCCCCAACACTTAGCCATATTCTCTGATTCATTGTTTATGAATTCTATTGCTTATAGCTTCACAAAAGGCTGGCCAAGACTGACTGATGGTGATGCCTATAATTATTAGCAGTTGCAGCCAACACATTTAAAAAAACTAACACTTAAATTTGCCTGTCTGAAGCTTTACTGAGACTATCAACTAGCGAAGGTTACATATCTTTGATTCAACTTCTTTCAACAGGTACAATTTTTTGACCAGGTGCTGTCAGTTTATCCTCTAGAAGATAGCATAGTCAAAGCACCTCAAAATACTAAGCAATAACATCTTAAGGCTGCTCAAAACTAAAAATGCTTTTTCCCCTCCAGCTACAACCAGTGAAGTGAGTTTCAGTTGCTAAAATCTAACCAAAACACAGTATTTGAGCACGACATTATGAAGTGGAACACAGCTTTCTGAGCACATAATTGGCACAAAACATACGTTCCTTTCCGTGCAAACACAAGTTTCCTTCCCAGAAAGGTTACCTTCACTGTCTTCTGGATTCTCTTCTTCATTAGAAGCTTCAATATCTTCATCCTCCTGAGCTGACACAGTTGAAGCTACACTCTCACACTGTGACACATCTCGCTCCTCACGGGGTCTTCGCGAAGACTGATAAAGACACGGCATTTACATTGTACTGAAAATTTGCAAGTATTATTTCCTTTTACATGCATTGTCATTTACCAATCTGAGGTTGAAATGAAAGACAGAGATTCTCTATTTAGCACAGATTCATTCACAAGGGCACACTCTTTCAAATTCAGGCCAGCTTTTGCTGCTCCTGATCAAAAATAAGTTTGGGAACAAACCACTGTCTCAAGATATGTTTGGGGAACAACAGAACTACGTCAGCAAACACAGACACTGATGCTCTTCAGTGAGAGAAGACTAGGATAACACCTCAGTTTAGAGGATTCCAACACTCAGGATTCTACTTTAGATGCCACATCTAACCAGATGTTCCTGGTCTACCAGTTCTCTTGCTCTGTTTTGTAAGGTTCGTGCTTATTGTGTTTCAAGGTAACTGTTCTACAGCGATGACCTGAACTTCTATAGTTGCTGGTGTACTGATAAGGAACATGGTTTTCAGAGCGCTAAAGAATTCTTCAGGCTTGAGTGTTCTGATAGGAAATTTTCTATTGCATTTTAAAGCAAGAAGTGATTAGTACTACAGGTCAGTGAGCATCAGCTGCCTTTCCTAGGAGATTTATGTCACAACACAAAAACAAGTAGAAAAGGAAACAAGTGGTGATTGCAAAACAGTCTTAGCGAAGCGTGATGAATGACTTCAGAAAGATGCCAAGCTTTCCCCTGCAAAATATTCAATGCCCACAGCACTTACCTTCTGTTTGTGCTGTTGGAGGAGGCTGTCCAGATTGTGTCTCCTTTTATAGTTGAAGTAGAAGTTCTTACACTGAGCTTCGCTTTTCGTCCCAACCATTTTGGCAATTGCTGCCCAGTTTCGTCCATGTTCCACTAGGCCTGTTCAAACAAATAAGAACCAATATTTACTATGATAAATAATTCAGCTATCCAAACCCAAATAAATGGAACAACATCTATGGGAAGGTATGATACAGAAGTACTGCTATCCTTAAAAGAACTCTCACTATGACAATGTATTTGGTAACTACTTAGGGGCGAAAAAAGCTGTGTCAACCTGAATGTCTGCTTATGAAGCCTTCTAAACTTAACTCTGCTGTTGCTAATATGTAACACCTCTGCTAAAATATTGATTTTATGCATAAAATTTGCAAGTAACAGTATCTGCCAAATGACTAGACAAGTTATAAACTACATCAGCTTTTCTATGAAAAGAATGTCTTGTACAAAAGGAATTTTTGTAACTTATAAACACATTACTTCGAAAATTTACATGACATACACACCTTCACATCTGTTTCACAGACTTCGAGAGACCACGTACAACATGAAATAGTTCTACGTAGCCCATATGAAAAAAGTCAACATGAGTCTCAAAAACCTGATTTTGTCTGTTAAAGATGTTTGCTCTTTTAAAAAAAAAAAAAAAAACAACATCATCAAATTTCAAATTATTCATTGAAGTGTAGTGTTGCAAAAAAAAAAAAAAAAAAATCACAGCACTCGTATTCAGTAATCCAGTAAATTATTATAATTTTGTAAATACAAGTATTCAGAAGTAAGTCAAAAGCTTTACAAGGTTTACCTTTCTTAGCAACTTCCATTTCTTCTTCTGTCCAGCGGGATGTCTCCACAGGCTCTGCAGAAGCTGAAAGAGAAACAAAGATACTGATCAGAGAAACGACCAGGATTCACTATTATGGCACCAATCACGCAGCCCATAGTCAACTAATCTATTTACATTAAAGCTTGTTCAAGTCACTTGGGAAAGTTGCTCTTGTCAGTGGGAAGTAGTCAGTCTCTATTAAATCAAGTTAAAGATATAGTAGGAACCACCACAATCTCAGCAAAGCAAACTGCTCAAGACTATTCTGCCTACAAAACTGTGATTAATTATCTGTCAGGGAAGATTTGTAACTTAAACATGTTTACCATTAAAAATTTATTTAAACAGTCAATAATTACCATCAACTACTACTAGCAATTCAACATGCTATAAGCTAGTTCCATCTTATTTCACTGACTGCTGTGGAAAGGATGGAAATGATTATTGATTAGTGAGTATCAAGGAATCTACTATTCTTGTATTCACTGAGTCTCCTACTGGACAAACAGAAAAATAAAAGAAAACAAAAAAAAACAGTAAGTAAAACCAAGCAGGAAACTAAGTATGATTCAATGCAAAATACTTTGCATTCACTTCTCTGGATTTGATATCATTCTGTTTAAATTTCTGAATGGCATCTGCAACAACCTCCATTCCTTTTCATAAAATCTGCGATTATGCATAGCATGCAACATGGACCCTTCGACAACTTCCATTAGCAAACAGGAAAAGTAGGACACTATAAAGTATCTGATCCACTGAAAAGCTATTTTGGATTTTCCAGAAAACCCTGCAAAAATGGATTTAAAAAAACAAAACAAAACAAAACAAACAACAACAACAACAAAAAAAACAGAAGCAAACCCCACTATTGCCTTAGTCTAGCTACTGACAAAAAAACCCACCATATCAAATAAGCAAGAATATCTATCACAATCTGATGTTTACAGTTAAACGAGAACTAATTTGCCCACTTAGTCTGTTCTTTAGGATATGCAGAATATTTGAGCAACAAAAGAGTTGTTACTGCAGCTGCTATTCTAGAATTTGTAACAACCCAGTTGAAGAGCTAGGAGCAACAAACTTTGCCATAGCGGAGCACTGCAAGAAAAAAGAAAAAAAAAAGCCAACCCAAAACCTTCCCCCACCATCCTGGATAATTATTTACTAGCCACAAGGTATTCTGCTTCCTACTATTTCTGCACCACCACAAATTATATCAGCCTTTTCAGAAATGCAGCCAGAGATAGCATAGTCTTTTCTAACAATACATGCCAAGAAAATAACATCTTATTTTAAAGAAGTCTCTTGCCTTCTAATGCAGGAACAACAACAACAAAACCAACTTGCTAGGATCTATTTCAGATTATGAAACTCCCTAAAGTACTCAAATATCAGGCCTACTTATTTAACAATAACCTTTGTGAGCTACAGCTTGTAAGTCAATCTGTGTCAAAGGCATTTGGATCTCTACAGATCCATCATTAACCCTACAAAGAGAGAAAAAGTAGTTATCACAGAAAGGTTGAACTGCCTTTTTTCCCCACATGGTTCTAACAGAGTCATCTGATTACACATATACTATGCATGAAGTTACACTCGTGAAGTTTAACAGTGCCACACAGTCACAGAATTATAAGCAGGCCTAAGAATAAAGAGGTAATACTAAAAAAATTTAAAAAGTGCACGGCGTGCACAGAAAAGAGCCTTATGTCAGTGAAGAACCTGACGAGCAGATGGGTCCCCAAGTGTCCTATAAATGCTACTCACAAGGTTCTGGTGGGGGTGGAAGAGGTGGAGGTGGTTCTTCAGTGGCTGCAGCTGCAGCAGCATTTGCTTGTGCAGCTTCATTTGTCATTGATCTGGTGATTCTGCCCTTACGACGACCTTGACTATTGGCAGTTTTTCGGCCCCTAGGAGTGGCCTGCTCCCTTTCCTCTGTTTCCTCTGGTGCAACTTCAGTTTTGTCCTTTTCTTTGGTATTCTCTCTGGGAATAGTTAAAATATAAAATTCAGTCACATTCAGATAGCCATTATGGGCAGATATTCCTGAATATGGATGTAAAAAAAAAAAAAAAACAAAAAACAAAAAAACCCACAACACGAAAAAACCAACCCACAAACAAAACTCCACAAACCCAGAAGACGCCTTTAGTGAAACAGACTTCACTTACTGCCCACAATTTAGAGTTGCTAGAGAATAACATAGATACGTGATATTATCAACTTCAAAGAAAATACGAACGCTGTGATAGAACATATGAAAAACATGCAAACCAACAAGATATGAAAATTATTACATGTGCAAAAAAAGAATTCCATGGCTTTTTCCATCCATCTGATTAGTCCAGCAAGACAGGGAAATTGGTATGTCCAAAAAAATTGTTCAATGCACAAAACCTAATCCAAACAGCAACAGTTTTCAGTACAGATTTCACTGTCAGGCTAACGCAAATCCTGTTCTATCTTTGCAAAAAACTGCAATCTAGAGTGAATTAAAGCATTTTCAGTACATATACTTACTTAGATTCCTCCTTCTCATCCTTTTCCTCCTCATCTTTCTTTTCCTCCTCTTTTTTCTCGGCTTTTTCTGCTTTTTCCTCTTCTACCTTTTCTTCTACCTTTTCTTCTTGAGAAGGACGAGCAATTTGTTGCTGAAATGAAATGGGATTTACATATTGTAACAACTTGATTGCACAAAGATGCAGCAACTTGTACTCAGAGCAGCAGAAACACTGATGCCTTACCTCCCACTTGATAGTATTTTAAGTTACAGTCACTGCACACTGGTCAACATAACAGTAAAATGCCTCTGCCAAAAACTGTAACACCTATCTGCACCCTGAAATCCTAAGGAACATGATGTTCCAGGCATTATCTCCCAGACTTCAGAAGTCCCATTTGCCATGGAATGCGCAGTTTCTATACGTGAGCTGTATATTCCCAGTACCTCTTAATTTATTTTCTCTTATGTTTCCTCTGGTCAGCTGCCCCATTCAGATACTGTATTTTGTCTTATAAATCCCATGGAGGTACAGGCTTCTTTTGCAAAGCGAGCATGGAGGTGATAATGTACACGTACATGTGCCAACAAACACAGGCGCTGTTGTATGCCACACTGAAAATGAACAGCTACGTTTTAAAAGTGCTTAGACAGGTCTGACCAACATTCTTGTGTAGTAATGGTGTTCCTCCTCTCAAATTTTATTTTTAACGTTGTCCATTTTAAAATAGTGAAACCTGATAGCTCACAACTTGGAAGCAGAACATCTTGCAGCATGAACATTATGACCAACTCTAAGCCATCTTCTCAAAACTGGTGTTAGTAACTAAGAAGTATAATGGTTAAAAAAATTGGGTCAGGAGTTTTAGACTTATGTTTCCAGTGAATTTATAGAAGGAAAATTATAGTCTAGAATTATTTATTTATTTACTAAACCATAGTCTTCTCTGAGATGATATTTTTACAAGCACATAAGCACTGACAAATGACAAAGTAATTACCATTACATGTTGCTATACTAAGGAAAACCACAAAAAACACTATTTACGCATTCTCTCTTAAGGGACCCTCGCTCCTTATCTTTCAAAGCAATCCAGATGACTACCAGGTGCAAGGGTATCTCATTTTAGAAAGCACATAAATTTGATTTAAACTTTCCATAACATACAATCTGCTTCAAACAGGAATTAATGGAAGAAATCTCTGTTACTTAATGTGATCACATAGAATTACCAGCATGGTCCCTTACAGCTGCTTAAAAAAAAAAATTAAAAAATAAACTAAAAAATCTAAGAAAAATTTGTGGCATTGTTTTTGCTATTCCTTATCACACAAAAAAACAAAATAGCCTTGGCATTCCCTGTCTGACTTCGCTGTTAGAGGTGGCCTAACATTAGACAAGCCAAATATCCTGTGATGTTTTAAGAAAGCATTAGAAAAATGACACTGCTCATACAGAAAAAAAAAAGAAATCCAGGTATCAGGAAAGATCTATCAAATATGGCTACAGAAAAGATTTCCTTAAGTTTTAGTGTTGTAACCCTCCCTAAATATATTTAGGAGCCTAAATATTGCTTTTTGCCATCCACAATGATATATCTGCACACGGCCAAAACATCTCGCGTTCCAACATTGCCAGATTTCTTTGTCCACAGCTTGCCTGCAAATTCCTTCCTCTCCAGGTTAAAATACCAACCCGTAGTTGGTTGCCACTACATAAGTCATGTAACCCACTCCTCAAATTCCCAGAACCTTTACATGAAGCAAATGGTAAATGACTTCATTCTCCTGATGGGCCTCAAAAGCCAGCAACCTGCATCAAGCATCTAGAGCTTAACATATTGCTCATTCACACTGAATAGCATCTGTAACAAGGTGATCTTCTGAGTGCCACAGAAAAATCAAAGACCCCGGTACTAGGCACCATACAAGAAGAATGAGAAAAGAAAGGCTGAGGCTGCAGGCGAGGTTATAGCAGGCAAAACTCCAGTTACAGGGGAGGGGAGAGGGAGGAGGAAGGAAGAGCTCTCTTCCTTCTCTCTGAAAATATGTAAGTTTATTTAAAATGCATGATTACAGTTTAAATTCTGCCTTAAATATGTTTTCATAAGAAACTAGAGAACATAAGAGAGGGCGGGGAGTCGGATATGGCCACACAGAGGGAACCACTCACAGGAGTTTACACTGAAGGGGCTTGAATGCATTAAACAAACCACCTCCATCGATCCAGTCACCCGTTCAGAAGAACGGCAATACCCAGATGGTCTCCACTCAAATTCGGTGTGTGCAGAACCAACTTGTTCCTTACTGGGCATTAGACTCTGCAAGTCAACTTTAAAAAGCAAAAGATATGTAATATTTATATAAAGCTACCTTTCAAATAAGTACCCAAAGTACTCTTGGCAATTCATGGAAAGACAAGGACAGAGATCTACAAGATTGCTGTTCTAGGACTTCATTAACTCAGATTTTGCAGTCCACTAAAAAATTCCTCAAAATAGGCTTTTCTTTTTCACAAAGGAACCAACCTTCCTGTAAGCGTAGCAGCAGGTGTCACTGTTTCACTAACAAAACTGAGGCTGGAAATAGTCACAAAAAAAGGACTTGTTTTTGACATTTTAATAATGTGAACTGGAGCAGAAAACCCTAACACTAACCACTATCATCTTGCTGCATACTATTAGCATTTAAGATGCTGGCATTACTTGGTTATGCAAAAACTTCCTTCAAGCAAGATGTCAGACACATGCTAAGATAAATTATTTCCACTGTGCTAGATAGATTGGCCTCAAAAGCAAGGAGTTAAAAATTGCATTTTCAGAAGGAAAAAAAAAAAAATTCAATATCTGTATTTTACATATAATCTATTTACAAAACAGCTACTGAAAATCCCCTGTTCTTTTTGCCTGGCTAACTTAACATCACACTTTGTAAATAACAGGATTCTCTATTTCACAGTGAATTTATTTAACATGCATAATCAATAGGTCAAGTGCAGGTTAAACACAAACCTTAAAACAGCTGAAGCCTCGGTCAGCGACGTACCTGCACGTTCATCGGTTGATTAAAACTTTTACTATCCAGGCAAGGGGACGGGCTTTAATTCAGGGTACGATTCAAAAGGACAAAACCCCCACCAGCACCGACATCACCCAGCTCTTTAGCAGAGGCTGCCTGAACCAGCAACGTGTTTATTCCAGGAAATTGTGTCATTCTGCCACTTAAGCTGCCTACCGCAGCGTTGCCCATCTCACATACAACCTTCTAATCTCACCGGGGTCACCCGAGGCAATCCCCACCGAGCTCGGCTTGATTGGCCGTCACAGACATACAGCAAATTTCTGTCTAGTCAGATCACTGGACTGTACCACCTGCTGCAAAGGCACACGGCCCGAGCCACGGACACGCGTTTCTGCTGACCAGGCAGCCGGACCACAGAAACACACCCCTTACCGACTACCGCTTTGCTACCATGTTTCAATGAAAAACTTTACTCGGAGAGAACCTCCTTTCAAAGAGTTATTTAAGGAATTCTCTACAATCAATTCACAAGCATCATAAAGCAATGCTTTCTTCAATTATGATGTTAAAAACTTGCTCTTCATTTGAAAAGTCGCATTTGGTTTAAGACGTACTTGT
This sequence comes from Nipponia nippon, assembly GCF_047370975.1. Classification (NCBI taxonomy): domain Eukaryota; kingdom Metazoa; phylum Chordata; class Aves; order Pelecaniformes; family Threskiornithidae; genus Nipponia; species Nipponia nippon. Next base: position 7,075,498 of record NW_028262331.1, read on the forward strand.
TTAGTTGCCTCTGGGAGCATTTTGGAACGGTTTAGGTAGCACTTTCTAAAAACGCCTTTCTAGACCTATTTGAGGACAAAAATGTATCAGAACTCAATAAGCCTTACATCTCTTGACTTGACGTGCCTTAATCTAGCATTCAGATTCTCTAAACTAAAAGCCCCCACACTGAAACTTGAGTCAAGTTGTACTCACTACATTCTCTGAAGTATTTCAACATCATTACCATGATTAATATCTTTTCCACCGCAATATTCTAGTTGCTTGCCTTCTAATTTACAAAAATATATGAACCATTAGGAGTTTAAGCTGAAGCACCTGTTATTGGCATAAGCACATCTTGGAGCACATCATCAATCTTACAAGACTTGTGTTTGCCAATCAGCAAGGAAGTTTCAGGTTGCTCCTCAGAGATATGAAAAATATCAGCTTCAAACAAAGCTGGGGCGTGGGAGGGAAAGGGGGGATGAACTGCTTTCTGTAACTCTAAGATAAAAATTCTGGCAGCAAGGCAGTTCAACACTCTCAAGTTCTTTTTTATTAGATGTTATAGATGTTGCTAATTAATCACTAATAAAATTAAGAAATACAAATATGATTTTTGGTACCATGTAATTCCTTACTACAGTGTTACTAAACACACTAACTACAACACTTCTGAATTTAAAGTTCCAGAAATGGTAAAATTTCCCATTTAGAACGTTTAGAGTATTTCCTTGAGTTTGCAAGTATACCTCCACAATCTTCAGGTCTATAAAGTCTGACACTTATCCGCATCCTTAACATAGAGCCCACATTAAGCCTGTCTAGCAGTTGCCCAAAGTTTAAGTGCTACAGCAGGTCACTAATGTGGATCAACAATAAGCAATTAAGACCTACAACTTTGCTAAAATTCAAAGAGCAAGTAATTTCAGTTGAATGAACAATGACAACAGCTTCAGTATTCCAACTCACATATTCAATTATTCACATATAAATCAGTATTCAGAGGAGCAGTTACAAAGTCAGGCAGAGCACCTTGGGTTTCCTTTCATAGTGAGCTAAGTTCACAAATCTGTGCCCTTGTGTACAGGGCTGTAATTAAAATCTTTCTAGTTTCTATGCATTATCCAAGGAAAGCAAGCAATTGAGAAATCCATCCAAATTTTGAATTCTACCAGTTCCAATATTCTGAAGTTCAACAATGTTGAAAGACATTTAAATATACAGTTACAATCCTCTGAATATCTCAAAACTTACAGTTACATTGCATTACAGCTTGAGCCAGTTCTGTCTCCTCATCTCTTAGAACAGCTGCAGAAGAACATCATATGGCAAAGATGTTGCTCAACGTGTGTATACTTACTATGATCATACCGATCTCATTTTATACTGGAATATGAAACTGAGCTACTTAACCAGCAGCATTATCTGCACTTAGTGTCCACAGTGATTATCAACATTTTGGACAATCTCGTTTATTTCCATCTTCTTTGTATTTGCCATACATCCATACTTTAAATCAGAATCTTTCACCATCACTAGTCACACAACAATACACTTTTCCTATTAAAAAGCATTATTAGGCTTAGAAAGTCTAAAAGAAGTTCTGCCAAAATACAGGGTATTTCCAGTATTTCCTCAGCAGTTCACAATTAGCCAAAGTAGAAGCTCTAACGAAATCCTGCACATAATGAAAATGACCTTATCCCGAGCAATCCATAATTTATTGGGTACAGACAAGTAAGTCTCCTGTGACACGACCTCTTCTCTTAGAACACCAGACCATAACTTAAAAGGTTTAAGTACAACAGCACTATAGAAGCACAACATGATGACTGTTTCGAGTGAACAGGATCAGCTTATCAACTGAAGCTGTTTGCAGCAATTTTCTTCTATAGAAAAAAACACATTTACTTGGACTCTCAGAAAACTTAAATTATTTGAAAAGAAGATTCACATACCCTGAAGTATAATATTTACTTAATTTGCTGTTTTGCAGTTCTGTACAGAGTTGTGCAGTCACACTGCCTCAAAGTCTCAACAATTTTCTCTTTAGTATCGCTGCTGAGATATGACTAAATCCAATAACCCACAACTCTTCAGATTTTAAGGTCTGTGGATTTCTAAAACCCTGAATTTGAGAGGACCCTCCCCTCCCACTCCCATGAAGTTTCAGTTCCAACAAAGCGCTGGGTATTTCTTCAGCACATCATATCCATACCGGTTTCCAGCTGTGAAATTCATTTTAAGGATACAAACTCAAAATACCTGCAGGCTTCGTTGCTACATCTAGTACTCTGTTCGTGTACTTTATTTCATATATGACCTTCTTTCCTAACCTTGTCACTGACATATCTTTCATTCTATTTTCAGTACTTCCTAAACACCTGGTAGATGCAAGGGGAAATCGGAATGGGAAGAGCAGGGAACATGTTCAGTGAATATACAGCAGTCCTCCTGCTTTCTTTAAAAGAGTCCAAAGTTTCTCAATTTTTTGTTTGTTTTCCAATATCCACATTAACCCTTGTAGCCTAGCAAACATATTTATATGCTTTTTGTACATAATATGCTGTTCTTTTCCCCGCCAAAGACTTCCAAAAGAATACTTCCTGAATCAGCAGAATTTTTTATTTGCATGCATTAAATTGGTCTCTTTCTTCTTGCTATTAAATTCCAGTTTGATTTTGAGCCTGACCACCAAATAAAGATCACTGTTAATTTCTGCTTTTTGACAAACATTGACATTATGAAGTGATTATGTATTTCCACTGCAAGTCACATGCTAAACCTAATTTCTGTTGGCTCCAACATAGGATTTAATGATGGATTTGACTTCAATGTCTATGGCAGGGTCCTCAATTATTCCCTCCCCCCGCCCCCGCACATAATATATTTGCTATATCGGATAAGAAGACAGTTGTAAATAGGAAACAATAGAACACCAATATCCAAGTGATTAATAAATTTTAGATACCTGGTTTCTTCCTCTGCGTTTACCATAATTCCTTCGCACAAGGGCTTTATAATTTTCATTTTTCTTGGTCAAATAATAATATAATACACAGTCGGGAACATTCTAAAGTGAAAAAGCAGAAGAAAACAGATTAGGTTTTACTTCTATAAAAAAATACATTCTTAGTATTTAATTTCTCTCAACACTTAAACTATTCAGCCCCTAGACTAAAATAAAACTCTATTAAATTTGTTTGCTCAGCAGGGAAGTGAATTCACACACAAATATAACAATATAACTATGCATAAAATCATAGTGTTAAATGCCAGTCTCGTGTATTTGCAATATTCCTCAGCTACTTCAGTCTGCATGATTTAGTCTGTACTAGACAATTTGCAAGTTTGAAAGTTTCTATTTATCATAATACTTGTATGTATTCAAGATTCTGTTGTAAGTCTTAACAAATCCTCATTCTCCATTACTTCTTACATCAGTTCTCCAAAATCAGTTCTAAAGACTAAAATCAGCTGTAAAGACTAAATCAGCCAGCAGTAGGACCCCACTGACTTGAAAGGTGGTGGCAAGATTTCCTAGAGTTAGCACAGTGGCTCAGCAGAGCCAATTATGTCCTTATCTAAACAGCGAGATAGTTAAAGCAGCTTACCTCCTTCAAAAAGGAAATCGGATCAAAACTAAACAAAGTGCCATATTCTTTTATTGTTGTCAATAGTGTCATTTCACTAACTTCTGTTAGATGTTTGCATGCATTGATTGCATTACTGATCAAGTATTACAAAATCCTGTCACAGCAGTAACTTTTTTTTTGGACTTAAAATTTTTTCCAGGAAGAGAAAATGATGCTGGGATAAATGACTTACATTTGGAAAGTTAGGGATCCCACCCTAGGCTCTACTTATATTAAAAAAGATCTTACCTTTCGTTCCAGGTAGGAAGCAATTAGACCAAAGTTCTTGGGATGTTGGACAAACCTTTTATAAATCAGAAATTATTTAAGTTTAACAACATAATTCATGATCAAATAAGCAAAGCAGTCTTCCAAACAATCTGTTCCATCAGTAAGCCTTTGATTTAGACAACTGAAATTAGTCTAAAAAGCCCAGTTTTCAAATTGTGCAAATTTAGAACTAAGCACTTAAAATTAGCTATTAGCTGATATAATGAGATCATATACCTACTCTTCTCATTTTAATCTTATCACGGAACTGAAGTATTTCTGAGGGAATTTCTTATCTAAGGACTAAATGCATGTGAGCCTACTCAGTTGAAAAGTAAGTGGAGAAGTCTAAAACTTTTGCTACGTTACATCCATCCAACTAAGAACATTATCAAATATTATTGCACAAAAGCTTCAGCATTCCCAATTTAACTGATGTTTACTGTGGGGTTAGGTATTTAACTGTCATTTGCAATGTAATAAAAATAAAAGATAAGAAAGCCCATTACTTTTCCTTAAAAATCTCTTTCTCATGGTCGGTCCAGACATTCATGAACTGTCTGTCTTTATAAACTTTCATGGGATCCTCCATCAGACCATTCATATTAATAAACTTCACTCGTCTTTGTTCTGCATCAAACATCATGGGAGGAATGACAGAGAGCTGACGCATTTGTTTTTCATTATTCTACAGGCAAAGAATAAAAGAAAAAGTAAAGAATACAAAAAGTTGCTACTAATGTTTACAGTTCTTGAATTACACAACTCTTTAAAGCTCCACCACAGTATACATTCACAGTTAGTTTGAAACTTCTTTTTGTCCACTTCTTAACGCTTCTAGATGTTGTCACTATCCCAATGAACAGCCAGCTAAAGGAAATAGTGTCACAAATGAGGAAAAACTAAAATGGTGCAGGGTTTTAGAAAGGAAGAGTTTTCACGTGTTTTTAGAGTTGTAAAAAAACTAGGTTGTAGCAAGCCTGCAATGAACACAGACACATGAGAAAAAATGTAGGACAGATGCAATTAGGAAGCATAACCCTTAAAAGAAAAGTATTTGTAAGACCTGTGTCAAGCCAAAGTTCACACAGACTCTCTCAAACCAGCCCCAAAAGGTTTCTCTTATCAAAAAAACAAACCCTCTGAAAGAGACCTTTCACTGCCAGTAAAAGAATATTGAGTCATTTGCTGTGCTTCTATAGCAAAGTACAGACAATAGCCTCACCTCCTGCTCAGAAAGTCCATCAATGATTTCAGAAATCTCATGTTCACTTCTAGCAATAGTTGCTGAAAGTCCAGCCCCTCTTTGGCCAACTCTGGAATTAGGGGAAAACAGAAGTAGCAAGGATAAAGTGGAAAACAGCTATATTTTCAGATTTTGTACACCATGACAACCTTCAAAATTCTATAAAATACTGTTACCAGTCTCCCAAATTAGTTAGTTAGGCCTGTTCTTTCTTAAGCAGCGTCAGAGAACAAACGCTGTTTGCGTACTGCAATTTCAAACAACTGCTCACTTTTACAGGTGAATTTGCAAAGCTCAGCAAGAAGGGCATGCTTGAGTCAACATCAGAAAAGGAGCGTTACCACTGATTCCATTGCCAGTAGGTGTGTTAGATACACTAACAGGCTTCTGCTGAGTAGGAGAAATGTTCATCGCTGGCACAGAAATCACCATCTTAATTAGTACAACTGATACACTGTGAAAGACAGCTTTTTTTTTGTTTTGTTTTAATATTTAAAAGAAAAAAGCATATTAAATTTGCCTTTCATCAATTTGGCCAAGTTACTAACACAGCACTGAGACTCATTACAACAAAGAAAATGTTTAACTTTTGAATTAATGTGGAGAGCTGTAATCTGGAAGAATTTTTCAGCTAGTGATCTTTACACTTAAGAACATCATAATAATATATTACAGCATGCGGGTGAAAAAGCATTTCAGAGATAAAAATCACTGATAATTAGAGAGACAAAACATCTTCATTTGCTCAAAGATTTTACTGAACTAATCGATTTGCGCAAAATCTGACAAAAAAACCTTAGTATTTACCTGGCAATAGTATTACAAGCACAGCTATAGACAAAGACACCATTACGTTAGAGAACATAAATATCATGTAAAGAGATGGCTCCCTCTCAAATAGTATGCAGTTACAAAAACGTGATATATTCGTCAAGTAAAAGTTGCTTATAGATAGGAGTTCTGTTTCCATTGTAACAATTTACTTTCTTTTCCTCTGTTCTTGATTCCACAAAGCCAGATCTTGCAGACTTCATGATATATTGCAAACTATCTGCTCTTCTGATCTTTTATGAAGTAAGGGGATTTAGACAGATGGTTAGAAGAGATAATGAGATGAAATCTTTATGGGGCTTGAACTCTCAAAGGTGTATTAAAATGATTTCAAACATTAGATAAACAGATTTGAACACAACTGAATCAAACTTGACCTAATTCTAATTTAAAGCACTGCCTACAGTACCGTAGATAAAGTGAACTCTCAAATGAATTGCACATCATTCTTTTTAAGACTCTTTGTACAGTTTCCATTTATCAAATGTCTGATAGATTAAAATTAAATAATAGGAACTTAATTGTTGTAGCTTGCGTACTTCAAAAAGCAAAAATGTCTGGAATAAAATTACACAGCAAGTACAACAAAAGATCACTCAAATTGTTAATTAAAGAAGTCAAATGAGTTTTGAGTGTGTAGGCTAATGAATATAGGGATCATGAAACAAAGGAGTAACACAGACACCGAGTGACAGAAAAATACTAAGTATAAATGAGGGTGTAGGCCCAAAATGAACAGACTCGCGTGAAGCTGATGCTCCAGTTATCTTAAGACCAAGTCCACAAACCTCTCTGTGCATCTGAACAGCTTAACTCATATAGTCCCACCAAGCACCACAACCTAACTACCATTTGCTAATTAGCCCTTTTTCTGTATTTCTTTTGGAAAATATGGGGTTTGACAGCAGATCTAAAAAGAGGGATAGGAAAGGAACAATTTGGACATCACTAAAGCAGCCCAAGAGGACACCAAACTGATGAGGCTAGCATCGCTGGCAAAACTGCTAGGGAGGGTCAGGAAAGGGTGAGACATAAGACAGTGGCTAGCCAAGAAGGACGGTCATTAGGGTCCTCAAGATGTGAAGTGAAACTTGAGCTCAATGCCATGAAAAGCAGTGAACAAATGAAAGAACATTTTACTTTATACTGTATGATACACTAATATTCTTTTTTAAAGAATAAAGTAATGAACATAAAACTTAACCATTAAGCTGAGCCAATTTTATTATAAATAATTTTAGAACTTAAGTGTTAAGAGATATTTTACAGGAATATTTCAAATCTATGGTAATACCTTTGGAATCGTTCTTGCTGTTCTCTTTGCTTGCGGATTTCTGGAAACTGCTTTTCATAGTACTCTCTTGTTTTGCTCTCCTTAGCTTTCCTGCGTGGATTATTTTCTATCCTGTCAACTTTTTTCTCCCATGCCTCCATCAGCTGATCGTAACGTTGACAGATTTTCTGTTCCTGTTAAATTCCAAAAGTAAACCTTGAACTAAACACAAATACACTAAGTGATCAGTACATGTAACATCGGTGGGCTCCATATTTTTCCTGCTCTACTGGCTTTCCATTTTGAAGATGACATATACCCAATTTTCAGCAAACAGAAGGTGAGGAAATGGATATAAAAATGTAGATTTTGAATGTTACACACTATTTCTTTGCTTTACACATCATAATGGTATTTGTTAACTCATTACTGCCTTCCAGAAATCTCACATCTTCTGGCACCAGGCTTTTAATTAATGGAATTGTTTTAATTTTTTAGTTTCTATTTATTTTATTTTAAAATTTTAATTAATAGAATGGGGCTGGAGTAATTGCAATATGTCCTCAAGCTCAGCAATACGTAGGGAGCTGCACCATAAGAAGAAAAATACTTCATTACATTTTCATGGTGGAATGTTCCAATTTGATGTATAATCTTCTGCTATTTTTAATAATCAAAATGATCTTTCAGACACCACCCAATCAGCCTGTTGACTTTGTATGCCACTTGCTACAACAGCATGCAAGAGAAAGCATTAAGTCAATACTGGTATCCAACGTACACAAGTTTGATTGAAAATGCTGTCTGACCTAAAAAATCAGAGATCTGCCCCATTTTATTTCAGATACTATAGCTACTATACAAGAAATGAAGTCCAGAGAGAGGCCAGCCATGACAGTTAAAGATTTTCACTGGGTCTTCTCCATTCATACCCCTTAAAAGAAAAGGAAAGAAAAAAACCTTTTTCCTTATTGTACTTTAGATAGTTTTCAGTCAAATAACCAACAAACCACAGTTATAAACCTGCAGTTTATTTTCCACTAAATCAACAGAATTTTAGCTTAAGATTTTCTTTCTCTAATCAATGGGATTTACATGACACATGTGGAAATGCAAGTCAAGGATCCAGACAGAAAACCAACCATGTGCTCTTTTTACAAAAACATGGTAGCATTACCCGTTGTTTTCTTGCATGATTTCTTCTTTTAAAGAATAGTATTAGCTTCTTCCTCATCACCTGGTTTCTGGAAAACAAAATTGAGGAAAAAAAAAAGTGAACTGCACAAGAATCAAGCACTTCAAAACTACTCAACATCCATATGGATTCTAGATGCCAGATCATTATTCTGAAAAATATTTTCAGGGGTAGAAAATAAGAGGGAAAATTCTTGATGAAACAATCACCTAACTAATACTGTATTTTACTGGAGAGAAGATTCTTGAAGATAGCTGAAATAAGCAATTGAGACACAAACACTTCCACTTTCAAGCTAGGTGCTCTCCTTCGCCACAAGAAAGATAATATGCTAAAATGAGTAAATTTGGCTTAAGATATTATGCTTTGGGGAAAAAAAAAAAATCTTTATAATTCAATCCGAAAGTTCAGAGTTTTACAATAGATTACTCAAAAAATTACGTATTTTGGACCTGCTACACAGCTACATTTGAAGGAGCGGAGCAAGAAGCACTTTTTTTGAAGAGAAGTGTTTAAACGACAGTCATCTGTAGGATTTTTTCCTGTACTTACAAAATATTATAAAATGGTAGTAAAAGTTATAGCACTTAGCAATATGCATGTAAATCACAATGCATTTCCTCACATCTGGAAGCGACAATTTATTTCTTCTTTTGTAAAAACTGGTAGTACAGAAATTCGTTAATGAATAAATCAATCTCATGAAGACAGTAATGTTCTTCAACAAATTTGAACCAGCATAATCTTGACACAGCAGTAGAGTTTGTCTCAAAAACACCAGTATTTGAGTTTCAAAGTGAGACATGAAAGTAAATATTTTCTTCCCAGTTACCATCCTAGAGAAGCCATGAAAAGGCCTTGGTCTTCATAGTTACAATAGAGTGGGATTTTCTCAAAGATAATTTGTAAGAAATATGCACTTTTATGGCAGTTACAATTCAGCAATTATTTTCACCAAAGTCTAGTAGCAATACATATTTTGAAAATAAGCTGATTTTTGTTGTAATAGAATGATTACTATTTTGGTATTTTGTAACATTGCTACAGAGTGAAATCAATATTGGTTTCACAAAGCCACATAAAAGATTTTGTTCTATGTTATGAATGACTTTCTGTAGAGCAATTAGTTCACCATCATCTTTGCAGAACTGAGACATTCAAAGTAATGGACATTTGAATTTGAGTACAAATAAGCTTAAACACATTTAAAAATCAATCTATTAAAACGTTATTTCCATTTATAAACAATATTTGCTTCAGTGAAATAAAAAAACCCCACCTATCTCATACAAATTTGAGAAATAAGTTCTATATTAAAAAAGAAACAAAAAATCAATTTTCCTCAAAATCCACATTTCTTCCAGAAGACAATGAGTTTACTTCAAATCACTGAATTTGGTTTGCGCTAAATAACAAGTAAGTGTGGCATGCAACAACTCTGCTCGCAGCCCGTGATAGAAAATGAGTACATGGTTAAGCCAACAAATAAATAAATAAATAACAACAACAAGAAATCAGGACTCCTCCTGCCATTTATTAACGGCAATAACTTTTGAAACGCTTCTTTGTACAGCACGTTCAGGAAAAGTTGACTAGGCATACGTAGGTCAAATCTGGTATTCTAGGCTTTGAAAAATACAAGCATTACCAATTCAAAAAATAAGTTTTATGATTTATTTTTATCTTTAAGTTATGATGAAAAGTTACTGTTTCCCTTTGCTTTCAGTAATATATATATATATAATTTCTTGTAGCCCTGTTCTGCAACAAAGAAATTGGAAAATTACATAGACTGGAAGCTTTTAAATACGGTTAAAGTATACACATCCCATTTGGAAATCACAGCAATCAAAAATTTGAGTGAATGCTTGAGTCGAGACCCCTTAAATGACACAATGACAAGATATTAAAGCACTTACGTTTTGATGTTTTCATGGTAGACCTTTGTGTCTGACGGCTGGTTGTAAAGTGGCTACAATTTTGGATTAGAAATGTATGCTTAGTACTTTTCAATGCATGTAATTCTAGAAGTATATGCAATATATTTAAAAATATTTTAATATTCTGCCAACATTGCACTCAATCTGACATGCAACAATCTGAAGGGACTAGAAGATACTCAACACAAAGCACAGATTTCATTACTTAAAGTTAGATCATTATAACTACTTATGTATAGAACAGTATTTCAATTTTTTCATATTTCAAACTGTTCTCTCAAATAGATGCAAATCTATTTTAAAAAATTACATTTATGTGGCCAATCAGTTCATTCAAGCCCCAATCCACCAGTGTATTTAAACACACACTTCTTTTATACATAAACATAGAACTACATCTGTTCACCACAACAGAATTACAGACAGGAAAGCAACACTGGCAACACAGAAAACAGAACAAAAGAAAAAACAAACAAACCAGCCCACAACTTACCAGTTCGACTTTTGGACCAAGACCTTCAAAAATCTTGTGAGCTTCTTCTGCTTTTTTCTGCAAATAAGATTTTTTTTTTTTTGTATAGTCTAAGTAAATCATCTGAAGTTAGTGTCAAAAGTGTATCTGAACTCTCACTTATGCTAGCTGCTAAACCCCTCTGTGATCATACTACATCCTTCTTAACCTACTTCTGCAATGTTGCCTCAGCAAATCAAGAAACCCGTACCTGAATTGTGCAGTTACTACTCTGATCTCCACGTTTGGAAGCTGATAGAGCATAAAAGCAGAAACTGACCTCTGCAGTTCAAAAAGAACATGCATTTAATAAACAATACAGCAAATAATTATTAAGACCCCAAAATAACACTGATCCTAAAGGAAGAAGCACTGGATAAGACAGTTGGTTTTCATAAATTCATTTTGAGTCTATATGATCATCCAAAGCCCTTTCTCAGCAGACAAGGCTATCTGAAATGACCCAACATACTAGTTCAAATTTGCTGCTTTCCCCCCAATAATTGTATGTGCTAGCCCTAAGACATCTGCAAAGAAAAATATAGGAGAAACTAATCCATAAAACAGTTATTATTAGAAAGTGTTCTGCTAAGTTCTAACCTCTTTCCATGTAATTTCAATCTTGAGAAATTCTTCAGAACTCACAGCTGTACAAAATAATTATATATCAAGGAAATATTATAGTATTACCCTGGCAGAATGTTTTTTCTGGTCTCAAAACATTGAAAACTGAATTCTAGTCCTATTACTTTAACCAAATTTTTGCCAACAGTAGTTGAATATTAAAAGTAATTATCGTAAACCGCATGGTTCAAAGATGCAAGCTGCCAAGAGGACTGTCCTCTTGTACAACTGTAGATGGAAAGATACCAAACAAGTGCTACGTACACAAACGGCTTAATACCCCTTTAATAACCTTTTAAATAAGACAGTGAGTATTGACACGTGCTGTTTGTATTGAGCCCCACCAATATTGCCGTTCTCCTGTACATGTAACTCCTGAGATGAGAACTCAAACCAAGTACTAAATGGATTCACAAACGCATCAAGCTTGGTAATTCCCCTTGTATATAGAATACTATATGAAGAGCTACACACGCAGGAGCAGCTAAGAGATGACTATACACTGACGCATGTTACTCCATCCCAGGCAACATCAAAATGGGTTTTCCCATCTACTGGCCCATACCAACATGGGGAATGCAACAGCAAGTTCAAAATTCTGTTGTAAAACCCACCTGTAACCAGAGTTAGCAGAGTTGCACAGCAGCCCACTACGATGTCTTCAAATTCACATAGTTTTGCCTACTACCTAACATGCAACTCATCTTGAGGAAGTCTTGTAAGGTGATTGTATGATTTTAGTAATATTTAATTACATTATAGTGTGAAAGAGATTTAAAACAGTAAAACTGGATTGTAACCAGAAGTAAACATATTGTTGTGCGTTGGTTACATCAGTTTTTATAACATAATAATTACCCTAATGTCCTGTATTAAGTAAATACATCAGATTTCACAGACAGCTGGGGGAAGGGGAGAACAGGCTGCATGGAACACTTGGGACACAGTTCTACTGTATAAAATCTAGTATTGCGTTGCAGCTTTTTACCATCTCAAGTTTTCAAAAATAGTCTATTGTAATCGAAGTTAGCTGTTCCTCTAAACTACAAAATAAAATTGGGAAATTAAACAAACATATACCACTCTCACAAAGGATCATAATACTTTCAAAACCAGCAGATATCCAACTCCCTAATCTCAGACTACCAGGGGAAAAAAAGGCAGGAAGCACTTTGCTACTGTTGGCAATATTACTGAGCTCCTGTACTTTTCTCACCACTTATGCAACACAAGCTCTCACAATCCACCTATATACTACTTCTTCATATGTGTTCATTTATCCAAGTCTTAATCTGCCAAAAGTCAGAGTTTAAAAAGTAGGCATAGAATCTTACAAGATATGCAGTTTTGCCCCTTCAGCTAATTTAAATGTTGGGTCTTCAGCCAAGCTTGTCAGTATTTATGTGAGGAAAAGAGAATTCAAGATAAATTTCTGAAGCGTTTCTTTTTTATGTATCTATCTACACACATACAAGCATCTACATATGTATATGTGTGTGTATGTCTATATATACCTGTATTCATCCATCTCAACACAAGGGTCTAGGGATGAGAACCATAGATGTGTTTCCCTAGACTGCTTATAAGAAGGATCCTGTGATCACGAATAAAAATGTCATGCAAGTGCCTTTCATTTAAAGAAGTAAATGAACGTTAAAGGAGGGGTGGGTAAATCAATAAAACAACAGAAGCAAAAATTGCCCCACAGAAGCAAATTAAGACATAATGAATTTTAGCACATTGGGTCAGATTCACAACTACACTCAGTCAACTGAAAAGCACGCTTACCCGATTTTCATCGTAAATAATTTGGACAATACTGCGGTGTTTCTGTTCCACTGGAGGAGGGGAGACAGGCCTCTCTGGCTCTGGAGGCTTAGCAGCTTCTTCTTCAAGTTGTTGCTAAGAGACGCAAGAAAGAAAATCAGCCACCCGAACCATGTTACCCTTACCAGTAATTAGTCACCAGAGATAAAACATGCATCTGATCAACAGTTAGCACTGCCTGTTATGTCTCCTCTTAACTGACAAGGAATGAATGAAACGGTTTTAATACCAACAGGGACAATAACAAGACTATTTTTTGTACCATTGGTAAACCAAATTATCTGTTTAGAAGACTCACCTGCATTGAATCAGACTCGTTTCAGCTTCGCATTTAAGGCCACTGTTGCAATGTAATTTATCACTATTTAACTTTAAACAAAAATATTAATTTTGGAGAACAGTTACACCAAATCTGCCTTCTCACAGAGGAAGTAATCCACAGAGCTGCCGTTCTACATTGTAGATATTCAAGTGTCATTATTACTAGTCTTTTTTTTAAAAAGGTACAAAAGTCCTTCTAACAATCCACAGAGATCATCATTCTAAACACACTGCACAGCAGAAATAAACCACTCCACATATATTGAAGTTCCAAGATTGTTACAATACCAAACAAGCAAAAAAACCTGTAGTATTTTCTGAGCCACTACACTGCTGTGATTTGCTTTCACATCAAATAAATCTGAGTCAGTGACATCTTCATTTTTTAGTTGTAAATATCCTTCATCCATGCCTGCCACAAACATACAACAAAGAACAACTGATGCTAGGGATCCATCCTGTCTTACAACACTGGCTAGGATGTGCTATATTGCTGCATAAGAATTCAAAAACTAAAATTTTTGCAGAATGTCATAATAAACAGGCTCAATTATTGCAGGCAACATCAACTTCGTAATTTTTTAAAGTCAAATCATACTACAAATGTGCACAAATGAACCTTCATAGATGACATGCATAGTACTTGCTGATTTTTGTGGAAAAGTGAACAAACAAACAAAAAGATAAGCATCATTAACACACAGCCAGGTACATCCTTTTTTGTTTTTCTGCTGAACGTCACTTTACAGGTCATTAAAATTCAGATGAAATTAACTGCTTTCAGACCATAAAAACATACCATTCCAGAGAGCTGTCTATTCATTATCCTGGACCTACAAGTTAACAAACCCTATAGCATAACTCTCATTGCCTACAGAGTTCCCACTAAAAAACCTTAAGCTGGCACTACTTCTATCTGGATCTTTGAAATTCATAAAAGGAAAAGGAGACAAGGACTTTGTTTTTGCCAATGAATAACAGATGTTTAGATTAAAGGGTGGGTTTAGTTGGCCACAACAGCTACTGGGAAGGCAACAACTACTGCCAGCAAACATTTTGTTTGCTTCCAGTGGCTGAAGTGCAGTTCTCTGATGCAAAGCATAGCCAGGACTGTACTAAAAAAAAGTGGTATTTCCTCCTTTATTTCTCTGCTCTCTCTCTGTTTACTCGCACCCCTCCTACTACACTTTCCCCCAAGGCTGACCTTAGCTCCAGATGTTAGGATCTCTTGCCCTTGTGAAAGCAGATGATCCAGGGACTTTTGTACAAGCTCTGGTTTTGGAGATGCATGCAAGGGATTCTCCCCTTGCACAGACTGCAGAAGAAGAAAGATGATAGCCTCCCCTCACCCAGCAGTCATCTCTAAAGCTGAAATTACAGTCACAGTGCCCTTGTTTCATTAGCCATCTAACAGAAGTTTAAAATATAAAACTATCTGCTGTTGGTGTTCCTATATGGCTTTCTCATATTTTCAAAAATGTTTAAAACTACATGATATCCAATCTATTTAAACATTCTAGCGAAACTGTATACACAACCTTCTCTTTTTAACTTGTTCATTTGGTTCATGTAAACCAAAAATTCACTACCACCACTACCAAATGAAGTTCTTCCACACCTTTTTCACTGGCAGATAACAACAGTAATGTCTGCTATGCTTACTTGCTTTTTCTTCAGTTTAAGAATTTGCTGTTCAACTTTTGCAATTTCGCGATCTACACGGTCCATGCTCTGTATCAATTCTTCCTTTGACAGCTTTGAAGGTGAAGCATTTTGGTCCTCCCCACAAGGCTGACCAGAAATTGGAGAAGATGGTCCCTCATGCTTTCCTCCAAAAGCCGGGTCCTTTCATGGGGACAGGAGGTGGGAGGGGAGATTGAGAGAAATCAGTCATATTGATAACATGTGAATGAGTGTTCAGTAACCAAAGTAGCACGCATGAATTAAAAATAAATTTCCAGGTATCTATATCTTTGTTGAGGAGCTGTCTAAGTTAAAGTTTAATATTTCCATTTGTTAATGCTCTAAATATTTTAGAATTAACTGACAGCCCATTTATGATACTGTAATTTCAAAGCCCACCTTTAAAAGTAACAGCACTCTTCGATATTTACCTTGAAACCAAAATAAGATCAAAACATCTCCCTTTTAAAAATACATCTTCAAAAATCTAAACAGTATCTTTTATGCTTAAAGGAAGGGTTACTTGAGAGCCAGTCCTCAATACTCTGCACATATATTGATGAGGGTATTCCTGAAGATAACCATGACCAGCCTGATAAAGTACATCTGGAGTTAGTTGTGGTTATAAATGTTAAGTTCTCTTGAACTTAACATGATTTAAGAGAAGTGACGACTTACAAGAGGACAGGTCACTATTCATTTGGCTTTCATTTCTTTTTTTTGTCTGTTTCCAAACAACATATTTTAACATGCTTTATGTTCTAACATCAGCACTGTTGTACCTTGTCTTTATGTCCTCAGACCATCATGCTCCATGACTACCTAGCTGGCAAATGCTAGCTCAGTTATACATTCCTCATTCAAGCCAATCTGACTGAAAGATGATGTGTCTGAATGCCACTTTTCCTCTAGATAATACTAGGCTGTATTTCTACATTGAGACAGTAGATTTCTATATGCAGTGCCTGGATAAAAATTCAGTTACATGCAAGCATGTTAAATTTACATGCCTGTTCTCAGTTTCTCCAACCCCCTTTGATCTTATCTTTGCTATGCAACACAGCAAGTTACCAAGAAATCACGTTATCATAATTCTACTTTACTTCACAGACAGTTTATTCACATGATAAAAGGAATGGTAGAGAGAAGGCAAGACAAGTAGTGAAATTCTAAAAAATCTAGTGCCTATTAGCTTTTGAATCCATATGGTGAAATTTTTCTTTAAATGATCTGAGTTTAGAAACTTGAGCGCTCACCTTCAGAAGTCACACCCACTATGCACCACCTTTTTGGTGACATCAAATATTCATTTAGGAGACATTTGCCTGCTCTATACAAATTGTTCTAATCAATATTCAGTATCTATATTAGAAAATATCCACGCCAAACTACGTTGCCCTAGATTTACCCAAAATGAGACAGTGACAAGTATCATTAGTGTTATGTAAATATGCAGATTCATTTCAAAAGCTTAAAGGGGAGAGTGGGTGGAGGGGAGTACTTTGACCATTCAGAACAAATATTCATTACAGAAAAAAAAATGGACTTGCATGCATTCGCCAGCAGCTCTCAATTGAAAAGCAGAAATATTTCAGGTACTATACTGTTATAATTTTGCAGCTGAGATTTTAATGACTTAAGAGTGTAGTGGCAACTCAGAACTCCAGTCTCTTTACTGTGTTTGAGGCAGACTTATCTTCTTGTTCTTTTTGTAGAAGAGTAACACTGACTCATGGCCACAGTTTGTGATAATGTGTAAACTTAAATTTCTGGGATTAAAGAATGAACCTTAAAAAAATGAAAAAATTACCTAACAGAAAAAGAATTGATTACCTCACTGCAACGTATGAAGTTACACCTTCAGCATCATAACAGAAAATGGCTTTACCTTCTTAATATCCGCAGATCTCAACCCTTCCTGCAGAGGATGTACTAAAGGCAAGACAGCAGCTGCACTGACACGCTGAAAATGGGAATCAGAGACTTGTTCAAGACGTGGTCGCTTAGATTCCAGTGAATCATGATCTGTCTGAGATGGACCTGGATGAAATTGCTGTTCATATCCAGTTCTCCTTTCCTGAGGCCTAATATACAGAAGAGAGAAACTATTAAAATGTACGTTTTCCATACAAGAAACGTATTTGGTGTTCCTCAATCCTTTCGAATATACAGGAGATGCAATTTAGTGAAGCTACTTCTAAACAGGAAGGCAGACAAATGTTTTTAAGTATGATCTTCAAAAATACAAAAGTTAAAATCCATTGAAAAAGAGAAAGTTAACTTGAATCTTAAAAGACACTGTTTAAATGCATGCCTATCATTACAAACCTTAAAAGAAACTTACCACCGCTACAATGACATTGTTCAAATCAAAGCTCTGATTCAAATTATAAACAAAAAAAATCCATGAGATAAATATAGTACTATATTCCACTGAACACAGATGGCCACATTAGCTCCATTATTTCATTTTTGCAGTCAAATAATTTTTAAATACACACAGAATGCTTCAAATGAGCCATGAGTCTGTTTAGAACTTGTTCTCTACTAAAATGCTACTATACGACAGAAACAGTCATTGATTCAACCCATGAGTCATTTAGAAACTCCTCCTTCTCAGAAAAAATGCAAAAAGAACAGTATCACTAGCTTCTTTACAGTGCAATGCACAGGATGTCCATAAAAGAACTTCATATGCTTCAACATCTTCCTATGAAGTGCCACTGAAGAGATGACAGTAGTTTCCTGCATTTTGCCAGAACTACTGAACAAGCTTTTACAAATTTACAATGCGGGGTGAGGGGGGGGTGGGGGTGGGGGGGATTATTTACTTCTGCTATAAACTGAAGTTTTGAGAACTCTAAAAGCTACTATGATTCTCAGCACTAAAACAGAGCCTTAGTGACATTTTGGTGACACAAGATGAAGGCAATATGCAAGCCCTAGATTTCACTATCATCAAGTTATTTCTGGGAATATTCTAAGGAGATTTTAAGCTAGACCAGTATTTACATAACGGTCATCACTGTTATTTGTTCAGAATCAGACACCTCAGTTACAGTCAAAATAAACTCCTAGCGTATAAAATTGCTCCTAACAGATATACTTACTAATAGTCCATGAAAATAAAAGGTTGTTACAAGCAATAACACTTGCTTACGACTGTACATCAGCATACTAATACACTGAAAAATTGAGGTGCATAAATCATATAGTAACCTCTCCCCTAAACAGAAGCATATTCTTGCTAACAATCCAGTTAATCTTATTCTGATCTGTAGTGGGTTTTTAATTTCTATATTTGGTTTTCAAAGTACATCCGATACTCTTCAGGAATATAGTCAAATGAATGCTTAATATGGTCTGAAAACTTTCTTGAACCTACCAACCTTACAGTAATATTACGGTACATTTGAACATTCATCAATATCCACCGCGAAGTAACCTATTTTACTGAGAAGTAAGATATTACCAATCTGAAACTAAATTACAACATATGATTCGCTGTAGTTGTCCACTAGACTTGTCCTCACTTAACCTACTGGACCCAGATCAGTTGCATCTACTTACACAGAGACAGGAATGGTATACGAGACTGACAAAAAGGGTATTTAGAATGAATGATATGAAGCTGTCAAGTGCCTTGCCAAAAGTAGCATACACTCTGATTTAGTCCTCTGTGCCTAGAAGTCCATTTTGTGCCACATTTCAGTGTTTTACAATTCTTACAACTAAAATACCCAATTAGCTCTGTTGTTTCTCACTTGACCAGCCACACAGATACCATCTGTTGAATAAGCAAGCCTAATCTAGGAAATATGACAGGTAATATTCACGCTGTAACGACTCTTGCACTTGTTGCTTCTACTCGGCAAGATGAAATTATCCAAAGTTACAAATTTTACACACTTTTAGTCTAAACAGCATTAAAAAGTTTGCAATATGCACTTGGATTCTCGGAAGCTTACTGACAGCGCTGTTAGGAGAGGTGTGGGAAAAGCGAAGCAGACTGTCACTTCCCGTCTGTGAAACAGCTGTATTAGTTACGCCAAAGGGACCGAGGAATTACACAACAGCTACAACACTCAAACGCAGGAGACCAGCGCTGTTACAACAATGGAGCACCGATTAATAAAGTCAAGTACTTAGGCAAAAACTGTGACACTCAAAAACCTTTCTATTCAAAAGTTAAAACTAACTTTACAGAAAACACAGACTCATAGAAGATTCCTGTTCACATACTTGAAAAACAGCGTCCTCACCTGTCAGAGCCCGGGTGAAATTCAGAAAGCAAGGAAGGCCTGCGCCGCAGTTGCTGCTGCTGTTGCTGCTGCTGTTGCAAGAGCTGGGTTGCCTGACTGACCTCCAGGTGAGACGAACGATAATCGGGAACTGCAAATTCCTAAATGAAACACGCTTCTGATGTTAACAAGAACAAAGGTGCAGAAGACAAGATCAAAAGCGTTTGGTGTCACGGAATGATCATTTCCAAAGTTATTAAATACAGACCAAGACCAGATCACCAAAGCCTTATTCCAGCGCAAAAAATAAAGTTTGTAAATGGCAGTTCTAAGTTTTAAATGAACTTTAAAGAGACTAAATACTTATGCTAAGAATTCCACCTAGCTTATTAACAACTTCTAACAAACCACAAATGAGTCAGGAGCAGAAGAATATCCTTTAAGAAAAAAAAATCCTTTAAAATCAATTTTGCACATCCATCTATAAAGTGGTAAACCTGTTTCAGCAACCCCAAGGCAATTCCTTCTGTTATCACCTCAAGACATTTTTATATCAGACACTATTAATTAGGATTAAGAGTCAGACAAGATGCATCTTCTGACTGATATACTTGATAATCAAAGTGAGGTACAACACAATTTATTTGTATATAAGGGTCTTCGACCCCTTGCTTTTAAAAATTATATGCAGCTGGCATTAACCAAAGAGAAGCTTTACAAGACACGCAATAGGTCATTACCCATAAGATTTAGTTTTTACCAATTATCTAAAAATAAATACAGAGCAAGCCAAAAAGCTCCAATTCTTGAATTTCCTTTTGCAAACATGTAAGTAGAACAAAACATCTAAAGTATCTGTAGCAGGAGAGGAATTTCATTAAAATAAGGGAAACCTGAGCTGTTCTAAAGCCAACAGCTAGTCCTCCGCAGCCTACCATGCCATACAGAGCACAGGATGGCAGAATAAATGCTTGGCAGAAATGACCAAGTAGGAGATTCTTAGAAATCCATTACCCCAATTCCGGCTAGCAGAACAGAGCTAGCTGGAAGCACTACTACAGCTGCTTCGGAAAAAATTCAGAGTGTAACACAAGTTTTTACATTTCACATTCACATTCTCCACCTTGCACAGAGATTTTGTCAACAACTACATTTAGCTTATAGATAATCTAGCCCAATACTCCTTACATAGAACGAAAGATGACTATGGGTTCACTTCGTAAGCTCCTACGCCTAATAGGAGATTAATTCCCCATAAAAATTTAGTACCCACAAATGCCCCAAAGAGCCCAGTCTCTCAAAGGATTTGTTACACCCAGAACACTGCATTCATATTAAATGTATACTAACTGTACACAGGTTATTTGCATATTCTTGGAAAAATACTGCTATCAATGCATACAGACTCAGACACACTAAGTTCGCCAAATTTAGTATGATGACTAAACATTACTGAATTAAAGCATAACTACAACAAAAGTTTATGAACACAATGTCTAGTGAATTTATTCAAACTATGAGAAACTAATGATAAAAACAGGAAGCTTATATTAATTCCCTGTGATAAAGATACAGAATTATAAAACTCAATTTTCTGTCAAAAAACAAGTAAAAAAGCAGATACGTATATAATCTTGAAGAAGCAAAATGCAGTCCTTCCAGAAAAAAAAAAAAATGAGGGGAAACCAAACCAAACCACCCCACAACTATTTACCTGGCAGCAGTTCTCCTCAGCAGGCAAAACACTTCCTTTGCCACTTCGAGCGTTTCTTTATATTTGATTTTTCAACATTAAAAAAAGTAGAGGAAGTAAGAATCAAAAAAGACTCAACCTACTGAGGAGAGAAATTCTCAATGTACAGTCTTTAAGACGGGTCAATTTCTAAAGAAGTGTTTTGCCAGTTTGAGCAGATTTACAAGTGTTAAATAATAGGAAATATCAACAAGCTGACAAGCTGTAGGGTTTTATTTAGGATACCTTCACAGTTTTACAGAGCATTTTTAATATTAGTCTATGTAAAAAGAAAGAAGGGATAAAAAAGAAAAAAAAAACAAAAAAAAGCAAAAACTTTAAAAAGCCGAAACTGCAGTCCTGGTAGTCAGGGATTTTAATAATTTCAGCCACAGCACTGCAGCAAGGCATAATTCAACAGGTAATTATATCCTTTCAAGGTAATACTTCAGAAGGAATCAAGGAGCAGTACCTGGCTGCAGATTATACTTCCCAGAAGTTACACCATAGACAGACCCTCATTCAAAGACACAATATACTTGAATAAGCAGACCCATCGGCCCTAACACAAGAGCCAAACTCCAGAGGCACAAACAACATTACTATACGGATTTCCCCAGTCAGTTTTAACTGGGCATATTGGTCTGCAACTCCACTGTTTTCAAATGTGAACGAATTGTATTACATTGGTTTAAAAAAAAAAAAAAAAAAATCCCATTTGGCATAGCAAATGCCCAAATTATACTCTTGCTAAATTTGTAACCCTGGTGTCTCCTTACCTGCTGGTGCCGGGTGCTAGGGAAGGTGTACTGGACAGAGTGAGTAGGATAACGACTCTGTTCTGTGCTGAATGCTCCTTGGTTAGGAGGGTAGCCTGAACTTGACATTATCAGAGAAGAAGTCTTCACAAAGCTGTGAGATCAAGACCAGCAAGCAATCATGTTTCTAGGAAACCGCCTAAAGGAAAAAAGATCACTGATAAGCACTGAAGTACCAGATGTACTCACAATACATTACAGCCATAGTCACCTAAGCAAAACAACCATTACCAGTAAAAGCTTTTTCCTTATGTATTTATTTAATAGGTTACTCTAGTCTGAAACATGTTAACAGGTCTTAAATGGGCTCAAAATGAGACATGTCAGCATTGTCTACACAAAGATTTGAGGATTATATTGTTGGAATACATTATTTTACCAGTTACCAGTTGAATTAGGAGGGTTTTAAAGGAAAAGTAGGTCACTTTAAATAGATGTTAAAGAGGCTGTAATAGTCTATAGATGGACTCTTTATTTACAGTAAATTTCTTTAGCACAACGTGAAGTTCACTTTTGTTTCTTCTACAGAGTTTTTGGATTCTATGAACTGTTTCTTACTTTCAGATTCAGGTCGTTTTAGGGCTGCTTTACTCAATGCCACCTACAGTTCATTAAACCACAGGGCCTAAAATACTATTACCATCTAACAGCAGCTTTACAGAAGTAGTTAGTTAAAAAAGACCACCATAAAGAAAAAAAAAACAAACAAAAAACTATTTCAATTGACAGCATAGTTTGTCTCATACGGGATGTCAGAAACCGAATATACTATGAAGCCTTAAAACAATCCTGCTTAGCTGACATTCGATGACTACTTTGCCTCTATTGTATTCTCCAGCTACAGATTAACAGTGAACACTGAAAGGCATACTGATCTGGGGAAGATTTTAAATACTGAAAAAATCCAGACGAGTTCCCTGACAAAGTCCAAGCATCTATGAAGCTGTGTACAGTTTCAGCTGCTGAAGATCAGAAGACAGCGATTAAACACGGCGCCATCAGCGCTTTACGCAGGTAAATTATGGCTCTAAGCAAAAGAGCAGGACATATATTTTTTAAACACAAGGTATTTCTCCCTGATAGCTCAAAAGATGTAACCCTTGGAGTCCGCATATTAAATACAGAATTCTATCACACCTGTAGCAAATTCTCAACCTCTGGTCCAGAGCCTAGCAGACATATCAGACCTTCAAATAAAGTAACTGTTGATCCCTGCCTAGATGGCTTCATTTCAAAGCGCATTAATCTGCAGCCTTTCACAAACATCACATGTAAAGTTACACTTCTGAACTGCATTTTCCATTAACAGTCAATAGACAAAATCAGCTCAGGAAAGGATCAGACACAGCAAGCTATACAAACAGATCTTAAAGTTTATCTGACATGTTTTATCATTCCTGTTCTCTTTGGGGTTTTTTCCTCACCTCTCCATCAAACAAAGCAAGCTTTACATGTGGGACTACCAGAATAATGAGACACATTTAGATTTACCCCTTAAACCTGATTTTCAGATATGAAAAATTAAAGAAAAAACTACAGTTTCTCTTTCAAAGCAGTACTACAGATCACTAGCTGTGTGCCTTATAGTACCTATGTATCTATTATAATACCTATAATTCATATCCAAATGACAAGTTCTAACATAGAATTCTTCACCATTAACATTTATTATACTTCATCATTCATACTGCATTCATTAGAGTACATCTTTACCAACTATGTGATGGTCTAATAGGTCTGAGTCGTATGTACTCCATTTAATGAAGAAACAGTGTCAGAGAGCAATCAGTTTTAGCTAATATACATTGTCACACTTAGTTGCAAGCTATAGTACCTGAACACTCAAATGTATTCTTAAGTCCAAGCTACAGCAAAAAACCCTTCCATTTTTCTCTCTCAACTTCCATGCAAGTCCATGTAAAACTACGGCATATAGCTAACTGTCAGCTCAATCAAACATTTACTAACGTGATAACTACTCCCATCACAGGCTGGTGAACATTTATTATTAAATGAACAACTAGCTCCCTGGTATAAGGATGCTCAAACAACTGAAGGTTAGAAAAGTACAAATCTTAGTTTGATGAATTGCTGATGTCCTAACTTGTGCTTCCTCACCAGCTTCATATGCAGCCTTCATAAATATGTGGAAGATGACTAACTGGATTTTATAGATATGTACGTCTGCTACACCTTAAAAACTTTAATGAGGAATAAAGACAGTAATACTGGATGTGATCAAAGCTCCTTCAGCCCAATATGCTGGGACTGCCAACGGCCAGCGGCAGGCACTTAGGGAGCACACCCCAGCACTTTCCCAGGAAACTCTCCAGCCTTCTAGTGGCTCCCCGAGACACAGCTTGTGGCTCAGGGATTCCTTGAGTCAGAGCCTTTCTGATTTTTTACTGGCTTCTTTTCCATTGGTTTGTCCAGCTGTTTTCTGAACTACTATAAAGTCTCAGCATTCACAACTGCTGGTTGCAAGAAATTCTACAGTTTAGTGGCACTTTGCATGAGAAACCACCAGCTTTTGTTTGCTCTGGACCGCTACCTTCCTTTGATATCTCTAGTTTTCGCATTGGAACAGACCAAACATCTATTTCATATTCATTTTTTCCCCGTTGCACACATGATTCTGTAGACTTCTACCATATCCCTTCATCCCTATCTTTTCTATGCTGAAGAATCCTAGTCTACTTGGCTGTTCCTTGTCAACCACTTCCAAACCTTCTCTAGTTCTGTGACACCCATTCTGAGGCACAGGGAGCCAGAAATGTACACCAGATTCTGGGAAAGTATCAATTAATACTCATCCTGTTCTTATTCTCTTCCCCGACATGCTCACCACAGTCAGGTAGATCTGAAGAATCCAAGGATGCAGAGGGGATAAGGACAGCAACCACTTGAAAATCACACACAAATACAGGCCAACTACTGCACTATTCAAGGTCCTTACTAGTTTCTCTCTGTCAAGTTACATCTTCTCCTTATTTTCTCAATACTCAGCCAAACCCGCCAGCTGATCATTAACCCAGGTGCTGAAAGTTCAATCCCCACTCACTTTGTATGATGCTGTAAAGGCTATTTCTCCATTCACAAGAACTTCAGTGTACAGATTGTTAGGTTTGTGTTAGGACTGTTGGTCTTGAAATCTTAATTGATACAAGAATCTTTCACAACCAACAGCAATGAGAGGTCCTGACCGTCTCTCCAGTTTCTGTGCTAGACGTGGAAAGATGAGGGGGAGGACGGGGGCACAGTGCACACGCATGAACATCCTTCAGCCAGCCAGCAATGTTAACTCAAACCCCATATCTCATAACCTACAAGTTTTACATAATACATATGAAAACGTTCAGTCTAATGGCCTTCCTACTGAGAACTGCAAGTATAAGCATGTTCGTAGCACCATAATAATAATTAAAAAAAAAACAAAAACAAACAAGTGAAACAAAGAAAAGCTGCCAACAGAGGAAGGCAACAGAAACAGCATTAGAGGTTATAATTGTGTTCAGTAAGAGAGGTGGGAAGTGAAGACAGGAAAAAAAGAAAAAATTAAGTTATCAATGGTGGGGGTGCATTCTTCCCCAAGGGAACTGACACAACAGCAGGAAGAGATAAGGGCGGGAAGAGCAGAGGAAAATACATGGTGACATATTGGCAATTCCAAGGTGGGGAGGGAACTGAAGGATGGGGATTCGGCGTAGGATCTCATTTCTTTCAAGACAAAATCAACACTGCAGTACAACAACATGTAAAGTGACTTTGAAGTACAATATTCCCTCCCTCTAAGCCTCCTTTTTTTGTTACAGACATTTATACGTGCCTGCACGCTCTCCTAATTTGACCTCTCCACATGCCCTGCAGACCCCATCTTATCTCCCAGTCTCCTACAGTATGACATTGTTTACACTCTCTGCCATATTGGGGGTAGGGAAGTTTTGCCAATATTCGCCTATAGAATTACCACCAATATTCTGCTCATCTCTCCCTGTCTTACTACCTTAATTCTGTAATTGTGGATGTAAGTACTTGACTTCAACTCTTATTTCTCTGCAGGCAACCTTCTGACCTTTCATCTAAAAGCATCTGCCTCTCTCTTCAGCATCTGCTCATTTATTCTTCATCAATCTATTTCTTGGTCAGTGAGGGCAATGCCAGCTTCCTGCTGTAACCTCTCCAAGTTCCGTATGTTCAGATTACGTTTAAATACGACAGTCTTTTCACATAAAATCACAACTGTGTGTGTAGACTGTAAACAGTCGCATCCGGGCTTTCCTCACTGCTGTATCCTTCCATTAGTCATGACAAACTTTGTCTCACTCCACTCAAATCCAGTCAGCATCCTCCTTTAAAGCTCCTCGCTATTAACTCTCTGCCTCTCCAATCCTTCCACTGGTTCCCTCCTCTCTGCCAGAACAGAGGCTGCTCATCTTCATTTTCAGCGCCCTTGACAAAGTACGACAGAAGAAATCAACTTCCAACTCTGCTCAATTAATGACAAGATCCTATTTTTCAGACAAGTATTTTCATACCTTTTCATGTTATTCTGCAAATTTCAGAGGTTTCTCATATAAACATTCATAAGAACTGTTATAGACTTCAGAATTCTGCCTTAAATGTCTCACAAAGATAAAGTTAGGTTATGAATACTTTCATACAGCTGCCAACCAGGCTGGCAAATTGACTGTCTTGCTGAATACTGACAATTAGCAGGGGCAGAAAGAAATATTTCTTGCTTTGTACTTCAGAACCCAGTCTACTCTGCTATAGTGCCCCACTTCACTGGCATTCCCAAACTCTGTGGTAAAACATAACGGATAGGGAAACCCAGCAGTGTCAAATGGATAATATTAAAAAAAAAAAAAAAAATGTGTGTATATATATATATATATATAGGAGAAGTAGGAGCAAAGAGTCAAGAAAGAAACTGTTAAGTCTGAATATACCTAGCTGAGAAAAAGCAGCGACAAGAGTAACAGTTTCAGGAACTGTGAAGAGATACTTGGCCCTGTGGTAATTTGAGCTTCTGGGGCAAGGAAATGATTTAACAATGTTTATTTCTAAAGGTATGACAATATTTTTCTCTTTGGCCAGCTCAAACTACTGAACAGATCCGATTCAGACTTCCCCTTAAAAGCTACTGTTCACACTTACATTTGTCATATGCGGAGAACTTTGCGTAAGTTACAACATTTAGAACTGGATATTATAATGGCAACAGTCATAGCATAATTTCAGATTTGGTTTCTATGAGGCAATACTAATTTGAACAATCTCTCTTGATCTCCAGATCTCAAAATGCTTCAGAAAGAAGCAGAAGTACATACTATCTTCAGTATACACATGGGAAAATGAGTCACAGAAAGGTTAAGAAATCTATCAAAGACTACCCAGGAAATAGTCAATGACTGACTCAGAAATAAGACTCAAGTCTTGCAGCACTTTAAGCAGGCAAAAGCTAGCACTGCCTGAGAAAAGCAGTTCTTCACTCGGGAAAATACAGCAGGTTAAAAACTGTGACTATTTTTAGCAGGCCAGTTCCCCAAAACCGTTCAACGCATGGCCACACAAATGTTTACGCCAGCAGAAAGGAAGGGGTCAAGAGGCCAGGAGGACGGCGGAGTCACCTACCCGCTGTTTGTGGAACCACAGCCAGCCGTGCTCGCTGGAACACCCTGTCTCCTCCTCCTCTTACCTTCACCCTCACGGATAAAAGACCAGTCTCACGGTAGACTCAATTTTTCTTCACGTATATGAAACAAGCTAACACTTTTGCATTTAGAGTAATTTTCATGCCATCTTGAAGTACTTAACCAACATTTGCTAATTAAATTTCACATTCTTTGGGGAATTTTCCTCGTCTTGTTTTTGAGCAAACTAAGTGTGATATAAAGAGTGCAAAGAATTAGATTGCAGTCATATAAGGCTTACACAGAGTTGAGGGATTTTGTTTTTAAATCAGCAGCCTTAGTAAATTGAGCTCTGATGTAACTAACCCAAGGCAGAAGCAGGAAGGCTCTGCCTTACGCAGGGTATCTACAATGAATCACAAAATTAATTCAGGGATATTTATTCAAAGTTTACTCTGGTGACAAAATGAGGAGTGAAGGGACTGTCTCAGGAGTCGTTAGAAAGGCTGTATCCAAAGCGTGATAACAATACTTGTGAGTAATTCTTTCTGTGATTTCACCTTATAAAAAGGTAATGAAACAATCTCACGGAAAAAAACAAAACAAAACAGGCCATATTGAAGGACCAACCTATTAAACCACAGTAACTAGATTTCATGAATTACAGACCTGGGTCTGTACCTTCAAGACGCAATGCTCCAACTCACATACAATAACACAAAATTACAAGTTGAGATTCACATAAGTTAAACCCTTCCAGTATATTGCTGGATTTGCAAAACAAATCTTCCTAGTAGTATTTTTATTTTGTCAGATAATCATAAATCTGTTCAAACGCTCACACAAAAACATCAAATTTGCATCTCGGGGATATGCCACACACAAGAAAATACTAACGTACATTTCTGACAGATTTCTAAAAATAACTTAATAGGTCCAAACTCCATATAAAAAGTTATTTATTCAAACTAATAGGCACAATAAGAGGCTAAGTATTATCTACCAGCTAACACTCCAATGTTCAGAACATTAAGGGTACCGTTACAAGCTAGGACTGACTTAGTAGTCTAGAAGTCTTAACTAAAAAGGCACTAGACACTTCAAGAGCAGTTATTAGTCCTTCAGTCACTGCCTTAATGTCCAATTATCAGCATAGTCATATGACAGTTATTCAAAAAAAACAACAATGAAAAAATTTCTTGATAAAGAAAAGAAGTTTGGGTTCAAACTGATCTATGTTAACCCTTCAAATCTGATTATACAAAGTTTTGCAAAGTATTGGGGAACGGGATGGGATGGTCAGTAAGAAAATTAGCTACAGGATCATTAGACAGGACAATCCTACAAAATACAGGGTTTTCATTCAAGAACCTACTAGAAGGTTGATGCCTGAGCAGATTTAAGATAATTTTGTGTTTTAAAACAAGAACTGAAGGAAGTGTATTCCAGCTACAGTATCCAAGCTTACAGGTGTGCTTGTAAGTATGAAAATCTGTTGGGCATACCCCTCAAAAGATGAAAGATTCTTTGCATGCTACAAGCAAAAAATGTTAATAGGTCAACACTGAAATTAAAGGCAATTTAAGTAACGACTATTTAAACACATTCCAGAATACTGTGCCTCCCGTTTTTGCAGAACAGAGACATCATCCTCAAAGCCCAGGACCTCTTCCACAGTTTCTTTAATCTTTTTCCGCTCAGTTTTATGTTGCAGAACACTCTTATAGAGAAGCTTGTAGTGAAAGCATATGGGCATATGCTATTAGAATGAATAGAAACAATGAACATATTTTCTCCAAGTTGAGAACAACTAACTGCTGAATTTTCCATGACAATTCCGCATGTGTAAATGTCTTTTCTTCTTCGGTGACAGACATTTAAAATATATCATAAATTCCTGAGAACTTTAATCTTGCGCAGTCGCACTCCCTCTACTCACAAGGCTATTGACGTAAAAATTGCTATTTCTATCCCTGCTAGAAATACAGTAAAAAAAAATTAACATCTATAAGGCTGTGTTTTACTAGCAACACTAAATAACATTCTCTCTGTTAATTATTAACATCATGTAAATCAAGCCATAAATACAGCAATGGGAGTATTTGAAAAAAGATGTTAAGAAAAGCCCAAACATCTGAATTTGACCCTTCTCACACCCTGAAATTTCCACTAGCATACAATATTGTCTTATTTCTGAATGTCCAAAGCTTTAACTCACAATTATGCTATACAGTGTCTGACTCATTCTACATGACATGGAAGCATGGTATACTTTAATTTAGCCAATTACAGAAGTGACAGAAGTCAAGGAGCATTACAGCAGTCAATTCAAGATGTCACATTTACTCTATACTAGCACGACTTTTCCATCTGCATCAAGATAGCTAAAAAAATTAAAATAGGATTTTATACTTCAAACTTTAATAGAAAAAGATTTTCCATTAAGAGACTACTGACTCCTTAAAGTACTTAAGTAATAGCTTTTGGAACATTAAATATTAAATAAGTATTAAAAGTACTTAAAAATGATTTTTGTTACGATTCCAAAAGATTAATATTGGTTGCATATTTGCATATGCAATTTACAACCAAACTGTTGCCAAATCTCAGGATCACATTGTTATACTTCATCTTTAAATAACAGTTTCTCTCTCTCCTGCTAGGTAACTACAAATACAAATAGAATTTGCGCTCTACCAAAATGGGGTCGATCAAATTCAGCTGACAAGATACTCTTCTCCAGGAAATTCTATTTTAATCTCTCCTGTAATTTATGAGCTTAAAGAAAAGTTGCTAATACACGATATCAAGACCCAGGCTATACACAACTTTGCCATATTATATGGGGCATCATAACAGCAAAACCTAAGACTGTGTTAACATCTTAGGAAGTTTCTAATCAGCTACCCACTTGCCTCACAAAAAAAAGAGGTGCTGAGTGCATACATTTCAAATAAGTACATATTTTCAGCATCCACTCACCAGTTAACACACTAACACAGCGGGGTACAGAGAAACCCTGAGGGGTTCTCTTCTTCCAAGTTTTATCGAGGAACAGCACTTACTGATTGCGAAGGAGCCTATCCAACTCTCTTTTGCCAAGGAGGGTCACGATAACACCAAAACTATCCAGAAGAGGTAGGAGGAAGTCCTCCATTCAGAAATGGAAATGAAGGATGTAGACATTTCCTTGACTAAAAGTACCACCGAGCAATGATTTAAATCAAAGAAGGGTATAAATCTTATACGGTTTTTTGGTTTTAGAAGTGTATCATAGAAAAGTAGACAGTTTGTATTCTAAAGACTTTTAAAACATACTTTGGTTTTCCTAGCAACACCAGATTCTCATTCCTGGTTGTCCCAAGACAGCCAATAGCATGCAGTTAGTGTACACCACAGAAAATTTTCACGAGCCAAAGACCAGAAACCAAAGCTACAGAACTGAATGTCCAAAGCAAACCCTACAAAGTCCAAACAGTGCGCAGATAAGGTCTCTCATTCACAAGGGGAGACAGCTTTTTTCTGAGATAACTGGAGCAGTTTCCAAACCCCAGACATCTACCTTACCCCTTTTGAAGGACTCTATCCCTGCCACAGGGGTAATTCCACTGGTTATGAAACATCAACTGAAGAATTCAAACTTCACCCACAAAACTATAAGGTGAAACAGAAACCAAGCCAAGCATCCTCTGATGTACCAGTCTGTACCATGCAGGAGGTTCAAGAGATGCTACGCAAACAGCGGTGATAAGAACTATGACAATCTTCCTCGGCAAGTCATCCTCACTCACGAGTCACTGAGGTTTACTCGAATTCACCTATTTCTTCCCATTTCATCTATGGTTTAGAAATAACCATGATGATCTCAAACTTCATATATATCATACACTATGCATAAAATAATTCTTTCAAAACAACAATTTTTGCTTCTCCATCTTGGACTGGAAGCATAGGCACTTTAAGAACAGCTACTGCACATCAATTTATTCCTCTGCTGTTAAGCCATCTGCAGATAAAACTGCTTTTGACATCATCTAACATGCAAGAAATTATGTGGTCACAGTTTTAAGTTTCCAGCCTCTCCCTGTAGTTCATTCATTATCAAAAGCATATCTGTAGTGGCAGCTTTTTAAAGCAGCTTTGGTTTGGAAAGGGAAATATAACTTGACTAATCCATACCAGCTAAACCCGTAACTCCACAAACTATGATGTATTATAAGAGAAACCACATACTATAAAGAGGGGTTCAGGATAAACCCAGTATCAGCCTCATCATTCTCCTTAGTCAACTGGATTCAGATAAAATCAAGTTTAGATTTTATCTAAAAATACAATAAGATTAAAAATAAGAATATATTTTTTTTTTACTGCACATAAGATCAATGCCTAGGTCTATTCAGATACTCCACAGGAAATGCACCAGGGCCTTCTGGAAACAAAGTTTATTGTTACTACATTTACGATTAAGTTTAAGATGTTCTACTTCACAGGGAATGCAACAATATATAAAAATACAACTCCAGTTGAGACTCACACAACAGCCTCTAGGTCACAGAAAAAGGCAAAGAATGGAAGACATCTTGAACTACAAATGGTTTAAGTAAACCTTTATAGCTGTGAAAAAAAAAACAAACAGAACTTCCAGGTTCTACATATGCATAAGTCCGATCTTTGAGAGCACAGTGAAACATCAGGACCTACAGAAATAATGGCTATAATGGAACAGGTAAGTGACCACATTTATTAAGAACGGTTTTGGGAATAACATTCCAAGAAAGCTAAACCATGAAACTACACTGATTATATGGGAGAACTCCCACCTTTCAGACACCTGTTCTCTGTCAATACAGCATTTCGGGCAGCATAAAAACAGAAATAAGAGTTGAAGAATATGAACCTGAGACAAAACTCTACAGTGGATATACTATTTTTTTGATTTAAACTAATTCCTCCTCTTTTTTTTTTTTCCAAAAATACTATTAATGAGGCAAAGAATACAGCTGAACTGTAATAATATACCTATCTAGTTTGCTGAACAGCACTTGAACTTGTAATGAACTTACACGAGCTTAATTTTCTAACACTTACAAACAGGACAGGAACCAGTACGTTTCCTAGTTGACTTATATTCACATTTCTTAGACATCTTCCTTGAAACATGAATGCATTTTAATCCATTTAGGAGAGCATCCGCTTTTCAAAGCAGCCCCAGGTTCTGCCCAGGAACCCCACCAGTAATGGCCCAGCAGACATTTCGCGTGGAGCGCGCGGCCTGTGCCCTGCAGCCAGGGAACGCTACTATGGCTGTTTTCAGCTCTCGATGGGACAAGCGTGCCTCTGACTGCACGAGGACTACAAAGAGAAGTAACCAAATGCACTTTCCCTGCAGCACAGCATAAGGCACAACTGACTATATGGCACGAGAGGAGCTATTAAGAGGCATCATACTAGTTTAAGCATATTTTACACTTTACCTCATCCTTTTTCATTTGTAAGTGTTCTTTCCCTCGCCATCACAGTGAATGTATTTTCATTTTCAGTTTTACCCAAGGCTAGTCACTCCACATACAGAGAATTTTTAAGTCCTGGTCAACAGTTTGTCCAGGTAATCTGTCTGCATAAAAATTTCACTTCTGAATTTTTTCCTACTGAGAGTTACACACAATAGGATTTTTCAGAGATGGCTGATGCATCTCCGTATCAATACAGTGTCTTAATTTTGCAATACCCTTTGTAATCATAAGCAGGTGAAGTCACTGACTTCAAAACCACATAGACCAACATCCTCCTTAAGCCTGAAGAAAAAAAAATGCATATCAAATCAGTCTGGGAGTGGCAACATTACATGAGTGGTTTAGACACGAAGCTATTCAAGGACATAGAAATCTCTCTCAGGATACGGGGAGGAAACATAGCTCCAAGGTAAGATTGAGCTTTCTGTATGCACACCGACTCACGAAACTTAAGCCCCGGTAGGCCCAGACTGTGGTAGTCATTTAACAGATGGTGGATAAACACGGCACTAGCACGGAAGAGGAAGGGAACATCACAAAACATCATTACTAGATGGAGAATCACTGAAGGAGAGAGAAACTAAAATGGAAGATATATTCAGCACGTTCCTGACTATTTGCATAATTTAGAAATAGCACAAAGCAATATTTACAGGCAGCAGTCCTCCATAGGTCAGAATTTTTTATCTGGAACATTTACAGTAGACAGACAAGGTAACACATTCAGTTAATAGCTTGTAATCTGAAATACTCATTCAGATTTGACTAAAGAACATAAATGACTTGAAGAGTTCAAGACTGGCATCCAGGAAACGTTTGTTTGCATTATGAAACCACTGTCTGGCTACCAGTCTGTTCTCAAGATTGCACTGTGTTGCAGTGCACCTGCATGAGGCATAGATCCCTTCCAGCTTAAACAATTGTTAAAATCTTAAATTTAAGTAGCTATGCACACTAGAACTCCCAATAGTATTTTTGATCATGCAAGAAAACCTTCATTAAAACCATTTTCTAGGCAAGCATAAAAGAAGAGGAATAAAACATTTCACCAAAACTTTGGCTGAGCGCTTTGAAAGAGTAAGTTAAATGACAATATTAAGAACATAACACAGAAAAAAAGAAAATATTTTTTTCTAATACAGAAGACTTTTTCAGTTACTTTTATGCATTTAATAGTAGTTGAAGCAGAGTCAGCTTCCCTTCCCTGTGAGCATCTCTCACTCATGCTGTAACTGAAAAATGAAATAACTTAGAAGATGCAGTTAGAGCACCACAAGAACTGTGGAAGGGGACTAGAGGGGGGAAACTGAAAGGAAGCTTTAGAGTCTGTCCTACTTTTGCCACAGTTTTTGAGAGAGTTTTCGATATCCCTTTAGATCACAATGAAAAACATGTATGCCCAGAAAGAGCAACTAAAACGAGTGGTTGTAGGAAATAAAGTGTATTTAAAATAGATCATCAGCAGCACAATGTAGAAAAGTGAATATACTCCAATTTTGTGCACGTATTTTCAATCTGGAGAGTTACTTTTAATTGATTTGTACAATAACTAACAAGCTAGAGAGAAGTAACACTCATGGAAGGAAACACTTGTAGTATCATCTCTGCACGTTAAAAAAATGCACATTATAAGCCTTAGAAAGAAGATTCCAAAATGCTGCTCTTTCCCATGTTTCAGTAACAAGTTTAGGTATTTTAGGGACCAATATCAAACGGTATATTTCAAACAGGCAAATCACACTGCACATAAAGTGCAAGAGAACTTTTTTTCCTTAGCAGCCTACACTATATCACACAGAAAAGCAATGTAAAGAAAAAATTAACCATGCTTTTGCAAAAAGGGTCACTGTAGTTGGCTTGTTTCCTCTGAACTTTTGAATCCTTGGGATAAGCATGAAGGTCTTTCATCCCCCAACACAAGACACCAGATTTCAGCTAACTAGAAATCCACTTCAAATATTACATACTTCCTTTCCAAATGTCAAAGTTGTTTAGTTAATCAGGAATAACAACATTCTGCAGAATAAAATTCCAGTCCAAAATTGCAACAGAACTGCACGGTCCTTATGTGCAGTGACACAACGCTATGTGTCCACTTATTCAGGCACTTAAACTGTGCCTATGGCCACGCTACTTATCACAATAGTAATGTTTTTTATAATAGCACCGTTTTTTTCCCCTCAAATCATACTGCCTAGGATAAAAATCCCTGCCTGAGCTCTAGCAACTCATAACTATAGTGCTATACCTAAAAATACTGCATAATACAAGCATGCTGACACACAACCAAGTATTCAGAAATAAACATCCCTTTCTCATTGTAATAAGTTGTCCTATTGGTTTTTTTTTAATTTTAGGTTAGACCAATATTTACAGTCATGAAAATGTAATACGCTTGTTAAGACCATATCTGTGAAACAAGAAGAAACAGGTTTTGGACAATAGATTGTTCAGACTACCTACTTACTTACTTACTTGAGCCTGTCTAACGCTAACAGTACGTACGTTCATCTAGAATCTCGTCTAACTGCAACCGGCTTGATACCCACGTTTTTTTAAGTAGAGAAAAATCAGTGAGCACACAGTTCTTTACCATCAAGTCATAACAATTCTAGAAAAAGCCACTTCCATTGTGCCCTCCAGCAGCCCAGAGATGACAGAAGCTGGGGATGTTTACAGGTCCTATATGAATAATTCAGCATCAGCAACAATTCCCCACCACTGACAACCTCAACGTGGGGCTGGAGCAGGCGGCCGCGATGCTCCTCCGACACGCCAGCTCTGAAAACAGGACATCTTCAGGAACTAACGCACTCCTGGCCGAGCGGCCAAGTGGCCGATTTTGAAGAACTGGCCTTTATTTATTTATTTATTTATTAACTTGCACTTCTCCTACCTACAGGACAGGGATGAACACCCAACACACCGATGTTCTGGGATTTCTCCAAAAACTTCCATCCCGTCCCCTCCGGACCTTCCCGCACACACACAGCGTGAATGGAGAAAAAAACCCCGCAGGCTGCGGACACCCCCCGCCCCGGCCCGCACCTGATCCGCCCACCTCCCCCTTCCTTCGGCGGCTCCCCCAAGGACCCCCCCAGCTCCAGCGCCCTCCCCCCGGGGACGAGAACGGCGCTCTCCCCGGTGAGGAGGGAGGAGGAAGGGATGGCCGGGGCCCCCGCCTCTTCCCCCTCCTCCTCCTCCTCCTCTTCACAGCGGAGGCGCTAGGCCCCGCTGCCCCACAGGGCCGCGCCGCCACCCCGCGCCGCCCCGCCGGGCCCCCTGCCCTTACCGACGGCGCGGCGCTGGGGCGGCCCGGGCGGCAGGCTCTGGCGGGGCTGAACGGTCGCGGCGTCTCACCTCAACCTCAGCGCCACCGCCACCGCCATCTTGCCTCCCCTCCCCCGGCTCGGTGGGCTCCGCCCCCTCTCGCCAGGTCCTGGCAGCTACTGAACAAGCGCCGGCGCCGCCGCTCGGTGCTTTCTACCGGCCGCGGGAACTCCCCGCTTCCTCCTGCCATACCGATGTGCGGCGCTGCCCGGGCAGCGCCAGCCCGTGAGAAGCCGCGGGCGGGCCCGGCGGTGAGAAGGCGGGCTGCTATGCTCCTTCCAGGACCCGCCGGCCGGTGTGGCGGGGAAGGGTTCCCTCCCCCTCCCCGCTGAGGGGGCTCGGGGGGGGGGGGGGCGCGGCCGCCATGAGGCGAGCGCGGGGCGCGGCGGCGCTGAGGCGAGCGGGTCCCCTCGCCAGCGGCAGCCGGTGGGCGCTGCTGAGGGGGGGCCCGGCGGCTCTCCCGGTGATGCTACTGACCGGAGGGGTGGCAAATCGATATAAATTTATAAGAACTGATAACGGGCCCGGAGCGGGGCGCGGGGGGCACCCGCGGAACCCGCAGGCCGCGGCCGAGCCAATGAATGGGGCCTCTGCGGCCGTGGGCGGCTCAGAGCCGGGGGGCGGGAACCCGTCCCAGGCCCCGAGCATCGCCCGAAGGGCGCCCGGCCCCCGCCGTGCCCTTCCCGCCCCCGGGCTGCGGCAGCGCCGCCGGCCCCGTCAGGCTCCCGCGCAGTCACTGACGCCCTGCCTCTAGCGACGACCGGCTGCTGGAAAGTGTGAGAGAGGTTTAAAATCTCAAATGTCTTTTTATTCCTCCCCCCGAATGAGGAGTATGTAAATTGTTCCCTCCTTTTTCAATAAGGTTTTTCAAACCCGTGTGGCGTTTTACCTGCAAATATGTGATTCCAGATGTGCTAAGATCACAAATGGATCTCTTACCAGGTTTACTATGGGGGGGAGGGGAAAAAAAGAGATATCATTAGGCAAGATTAAATTATCTCGTTGTTGTTAAAATTTCCATTAAATATGAGAAGTCGTATCCCACATTTGCAGGACGTGTGTCCACACAATCGTTTATTCAGGATCATAAAGCAGGGGCTCACCCTGTGGCAAACAGGATTACTTATCAACTTATCAAACGTACGAAGTATGTAGTTATTACAGTAGCTGAGTTCCTCTCAAGTGCTACGTTAAGGTGACGTCACAGATCTCCAGGCCGAAGCGTCTGCAGTCTTTAATCCCAGCACATGCCGATGACTACCTCTACTCACCTGGAAGTTAAAGTGTCCAAATAAAAGCCTGTGAGGACAAGTCAGGCATACGTTTTGTGAGGTGCTAGCTGCTCTTCAGATATTGAATTCCTCTGAATTGTTTTCCTCACTTTATGCTTTAAACCTACCCAGCTAACATACTCCACCATGGCTGACTTAAATACGCTTGTCTTCCATATTGCCTGTTAAGTCTTGAAAAGCAAAGTTTCCAAGCCATCGTGTATCTGATTGCCTTTTTCATGTTTATTTTACTACTTCCCGTCTCCTTTTGCTCTGCAACCTTCTCCAATGGTTGACTTCACTTCTGAGACGTACCCAAACGGTTTTTTTTCCCCTTGCAGCCACACTGGGGATAGCCAGATTCGTAGGAGCAGAACGCGTCTGAAGATAAGCTCCTCTTGCCCTGCTTTTGAGGCTTCCGTTAACCCGCGTCTCCTCCACAGCAGTACAGTGCAGGGATAAAAGGTACTACACGCTGAAAAGCTCAACTTTTGTCACTGTTAGTTATTATTTCTTCACGTACCAGCAGGGCCAGCTGGCGCGCTGCAGGGCCCGGGCGACGCCGGCTCTCCCCACCGACCTGCCCACGGGAACGGCCCCCATTCAAACCCCGCCCGCGGGGCCCCGCTCCCCGGCGGGGCCCCTGCCAAGCGCGGCGGGAGGCCTGCCGGTGTGCCCCTCCTGCCGGGCAGCCCTGGAGAGGCAGCGCCGGGGCACGTTTCCGCGACGGCGGCCGAGCGGTCCCGCCCCGAGGCGGGGAAGAGAGGGAAGGGGTAGGTAGTGGGCGGGGGGGTGGGGAACCCTTTCGTGCCCCGGAACCTTCCCGCCGCCCCTCCCGTTTCCTGCCGGAGCGGCGCGGCGGCGGTCGCTATGGCAGCGGGGCCGTGGGGCTGGGGGCCGGCGGCGCTGGCGCTGCTGCTCGCGCTGCTGCTCGGTGGCGCGCGCCGCCTGCGGCGCCGTTACGCGGCGGACGGGGCCGGCGCCGCTCTGAGGGGAAGGGCGGCGGCGCGGGCGGATGGCGTCCGCCTCTTGCTGGTGACGGCGCACCCTGATGACGAAGCGATGTTCTTCGCCCCCACGGTGCTCGGCTTGGGCAGGGCCGGCGCCCGCGCCGCGGTGCTGTGCTGCTCCGCAGGTGAGGGGGGGACGCGCCGGGAACGGCGGGGCACCCACCCCTGCGGTGCCACCGCGGCCGCCCCTAGAGGCCGGACTTCCCGCCCGTCACCTCATGGGAAGGCCGCCATGATGTCTTCCCATGTGTGGCCCGTCGCTGTGACGTCAGCCCTGGGCTATGACGACGCGTCGGTGCCTCGGAGCAGCGAGCGGTGGCTGTACCGTGGGGCGACCCTACTCAGCCGTGACGCTGCGTGTGTTGTCACCGTGATGCTACACATGATGTCATTGCTGTGCTGAACCTCAGGCCCGTGCAGCCATGACAGCGTGGCACCGCCATGAAATACTCGTGCAGCGGAGGAGGTGCTGTGCCATCCGCCTGCGGTTTGATGGCAGGGTTCTGGGTCACGGCGCGCTGTCGTAACATCCCGCATGCCCTGGAGAGCTGCCGCGCATG
The DNA here is from genome assembly GCF_047370975.1 of Nipponia nippon. Taxonomy (NCBI): domain Eukaryota; kingdom Metazoa; phylum Chordata; class Aves; order Pelecaniformes; family Threskiornithidae; genus Nipponia; species Nipponia nippon. Next base: position 7,114,947 of record NW_028262331.1, read on the forward strand.
GGTGGCTTTGGTCAGAATGTTACTTTCCACAGGGTTTCAGCAGCTGCCATTGTAGCAAAATCTCCCTCTATATCCGAACCTTGCACAGTGGTTTCACAATCCAATCTCCTGTTGCAGCACTGAGGTACTTTCAAGCTGTGAGGAAGTGTCAGTAAGTTGTAAAAAGGCGCTGTTTAGCACAGCTTTTTGGCATCTCCTTGTAATTCTGTCGTCTTGTAGAGGACTTGCTTGGATGATCCAGTTTTCCTGTCATAATGATGCATTCACTGTAACACATCTAAAAATAACAATGCAATCATGGAAAAATAGGCCTGAAGGGAACCCAAGGTCGTGTTGTTCATCAGTCAACCTGAAGGCAGCATCAATGTGTCTTCATCTGCTGCAAGCAAACGTCTAGTTCGTTCTTCAGAACTTCCAGGGAGGTTCCTCAGCCCGTGCGGTCTGTGCCAGTGCTGCATTAGCTTTTCTTCAAATCACTTTTTTCCTGAATCACTGGTGTAATTTAAGCTTGTTTGTTTATTTTTCTTATCTGCCATGAACATGGAAATCAGAGTATCCCTTTGTAGCAGCCTCTTACATATTTTAAGACTGTTATCTGCCTCTTCTGTCTTATCTTCTCCAGACTAAACAACCCCATTTCTTGCAGTCTTTCCTCATAGATCATGTTTTCTAAACCTCTGATCATTGTCATCGCTCTCCTTTGGACTCTTCCAGTTGGTTCACATCTTTTTTGAAGTGCAGTGATCAAAAACTGGAAGCAGTACTCCCACTGCGGCCTTTCTGGGGCTGAACAGAACGGAAAGATTCTTGCAGGCTCCACTGTTTCCCAGGACAAGGATTTTTCACAGCACGTGACACTCTTGTCTTGTGTTCTTCTCGTGATCTACTAAAGCTCCAGATTTATTTTTTTTTCTGCAGAACTGATACCTAATCAGTTATTACATTGTTCAGTTTTTTGTGCATAAGAAGTAACCTCATTTTAATTGATCTTTCAGACCATACTGCTATACCAGAATCCATGAGCCGATGGTGAAAACTAAAGATATTTTTTATGTTTGTTGAGAGGAGTATCTTAGGGTACAAACATTTATATCTTACACTGACAGCTACTTATATTTGGGAAAAGGGCCTGCTGTGTTTTTGAAAGCTCCAGCTAGTTCACTGCCAACTTTTCTGTTCTTTGTTTTCAAAGCTTTCTGTCATAACAGACCATCTAGGTGAGAAGGCAGGAATTAAGCTATTGTTGAAGTCCAGTGATGTAATGGCTTTACTGGTCACTCTATACCTGCCATTCAAGATTTAGTGCAGAGCTTTCAGTTGTCTTTGCTGAGGGACAAAGGTCTGTGGATACCATTTGGCTTTTTCACAGCTGCGGAGAGATTACTGCAGTGCAACTCTGCCATTCCAGTTTTGGGGACTAATACACTCCTGCTATTAGAGAACTTTCCAAAGAAGTGTTGTGTTTCTGTTTATTTTGTTACATGTTCTTTTTTCTTTACTCCTGATTCAGTGACATGAAACATTCAGCATGTTTGACACTGCCTTCTAGGTACTCTCTTGCATGTCTTCGTAACAGAACTAGCAGCCTATATAGGAGAACACATTCACTGAGCTAATAGATTTTTCTGTGCCTCTTATTAGTCTTTTGAGCAATTCAGATGGTTCATCCTCACATTGTTTGTATGATGATGACAAGTGAGTTGATCAAAGACTCTGCAAATTGTAACACTGAGACAAAATCATTACTTAGAAACCGTCATACTTGCAGTTTTCAGGTATCAATCAAAATGACTTAGAAATGAATTAGAATTACAGCACTGTGGAAAAAAAATCAGTCTTTTCCACACTGAATAATCTTCAGTTGAAATAATGACTCAGTATAAATGTGCTTTGCTCTGTGTAGTAGCTGACTCTGTATTGTGAGTGCTCCATGGATAAGGTCCAGCAGCATCAGCTATTCAGCTGTTTTTGCTCTCAATAGCTGCCCGTTTTTTCTTGTTAGCATTTATGTATTCCTGATGTCCTGACGCATTTCTCAAGCTGTGGAACATGGATCTGTTCCTTTGAGTTCAGTAGAAGTTAGGTATTTTGAGAACAGTGGTACTATTTGGATAAAACATCACCTGCAGTCAGCTATTACACTGCATTGCAGCAAAAGATATGTTATCTTAAAACACTAGTGTCGTTAATGGCCTGGCAAAGAATCAGTCTAAAATAATTCCTGCTGTACTCATGTAATCCATCTAGTGAAGGTGCACACTTAAATTAATTTTGCTGAAGCTGGAATGTGCAATCTAAGCTGCAGACTACCAAGCTGATGTTTTCCTCGGCAAACACACAGATAATCATTGTCATGGTCTCCTAAAACCATTCACTCAGTCTGCAAGAAGAGGTTTTTTTTTCCCCTGTTTTTTTTTTCCCTAGTTTTTTTTTTCCCTAGTTTTTTTTTTCCCTATTTTTTTTTTCCCTGGTTTTTTTCCCTAGTTTTTTTTTCCCTAGTTTTTTTTTCCCTAGGTTTTTTTCCCTAGGTTTTTTTTTTCCCCTAGTTTTTTTCCCTAGTTTTTTTTCCCCTAGTTTTTTTTTTTTCCTAGGTTTTCTTTTTTCATAGTTTCCCTCTGAAAATTTTACAAAGCTTGCTAGCGATGGCTCGGATTGCAACACTGCTTGAGAGAAATGCTAGATTTAGATGACTCACACCCACAACAATAAAAAGTTCTAGTGTAATTCAAGACAGCTGACTACGGACTTGAATCATACATTAATACTCAGCTGTATTTTTTTCATTTTGTTGCTTCAAAGTTAAAATTGGGTTGCAAGTACTGCCCTGCACAGGGCAACGTTCTGGAAGGGGCCACTGTGGCTCTGGCATGGACTTTGTGTGGCTGATGCCAAGAAAAAATAAGGAAATGTCAGGGCAAGATGAGAAGAAAATAATTCAGTGAAGAAGGAGGCAGTGTTTTAAGATAATGGATCCCGCTTCCCTGCTAGTTGTTGGTCTCAGTCTGTTATAACTTCTCCCAAATGCCTTCTCTAAGTTAGGTTTTCTCTCTTTTGGTTCTATAAGTTCTTTGCAATCTTGCCATATTAGTTTCTGCCTGGATTTCCTCTGTGAATGATGCAGACTTCTGAGAAATCTTTGTCTCAAAACAGATATTGTTATGATGGAATTCCTCATTTCTTCAAATCCTTTCAGTTCCATCACTGTATTCTGTTGCAGTGTCCTAGTGTTATATGACAATTACTGCTCATTAGAAGTGGCCCAGAATATACTATAAGCTTTAATCACTTAAAGAATACCCCGTGGGACAGGCTTTCCATGTGTTATCTCAACAATTCTGTTCCACGTACTTTGGACTTGCTGTTCAGCTTGGCTCTGTGGGCCTATGCTGTTACGAGTACAGGAGGGAGTTCACAGCAGCATGTCTAACGGCGAAGGAGTAGTAGCTCTTTGGCCCTTCCTAAGGAGATTAATTATTACAGATTTGTTGTGAACAATTGTTTTTAAAAAAGTAGACTAAGATCCCACTAACCTCTTTCACAGGGACAACCTGAAAATTTGCCAGTGGTAACAACTTTCAGTCACCTCACTGGAAAGGCAATTTCTCCTGTGTTTATGAACAGATCTTGCTCAATTGCTTTGTAGTATATTGGTGACTTCCATTCAGAAAACGTGTAAGCAGTTAGTTCATGTATATGCATATTAGAAGTCTCCTTTTTTTTCCTCCACGAAGCATGGTCAGCCTATGGAATTCACCAAAAGAGAGATTAAATCTTGCTAAAAATTTAACAATGTTCAGAAGTGGATTAGGCATATACCAAAAAAAACCCCAAAAAGCCCAAACAAAAAACTCTTCGAAGAGCTTCAAGGAATAAGACATTTGCTAATCAAACAGGTGGTTGGAAGCAATTTCCCAAGCAGGTTATTCCAGAATTGTTGTTTGGAAGATCTCCTGTGTCTTTGGCAGAAGCACTTGGGCCACTCTTAGGATGAGGATACTGGACTGTTTGGACCACTGATCTGATTAGACCTGGCAATTTCTGATGTCCTTGCCAAATAAGCTCATGAACGGCTGCAAACCACACTCAGTGTGTAAACATGAGGAATGTAGTCAAGGTGGGCAGAACTTTGCCTCAGCATTTTACCCTGAGCTAAGCCAGGTGTTGCTCAGGCAAAAGCTATGGAGTTTGTCCCCTGCAATGTATCTGTTCCTCAAATGACGCCCTTTTATGTAACGTGTGATGCTCACGCTTAGTGCTTTGAGAAAGAAAAGAGGAATTAATTCCAAGCTAACCTAAACTAAATTAGACAGTGTTGCTGTGTTTGATATTTTCAGGAAATTACTACAATCAAGGAGAGATTCGTAAGAAAGAACTGGAACAGAGTTGTTTTCTTCTGGGGATTCCTGCGTCCGATGTAACAGTCATTGATCACAGGTAACCAGTTTTCATTTATAACATAATTTCATTGCAGTTTTTAAATAGGGGATGAATTTCACTTTAAAGTTCAGTGAAAGCATACTGTGTCATTCTAAAAAGTCTTCAGGAATCTCAAAAAAAGCCCATATTAGATATTTTTGTTAACTCTTAACATAAATCTAATTAATGCAGAAGACAATTGAAGTTTATAATGGGTTTATAATCATAACCCCTAGGTTAAGCTCTGTTGATAGAGCATTTAGAATAATGATAACCATACTTGTTGGGGTCTGGCACAGTGTGTTTGGGCAGCATGATCACATTCTGTTACACTTGTTGCAGTGTTATACAATTACCAATTCTCTGAATTGCTTGTGGCAGGTTTGTCTGTAGGCTAGTCTTTACAGCGTTAGCGTGGAATTCTATTATATTTACAATCTGCTTTAGTCCTGGTTAAAGACAAAAGTGAATTGCAGTATTAAAGGTAGTCCATAATAACATGACAGTAAGATTGTTTCAAATTAAGCCATGCAAGATTTCTGTTTTTCTAAGGTGTGATGTTGTTTTCTTTAGTTGTGTGTAGACACAAAGGTAGGTGATAAAGCTGACACTTTGTTTTGGGATTAATTCAGAACTCTCTTCTGGGAAGGTGATTTAAAACTTTGAATCAGTGAAACTCAGAACTAACATCGTAAAGGCCTCTTAAATTGCCCGATCACTGTCTGTCTGGGATTGATAGTTGCTGAACTGATTGCTAGGAAACATGGTACAAGTGGTTGTTTCAATTGTAAACAACTATCATACAATCCATAAAGAATATTTTTGTTTATGAAGAAATGACTTTAATAGTAACATATTGATTTAAAGCCATGCCAACTACAAAAGTCAGAGTTGAAAAAAATCTGGCTCCAGGCAGGCCCTTTTCCCATGAACATATTTTCCCTTAAGCTAAGGCAACAGAAACCACAGTCCAGAATATGAATCTTCTTGAGTTCCTTGCTTTTTTTAGCTTTAGGTTTCTCTCCAAGTTTTCAGCTCACTTAGGAAAACAGCATAGGAGTTGTTTTTCCTTTGGAATGAAAAGAGATGTTTCCGTTCGCTTCTCATGAACTGGTTTTGGATAACTTCAAGTTTTGTAGTACAATTGTATGACAATGCCCAAAACATTTTGAGGAGGGATAAGGAAAAAAGCTGCTAAGCTTTGCTAAGCATAAAGTCTGCTCAATGAACCATCTTTTGAAATTAACACAGAGCCCAGAGGCCTACTGGCCTTTCATCCTCTAACACAGTGTGAGGTTGGTTAGTATGTGATGCAAGTTGCCCGACACTGCTCAGTCATCCCCCAGCGTACACAGTCCAGAGGACTGCTTTTTGCAAGTAATACTTTGGTTTGCTCTGCAGGAAGGTGAGGGCCATTTCAGAGAAATAGCTTGGATCATGCCTCTCTATTTTCTTTACTAGTATGACACATATTTATGTAAGTAATGACTGATACGTGATTTACCCTGGTGAACGCAGTGCCTGAAAAGACAGATCAATCCCATTGCCCAGAGCTTCTGGGCACGGACTAGAATGTACAACATTGTTCTAAGAAACAGGTTTAGGTTTGAGGCCTTTATCTCTGAGGTTAGATTGCTGTGAGATAACCCTCAAATTGTCTAACTTTGTTGTGTGTTCAGGGAGTGAACTGAAGTGAAGTTCTTGCTGAATTTTGCTCAGAGCTTGTTTACACAGTGAAGTTAAGTGTGTTTGCAGTGCATTATTTACTCTGCAATAACTCACCATGTGGATGCTCTTTATGAAAAACATCTGTGGATCAGCTGTTAGCAAAATGGTAGAGGATCAGGAATAATTTCTAGATGACACTGAATTTTTGGAGTAGTTAATTTTTAGAGTACTATTTTCCAGTGGTTTAGACAAAGCGCCGGGACTCAGGGTTCTTGAAACTTGCTCAGAATTCCTGGATTCCTTAAGGTCAGTAGCTTTCCTATGCTTCTGTTATGACTTCTGTAATTTACAGATTATACTAAAATATTTGCCAATATGGCATGATGTGAAACTTGCTAAATTAGTATGTTATTTGCCGCTAGATTTCCGTGTAAATTCATGTCTACAGAATACAGTTCAGGAGGCTGTTCCTCTAGCATTTTGTCTTCCATAGGCACTGTTTAAGATCAGAGCCCTTTGGCTTTTTTTGTTCCCTTCCTAACCCTTCAGAAGATAATTTTCCATCAATATAAAGAACTAGCACATTGCTTAGGGACTGCAGCTGGCATGCTGCCCATCTAACGTTTCTTATACAAACACTGGATGCTTTTACATTATCCAAGCTGCAGACTTGTATTTTGGTAAGGAAAGCCCAAAGGATTGCTAGGTCTGGATCTGCTCCAGCCATTGTAGTGTGGAGCTGAGTCATGCTGCTTCCTCTTTCTTTGCATGATCTACAAGTGAGTGAGTAGAATTTTCAAGATGTAAAAGGGGAAATACATCTGAAAAGCAAGGTGATTGACTTGCTCTGTAATCTCACTTGGCCAGGCAGGTATAAAATCAACGTGACATTTTGAATTGTGTGTGAACTTGTAAAGAGAAAGCTTCAGTCAGTCAGCCTATGATGAAATCTGTGTTAAAGACCAATTCCTTATTAAGTAGTTCCTTGTCTTAAACATGACTCTCTCAAGTATAGCCAGGATTCCTAGGGCCAGGACCAGTTCCGTCTCTATCAGACAACTGCTTTGCACTGATTCTTCAGCGGGTGTTTGATGTTGTTACTCTTTGTTACCTCAGTTAAAGACAACTCAAATCTTCTGCACAAATATGGTCCCAAACTGTACCCACATTTCAGCCCTGGAGATTGGAGGTCCACGTCGATCTCCCGCAGAAAAGTTCTTTGCTGCAGAGGGCAGGTCCAGGAGTGGAAAGGGGCATGCATTACCATGCAGCACTGTAGGTGAACAGATGGTCATGCAGACAGCCTTTTCCAGACTATTTTAAATTAGAGCACTGGATTCTTCCTACTTGCGAAAAGTACAGGTCAGGCACCAAATTCGCAGAGGTGTCCCCTGAGCTGTCATGTAATTATCATAGCTCCAACACTACACCAACTGAACAGCTGCTTTTAAGAGAGAAAAATTTTACAGTCTGCTTTTGTTACCATTCCCGCACTAGGCTTAATACTTGGAGCAGCCCAGCTCAGAACTAGGACTTGTATTGTTTAAAGTTAATTTCTGTACTGTGACAATTATTCCTGCTGCTGAGTGAGGGAGGAGTAGCAGGAGAGTGGGGTCTGAAACTCAAGTAAGATAAAAGTCACTTCATTAATGACATAAATGGTAATGTAAATTCTGTGCTTTTGGTACATTTTTATCGTCTTATGTGCTGCAAAAATGGACTTTTTGTAGCTGTAAAGATGAGAGATAATTTGTTTTATCTACTGTGCCATGATACCAGCTAAATTTTCACAAAGGCTGGTATGTTGTACAGATCTGCAGTGAAGGTAAAACAGGCATAGCTAAAATATGAGTGGTATGGATACCTTTAATGCAAACACAGACTAACTCAACTGACAAATCTGCTACAATGATACGTCTAAAATAGTAGGTAAATCAGATGCTAATTTACCTAGATTCTTGTGGTGGCAGAAGGATCTAATTTATAAAGCATTTGGCTGCACTGCAAACAAAAAGGGACATGCATTTTCACCAAAAGTTCTGTTGTTCTTTAGGCATGTGTTAGACTTTGCTGCCAGATTTAGCTTAAAGTTTAAATTGCTCTGGTGATGTATGGGCAAGTGATCCACTTAAAGGACATGAGTACTTGCAGAGCAGGGCAGAACTCCCTCCCTTGAGAAGAACAAGTCTGAGTTACTGATTTACACTCGAGATGTGTGGCAAAGACAAGGTTCAGCTTAGCAAAAGGAGAGCTTGTAAACAAGTAAAAAGCGAGTCCTGCATTCTCATAAAACACAGAGATGGTTTCTCTTCCCTTGTCTTTAGAATATGCAGAAAAGAATGCTTCAGTAGCAATGTGAAGAGAAAAAATGTTCGTCTAAGAGCTGCTTTGGGTGCTGTTCTTTGATGTGGCAGTGCTACATGTTTTCTTGGTTGTTGATCTGTCTGGTCGTGAGAACATAGTGAGATGAAGGTGCTCTCGTCTCCAAAAATAGTTATCCGGTCACAAGTCATTGCCATGGTTTTGGACTTGTAAGTGTACTTTGTCGGGAATTTACTTATAGCTGAGAAAGCTATCTGTAAGTAATTAATCTGTGAATACATGTTCCTGAGCTAGAAAGCTCTCTCTCATGGTATATGGAAAACTATGAGTTAGTATTTAATTGGTCTAATATTAAGAGTTAGTTAAGCTCCCATTAACATTGGGCACATCTGCCAATGCTCTGACTGTCTACTAGTCTGTAACATTACACATAAACAGGAGGTGTTTTCTAAGCTGTTTTAACTTTCCGAAGAGAACAAGCATAAAGGAAGCCCAAATTATTCTTTTTTTCTAATATCTGTTTTGGGTTCACGGAAAGATAAATATCAAGCATTTTACTGTAGTTTCTGAAGCTTTTGTGCATGGTACTGGACAGAAAGTAAAACCAACTATTTGCATCTTTAATATGACAGAAAATATTTGGCCCAAGTTTGCACTGCAAAGAAAATAATAGCTGAGATTTGTGTAAACTAGAAAATTTTCCATTCACAGTACAAAGGCATACTGCAAATAATGTTACATCTGTTTCCAAGTTTCCATGGAAATTGCTCTCCATTCGCTTTTTTATTATTATTATTTCACTTAAGTCCAAAAGGGCTCTGATTAGACAATGCACAGCAGAGAGGACATCTGCCCATGCAGAATGACAAGCTGTCTGCAAGTTTTTTATGAGGCTGCAGAGAGGCTCAAATTCTTTTTTTTTTTTTTTCTCTTTTTTTCATATAATAATTCTTTGCTGTTGGGCTTGGTTTTTTCCCCCTACAAGGTAAATAGGCTTTATTGCACTTCCTCGTGTTTAATTTCTAACAAACTTCCCATGTCAGAGAAGTGAGTCTGTAAGGTCATGGGAAAATATATTCTTAAATAAATAGGGTGTGTGTCCGACTGTGATGATCAGAAAGATATAAAAACATTCAGACCCTTCAGAGAATTAAATATGTAGCTGGAAATTTGAACCTTTTAATGAGAATTTAGAAGCATATATACAGACAGTTAAGAGGTATATCCCATTGATCCAGTTCGGTTTTACTGTATTTAGGTGGTTCATTGATGGCTTTATTGATTCGAAGGCAGGGTGTTAAGCACATGAGAGCTGAAGATGCAAACTGTATAGTGAGAATATGTACTGCACTTAAGAAAGCTTGCCTGAAAACTGGAGGCACCAGGAGCAGTGCAGAGATAAAATCCTGGCCTCGGTGAAGTCTGGTGGCAAAGCTATCAGTGATTTCGTACCAGTTTCTGGCTCACTCATTTGCAAACCTGTGTCATCTTGCTGAATGGGATTTTTTTAAAATGTGTTTGTCTTACTTATGTGTTTCTGATCAGAAAGGTGATTTTATTCCCCGATGTTTCTTCTTTCCCTGTTCTTGTATTTCATATTTTGGGATCAGTATTTAATAGTTTTAATTCTGCTGAAATAATTGTGGTAATTAGTTACATTCACTCTTCCTAAGTTCCTCATGGTATTATAGTTTGACATTTTATTTTATTGCTAATTCTAAAGAGCTGATCTACGTGCTGATTAAAATTGCTGCCATACTTTATTCTAGAAGAGCTGCATATTTCAGTAGTGAGTGATGGGATTATCTTCATCTTACTTATCCCAGCAGTACTGTAGAGGTCTTTATTTTTTGCAGAATTTTCTTTAATTAAGAATGGCATCTGTGGGACCAGAAAATCTTACATGTAAATTGGTCGCACATTCAGTGTGTATTACAGGGAAATCAACCTACATCTTTTGAATCAGTCAAACATACTCATAATCATCCTGAATACTAACACGCTTTTACCATTGCAAGAAGGCATGAAGCCTTTGTCAGTCAGGTGGGTATCTTGCTGTTCATGTAATCACTGTAGCCAAATTTCACTCCCGTTTAGTGTAATTCTTGAAATTTAAATTGTTTTCTTTCTGAGAAGACAAATATTTGGCCACCTATTTTAATTTACATTTCTAAACAAACAGATAATTTTTCCAAAATGCTTACCACATGGCAGCTCATGCTGATATTTTGGGACAACAGAACACTTTATAAAAAGGCTTATATCAAAGTCTGCCTTCCAGCTTCTGCTTTTATGTGTTGCACTATGCAATAATTTAAGAGGAAATTCTTCTGGGGATTGAGATGTCTCTCTGCCCTCCAGGAAAGCTGCTTTCCGAAACAAAGGCTTGTATTGCAGTAAGTTAGGTTTAGCTATTTTGTCCTAAGTTAGATATTTTCCTCAACAAGGAAATCTGCCCTTTTGCTTCCCTGGGGCTTCTGTGAACCAGGTCCTTTCTCAGCTTTCCAGCGTAATTAATTCCCTTTGCTGTAGAAAAAGAGGGAAGGGTCTGTGGTGAAAGGGAAAATGATCCTTTCAGTGCTAAAGGGGCATGTCCCCCAGATTACCTCTGTAGAGCAATGAGCAATGGCCCATTTCAAAACATTCAAGGATTCTCCCTCAGATGTCAACAGAGACCTGTCAAACCACGTCAGTGAAGTCACAGCAGGGTTTGATTAAGAGCAAGAGTCCGGCCAGAGAAGCCAAGGGCTCTGAATAAATGCAGGAGGAAGTGAAGGAGTACTGCTAAAGGACAAAATGTCTTTATGGAAATCAAATCAAAATACTAAGCATTGAGATTTATACTTTTAATGCTCAAGATTATTTTAGCAGAAAAAACCCCATGAAATACTGATCTCAAAACATAAAATATGAGAACAGGGATCCCAGCCATCCCCCAAAGCTGATGCAAGTTTGATTCAACTTAAAAAGCATCAGCACTGGTAAGCTGATAGAAAGAAAAGAAGTAAGGCTGTGCATAGTAGCTGTGTTTCAGGAGTCTGGGAAAACTGGCTAGGGCTGAAGACAGGGAAATGCACAAAACAGGGAAATCCACTAGAAGTCATTTTTTTTTTGTTCTTTCTTAGGTCATACCTTCAGAAATGCCTTTTACTATGCTTTTATTAATGGCTTTTAAAAGTCCCCCACATATGTTAAAGACAGGCATCTTCTTTGGAGCAAGGAAAGCTTCAGTGACCCATCCTGAATTTGCGGGTGGTTCGTGTCCCAGCTTTGCCGTCTCCTGGTAACACAGATATGCTGACTGGAGCGATTCTGTAACTAGACCACTTGTGTCCATGCAGAATGAAGTGTCTTTGGGTTTGATGGTTTCCAGTATAAAATTCAGCATTTCATATTAAAACATTTTGAGTGGACTTTCTTCATGATACTAGTAAGCTACCGACATAGAAAGATAACGGTCATTAGATTAAAGCTATTTTCAACAGTTATACCCAAGAGTCCCCTTTTGAACATGACAAACTATAACAACCTATTTCTTTTGCCAGTTACACAGTGGAACAATACAGTGTGTTTTGCCAACAGACACCCTGAGGAACTGATGGAGAATGACAGGCGTTTCCCCTTTGACCCCGCAAGGTTCCCTGCTTTGATAGCCCAGCAACATCTCTGTTAGTCACTCATTTTAACCTGCAGCTGCAAACACCTTGCTGTTACTGATAGGCAGACTGTGGTCTTTTATCAGAGAAGAGAAAATGGTCAACTCTTTTCCTTAAAGAGTAACAGTTATACCAAATAGTCACAGTAAGTTAATCAGAGGAACAAACAGAAAAAAATCTAGCATGGATTCAGCTTAAGCTTTTGAATCTCTGCATTCCTCCCAGCTTACTCAGGGAAAATATATTCCTATTTCTACTGGGAACACTCTTAAAAGCCTTCTCACAATAATGGATTGGGCGTTAACGCCTTGTTCACAAGAACTGTGTGGTTTCTTTGTGTGTTCTCATAATCTTATTTTAATTGTAGCTACAGTACAAAATGTTGAGTGCCTCAGTTAAAATAAAGCTGTGAGATCTGAGGCTATGACATGATTTGGAAACATCATCCACTCGCATCTGCAATGGACTTGCATTTTCTGCACGTCAGGTAATTACTGTGCTGGAAAACAGAGGAAGGGGATTTGCAGCCACTCTTGGTCAAACTCCCCTTGGGATTCAGATTCTAGAGAAGTGCAATTACATCCATTCCTGTTTTTGCTAAAGGTCAGGATCCTAGCTGTACTAGGTAGCTCCTGCAGTTAGTGTCTATCTGTACTCACACTTTAGTTGAAGGTAATTGCAGTAACTTCCCTCAAGTTGCCTCAGTCTCTTGGGGACAAGAAGTTTCAGTGTGTCCAGGGGCCTCATGACATTAAAACCAGTTGTTGGTTTATTCCTGTTCCCTTCATCTAACTTGGCTAGTTCAGACAGTCACTAGAAAATTTATGGAATAACCAATATCTGAGCCTTGGGAGCAAGGCTCTTATTAGGCTTATTAAGGACAGAATGTTTCCAATTACAAGGCATAGTGTCAAAGGCTGTTGGATCACTTTAAATGCCATGGTATGCTGTCTTGCTGAATGCCAGCAATATAATTCTCATTTCTTGAGTTTGTTTTCAAAATTCCCATTGAAGTCAGAAGGCATCTCCTATGCTGGCAACTAGTAAGAGAACATAGGAAGCAATGCCTACAGTGCCTGAGGGATGAGAGGGAAGCATTCCCTTCTATGGCAGACTCAAAGGGTTGAGCTGATGAGCTGCCGAAGTAGGGTGTCCTTGGGGCCTTTGGAACAGGGCCATGGGGTGATGGAAATTCCCGAGAATTTCACCTCTCCCTAAAAATAATTGCAGGGCATTCAGTGAGGACCTTTCTGGCTTTTTCATATAAAAAGACAATGTCAGGATACAATAGGGGAAAAAAAAAAAATATTTGCTTTGTGGATGTCACTCCTGAGTAATAAATAGAGATGTTACTTTCATGTTGATTGGAGTATTTTATATTTCATAGGAATAGCAATGTTTGGACTGCAGACACTGTAAAGGCTCAGTGGAATTTTTGTGAGGATATAAACTTACAAATTCTGTGTTTTTATACAACATATGTTTTGGGTCTATATCAACCCAATTCTTCCACATAAGTGGTAGAACTGGAGCTGTAGAATCTTGGACGTCTTAATTTCTTTCTTTCTTCAGAGCCACCTTCTGGTCCCATCAAAATCAGTGGGAGTTGGCTGTTGACTTCAGTAGGACCAGAAATTGTCATTGAAACAGTCAACAAGAGAAGACAGTCTTGTTTAAAAAATTGTTAGTATGGGGAAAGTTGAAAAAGCAACTGTACAATGGATGTTGTGTAAAATGTGTTTTCTCTTAATGACCTTCCAGTTCAGATTGGCTCTGTTTACATACAAATCAAAAGCTGGTTTGTCTCACTGCCAGCACAGCAAAACTCAGTCTGGGATCTGAATATCCAGCTGTGTCTTTTGCCTCTGACATCCTCCCAGTAATAAAAGTTGTGTGGCTGGGATTTGGCTAGAATTGCAGATGATGTGTGAGCCAGAATTGAATTCAGCCTGCTCTTCCTCTGCAAGACAATAGAAGTTAAAACTTGTTTGTGTCAATAAAATAAGCATATACGACTCATAACCCCTCAGGGACCAGATATGATGAATAAGATGCTTTTTTTCCATCATCACATTTCTAACTCTGACCAAGGTTAGTAATAAGTCTGTGAGAACTCAGACTTTTGTCTTCCTCATTTCAAAGTTGGAGCAGAAGCTTTTGTGGAGTTTACCTGCAAAGATGCAGCATCCAGAGAATAGACATAATTATGACAACCTTTGCAGAGCTATCTAATCCAGGTTCTTTGCTCTTCACTTTCGAACTCCCTGAAGGGTACACTCTGTTAAGCGCTGTCTTTGCTCTGTAAGCCTGTACTTCTTAACAGCATCCCTGCAGATCGACAAAGTGACAAAGACAGTAGCTTCTTCACAGGTAAAATGGTACTGCTAGCATGCCTATTAGTTATCACTTTCCTGTTTCAGTCTTTTCTCCAATGGTATGTTAGTAAACTAGGCTGCTTTGTGTAGCAGAGGCTCTCAAACGTTGCATGACAAAGGTTTCTCTTTGGTAGCTTGTCAGGAACTTGGGTGCTGCACCTTGTGAGGCAGATGCCAGTGGAGCGTGTGGTGATGGAGAAGTTTCAGGTCCCGGGGTACTGACTGGATGTAGGCAAAGCTATCTCAGTTCGTCAGGGAGCAATGCATGATGAAACTGTATATATTGCGGCGTCTTCTTTCTCATAACGATGGTGAAAGCTCTGGCTGCAGTACAGAGCTCCGTTAGCAATTTCACTTGCAGGTTGCACTTTGGCCACCTCATTGTAAAAGACTGCTTGTAAAGCTGCATTTGTTATCTCCGCTTTTTCCATTAATAAAACCCTATTTGACAGACGATTGAAAGCTCCTCCAGTTGACTGTATCAGTGTGGACCAGCAAAGGTCTTCTCAGCAGTCCAGAATCTGAGGCTCCCCAAACACTTCTAGCTGACTGCAGTGGGGTGCTGCTCTGCAGCAGCATGATCCAGGGCCGCCTTTTGAAGCATCCTACAGCAAGAGAATTCCCATTTGTATTTTCTTGGCTGAGTTTGTTGTGACATGCCCTGTTATTTTTGCATTCTGTGTCCATTCTGAAGTTCCCCCAGGCATCCCTTCAAATAAAACATTGTATCACTGAGGAAGTGAAGCCATTAAAAGTGAATGCTTTCGCCAAACACTTGAAGCAAATACAATCAGCTCTCATCTACCAGAATTGGACTTGCAAGATGACATTGCAAAATTTGGGAAGAACAATAGTCCTTTCTTGAGTGGTTTGATGTAGTTTTTCAAAAAGCTGAGCTGTGCTGTTATTTTTTTGCCACATCATGAATGAAGGTTTTATATTTGCATAGAACAAATGTAGAAGGGTTACCAAGCAAAGTAGTTAGAGCATGGAGCTTCACCCTTCAAAATCCTTTTGAAGGAAGAGAAATTTTACATTCTCTGCTGAACTCTGCTAAGGTCTCTGACCTTCTCTGTGTTTTACTTTCATCCTCTAATAATCCTGCCTTTTTGCAGAGCTGTGGGGATGCACCAATTACTGTTTACATACTATTCTCAGGGTGTGAAATGCTGTATAGTGTTAAGGATCATTATTAAAGTTTTCCTTGCTAGTCAAAGGGTTAATTTCTTTCTCCAAAGAAGGAGATCTGATTTAGGTTTGGCAGGGGAGGAGGGAAGACAGAGGATTTTGTTCTGCAGGAAACTAGGTCAGCAGGTTTTTATTATCGTGCTCGACAGCCCAATGTGGTTTGCATTTAGGAATGAACTCGGTTGACATTGTGTATGGTCGATTTCCTCTTCCCAGAAAGCAGGCCTCAGACATCGCTCCATACATTATGGCTTTCCCAAATTGAATGCAAGAGAATATTTAGCTGAAGAAGCTCAGGCAGTTGTGAGTTTGTTAGATATGTTTTTAGAGCTGTCTGTCAGGAGTGCCTCAGGAACACAGAATGAAGTCCAGGATATTTTGGAGAGGAGGAACAATAGGGCTAGAATCTTTTTAGTCACTGAAGTGCATCAGAATCACAGCGATCGTTGTTTTTACACCTCATCTACTGATGATTGTTCTTATAGTCTGTAGCATTGTTTGGTTTTTGTTTGGATGTGGTCAGATTCTGATCTTGGTCCTGCCAAAGTAAATTCGGAGTAATTCCCTTGCTTTCTCTGAAGCTACTGCCCTGTGTGGCTGAGATCACAGTGTGGTCCTGCAGATAACCTATAGATAGGGAGTTTTCCATTATAACTTTTGGACCATCATGACTGATAAAAGATTTGAATAATCCAGAATCTTTTTCACATCTTCCAGCTTTCTTGACCATATAGCCTGGAGTGTATTCTTTTCCTGCGCAACTGAGAATAGATGTCTGTATTCTTTACCTCTGCCTTTTGAAGACCAAATTGTGGCAGGCATCACACATGTTGGAGAATTCAGGCTGCCTTTCTTTATAGATTATTTTGACTTTACTGAATAATGAAAATCCAAGTACATATAACTTAAAAAAACCCTACTTTGTTTTGATTGTAGGGATCAGGTAAGGGTGATGGAGCTTAGAAAGGCTATTGGTAATGTCTAGGAAAATTTCTGAGTAATAGGATTTAAGGCTGAGCATCTATTTCCAGTTTTATACTCTTGTTGTTTTACAGACTTTAATGTGAGTTAATGGCTCTTCAGCATAATAAAACCATCTAATTCTGTCCTGTTCTAGTCTTTATTCAGTTCTGGCATCGAGAAACCCAGACATTTTTGCAAACCAAGTTTGGCTTTTAAAGCTGAACAAGGAAAATACAGGCAGTACTGAGAAGATCAGACAGCAGTAGGTTGCCAGCAATTCCTGGAAATAATGGAGTTTCACAACCATTCCCTGCAGATTGGACATTTAGGGAGGAAAAATATCCTTGTGGCTTACATGGACAGAATAATGAAAATGCAAGGTCTGTTGAGAAAGTTTATTATGGTAAAAATTCAAATGCCATTCTAGGGTTTAAACCAAAGGGCAGGATATCAAATGCCTCAAAATGATGACAGCATAGAAATAATACAGGTCAGAAAATTGCATACAGTCTCTCCTGAGCTTGCTTTAATGTCATGTTAGGCTGTACATTTTAGTTGTCCAATGCCTTTGACTCTTTAAACAGTCTCAGCTGCAATAAATGTGCTCATATAATCATCTTTTGAAATATGAACAGTGATGAAGAAAGTTGGTATTTCTGTAATACCCTTGTGCTCTTACACTGTTGGCATCTGTGGCTGAGCCAAGAAAATGACAGCGCATGTCAGAGTGAGAGGCATAGAGAGGACTTGTAGAGGCAGACACGTACAAACAATAAACATCCGAGCTGAGGCAGCATTTTGAAAATTACCTTCTACATAACAAAAACAGAAGGGGTTGTAGGAGAATCTCCATAGCTTCATTTGGGGATGACGAATTATTTAATTCAAATTCGTAGCAACTCAGAAAATGTCGCTATGTTGGTGTAAGACTTGGGCTGTATTCCTTATTCCCTAAATTGAACTAAGTGGAATTAAACTCTTAGCTCAAGAAATGAGAGATGGAAGAGACTCACTCTCTCTCCTGTAGTGGCTCTCCAGAATGTATATTATATCTCTTGAGGCTGTCAGCCAGGTGAAGCTTTTGCGATGCGACTCATAGGATAAATAAGTTTGGTCATTCTCGCTGTGAATAAAAGGGGTAAAATCCTACAGTTTTATAAAGGCTTTTTCTTCCCCAAGAGGGTCCAGAAAACATCACAAATCATTAGCATATCAGAGCTGTCACTGAAAATACAGTAGCTTCTGGGTTGAAACAGCAACTGTTAATAGCACTCAGTAATGCCATGTGTATGAAAAATGTCTGCTGCCGTATATTTGTGCTCTTTCAAATGAATGAATGAACTCTAGAGTTTCTAGACTGATAAAGGTTGGTAATGTAGAAGAGCTGTGCATGTGTGTCAGCAAATGAACAGATGCTTGCAGAAGACTGTGGGATAAACAGATGCCGAGTAATGCTGGTGTATGAAATAAGCCATTTGTGCCCATTTGGGAGCTCTGCTGCATAAAGGATGCAGCCTGCAAATTTAAGTAGGTTATGATGTTCTCCCCTATGGCTGGGGTTAGAGGGCAGTTCAGTTAACTGCAGAGTAGTCACTTTGTGGAACAAACATGAAGGCACTAAACTAAAATCATCTTTCAGAGAGCAATGGCTTCATATGAATGCATTTCTTTTTTGCTTTTAAATGTAACCCTGTCTTTACCAATTAAAGTAGCTATTTAATGGTTAGAATATGATCTCTGAGATATGAGCACAAACCCTGTTTATCCCTTTTGTGGGATAAAATATATTTAGTCTTGCTTTATTTGTAGTTATTATTCCTTCTTAGTCTTTTAAACGGTAATTAACCCTATCCGTTGCTAGTTGTTTACAGCTGGGAGCAGGCTGACAAGAATGGTGCTCTTTGTTCTGCAGTAAGGAGGGAACCATGCCAGGTAGCCACCCTGTATCTGTTTCCCAAAGCCAGGTAGCCATCTCCTGGGGCAACCCCTGTACGAGGAGAGAGGGAACAGCCATCTTCTCAAACATGGCTGCTCACTGCCGATCTTTTCTGAGAATGGCAATTGGTTGATTGATTAATTTTATTGACAACTTATTGCAGGCAAAAGGTGCCAGACTGAAAGCACTGGTGAACAACAGACATAGTTCCCACGCACTGTTACTCACAACAGAGTAACTTTACACACCAGTGCGCGTTGGTACACTTTGTTGTTGCTTCAAATTGATTGCTTGTATTTGCAAGAAGATTACTGTCCAATGTGATACAACCATTGGCCTCTTTCCTTGATGCCAATAAGAAGATTAATTAGAAAAGGGCTAAAAATGTATTAGTATTTAAAGGGAGATTTATTTTTTCCTATGCTGCCTCATCTCTTATTCCATCCCAATCCTTTATGCATTATGCTCAAAGAGGTAGCGTAGAGCTGAGTTGAAGACCCTCTGTACAGAGTCCTCATACAGCTTCTGCTACATTTAGCGCTCTTGGTATCTACAAGGAGGTAAGGAAGGACTTTGTCTCCATCCTCATATATCCTTATTCCAGGAGCACGGATATGCTCTTGCAAGAGCAATCTGGAACAGTGCTCTGCCAGCACAGGGTGTTTGATACACAACACGTTCAATGCGCCCTCCTACAGCAGCTCATTCTGTTGACACTCGCAGTATCCTTCCACAGTACCCTTGCTGGGACCTTCACACAGCTCACAAGTGATCTCTGGCTCCACAGCAGCTATAATACTCCAGTAATCTCCGGCCACTCTTGGCGGTTGGACTTTCCCAGTGACCTGTATTAACCAGAAGTGTCTTGGGAGATTTCCCAGTTTCGCCATTCTGCTTTTGGTGTTTACAGCTACAGTAACTAACTCCTGACATTTATACCCAGCTTGTGCTCTGATTGCTGCACCCAGCTTGGTGCGTGTTTGCACATGGGGCCTTCTGATAAGGCAGGCATTTGACCTTTCTATTCTTAACCTATTAACATTTAGAAGAGCTGCTCTCCTCACCTCTAGAGGCTGTGTTCCTCCCCCTCCCCCCAATATCCCTGTTCCTGCCAGATAAGATTACGCCTGGGTTATATATTGATCTAAAAGCAGAGTGCCAAATGCAGCCCACACTAGTTCAAGGGCAAATACTGAATCCATATGAGTGAGTTCACATGCTTTGGTTTAGTAGTGGAAAGGTAATGACCAATGCCTCTTTTTGCCCTCTTAGCAGAACCTGAGGGCAACTGCAAGGGTGTCAGTTCTTTATCGTACCAGTAAAATGAACATCATGGCTGCAGTAGGTATCAGTCCCATTTCCTGATGCTGCATCTTTGTGCTGTTTCCTCTTCTTCATCTGCACTTAAACAGATGAAGGGGTTGAAGTGATTATTACACACTCATTTGTTTGAGGCAGCTTATTCAGTAACCTGAACGTGGAAATGAGAGCCAAGATTCCTTTAAGCTCAGCGTAGCTCAGTGAATACTGCACCGTGTCACTTGACCAAATCTCTTCACCTATGCATATGTATTTCCCAGTTTTTGAAAGTGGGAACCTATTAGCAACCTAGGGAATTATAAATAGCAAAAACTATTATGGGAAAGTGGCTGTATCGACAAATGTATATATCCATTTACAGTCAAATACAAAGTCAGTCATTCTTTGTTAAAAATTCGTCATTGAAGTATTCCCCAGATGAAACTCTTGGGCACGCTTACAAGCTGACTGTATGAAGTGACACTAAGAAGCTCTTAGGGCATAACTGCGGATAGCCAGTTAAACACCAGCTCCCAGTGCCGTAGCTAGCACACAGAATGTGAATGGGACTATGTGAGCAAGGGAATAACAGATAGGAGTAAGGAGATGTTATTGCCTCTTCACATATCATTTGGCAGTCTTGTTCTAGTTCAGTATCCTGGTATAAAGTCTACATTTCCAAAAGGATGTTGGCGTTTGGAAAATACTTGGGAAACAGTCACCAGAATGATGAAAGATGTGGAAAATGGGCCTCATAATGGGTGTTTAAGATGCTTGAACTGTTTGTTTTATCCATGAGATGACACTAATGGTGATACAGGAGGATCAATGTGGGGAGGAGATTTGTTGGATGAGGTCTGTTGAGCTGTTACATAGCATGTCGTATGAGATTAATGACCACAGTGGTCCCTGCTGACTTTAAAAATCTATGACAATGATGATAAATACAATCAATCAGAAGAATTAATTAGCTGGCAAGCCTGATTTTCCACTGCAAAACCAAAAGCCACTGGAGCAGGATGGATAAAAATTTATTGCGATTATTAATATTTTATTATGGTTTAAAATAAAACATTGTGATTTAATGTGCAGTTATGACCATCTGTACTAAGAGCTAGGCTTCAAGTAGTCTAATAAGATAACTTACATGAAATTAGAGGCAGGCAGTATGCTTTGTCCTGCCAATATTTAAGAGAAAGTAAAACCACTGAATTGATGGAGGTCTCTGACTAAGCACTAGACTTTTTTAGAGTGAGCAATGACTCCATTTTAGTTGTCTTATGTTACCTAATTCAGAAACTAGGTAATTCAGAGTTGAGAAGCTCATTCAAAACTGAAGGAAGAAAGCTTTTTTCCCTCTTGTGGTCTGTGAATAAAAATAGATGTGAAAGTCTATTCTACTAAGTTTTTAGATGCCTGAAGAGCACGTGTGATCCCAAAACAACTGCTTTATCTCCTTAACTACAGTTAATATCGTCTTTGTTTACTAGATCTGATAGTTTTTAATACTATGTTTTGGTAAGCTTTTCCATATATTTCTAGAAATTCTAATACATTTTACCCAATTGTTAGAAAACAATTATAAAATATTGTTTTAATGACTTTGAGCTCCAGCTTCTATCTCAACTCAAAATTGCACAAGCCGTGAATAAAAATGCATTTAGTGGGGAAAAATACATCGCTCCCTGCTTGTTAATACAATAAACTGTAAATATTAAACTTTATGCTTAGCTATAGAGTTGTTTTAGAAATAACTACATCACTTATTTAAAATGGGTGGGTTGAAATCAACCTGTCCTGCACTGCAGGCAGAGGTCGGTAGGAATTTTGCTGTTCATGTACTGCTGGATCGATCCCAGCATTTGTGAATTTTCTTGTCAGTGAAAAGTAGCACATCATCACCAGGCATCATTGCTGCCTGGGCCCTTACCGTCGTCGTTTGGGTTTGCCTGTAAGGCAGTCCCTGCTGTAATGTCAGAAACAATCACTGGCCATTTGAGCAGCCTAATTGAGAGAGACAAGGCATAGGAACGGAAATGCTCCCTGCCAGTGCTTTCAGAGATCTTGATTTATGTGGCTGTTTTTCTTCCCCCCCGCCCCCCCCCCCTTCAAATGTTCCATGAAGTAAATTTTTTATCAGTGACTCAGAGCAAAGGAAAATTTCAGATTTTTGTGGTAAGATATTAGATGTCTGGGCAAGCCTTCAACTTCAAATGTTTTTCTGGCTTATCCAGTGTACTGTACATGCTGAGATGTGAGTGTGTGAGCCTCTAGTTATGA
The DNA here is from genome assembly GCF_047370975.1 of Nipponia nippon. Taxonomy (NCBI): domain Eukaryota; kingdom Metazoa; phylum Chordata; class Aves; order Pelecaniformes; family Threskiornithidae; genus Nipponia; species Nipponia nippon. The sequence goes on from NW_028262331.1 coordinate 7,137,050, forward strand.
TTAAAACACCCAAAGCATGGACATAGGAAGCAATAAAGTATTATGTAGGAGAAGATTCATCATTTTTGTGACTTTGTTTAAAGAAAGCCCAGATGTCGGAGTAGATATCTACTGAATCAATCATTTTCTAAGCCACAGATGACCAGAAAATTAATTAGAAAGAAAAAAAAAAAGAGATTAGAGAAGTAAACCTGCAGAACTTAATGTTTAAACAATGTAGCCCAGACTAGTTTGGCCTTAAAATGATCTGCATTAACAGTAATTTATTTGGGAATGTTTAACCCTCAGGATTTAAATTCAGGAGGTAGTCTTGTTCAGTGGTTACGAAGACTGGGAGTCAGGATTGCTCCAGTTTGCTTCTGCTGCTGCGTGTGGCAGGAGAGACAAGTTCCTAAGCAGAGCTCCAGTAAGGAACAGAATTTTTGCCATTGACTGCAGTGGTTCCAAGATTTTCTGTCCTCTCCATGTCACATTATCGCCATAAAACTATGTCCGTAATGGCTGTTATACCTCAAAGGGAGGACAAGGTGGCTGCTGGGTCACATGCTTAGAGAAGACTTGGAGATCTTTCAATGAAAGTTTTGACGGAGTGGCACATTTTTATTAAAGTATTCTCTATTCATGTCTTATTCAGCAGAGACAGCGAGAAATTCTGAACAGATTGTCCTCCCCGAGCTGAGAAGGAGGGGTATGTGCATTGCCGTGCAGGGATCACTCACGAGGGTCCCCAGAGCAGAACTGCTGCGTTAGCACAGCCCTGTGCCCAGATGCATTAGCCCTGCCTCTCAGCTGGATGGATGAGGGTGAGAGCCGCTCTGTGCTGATGCAGCAAGACTTGCTTTTCTTGCAAGAGCTAATTATGCCATTAGCGTGCGGATCTCTGCACCTCCCTTCTTTGCGAGCTTTTTATGTATTCTGTGTGGTCTTATGTGTCTAAAGCAAGACAGGCTCAGAAGATGTTAATTCAGATATACTTCTGTTAGCAACAGGTGACAAGAGAAATAAAATACTTAAGAATACTTAGACTTGTAAAACAGCACCAGGGTCAAGGTAGTTTCTAACAGCTCAATAGAAACTCCTTTAATAATACCTTATAAACTTTCCTGGCTGCCTGGCCTATTTACGGTCCTTGTCCTTACCCCTAATCCATTTCAGGAGATTTGTTTCCATTTTGATTCAGAGACTGCCCAGCAGAACATTTGTCTTAGCACACGGGGACAGCTGTGTTGACAGTCTCTACAGCCTCAGGGCGTTATAGGCTCTCTGTAATCAGATGAGACCTGTACAAGCTTCAGTGCCTTAGCAGTGAACTGAAACAACCTTTGTCTGTTTGGGATGATAAAGGAAGTGGCTGTGTTTAGAAATGTGGCGGTCATTTTGTGAGATCTTCTAAAGGATATATAAACTGCAAACCCAAATGAAGGTCCAGGAGTCTGTTTTACTGTAGCAGTTCATCAGGCAGCATGAAAAAAGTCTGGTGTTGGAGAAATACATACCAGAAATGCAGATGATTTGAAGTTAACTTGTAAAAATATGTTGAGTAATTTTATATAATGTCTATCCCCTAGATCCCTATCCAGCGTTACGGTTTTACAGCTGTACATATCTATTTTCTGAAATCTTTCTTTTTGTTCCTTTGCGCTGTGTGACATAGGTAAATATGCAGCTCTTCCTATTTGAGGAATCCTAGGAGTTACTGGTAACAACGGTAGATAAAGGTTAGACAGAAATGAGATTTTAAAACTGCTAGCACAGGATGTAAAATGCAGTTTGCATAGCAATAGCAATGACCAAATCCCTGTTGAACACTAGCCAAGAGTATCCATTGGTGTGTTTTATTCATGCAGTGTGATAGTGCAGTTAACTCAAGTCTGTATTGATTCTATTTATTTGAATTTAGAAAACATCTCCACTGAGCATTCGGTGTAATTATTATAAGGACAAGGAGCAACATTTAGAACTGACAACCACGCATATAAATACAAATCTTTTGCAAAACGTTCTGTCATACTGCTTCTCCTAGGAGAACAAGTCAGACTTAAACAGAAGCAGATTCTGCTCTCAAGGTTCTTCCTGAAAATGCGCTTCCTCCAGCTCCCTTATGATTACATCAGGGGACCGTTTGTTTTAGTGTCTCAGATGATCTCCACAGCTGCATTATTGTACAGTGAGAGAGAAAGACAGGCTTTAAGGTAAACAGGTTTAAACAAACTTAATAGGTAAAACGTGCACTTTACATTGTACCTTGTAACTAACACACCATCAGTAGAGATCCTAGAGTATTTACACAGTGTAAATAGGTGTTTATAACCTGACTGCTTCTTGTGAACCATAGGGAGTGCATAGGTAATAAATATATACAGATCCATGGTACATAGGACATAGTAAATGGCTGTAAGTTACTTGGTCATCACAGGTATCTACGCAGTTAGAGCTGTTTGAATGCTTAAGCAGGCCAAAGGTTGTGAACGTGAGACACACAAGTTTGAGAAAGTCTATTTAGTGAAGGAACCTACATTAATTAGCTCTGCCACTTGTTGCAATTGTTTCCTTCTGCTTATGATGATTAAGTCACACTGATCTGGTCAACCCCGGTCAACCACAATGTTACCAAGGCAACTAAGTAAACTAGCCACTGCCCTTGAGTATTGCCTGCCACAACCCAGAGCGTTGCCAGCATTTGAATATGGCAGCATGAAATGGCTCACAGTTCCGTACTCCAGCTTTGTCTGGATGTTGGAAAGGTGATGTGATGGAAGAGAACCTCAGCTCTTTGTACAAAAAAGCTCTCAATATAGCTGAAGTGTTGTTCAGGTCTCTTCAGCAGCAACAACCAAGATGGATCAGATACTTAAAACTGTACTGGATGGGACCACACAAAGATTCCAAACAGTGCAGTATGTGCTTGGCTGTAACCTCTCTAACATGCCAGAAAAAGAACACACTAGTAAGGGCCTACGGGCACTAGTTACTTCTTTAATCACTTTCAGGAAGGTGTTAGGGCTGCAGGTAGGTAAAAGAAGCATGGTGGGCCTCATTCAGAAAATCATTGACACATTCCACCCCATAACAATGTCCTGTTGAAACACCTCTCTGTAAGAGTCCCAGATACTGCCCGCTAAGAATGTCCTTAATATATGCTGTTAGACTGCAAGGGGTGAGTGAAGGAGAACCCTAGCTATCATTAAAAAGGAAAGGGAAAAAAAAAAGTCTAATCATATAAATCCCGGTAGTTCATTTCCTCTTAGAAGATCTGTGCTCTGTAATTATATTGCCAAAGAAGCCTTTCTTCTTTTGAGTTCATGTGAAAGCTAAATGGTTTTATTCCCTTTGGCCTTAGTTCAATAAGTATGGGTGAAATTACAAAGTTTTTTACTTCCAGTGTAAGCTTGAATTAGAAGTTGGTGGATGTGATACTTCATATTAGAGCAAACCATTAAAAAGAATAAATTCCTTAAAGGGGCAGTTGCTAGGTTGGGAGTACATTTAACATAACCCCACCACCAAACAGGAATTTCGTTTAAGAGAACCCAACCCACCGACGACGAGTGCTAGCAATCCAGAATTTCCAACATATAACAACTATGAATAGAACAAGATACTGTGTTAGGAGCTAAGTAATGCTGACAATTTGTTAAAAAATACATAGGTATTTTCACTATAATGAGTAAAACAGTGTAAAAGGTACTCAATATGTCAAAGTAGTGGGATGGGATTTACTAGTTTGCGCATGGAGCTTACTGTTGCTCATAGTGGAGGTACTGAAGTCAATCTTGAGCACTTCAGATAATTTGCCCTGTAGGAAACATAGCTGTTCTGATGATGCAACATCAACTTTTTAAAAAGGAGAAAACAGAACTTGATGAAGCAAATAGGAAGCATATGTTTTCATTTGCCACATCTTCACCTTTTTTCCTAATGTACACTAGGTTTTGCAAACATGGATGGTGTTTTACGACCCATAATCTCAGTTTTATTGCACGAGAGATCAGGAACAAGGGAGATGAATGCTTTACTGGACATCATTGAGCATCTTTTGCTTCCTGTAGCTTCTTCAGTCAGTTTTGGTTAAAAGGAAAACACTGTTTTGACTGCAGTGCAGGAAGCAGAAATAGTTTTTTAGAAACTGAAATGGGATTTGTGATTAATATTTTGTTTTCTGATCCTTCTGTACCAACTGAAGCATTAAATGAAAAGTTTGATTACAATTCCATGCCAAGTCATGCCCTCTCTTCTAACAAGTCACATATTAACTATCTCATTGTACCTGCATACTCCTTATACAGTAATTTCAATACCCTCTCATTTCAGTGTTGCAATCTATTTCTCTGCAATTACTATTTCCATTGAAATAATTCAATTCATTGCATAGCCTTCCCTCCATGCACATACATTCTACATTCTTTATAGTTTTTGTGACTGTAAGCTTAACAAATCCTGTCTGAGTTATGTGCCGTTTTCTCTTCTTTAATAGTTAATATTTAACTGAATTTCGTTAAGTGTACAAGTGTTCAGTCTGTCCGATGAAGGATGTTTTCCTGAAATCAGTTTTTCAGTCTTCTGAGCACTGAAAAGTCTGGCAAACAATGCTTGAAAGAAGCAAAATTTGTGCTTATTGTGGGGTACAAAATGGCAGGGGATTAAAGGGGGCAATTCACAATTTAAGTTGGATGTATTCTTCATTAAGTCCATTCTACTTCATGTCATTACGTAGCTTCAGCAAGATTTAAACCCTTCGTTTTGGAAGGAAGGGTCACATCTGTAATAAATTATGGTCTCTCTTATTTAAACAGTAGCATTGTTATAAATATTTTCTTCCTGTATTTCTGTTTCATAAGCCAAATACTCAGCATTTCTCTTATTCTTGTAAGTAGCCACATGATGGGCTGCCAAGGCTGGTTTATCATTTGCCTTGGAAAAGACATTGTATAATATTGCAGGATAAAACACAGGCAGACAGAGGTTTGATCTGTGGGGAAGAGAGGTAAGGGGTTTGCAGAATTTGTGCTAATAGACTGAGGCTTGAATGGGAGTACTGCATGAAGAGTTCATACATAAATATCAGAGAATTCAACTGGTCTTACCAGTAAGGGGCAGAGAACAGTTTATTGCAATGATGATGTTTCTGCAAAAATGAGACTTGAGTCACTGATTTCATTCGAACTTTTTCAGTGCTTAGATATTTAGCCAGACCTAACAAATTTCCTTTCAATGTTTTTTGGGAAACATTTATATTTGGATGTAGGTATAAATGTGGATGAACATCTAGCTGTCAAAGGGAGTTCTGATATCAAGGCATACCTGCTTTTCAGTGCTGTATCTGCAGGGACCATTCTTGTTACAATGAACTTGTCATCATATCAAAGAAAAGAAATCCATACAACCTGGGAATAACAAGGTTTTACTGGAGAATGCAATATTTTAGGGCAAGACTATGTAGACTACTCCTAAGTAACAAGTATATAAGGAAAAGAGGCCAAGAATATTGCTAGAAACAGTCATCCAGGGCTGTGTCATACCAGTGCAGTCCAGAGCACAATTAGGTGATGCTGAGCTTTGACCATTTGACCATTGACCAGGTTTGGGGGGTACTTTTAAGCAGCTCCTATGATGTTGGTGTAATGGTGGATAATTTGCAACTGTTAATGTGTTTTCTGCTCAATCCAAGTACCCAGGAATATATCAGGCTCTGCAGAGCACCTATAAAAGGCCTGTTGAAAAATGGATTGTTATTTGCCCCAGGCAATAAAATGTATTCCTGGAGTGAGTGTGGGTGATGCAGCGCTGGGCTGCGGCCATGCTGCAAGCCCGGAGCTCACACGCTCCATTCCAGGCTCTGCCCCTGACTCAGCTTTGTTGCCTTGGGCTCTCTAGGGAGAGTTAACTGAGCTCTTAATTCTCTCATTATAAAATGTGGAGGTTATTACATGCTTACTTCCCCATACTAGCCTCACAGGGGGCTTAGTTAATGAACATCTGTTAATGTGTGGAAATAAATGCTATAGAAGTGCTGAAGTAGTAGTAGTCACGCTCATACAGCGATGGCATGGCTGCAGGTTGGTAATCTGCAGCTTTTTCTTACGGGATTGTGCTGTAAGGTTACAATAACCATTTTAGCAAGGCACCCATAGAGCACAGCTTCCCTGTCTCCAAGATTCTCCCTGTGCCCCCGGTACTTGGAAGGTGCTCCAGAGCCCAGGACGGGGACGCTGCGCCAGCACAGTTCTGTGCCGCTGGAGGAGTTTTGCACACCCCCATGTAACCCAGGTACGTGCAACTCATAGCACACAGTGCTTGATGAGGGTATTACATTCCCAGCTCCAGTTCATTATCCTCACTCATCTGCCACTCATTAAGAAGAAAAAGATACTGTTCCCTTCTTTAAAGGTTATTGATTTCCTTAGGCCTCACCTCGCTGAATGTCTTAATCCCACTCGGTTTGCTGCAGTGGTGTCGGGAGGACGAAGCACCGCTCACACTGTGCGGAGCGGCCTTTCTCCTGGGCCATTGCAGGCGGCTGCAGGAGCACGAAGCCCTGCTCGCAAGAGTTAATTGTTTCCAGCCTTTGCCAATCTTGGCTTGGTCCTAGAAATCCGGCTGGATGCTGGCGGCTGCCAGGAGCCTCCCTCTTGCCCGTCATGTGAGTAGTGTAAACAGGCCGGCAGCGCTGCCGGGCGAGTGGGAGGCTCGCTAGTGGGCCAAAGTTCAGCGGCAGCGCCGGCCGAGCAGGCGGTGGCAGGGTTACTGCCGATCACCCCAGCTGTTGCTATAGCAAAACCATTGCGTAATGCTCGCATTAAATCAGAGCGTGGAGGAGAGGAAGGCGAAACGATAAAGGTCGTTGTGTTGTTGCACTCGTTTTGTTCATTGTTGCCGAGTCCCGCGTAGCTGTTGCAAATTAAGTTCCCAGTATAGTTCCTGGCTGGGCTGCGGTGGAAGCCGGTGTGCGTTTTCACCGGCTGCAGAGAGAGAGTGGGGCCTGGCCTAGCGCTTGCTCATGTAATCATGTAATTGGGGCATTCACATGAACGGGGCTGGCAAGACAGTGCCTACAAGAGGATTGTTTGCATGAGTAGAAACTTTGCATGTCAATAAAATTTGTGGGATCAAGCTCGCAGTTAAGAAAGGTGTTTAACTTCTTGATACAAGCTGTCTTATGAAAGGAAGTGATTTGATGGTAGTAAAATTTGCATCCAGCTGGAGAGCTTAAGGCATCAGAGCCTCAGTGTTATAAAGGGTGGGTACACCACGACTTCCGTAAGTAATGCTCCCGTATCATTGCATAGATCAAATGGACTGCAGGAGATGGTTGTTTGTGGGAGGCTGAGGAGTGAGGAAACCTCTTTTTGGATGAAATTGATACTGGGAAGCTGGAAAGTTGTGACATGGGAAGCTGCATTTGGAATCAGGCCATCCTCCTCTTGAGATCTCTGCTGAAGTTGCATCTGCATTTACATAAGTTTTGGCATGAGAAATAAATGTCCATGAAGCGACTACTCTGTGCTTTCTCTTCCTAGATGATTAATTAAAATGGCTGAGGGACTGATTTGGCTACAAGCTTTCTCCTGAGGTTTCTGATTGCAGCTTATTTGTTACGTGGAATAAACCAAAGTCTATCTCTTTGGTAGGAGTGATTATGCTGTTGGCTCTCCTCCTCTTTGAGGGTCTGGCCCATGCCATTAAGTCAGTGGCAAAGTTCTCTATGACTTACCTGGGCCAGAATCAGAACTGCAGTCTTTGTCCATACAGTACAGTGTATTTATCATTCCAAGAGCAAACAGATTTAATATGAAGGTTGTGATGAAGTGGCGCTAGGTTTATTTGGCACATACAGCTTGTGGTATTTCAGTCATTCGCCTCTGAAGGATTTTGCTGCCTGCTGTGAGAGGCTTTCTGTTGTTTCCCCTTGGGTTTGTACCTTTTCCGCTGTGGAGTCCTGGGCATGTTACGATGCATATCGGGAACTTTATGTACCAGCACTGTAGTAAAAACCTAGCTAGGAAGAACTCACTGCATTCTGCTTCCACCTGTCCGCTTACCACTCTTCTGCCAGGAGAGTGAGACCTCCTGCCCAGCAGTTTGAAACTGGAAGTCTGTCCTTCTTGAACCAGTGGTGCCAGGACTCGTGTTAGTTGGACATGGCTTCTTGGTGCATGGGTTGATGGACCCTGTCCCAAGCTCTGCCCTGCTGCACTGTTTTTTTATTTTTCAAGGCATTTTACAAAAAGAAAGAAATGAGTAAGGGAGGAGTGAAGTCCTGTATTCTGCTCCTCAGAGTCCTGGTTTTGCTGGTGTTTTAGTTTTAAAACATAAGTTTTGATTGTGGGATTGCTGGGCTTTTTGTTCTCACTCAGGACAACTTAGACTGTCAGGCCCCAGATGAATTCCTGGGCACTCTGGCAAAGCCAATAATAATAATAATAATAATGAGGAAGTGCGCGCTGCTGTGAGCTATTCTGGGAACTGCCCGGTCATTTCATATAGGCTTGATGATGGTCATTTCTGATAGTACAGATGGGGCTTTTGGAGAAATGTGGTCTGTGTTTTTCCCCTATTATTGTCAGAAATATCAGAGTGGCCAGAAACATGCTGCAGTGGCAAGTAATTGAGCCCAAGGAGCTAGGTGTTAGTAGAAGCGAGTCCACCCTTTTTGGTTTCAGGTCAGTTTGTCCCTCCTCTGGGAGCTGACATAGACAAGAGCAGATTGTTCTGGGAATGTGGAGCAAAATCCCCAAAGGCTACAGACTGCTATAGTCTGCACTGTTCAAGCTCTCCACCGAGCATTTCCATCAAACATCTTCTTGGCCTTGGGAAGGTGTTGAACTGAAGTGCTGCTACATATATGCCTTTGCCCAGCAATTGTGCTCTAAGATGCCAGACAGTTGCATGTTTGAAGATATTTCTTTTATTAGAGGTCTGCAGATGAGATTGCCAGATGTTGCTAATAGATCTGTTATTTGTCAGTCATTTGGGACAAACACCAGAAATGCACTTTGCCAACAGATACTCAGGAAAAGGTTGGTGAATTCTTGTTTTCCTGAACTAGGTAGGGACTTCAATGGTCTGTTTTCCTGCATCTCTCTCCAAGATGTGAGTGGAATTGACTTCATTTCACACTGCACTATTGTCTGCTGCCCAAACCACATTTCAGTGGGCCAGGGGAGGAACTGCTGACTCATAATTCAGCATGGCAGCCCCAAATCTCATGAGACTACTAAGTCTGGCCTCTGACTGATGTTTTCAGTGAACTCTGTTAATGGCCCCCAACAGATCACACAGAAGTCCAGCTTCTATAAAATGAAAGGGAGGCTTCTTGCCCAGCGCTTGGCAAGCACTACTGACAGTCTGTAGTGCTGGAAACTGCTGGTTGTGCTGGCTGAAAATGTGTCACTGATGTGGGATCTGTGGGCCCCACTCAGTGGACGGGCAGATAGTATATTCTGGTCACATAATGGCTGTCAGGGATAAAGGGCTGGAACTGGCCTTGGCTTGGCGTGTAGTGTATGTGCAAAATGAATGCAACTCCAACATGAATGAAGGTTGGAAATAAAAAGTAGCATAAAACACAGTACCCAGCTTGAGGGTGAAAAGTAAGGGGGGGAAACTGCTTTATTTTTTGAAGAATTCTCTATAGGGACTTGAACTTAATTGTTTTGTTACTACCAGTCTCACCAGGGATCCAGATACACTCCATGGCACTGCGTGGTTCTCGCAAACAACCTGTTGCAGACTTCTGCTTAAATTGAAGCTAGGGCTTCTCAGCGTAGGTTGGAGTGAACGAACTAGAGGCCCCTCCTTCCTCTAGCAGCTGAATGCAAAGCTGTGCATGACAGCAAGGTATTCGGTGCTCATTACCTTGTGTGATTGATCAATCAGTGGTGATGACTACACAGGTTCTGATGTGTTCTTCACACTAGTTCCTGAGCACGTTCCAGCAGCACGGTAATAACACGAGTGTCACACATGGAGTGTGACACTCGCACGTGAGACTCCCAGGCCTTGCTTCTCCTCTTGCAAGTCATACGTTTGCTGCACAGCGTTGCGGCAGTGCTGCCTACTAAATGCATGTCAGCCACAGATGTGATTAGCTGCGTGAGACCAAGGATCAGACAAGGAGTTGATGACATATGCCAGAAATCTTGTTCTCCACCAGTGTCACTCTCCTAGAAATCGTGTTCCTTAGCTGCAGTATTGCGTGGTGACACGTTGCCACCACGTGACCAAAGCAAGGTGCCCGGTAGGTGACACACCGAAACCCCTGTCATGTGGTTTGGCAAATGGGATCTCCATTGTTAGGATAACATTTGGCCCAGATGTCTCAGCGTTCTTATGTGCTCTGGAGAGTCTGGGGAATTTTAAACTTTAAATATTGCTGTGTTTCTGCTAAAAAGGATATGTTCCAAGGAGTATTCCTGGTATTTGTATTGGTATTGGTATTTCCTGAAAGCAAAGCGGTATGTGATGACACTTGATTTGGGAGTCCATTCACTGTTTGGCACCAGCCCCTAAGGAGGTCCTCACTGCTTGAGAAGATGTTATCCTTGTTGCAGAGTTCCTCTGCACCACAGAGGTAGAGCCGTTCACTGCATCCATCGTTTTGGAGCTTCATGCAGTCTTTTATGTGTTTTGGGCCAAGCTTTGAAGTCAGGACAAAGATGTTGAACTTGATTCCATACTCCGTGGGAGGACAATGCAGGGAGTAAAGGACAGGTTTGGGGGGTTCCCTGTACCCAGGATTGCCAAGACATGTGCTTTAGATTTCAATCTAGAAATCAGAGAACAGACATAACACTTTTCTTAGAAGGAGCTCAAACTTCTTTACATAGGTGTGAACATGTCATTATTTCCATTTCGCAGGCCTGAAGGGCGGAAGATAGGCAAGCTGTGACTAAATCAGCCATCAGTTCAGAATTAGTTGAGCTGAATTTTGCTTCCTGTCTTACACAGCAGGGCCTGATGCCCTCTCCAAACTAGTTTTTAAAACCAGCTTTAGCCACTGTAGTTTCTATGCATTTCTGTTCTTGAAAGGCACCATCAATTGTTTTTGTTTAAAGACATTGAATATGAACTTGTTCCTACAGAGCTTTGTGCTGTAATTTATCAACAAGGCGCTGAGGCACAGACGTCAAATGAATACCAGATTTCAAATTATGATAAGCAATTGTGTCATCTCTGTGAATAGACATTAAACTCTGCTGAGAAATCATCAATAATTCATTAAAAAACTAAATGAGTACAGGGACATTTGGATAGGTCTTTGCAAACAAGCAGTCCTGTGTTCTGTAATAATTCCTTTGAATTTGAACCCCAAGGATGCTTATTTCTGAAACAGAAACACATGATCATGCCCAAGTCAAAAAGTTTGTTCCCTAGAAATCTAATTACTCTTTACCTTTGGGGAGTTAGGGAGGTACTTGGAATATTATCTGACAGAGGTGCACTGTGTTTTTACATAGCTCAGTGGAGAAGCATGCACAGCTTGCCTGGCCTTTTGAGCAAGCTGAAAGGAGTGCTCACTCTCTTTGTGTTCTTTCCCTTTGACTTCTGTCTGGTATGGCCACACGAGTGACATCAGCACTTACCTGGCATCTAAACTTATTTAATTTACCTTTGAAATTTGTATACAGTAGGTCCAAACTCTTACACATTACAAATGTTAAGGATGGGAGAGAAGTATTCTGTCCATTTTGCTTTTTTTCTTTTGTGAAATATTTGAAGTGTATTTTATTTTTAATATTCTAGTCGCTGACATTTTCACCACTTCCTTTACCCTCTACTTACACTAAAACCTAAGATTCTTATTTCCAATCTTAAAATACAAATCTCGGAACAAGTAGGGTTTCTTTACTATGAGGAGAGAGAGGAAGCTGCTGGTATAAAAAATTCAGCTGGAGCTTCTCTGTCGTAGGTGGCTTTTCATTTGACAGTTAGCATTCTGCTTTAGTCCATTTCTCTCCTAAATTGTAGGTTGTTACATTCCAATAAGCACACAGCATCTGTTCTCTGTATAACGTGATGTTGTAAGATGCTGGTCGTTTGTCTAAGTGGGCTCTTTTCATTTGAATCAGAGATGTGCATGCAGCCTAACAGCAATATTTCCCTCCTGTCTGTAATTGGCCATTATAGGAGAAGAAATTTATTAATAGTTATTAATGTAAGGATTTAGAGGCTCTGCTTCAACATCTAGGGCTAGCCTGTCTTAACTTATCTTAGCATAATCGCAAAAATAAAAATTCTGTGCTCTACTTTAGAGAGCATGAAATAATTTCTGTTTACACAGTTTTTTCAATTACTTTGATGCTGTGATATAAAGGTCACTGATTGCCTCTAGTCATCACATGGCTTTTTCACTAATTGTGCACTCACGTCATTTTGTTCTGTGGGATCTTTTGCTTTTTGATCCAGTTTCAATTGCCCAGATGTTCATTTCATACAGTTAACTTTATACAAAGGGCATCCTTTGTTCCAACAAACACATTGCGGCCATTGTACTCAGCTGGGAACCTAGTGCACAGCAGTTCACCTGTTTCCTATATAATCCACCATCAATCTACCGACCTTTGTGCTGATTTAAATGTAAAATCATTCACTGGGGAGAGGAGGGATAAGGAGGAGAAATTATGCAAGAAATGTTTCCTGGTCCCTAGCCTTGGATTGATTAAGGTCATGCTGCAGGATAAAAAGGCAATAAGGAATGGGAAAGCTCTTTCATTTTGACCCTTTTGGTGTGTAGTGGAATGGAAAATCACACTAGTACCTTGAAAGTTTTACTCTGGTGTCTCAGAATGTATTAATGGAGACCTAACCATCTTCGCGAAGGAACACTATTGCCACTCCACTCCCTTCTGTATTGCCCCCTATAAAAGCTTCATGTCAAGGCAGAGACGGTGCTGCCAGTCCGGGTCAGGGTCACTGTCACACAGTGAGAGGCACCACTCGTAATGCACCCAGGGCCCCGAGGATTGCCCAATTCAACAGATTTGGGGAGGGAGAGATCTTAAGGTTATTCTAACTGCCAGTGTCCCATATAAGACAGCCCATTTGCTGTTTGTTAAGCCACATGGACATCGCATAGACTAACTGTTGAGTTTAACTTAACCTTTAGAGCAGTCATGAGAGCTTAGTTCATGAGCAGAATAAATTCCATGGAGGGCTTTGAAAGAAGATGGTATGTATAAATGCACTGGCTGTTGCTAAAAGATCTGTGGAAGATGAGCAGTGGAAAATTGGACAGCGTTTGAGCAGTATATCATGTAAGAAGGGTGTCACTTGGCAATATATATCTGTGAAGGTTTTAAAATCTCTATCTTGGCCAAAAGAGACCTTCCAAATGACAGGAATCTAGCCATCTTGAGCCCAAACGTTCCTAGAAAGATGACCCTACAAAATTGTCCAGGCTACTGGCAGGGATAGCATTACTGGCAACACGCACAGTGTTTTAAGGGCCAAGGCTGAGGCATAAGAGCAGCTACGCCTCACAGCCCACAGCAGGCAAGAGGAGGAGGCCTGGAGGGGAGCTGGCATCAGGCAGTGATTTTTAACATTTCTTTCATTCAGCCAGCTGTAAGACTGCTGGGCAAGATCTGCACAAGGTTGATTTTTGGTTTAATGTGCTGATGTGATTTGCCATGGCCCCCTTGTAGCTCTCTGGTGCCTGGGCCGGGATATCCAGGACATCCATCATGTTCTTCCTATGCAAACTTTGGGAAGGGGAACTGCAGATGCCAGCGTCTGCTCTGTCTGCTCAGCTTGGCAAGGAGGAAAGCAAGGAGGTGAGAAGGAGAAAACCAGGGGTCCTGTCTGGTTCTCACTACCAACAGTGGATGGTTAAATAGAAAGGTACAGGTTTTTGTTTTCAGAAAACAATGTTTCCCATGACTGGTCCTGCTGAAATCAGTAAGCAGAAACGGACGCTACTCCATACTGCAGCAACTGCAGCACCGTAATTCTCCATTTCTCTCTCTCTCCAGTCTATAGATCCCTTGGCACAGCTGTAAATTCCCTGTACAGTGCACAGCATGGCTTTCACTGAAAACAGCTGGGAAAACAACATTTCTGGAGCCTTATTCCATTAAAAATATTTTTTTTGCTTCTTCTATGCATCTCCCTATTTTTCCCTGGTCAACAAGGGCTGCATCCAAGCAGCCACCTGCATTCAGTATCAGTCATGTGGAATGCCCATAAACATCACTTCCAGACCGTAATAGTTGGGTGGAAATGAGGCCAAGTGACCAAACCCCTCTACCCTTCCCACCAGCAGCCTCCAGCAGTGTGACCTGGGAGGCCTCTCCAGTGCAGGAGTTGTATCTTGATCCATCGGAGTGACTGGCAGCAGCAACAAGGAGCTCTGGGGCAGGGGACAGGGAGGGCGGCTGTGGGGAACCGTGTATCCTCGGACAGGCTCCAGTCTGCTCCAGGGAATGTGCTAATTTTCACTCCTTTATAGTCCTTTATCTCAGCCCTTCGACCTTGAGCTCAGAGGCATTATGGGCCTTAGCCAGAAAGGCAGTGTGGAGTTAACTATTTAAATGCCGAATGTTTCTGATACTAAGTCCTGAGGGTAGAACCACAATGAATGCAACTTATTTCAATAGTGCAACAAGTCAGTGGACTTTTCAGGTTTGGTGAGGACTGATTTATGATATTAGGAAAAATATTTTGTACTGAATAGATGATGTTGTGAACTACAGCAGTTTTCAAAGTTTGTGTGCCCCTACAAAGTTGCTAGGGCATGTAGAGACCTCCTGTAAGAATGTGTCGTGTGTGCACTGCTATACGGTGTATGTGAACTTGGTTTTCTTAGTCACCTTCTTTTCATCCTTATCTGGACCCAATTATTGATATCCAGAGCACAGGCAGAAAGTTATTGGTCTCGTGCTTTCAGTGGGGTCCCTACTATCATTGTAACACTTAAATTTTCAACTCTACAAAGTATTATACAAACTCTTCCCCCCCCCCCCCCCCCCCCAAAGAAAAGTAATTTCCTGGATCAGTCTAGATTAATGTATTGCCAGTTCTGCTACTGACTTCTCTGGGTGAGTTTGGGCATGTCATTTAACCTGTGTGCCACTTTTCATGTTTGCAGAACGAGCTAAGAATACTTCAGTGGGCCATCGTGGCTATGAATGAGTTATGAATGTGCTTATGTACATGCGTGTCTTGTTTGGCAAGATCAGCTTCTCTGTCTTTGGTGCCTGACAAATATACAAGAAAAATAGTTCCTTTTCCTTACCGGGAGTGAGTGGTATCTCCATGAGCAGCAGTAAGTGGGTAGAAGCAGAATTTTTTGCAGAATATTCCTGCTTAATCAGTTCAGTGTTCATGGAGTTAATTTGCTCATGCCTTCAGATTGTTTTGTTTCCAGGGATTCTAAACCGTTGCCTCCAGCTGTTCATTTCCATTGAACGAGGGTGATCTTTATCTGTCTAAACTAGTTAAAACCTGCTCCACTACCCGGCAGCTTTTTTGGAGACAGCCCAATAAAGCTGAGGGCAGTGGCTATGACACCAAAGCCTCCTGGACATCATAAATTCCAAGCCCTACTTTTTTTCCTGACCTCTCAATGTTGGAGCACCCCTCCTGTTTTAATGGGACTCCTCACTTCCTCCACAGCTCCATTTAACCCTGTCCAAAAAGGGGTATGATATTTGCATTGTAAGTGGCCAGTGAAGAATCCCTTTTAGACTAATTTACCACTTTAATATTATGAGATTAAGCCTTGACATAACCTCAAAGGTACCATTCGAACAACTGCAGCACTGTTAGACTTGCACTTGGACTCTGCTCAGCGTGCATGTTGCTTGGGATGTTTTAGTTGAAGCATATTTTAAAAATGTGCTCCATTTAAAGCTTGCTGTGACGTGGTGGGACTTGTAATACCTTTGGGGTCAACGGGGCCACTTCCTCTTCAAACATGAGATGTGAAAGTTTTTGTCTTGAGCAGATGAGATGCAGGTTTGTTTAGCTGATGAAACAACACCAGATGTACCGAAGAATCTTTCCTATGATGAAATTCAAATGTCTTGTATACAGCAGGCAAAGATGCTGTCTATACAAGAGGGAATTGCAAACAGCAACAGAAATTTCTGTTGTTGGTAATACCGCTACAGGGACCACAGCTAGACTGTGTACACTAATGTAGAAACGCCTTCCCTCGTTGCTGGCGTTTCTATCAGCACATTATTTTGGCCTGTGCTGAACAGGAGTACATAACACAATGAGTAAAATGCTAATGGTTAGTTTGTACTTTAGGCTCTTCCTTCTACTACTACTACTGTTGACAGCACTGGGAAAATTTGTGGCCACAGGACCTCTTATGAAGACCCAGGCTGAGCTTTACTTTGGAATGTGCCAAGGAGACATTTTCCTGTTGTTTTGTTGCAGATGTTACCGTCCTTGCTGTCTGGGGAGTCAGCAAGGCGCGAAGAGTGTTGGGAAGTGGTGCCCCTGCTCTCTGCAGCAAACAGCTGGATCAGTTCAGATCCAAACCCATGTGTCTGTGTGAGAAGGCTGTGTAGTCACTTTTCTGCTAAACCACCTCACAGCAATTATCAGACTATCAGAGGACGGAAAAGGCCTGAGAAAAAGACCAGTTTAACATGTCATTATTGGTCTTTAGCAGCTGTGTGTTATCCTATTGTTACTAATAACCTTTTTAACCTTGCAAGCAATGTTTTCTTGGCACCATTCAAACATAATGGCTGGGGGGGCAAATTCAGCTCTTGGTTGTGTAAATATGGAATCATTCTGTTGGCTGCCTGGTGTTATTTTGCATTTGGCTCATGGTCCCTGCCCCTAGGAGCCTGCAATCTAAAATACCCAGGCAGAGTATTCAGTCACAGTATGACTTTGCATACCAACTGGGTATACAAAGCATAAAATAAACAGATGAAGAACTACTATCAAATCCATGCAATATAATTATGGTCCTGTTGTTCTCTGGTTGAGGTTAATGGGTTATTTGTGTATAAATGAGAGGAGGAGTTTGCTTGTTACTTTTCATATGTAATTCACCAGTAGATTATGATTGGAAAGTCTTTCAGAAAAATGTGTTTTAAAAGGGGTTTTAAATAAAGAGAGGAAGAAATTTGATTGGGATGAATAGAGAACAAGAATCATTGAACAAAATAGATGTTGCTTAAAGTAAAGCAGCCAGAAAGTCTACCTTAATGGTAAGGAGGAAGGGGAGACCTTGGCAAATCTATGAGGAGGGTGCTGGAAGTGATGTTTCCCTTTCAACCCTCCAATATACAAGCTTGCAAGACTCTTAAGTAAGGTTCAGTGGTTTTATATGGTAAATAAATTTATCTTGATTTCATTCTCTGATAAGAGGATCTCGCTTTTCTAGCACGGTCTTTATAAAGTTCTCAGCAGTGAAGTGACTAATTGCACTTCTGATTTTCAGGGATCTTCCGGATAATCCTGCTGTTGAATGGGACACACAGCTCCTCGCCGCCTTTGTGCTAAAGCATATAGAAGCCAATAACATCAACCTGGTAATGTGAAACTTTCTACAGCATAGGCAATTTCCACATTACTTTTGAGCCAGTGTTCTAGGCTTTTTCCTTCCCTCTGAAAGCGTTCTTTGAAGTCTTTAAAGTTAGGATTTTGCTTCTGGAGTCTGTGAAATAGCCTAGGAGAGGGAGAAAGTATACTTACTCATTTTGAAGTACTGGCTTTATAATGTTGATCCATTTCTTTAGCTAGATCTTACGAAGCCTCTTTTGGGTTGTAGTGCCACCAACCTTCACTGAAGTAAAAGCTTCAAACTGGTTAAAAACTGCAAACTCTGTTGGAACTAGTACGTTTCACTGTAGTATATCTTGGGGTTCATTAATTGTAGAAGACCCTCTGAATAAGTCCAGCTGAATTTCAGGTCCAAAATGATACCCAAAAGCAATTTTGCATTTTGTAGTTTTTTTGTATTTTATAGACTTTTTGTGAGTATTTGTACAGCTCCTATGTCTTGACAAGTAAGACATGGTCATTCTGATCCTCTTTCAAATCTTCAAACAACTGCCAGAAGTTCAGAACAAATAGAATTGCTCCACTGAAAAATATGGAAAAGGATGATGGTGTAGTTTGGATATATCTTTTCTCTCTGGAGATCTTTCTTTGCTTCCCAGTGAGAAACGAACAGTGGAGAAATTTTGCTTCACTAACTCCTCAAAGATTTTCTACATTTTAAAACAACCATTCTGCCCCTGTTACTAGGTTTCATTGATGAAGAGAGCCCACCTGAGATTTAGGCTTACATTTAGGCTTAGATTTGAAGTACATGGGCAGGCGTGTGTTAGAGAGCTAGATTAGCAGGGTTGTAGGTTGGGATTGAAGAATATTAAACTGGGGAGATATCCTAGCACTGGTATAGTTTGGGTTTGTTTGTTTGTTTTTTTTTTTCCCCCCACAGAACAGGAATAAGGGCCTAAGCCTGGAAAAGGTTGTGTTCTGTTGTTTTCTGTTGAACCTTGCTGTGATCAGGCGTGTCACTGTCACACACTGATTAGCAGCAAAATCACAAAACTCTTAAAGCCTTTCAGCAATTCGCAAAACAAGAAACCACATCTCCTGTAGCATGAAAGCCCCATGAGCACAAAAACCAACATCATGCATCCAACTTCGTATTGATTCTGAGGCTAATTTTCCATGAAATTCATTGCTGTTCACAGAGACAAATGCAGTTTTCCTGGACTCCTTTTGTGCCTTTTGGCCCTGTGAATAGATAGGTTTTAATCTAATCTGAAAGCTCCTAACACAAGAGGATTTGTATTGCATGTTTGTGACTCTCATGGGCACTAGGACAAGTGCACCGGAATCCCAGTAGAAACTCTGAAAACACTAGAACTTCTGCTAAATGGTTCGAAAGGGTTAGATCTTTGCCTCAGAGGAAATTAAACTCAAGCTGTTTGTGCTGGGGGAGGCAGGAGTCTGCCACTAACATAGCGTGAGCTGAAAAATCAAGTGCGGGGTTTTCAAAGCAAGAAACACGCACAATCACTAGTACTCTCCCTGCTGTGTTGCGGGCGTCGGGTGTAGCTGTAGTAACGAGAAACGCTGCAGCAGGGCCCACTGTGTTCCCCTTAGCGCTTCCCTGAGCAGCAGTGAGGACAAATTACTGCAGCAGAACATGTCAGCAGTACCAAAGGCCACTGAGGCAGCTTCTTGGGGATGGTGGTAATGAACTGCTCTGTAAACTTACATTATTTTAAGTGTCTCAAGTAATCACACAGGTCTCAGGTGTTTGCTATAATACCTTTCATTTAGGAGCAGACCTAGTTTGCCAACAATGGCAAGGCAAGTGCCTGATTACCTTTGTCCAACATTCTGCATTTTAAAACTTCAAAGCTTGCTATCTGTTAGCCACTCTTAGAGCATCTCTGCTGTCCTGAGACAATGGCCTTGCCTTGAAAGGTAAACTGAGTCTATTTTTCAGTAATGTTGAAATTGATAGAATTGGCTTAACATGTTAAAAGAGCCTTGTCAAAACATAAGTTAACAGGGTTTCAAACACGACAAGCTAACTCAATGGAGTTAACATGGTTGGAAGACATGTATTGTTTTAGCTATCCCAGTGGGAAAACTTTCCCCAGTCTCCCCACAGTCATAGCATAGACAATGGTATCTTTTATTTACAGAGCATATGTCTCATCTGGCAGTGGAGAAGCAGGCTGCAATTCCAACATGTCTGAAAGGAAAGATTGCAAGGCAAGGAGTCACACCATGTTATGCATAGTTTTGTTCCATTGCATAGTTACTCATTTCCTCAGTTGCCCTGGAAGCCCATCAGTAACTCAATCTATTTGAGAGCTACAGGGACATATTTCATCCAAGCTCTACATTAAATAGTGCAGACACAGAAATTAATGGTTGGTGTACTCGAAGCCAAAACTAATTTATAGACTTTGGAAATTATTTCCTGCCTGCTGGATTTATAAGCAAAAGCCAGTGTTGCTAGGAGAGGCAGCCAAGGCTAGTCTGTCTCGATCCAGATTAGAAAGTATTTGGTGTGTAAGAAGTAGGTTACATAGTATTGTGTGAGCCCCAGGCAGGCTCTAGATTATGAAATCCTACTGTTCCGGATCTCAGGTTTGGTAATAGCAGAGCTTGGATTAGGAGGTGACATTCAAACTGTGCTTGGGGCAGATGCAGTGCCAAGACCAGAGTTCAGCAATACCACATTCTTACAAGCTGCTTTCCGCTATAGATTGATGGAAACATCATCTGTACTGCTTGTGGAAGAGTCCCGTTGTCTTGGGTCTGCTCCAAATCAGCCTAGAAAGCCAGATCCTTCTACAAATGGCATTCAAGTTGGAGCTTATATTTGAGAGGATGAGTTCAGCTCTCATGCTTTGGATCTTGGTCTCCACACTCTCCTAAAATTCAGAGCATTTGAATGTGTGATATTTGTAGAGGATTTGCAGAACACCAGATTTGCAGTGCAGCACGTGGAGTTTGCTAGAGGAGGCAACAGAGCTGGGACAGACTCTGTCATCCCTTTCCCTCCCTTCCTCACCTATGTTGCAGTGTCCTCAGGTGTGCTTTGGGGTACGTGAGAGGGAGGCCCCCAGGACCTTTCATTTTAAGAGCTGGTGCATGACTTACACACTTGCAGCTCAAATCCAGTGGACACTGGGATGTTGATCATGATTAGATTTTTCCTTTTTCATCCAGTTGTCCATTCTTTTTAATCTTTAGCTTCTCTGATTTTGTAGCAACAAGAGACATCTCCAAATACACAAGAGACTCAAAGGGAGTTTGAATGTCACTGGCCTCTGCAAACGTAAGTTTGGCCTATGAAATGATGCTCAGAGGAAGGGCATTAGAAATGGAGTTGCTTGCTGTGACATTTTATAGGATGGCCCTTCTTAAAAAGGAAAGAGACCTTTCTATCCCCGCCAGTCTACTTGAGCAGATGTGTGCTCTGTTTGAAGCACTGGATGACGCCAGAAAGAGTGAGGGAGACCCACAGCTTCGAGTGCTTTTTTCCTCCGATGCACATGGTGTGTAGAGGGAGCATGGACTCCAGACCTCTCAGGAATTTTCTCTTCTGCTACTAATTCAGTAATTTCCTCTGTGCTCTCCCCACTCTGGAAGGGATTTCTGGACCTGTTTGTCTTGGCTGTTGCTCTGGCTTCCACTAGTGAAAGCTCCATTTCCTGAATACCAAGGTCACCCAGGAGAAAACCCAGCAACACCAACGGCAGCGGCTCGCATTTCAGAACAGGTGTGGGGAGGGAACTCCCTCTTGCCCTAAAGATTTAATTGAGCAATAATTTCCACATCAAGTATGTTTCCTATCCCAGCCTTTTGCTCCCTGAACTGGCTAAGCCTGTTTTTAACCCAGACAGTTTCAAGATGTTCAGGTTTTCTCATCCTGCCCTGATTGTTTGCTTGATTTCATCATCAGCCTGGTTCAGGTTATGTGCTAAAAGCAAGCACGCGGGCTAGCTGCACCATGTGGAAGAAGCAAATGCTCCCGTGTGAAAATATCTTGAGCATGTGAGAAAGAAATTCAGATTTGTTATCAATGAAATGAATCCCTGAAGCCAGAGGAATATATTTACATGTGATTGCTGCCTGCTTTAAGTCACGAACACCACAGTGATGCTGTGGAATCAGTGCCCTGTTTAGACAACAGACCTAGAAACTACCTACTGGATAGGTGGGACATCACTACAGTGTCAGAGCCAGACTGCGTGCTGGGAGGGATCTCTGAACGTGAAGGGCCAATGTTTCAAAGGTGGCCTCTTTGCAGATAAAGCGAATGCCACCGTGGCCAGGTCAGTGTGCAGATACCTTGGGAATTGTACTTAGATTTGTGTATTTGAAGAGACAGGCAATTCAGGTACAAATGTCCTAACAGTAAATTAGACAACATCCATTGAAAATTAACTCCATGCAGTCTCTTTAGCTAGTTCAGATGTTACGTAAGCCCAGCCGCACTAAGAACAGCAGCTCCTATTTCAAAACAGATGTGGGGAAGAAAAACCTCCAAAGGTGTTTCTGAACAGATAATTTCCATGTCAAGAATATTTCCTAACCCAGCCTTGTGCTCCCACAGTTGGCCCAAGCCAGTTTTGTCAAAATAATGATTAGCTTATTTAGTCTGCTCACTACAGTCTCTTATCTCAGTCTTCTGGTTTGTTCTCTTGTACCCTCCATAAAAGGGAAAAATGTGTGGTTTGGCTTGCCTGGGGTTTTTAGCTTGGTTTTGTAAGGAGACAAGAATAATGCAATTGTATTTATGTGTGTGTGAACATGCATGTTTCAAAAGACTCCGGAGCCCATTGGCTAATTTCAACCACATTTGACAGCAGGGTAGTAGTCTTAAAAATGTTATGTTTGTACAGGTTACATGAAAATAAATGATCAGGCAGAAGAGACAAGCCCTCTCTCTGTCCCCATTTAGTAAAAAGGTTTCGTGCAAATCCAGCCCTTAGCAGACTCACACTATTATTCATTTGCCTGCATAGGAATTTATTCTGCCTGCAGTGAGTGAGGTACATTGGCATCTACGGAAAGTGCCACTCTAGGTAGGAGAGACTTCAGAGCATGTTTTTTCTTATCTGCAAAATACAGGGTGCTGTGCTGGTTCCCTGAGTGCAGAATGTAATAATGTCTTTCCCAGATGAGCTACTCAAAAAGATGATCCCTTAGGGAGGGCTTTGCACCGTGCCAGACCATGCAGTCCCTGCAGTCTCTCAGGTAATGCTGATGTGCAGCAAAAGCAGCCAAAGCCGAACACATAATCTTTCTCCTTATAAAATAAGGGTTGACCAGAAAATGCTTCTTTGTACCTGAACAAAAGCAAATTGGGTCCTGCCATCAATGAATAACCCCGCTGCTTGGTGGCAGCATTATTACAGCCACTGGGCAAAGTGGAAAGTCTAAGTGTGGTCTTGTACCGGGTGGATGGGTTTATAAGCAGGCTTGTCTGGAGTTTGTGGTTTTTGAAGTATTTCTTATCACTGTCTTTGTGTTTCCGCTCCCTCTTTACACAATATCTCCTGTGTTTGAGAGGGCCTCTCCTGTTGGAGGGTGGGGTAGCAAGTTGCAGGACGGGCAGGGCGGCTTTTGATCTTCCCTTGATCTTTAACCCAGTACTTCAGGTCCTGCATATCAAATAGATTTTGAGAAGGGAGCTGTGGTGAGTAAGCAAGGCAGTAGCATTTCCTTCCCTGAAGAGAGAACAAGCTGGCAAGGAAGCAGACGTTGATTGAAATGTAGAGAGGTTATGATTTCTTCCTGGTCATAGAGAAGGGAGCTGTGGAGAGCTCTGCTCCCTGGCCTCTCCCAGAGCAAAAACCTAACTTTAGACTGTCCAAAGACTGTCACTTTCACCGTCTGGAAAGCCTACCAGCACATATTCCCTGTCTGCTCTATGCTTTGTGCTGCCAGTTTGTCTTCTAGGTTGGAAGCGGGAGCCTTTAAGTACCCACTGCACAGTACTGTGCAGAGTGAGCCCTTAGGGTGGATGGTTCACCCCGACACATTATTGGTAGGTTTGAGGGCAGGGAGCCAAGAGTATTCTGTGCTTTGGACGGTGACTTGTTAGTGCTGTGTTCACACATTACTTCTGCATTATGAAGTTCCCATTTCTCCCTGCAGAGAAGCAATAAACAATATGATCTTCTCATTCAGCAAAAAGCTTGACTTGCTTGTACAAAAAGTGCAGTCAGCTGATCCTTTAAAAAGGCTTGTTCTCATATCAGATTATTTTATCGCTATGTTATCCTGTGATGAAGCCTTGTTACAATCAGGACAGTAGTACATGATTGTGTTGCTCTTGTTAAAGCAATATGTCCCGATTCACAGTACAACAAACTATAGTTTCACCCTGTAATCCTCAGGCATTCTAGTATGTTCTCAAATCCAGGAGAGAGTGATTCATAGAGCTGGACCTCTTGGGTCAGGAACAAGTTTGCAAAAGATCACTCTGGAAGTAACCTTTTGGCCCGGTAGTAAGTAACAAGTGCATCCTGCCAGTGGGAACACAGTATTTGTCATCTTTCTGTTGTTCAAGCTGTTAGACTGTGTAGTCATCTAGTTCCAGAGTGTCTTGTTTATTTAGTTGTATTTCTGTAGCATGAGTTCACACACAAGGCCTCATTGTGCAACACAAAAATAACTCTTTAGATACAATGGGCTGGGATGGTGCTGTGTTAGATGTCAAAGTTGGGAACTGCACTGTCTCCTTCTTCCTCAAAGTGATTATTGTTTTGTGGTTTTATTGCAGGTGGTAACCTTTGATGCGGCAGGAGTGAGTGGTCATGCTAACCACATTTCTCTTTACACTGCTTTAAGGTACAGTGTTCTGCACACTTCATTGAATGCCTCACTATAGTGTTACGGAGTGACTGTGGTGTTTGTGTGTAAGCAGAAAACTAATAGCTAGGGCCAAGAACAGTATTAACTTCACTGATATAACTGAGTGTCCGGCTGTGGGACACGATACTGTTTGGAGAAACTTACAGCTCTGTAAATGACCTACAGCATCCTTTATTATTCCATCTGCTGGTGCTTTGCCAGTCTCCCTTTCACTGGGCCCTCTTTGCTCTTCCTGTCCTTGATCCCACTAAAATACGCCACAGATCACTTTGCACTTCTGGTTTGAGGAGAGTGTGTGAATAGCTGATGCCTGAGCTGGTGGTAGTTGGATTTTGGAAAGTTCTGCACCATTGTTCCAGAGGATGTTGCTATCCTGTCCAGGTACCTGAATTTACCTCTCTGACCCAAGGACATTGCTCTTTCACTGGATCTGTCCCTATTTACCAGTCTTCTTAAGTCAACTCGTTCCTTCACCACTCTTTACATTCTGAGAATCTCTGTCTCTGTGCTGTGACGTGGGAAGGTTGCTAGACAAAAATCTTTCGTATTAAAATCACCCAAATTTTGCTGGCAAGACAGCTACTGTATCTTATTTTAACCCTCTGCTCATTCAGACCTTATTGTGTCCTAGAGAGATCTCCCCCAGAGCTGTCCCTGCCTTTCCCAGGCATGAGAAGAACTCTTTGCAAGTATATCTTGTATTTTTAGCGCCCATTTGTTTTCTGAATCATCTGTGCAATTCAAATAACTCTCTGGCTCTTCTTGCTAACAACATCACAGTGATTTGCCTTTCTCACTTGCCTAGAGAAAACTGCAGTGCCACAGAACCCGTACTGTGACCTACTGAGCTCCTCTGGGAAGATGCTGAAAGTCTTTGATGCTATCTGATGGCTGGAATTCAGTGTTAGAGAGGATCATGGCTTTTCCCAGCAACTTCTGAAATACCCTAGCAGAAGGAAAGAGGGTAGAGTTAAAGCAAACTGTGTGTTTGTTTGGGCTAAGCGGGGAGATGCTTTCCGGCACAGTGTTATTTGAGGAGTGACTGAGGAACAGAGGTTGATGACCGACGCTCGCACCATTGGCACAGAGGGACTAGAGAGCTTCCAGCTGCCTGGACCTCTGTTTGCTCAGTCAATTAACTGCTGTATGGCCTGCAAATAGGAATGAAAGGCAGATTGTTACGTGTCTCCCTACATCCTGAAGAGATACAGGGAAAATAAGCTAGCAGCTGAATTATGTATGAGAAAGTTAAGGAAAACTTTTGATTTTTATCCCAGCTCTACTGTTGCCTCACTTTGTGGCTGCGCAGAAATCACTTTCCCACCTTTGCGGTTCAGGTTTCCTGTGTGTGCAGTGGGGATGTTAACCCTCTTCTCATCTCAGAGTATGTCACTAGCAAGTATTCATTATCTGCAAGCCCCTTGAACTCAGACCTTTGCATTAATCCTTAGCCTACAGCAGAACAATCTCTTGGGCTGATGAGATACGTGCTGATAGGGACACCAGAGTACAAGCAGCTCTCATTAAGTAAGGGCTGGTTTGTGTCTTGTCTCTCTTCCAGTCCTGAATCAGCAGAAGTAAGCATGGTGGCCCAGTCATCTGCATGTGGCAGGAGTGATGCTGTGGCCACTGAAAGGTTAAGTTTATTTTTAGTGGCTTGCTTGCCCTCATTATTTTTCAGTTTGTGTCATGGAGGAAGTAGAGCGTGACTGTATCACTCCTGATTTTCAGTGCCCTGATGAGTTCTCACATATTGGCTAGCACAGGCAGCACTGGGAGCATATGCCGAGGCTTCTCATGTACCTCCCTGCCAGCAGGGCTTTGCAAAGCAGCGACTGCTGCCCCTGGGGCCTCAGTGCTACATGGCAAGAAAAAGGCGAATGAACTCTCCCTTCCAGGAATCATGTGCAATGTATTTATTAACCATCTTTAAACAAGGTCTGCAGGGTTCTGCCTCCATTGTGGCTGTAAGTGGGAAGGATGAAGCAGAGGGCTGGTGCAGTGATCCTCGGCTCTTTTGGGTGCTCCCAGTCTGTGGGAGATAGGCTTGTGCCCCACTACCGAAGAGATTACTTTCTGCAAGAGCAGGGGTGGAACAGGCTGTGTGACCCATCTCACAATTCCTTGCTTCAGGAGGTGCAAATTATTGAACACTTTCAAGGAACAAAACAGTTCAGGAAATGGTCATAGCTGAGCAAATGATCAGTATTATCTGCTAAGGGCATAAATATTCTTTCTAGTGTCTGGAACAGAGGTTTTGTTCAAAGGAGCAGGAACTATTCAGAAGAAATGTGCCCTTCCCCTTCCAGCAACCTTCCTCCTGACAGCTTGCAGGGAGTCCAGCTGCTGCTTTGTGTCTAGGCTTCAGATCTGGGAGGAACTGTGAAATGCCAAGGTTTGAGGGTGGATTTGTTCTTCTGCAAGGGAAAAATAAGAAAAAACAGGATGGGAGAGGAAGACAAATTGCTATTTGATTTCAGTCTCCCCTGGGAGTATTTCAGTTCTGGCTTCTAGACGGGGAAAAAAACCCAACCCAAACCCAAGAAAATCCCACTATAGCAAAGAAGGGAGAATTGGAAGCAATCCTCTGTAGCTCTGCTTCTTTCCCCATCACCTCACTTTGGCAATATCGTTCTCTCTTATCCCCCAAAACAGGAGCTTTTCCTGTGGCCAAGAGAGGCTGGATCCTGTACATGCGTCCACAAGGAAGAGCAGGTCTTGAGTGACATCAAGGTCACTTTACTCCCCTCTCAGCATTTGGCCAGTCACTACGGTAATAAGCATGGTAAATACTACGTGACAGGAATATTTGAGAATCTCTCTTTCCTGCACTTTGAAATGACAGTGTTTGCACTGAGATCACATGTAGTATCGAGGTGGTTTAGTTTTGCATGAGTCATTGTGCATTTTGATTTCAAACAAGCCCTCTTGCCCAGTAGCCTAGCAAATGGGGGGCTGTTGGTTTTGTTGTTTGCTTGCTTAGGGTGGAGAGGAATGGTCTTTGTGAGGGGGAGGAAGGACTGCACCACTTCTTTTCTTCAGTGAGCTATCACATCCATTTCATCCCAGCTAGAACAGAAAAGAATAGTCCTTGTCTGCTTAGGGCAGAGCAAACTGAGTGGAAAATAGGAGATGCTATATTTAACCACTGTGCATTATGTTGTTATAGCAACTGCATCCATAAAACTTATATCAGTGATGCCATATAAAAAGCTACATCAAAGAATCATTAGCTGAGCTTATTCTCATCAGTTCCATTTGGAAAAACACCTCTCAGTCCTGCAGGATGTTTCTTAACATTCACCAACTCAGTTGCAGTTTGTAAATGAGACTGTGCAGAGGTGATATTTGGGAGCTTAGTGCTTTATCACTCTTGAGTTGATTATGATGCAGCTTGAGTGCCACCGATGCCTTGTTGCACTTACATGTCACAGCCCGATTATTGAATGCCCCATTTGTGAATGCCATGGGACACAGTATTGTGCAGAAGGGTTGCACTAAGGCTCCCTGAAAGAGGAGGACTGATTAAATGCCAGTTTCAAATAAGTACATCAAAACAATTAACAGTGCATTGTCCAGCCAAATCCCACAGACTCGTGGGTGCAGTTCTCAAAAGCCACCAACTGCATTATGTCCCTACAAAGCACAGTTCTGCTTGTACTGAATTTCCAAGGCCAGGTCTTTAAGGATGTGTTGAGCAGGAAGCAAGCTGTTTCTTGGGTGATTAGCTTGATGATAATGAATGGTATCCCATCTACCATTTTTATTTGATGCCTTCTTACAGCGTGGGGCTAGAATGGGACTCTGATCTCTCACTCCTTTTAAGCAGCTGTAGCCTGTGCATTTCAAATGAGTGGCATCTCATTTATGTTTTCAAAGCAGGGTGCTGTTTTGTATTTCCCTTGCCTTTTCCCAGAAAACCCTTTTTTCAAAATTGGTTGTTATTTGCTCCGTCTTGGAAAAGGATTTCCTGTGTCACTGATGTGTTTGTTTGGGATTGTTTAGCCCCTGCTGGAGTTCTAGGTTCCTTGCAAAATAAAGAAGGGTGTTGAAGAAATCGCAGGTTCCAGTATCTTATGTTTCAGCCTGTGCTTCCACAGTCCAGCTCACTTCTGGTGTTTTGTTTTACTGGTCTTAAATGTCCCAGGGGGAACTTAGGAGTGGTGGCTGTGATTGCGCCCAGACTGCCCCCCTAAGGTCAAGGCAGAATTGTCCTCCTCTGTTTACCCTTTGAGACTCTGTCCCTTCCCCTCATAGGACTCTGCCCCATGCCTGGCATATATCCCATAGCTGCATATGTTGTCCTAGATTTTATCTCATTCCTTTGCCCCTGCTCCCTCCTTCCTTAAATTGACTAAGTTCATTCATCCCAGTGCCCTTCCGTGATACTGTTGAGAGCCGTTAGGATAAAGTTGAGCACAGGGCACCAGCATTGCAGGGATTCCCCCCCCAAGAAGTTTTTTATCCAAAGAAACAGCCTCAAGGAATGTCCTTCCCCGCGTCACTAGGCTGCTAGCAGTGTGAGTGGAGCAGTGACACTGCACATTCTTCTCCCAGACAGTGCAGGGACCAAAGCACAGAGCCACTCTGTCAACTGGAAGATCTCTGAATCGACACCTTTTTTTCTGACTGGCAGAACCATTTTTTGCCACTCCAATACACGTGAGTACAGAGTGCCTGAATAGTGTTTTACGAACTGCATGTTGCTACATGGTGTAGTTCAGGGTGCATGGAAATGGAGCCAGAAAGTCCGGTTAGGGAGGGAGGAGGCGTGCCAGAGAGCAAACATTCAACATCTGGCAAGTATATCCTTCTAATATCTCTGTGATTCCTAGGAGACTGCCTGTTCTTCCTCTTTCGCATCTGTTTCATCAGATTAATTGGGCAGATTAGAGGTTATGATCCTAAATGAAGCCCCAATGCATCTTTAAGACATCCATTCTTTGCCATGCTCTTGAAAACTGTATTTCCCCAATGCTCTACAGCAGCCAGCACAGTCAGTTCAGTGAAGGGTTTTGCCTTTGGCATGGGAGACTATTTGGAGAGTGAAGTCATTGATTTCAATGAACAATTCTCATTAAACAGAACATCACCAAAACTGTAGTCCACCCACCAGGGTGTCAGTCCTGCTTCTACCCCAGAGGAGTTCTGTGTTCCCCAAGACCGAGATTGCAGCTCTATCTTGACTTGTTCCTTCTTGCCATCGTGGAGAGGTATCAGTGGTCAGTGCCTCTTAGGAGCTAGCCCACTCACTTCGCTGGCATCTTTCCTTGAGGATGACTGGATAAAGACAGGGAATTTGGGAGCTAGCTCAGTCCTGCAATTTGCAGGATGGGGGTTGCTGGACCATTTCAGTTTTTCTGCTGAGCAGATGTAGCCGATAGCTACATAGAAATGGCATTCAAAGCAGCTGGTCCTTGAGGGAGGAGCTGGTGCTGAGTCCTTGCAGGGCAGAAATGGTGGGTGCCTTCAGATGTCTCACGGCCTTTTGAATCTTCATTGCAGAGGGTCTCACTTTCCTTCAAATGTGGATCTGAACCTACCGCAGGCATAATAAAGAGGGTGCAGTGAGAGGTGCCCTGTAATCAGCTGGCCTCTGGCACTTGGTGGGTGGGTGGGAACAAGCTACCTTAGATCACTTCATGTTTAAAAAGAAAAAGAATTTATAAAAAGTCTCTCTGGAAAAAAACACATGGAAAGAGCTCCTGAAAAAGAGCCTGTTTGTATTTGACTTTTTGAGATTTTATGCCAAACTCTTTCATTTCACCCAAACCACAGCAAGTCCAATCTGTAAAACAACATTCCCAAAATGGCAACAACAGAGAGCTGCGACCTCTCCCCTACTTGGAAGTGTCCCATGGAGACAGCTCCAGCAGGGTGGAGATGGGAGTGAGAAGATTGATTTGGGAGAGGATTGGCTTGTTTTAGGAACGTGTGCAGGAGGTAGAGTTTTGTGTTTCTTTCTCTGTGCAACCACAGTTCATTGCCATCTCTTGCCTGAGAAATACAAATGAGCAAGGCTGCAATTCCTCTGCAGCGTTACAGCTGGGTGGAGCCCATTCCCATAGCTCTGCACTGAGCCTTGCTGAGTACTGAAGCATTTGGCTCAGGACAAAAAGGATGAGGAGAGAATCAGTTTCTTTGTCCTTGTTCTTCCAGATCAGTGTCACGTCTGCCTGCCAGCAGCCTTGAGGATCTTTCGGTAACCAAACACAGTTTGTGTCTCCCTGAACCTTTATACAAGCACAAGCTCCTTAATTTGCTGCTGGATCAAACTTTCCTTCCCTGCTGAAGATGCTTTCTGCTCCTGCTGAAACATTTCCATATGAACTGGATCTCTCCTTGCTTCTGTTTCTAGTGGCCAGGAGTGGTTGTTATTATTAGTTCACTCTTGGAGCAGCTCTTCACATCCTTTAATTTGCTGTCAGTTAGGGCTTTGAATGTCCCCCTATGGCAGAGCAGCACACCCAGAACAGACACTAGGACTTCAGAGAGTTAGCCAGACTTCACAACCCCTCACTGCTTTATCTCTCCAAGCTTGTTTTAAGAAGTTCCCATCCTGCTAGCTTTACCAAGTGCTGAATCACTTCTTTGGGTGGCCAGATTCTACTTGTGGGGGAAGAAACCTCTGGCAGAAGAGCAGAGCAGACATTAACAGAGATACTTAAAACTTCCTCCCCCTCCGCTGCCCCCGAAAAATTGCTGCTAATGTTTACAAGGCAACATTTAACAGTCTTTGTCAGAACAGTAGGACTTGAGTAGCGGGGTAGAAGGTGGCCAAGTTAGTATTACAAGGCCATTGTTTAGCAGAAAATGGTATTGCTTGCAGATCTTTGGCTCTGGAGAAGAGGAGACCATTGGCAGGAGAATCTATTTAAGGCATATGTCTTCTGATTGCTGTTTGAGTTCTGCCATGACCTGCATTTCTGGCTTGACTTTTGCTTTGAATTGCTTTGGGTATTCATTACTCTGTGCTTCCTATTTTGTCTATGCCTGTGTAGCTAATCCTTTTCCTTGAACTTAACCAATAGCCAGAGATAATGCTAGTTTGAAAGTGACTGGAGAAACATAACAGTTTACATATAATGTATGTTTTATCCTGGTTGATTTACACATGAACTGTCACATTGTCCTTTGTTAAATACACCACTATAAGATGATAACAATCTCTTTAAATATTACACAGGGCTAAATAACTTTTCTTTTTTTATTTCCTTTCTCCTTTTGGCAAATGTTCCATTGTTTGGGTTTATTTTTCCTTATGGAAGAGCAAGCCTGGGTGTGGGACAGCTCTGAGTGCCATCTGCTGGAGACCCGCTTCCTCCCATCCCTGCGATGGGCCAAATCTGGAGGCGATGCAAATGGTGATGTGAGCGTAAGTGCTCTGAAGCCATGAACCACAGGCTAGAGCAGGAGAAACAAGAGAATTAAAAAAGGACTTGAAGCTAATACCCTCTGATGCCTTCACCATATCAGGATCGTTTGCTTACGCTTCCTGATGGAAGTACCATCACTGTTCACATCTCCTGCACTGGTCCCTTCATTCTGTTTCCAAGGGATGCATTTTTGCTACAGAGACTTCCCAGGACAAAGTCATGAAGGGATCAAAGTCTTAGTGTGCAAAAAGTCAGAGCAGCTGCTCAGATGTCCCAGTGCCAGCATGGGTTAGAAAGAAAGAAGCTGGTCCCCAAACAGGAGCTGCTGCTGAGGCGATGTCCCTGGTCAGCAGACACAAGGCTTTAAAGAGCCAATGCTCTCAGGGCTGAGTAGCCTTTGGCAGCCTCTTGCAGTTTCCCTTAGTGCAACATGAGAAGTTTGAGAGCGAGTTGGATTTATGGAGCTTATTTGTGCTGTGTCCCAGCAGCCAGGGTGAGGAAAGCAATGGCAGAATTGTGTGGGGAATGAGGCTTACCACTGCCTGACATGTGCATCCAGTGTCAGCTCCTGAACTTTCTTACAAGATTAGCCATTGTAAATGTGTGTGTGTATTAAAAGAAAAGGGTTGATTTAGCATACAGTTTATACCTGTAAAATGAGGATTTGAATAACTTCATTGAGTGTTTACCCCCATGTATCTCTTCATTCACAGGTACCTGCATTCGGAGCAGAAGTTACCTGAAGGTATGTCACATTACGCATCCGTGACCCTGCAGGCATTAGGCAATCGTTTACACGAATGTTCTGTCCAGGGTTTCAT
The DNA here is from genome assembly GCF_047370975.1 of Nipponia nippon. Lineage (NCBI taxonomy): Eukaryota > Metazoa > Chordata > Aves > Pelecaniformes > Threskiornithidae > Nipponia > Nipponia nippon. The sequence goes on from NW_028262331.1 coordinate 7,169,574, forward strand.
CTGCCTAACTTGCCTCTATTTGCAATGCAAACGAAACCCACAGCTGAACTCTTCCTTGCCCTTTTATCTCCCTGCGGTTTTTTACCAGCTCGGGCTTCTCTACAGTCACTTTTCTGTCCTTTGGGGTTGCCCTGTCTCAGTGGTGTGATTCAGTGTCTGGCCTATGCTTCTTGCTGTCTTGCATGAATATGAGTGCTATTTCCAGGTCTCTCAGCTCAGTCACAGAGTTTTTGGTCACATCCTACTTATAAGCCTTTTTTTTTGTCGGTTTGGTTTGGTTTGGTTTGGTTTGTGACAAAGGGCCTCAGAAGCTATTACCAGCTCAGGCAAAATGGTTGCATGTACCAAGCTAAGCTTCAAGATGTGGTCAGTATGGGAGAGGTATCTGAAATCTGCACTTGCACAACAAATTGTTGGAGTGGCTTCTTTCACCTGTAAACGAGCAAGTATCTCTGAGAAACTCTCTGTACAAGTAGGGAAAAGAAAGAAGCAAAGTACAGAAGCAGGTTGCTCCTGACCTCCTTTTCTAGCTGCTGTCCCAGAGTAGATCTGCAGCCCGTATCTCTAGCAAACACTGTCTGACTCTGGGACAAATTTGTGGAACTAGTTTAAGCACAAAGCTGTCAGCTGTTTGGACAGAGCATAGGAAGGTGGCTCAACCAGGCCCACCCAGTCAACCTCCTGCTCCCTCAGCAGTCATCCGGACTGTGTTTCTTTAATGCTAATTCCCGAGTCATTGTGGGATTTGAATGTGTCACAGCAAGTCAGTTTTAATTCCTCCTAGCAGCAAGTTGCAGACCAAGATCTGATGGAGACAGCATGAGCCAAGATGGCAGAATGCCCTTTAACTGAGTTCTAACTCTAGTCTCTTCAATTCCCCCATCTGTGAAAGAGGAGTATTAATGCCAACTTCTTTCCTAGGCCTTTTTCTTTGTTCAGCTTTGGGATGCAGCAGAGAGCTCTGTGTGTGCTGTGTGCTGTATAGAGAAAGAACAAGGAACTGCAGTGGTAGATGTCAGTGCTAGATGTCAGGCATTATCTAGACTGAACCACCTTCATGTGCTGTTCATGCAGGTTTGTTAGATACACTATGGTCCTGAATATGGGCTCTGCCTCAAATTGGTTCAGGTTTGAAACAGACCCATGTATAGACAACATTTCCATTTCTCTAGCAGCATCAAGAGACTCCTGAAGCTATGTGAAAGCCTTGCTGCTCTGATTACATCACATCTGACATGACCTACAAACACCAAAGGAAAGGGGAGCTCCCATGCTGCTGCTTACGCTAAGCCTTTCCAAATATAGTTCCAGTCTCATTGAAATTCCCAGTATTTATAATTTGATCTGGCAGGCGTGCAGGGCTGTGCATCAGAGGGGCTTAATGAAACAAGAGTGATGCTGGGATGGAGGCTGTCTGGGTAGAGCTGAAAGGCATGTTCAGGCCATGGAAATGTGCTGCTCTCCTGTTGGTAAGAGGGAACTATTTGTGGGTGAACCTGTGTAAGCCCATGTGTCAGGGAATCCACAGAAAATCTCTCTGCAAATGCAAAAGCCAGCTCAGCCTTGCATTGCCTCAGTGATATGCAGATGAGCACCCTAAATATCCTGCTTTGCTTTCTAATGCCTTTAGCCAGCATAAACACAACAGGCTTTTTATAATCTGTAATCAAGTTCTCCAGCCCAGGCACAAGCCCATCGGCTTGTTTCAAGGAGCCGAGACAGCTGCTGGATATGTATCCACCCCTACTACTGGCCCCATCAGCTATAACCAGCGCTCTTCCCAAAGAATTGGTGTGCTAACGTCTGTCAGGGGCAGTGCAAGCCTTTAGCACACAGAGATCGGCTAATAATCTCATTCTAGGCATGCTTGCTGCATAAGTGATTTGGAAGTAGAAAGCCAAGCCAAACAGGCTGCAGGCTTCATGCACTTCTATTCTAGGCCTAATCCACTAGCTATATTGATCATGCCCTTTCTGCCAACTTAGCGAGGTTGTATTACACTGTTAATCCCATCCTGCCGAGGGTCACAGTCACAACAGGCTCTGAAAAGCTTCACCTGCTGGTGTCACAGGAGTAGACTCATCAATGGCAGCACTTCTCTTACCCTGCTTGGCAGGGAGCAGCCTGTTTCTCTGAACCCTTTTCCATCTCTCCCTGGACTGTACATTCCTTCCCTGCTTCATTTCATCTCACGTTCCCATGCAGAGCAGCCTTTGCTGTCAGCACGTGGAGATCCTTGTCATATCACTAACACAGAAGACTCTTACAGTGCCCTTCGTTTTGTGAGGCTTGAATGCCATTGCTTTGCCTGATCTGACCGATGGGGGCCCAGGAGGTCAGACTGATCGACACTGAAATCACTTGCAGTTGTTTTGAGCCCTTATTGCTGAGCTTTGGGGAACAAAAGGGCATTAATTGCTGCATGAATTAATATTTCTTTGGGAAAAAATTATGAGGAAAGGGAGGGCACATTTTGTTAACAGAGCAGCCCAGGCTTCAGAGGTTGGTGGTGGGTAACCCTACACCAGGCCTCTCTTCCCATCATTGCAAGTAGGAATTCACGTGGCATTGCCAGGGTCCGTTAACAGCCGTCCAGGAAAGGAAAGACCCGTTGCTCCATCTTTGCTCTAGCCCTGTCCTCCCCAGTAAAAAGCAAACAGGTGGCCTGAAAAGCAAACAGGTGGCCAGTGGAAATAATGACTATAAGAGCAAGGGGATCCACATCTATTCCTTTCCTCTGCTGTGCCATAGTGCAGCACCGTACTAACACTTTTCTCTCAAACTACCCACCAACAGATTGGGCCTGCTGAGCAGCCCAGAGGATCTCTGCAGAGAAGAGGGTGAAGAGTGGTTCCCCTACTCATGGCACATCACAAATTTACTTCCAAGTTTGCTACTTGGAAACAAGAAATGTCTTTAGTGGGAGTAAAAGAACTGTCAGGGCACTTCCACGTGCAGCTGCAACACTTGTCACTGCAGAGCATCCTTTGCTGTAGCAAGCTGAAATCTTGTGGCAGCTAAAGAGCAACTGCTCGGTCTGTCACTTGTCAAGGTGGACGGCGAGCGAGGCGAGGGCTCAGGCTCGCAGTCGGGAAGTGGCACAGGCCATGCTGGTCACACGGCTGCCTGCATTCCCGCACGTCCAAGGGACTCGCTGCAGGGACCTCGGCAGCACCATCGGTCCTTGCAGATCGCATTGCACAGCTGCTGCTCTGCAGGGATGGGCACGATGACCTCGCAAGGGTTGGATGGCTGAGGCTGCAGCAGGACGGGAGCAGGGACGTGGTACAGCACCGACGTAGTTAAGACAAGACAGGAGGGCCTTCAAGGCAGAGGGGTGCCAAAAGTGATCCTAACCTGGGCAGCCTGGGCAAGGCACCGGGCCATGGGTCCCGGCGCCCTCCGCAGCTGGTGGACACCGCCATCTCCCGGCAGCTCCGGGCAGGCCGGGCCTGCAGCAAACGTCCATGAGCTTCAGGAGGGCTTTTCCTCCAGTTCCCGGCACAGCTCAGACCTGTGTCAGCGTTTGTCTGGATGGACGTGCCGGTGATTTCCCTTGAGGCCTCTAACCCTGCCCTTTGCTGCCCACAGCAGGAGAAAATAACTCCTTTGAATGCTCTGTCCACCTTGCTGGGGAGTCATGTCCCAGGATTAGTGCAGAAAGAGGACTGGAAGGAGAGCATGGCTCTGGAGCCTTCTGTGAGACTGAAATAAAGAGTAACCAGTTTTGCTTTTGAGAGTGGAAGAGGCTATTGGAAAGTTGGAACAAATTGTACATCCTTCTCTTGAAGGAGAGAGAAGAAAGACAGGAATTGAAAGATCCTGGAGATGTGCTGGAGGGAGTCCGCCAGGGCTGCCATGTCCTTCCATTGCAGGCTTTGGCGGGAATAAAAGCAAGACCTTTCTTTGCAGTGAAATGAGTTAGTATCACTGGGAAGAGGCAGGGGACAGAAATCACTTGTGAGGGGATTTCTGGAGGATCGTCCCGTGCATGCTGTTTGTTCCTGGGTTCAGTGTGTCACAGACCCCTGGCTGGGGAAGGAACGGTGCTGGTGGGGTGTCTTTGAGTATCGTGCTCTACCTTGGAGACTTTTGGGAGCTTCTTCCCTTGTGCCTCCAGGAAATTAATTCACCATGAGAGGAGCAAGTTTTGTTTTCCTATCTATCTCAATTGATAGCGGCTAGACTGAAGGATCTACCAGATGTCCAAAGTAGGGAAGTCAGCAGCAGGTTGACTGTTCAGATCCTTGTGGGATGAGATTCCTTAGCAGATCTGCACAGAGGGCTCCCTGCAGAGGCATCATCACCTCTCTCACAGAAACCCACCTCACGTTGTTACTCTTTTCGGAAAAGATGTTTGCTTCTGCCCTTGTCCTCGAGAGTCTTTTCCTTTAGGGGGACACAAATCCTGCCTGCATTTTAGAGCCAAGAGGTATTTGAGCACCACCAGTTTGCTTTGTGCTCAGAACATAACAGCTTAAGCAGTATTAGACATGTGAGCACAGGCTTCACACACTAAAATGGTCCATGAGGCAGCCTTTGTAGCAATTCAGCATTGTTCTTTGTCTCCTTTCTATAATTTCACAGTTTAAGGGCACACTGAAGAAAATCTCATTGCAGATCTAATTGTATATCTGACCACCTGTGTAAACTGTGACTTTGGCCTCTTCTGTCTAACTTTAATACAACATCTGAAGTGTGGAGCATAATCACAGCAGCTTCCAAGCCCTAAGAAATCCCAAAGCAGCTCCCTTGAGAGCTACAGGCCCTTAATGGGACCATCAGTAGCTCTGAGCTCATCAGTGAAGACAATTTAGCCAAGGTAAAAAAAAATAGCAATTAACTTTTGAGTTCAAGAGGCTCTTTAAAAACACAAAAAAAAATTCCACACCAGTAGAATCTTTATACATGTTACCTTCATCTGCTTCATCACAAACATCAGAGCAATGAATTCTGGAACTGTGTTAAAGTGTAACTGCCTGTCCGAGTTAATATTTGATACAGCCATTCCTGAATCTTGTAAATATTTTTTCTGTAGCTGAGAACTGGAGTAGAAAGAGGAAATTTCATTTTTGTAGCTGAACCAGAGACTGCTGGTTTAAATTTCCATTATATGATATAGTGCCAGCATTCAGAGAGCCATTCTGTGCTTTTTCCTTTGAGTCTAACTATGTAGGAATAATTTAAATTATAAGCCAAAAAAAACCCCAAACCCTCTGGTATTCAGAGCTAGCTTTGCTTTCCACAGACCACATACAGAACAAGACCAGTGCAAATGGTCATAAACATGCACTGGGCACAAAGAGATCTCGGTGGAAGCATGAGTAGAAGTTGCTCCCCTTTTGCTCAAAAAGGATCCCCGTGGCCAGCAATACGTGGGAGCCTGCAAAGACCTGTTGAGCCTGGAGAGGTGGGAACCTTATAAGAATACTATTATTTTGAAATATTTATCCTCTTTCTCCGTCTAGGGTGCCGTGTGCTCGTGCTTGAATCAGTGAATCTCTTCCGGAAGTACATCTCCGTGCTGGATGTACCAGTCTCCTGCCTCCTGCCCAGAGACGCACTCTTCATACTCACAGAGGAGGAGACCGAACAAGCCAGGGTGAGATGCGTGGTACCTGCTTAACCTGTTCGAATAGCTCGTCATCATTGTGAAGACTTTAGTCACAAGTGTCACGTTCACAGGGAATGTCATAAATAATTATATACATGGATTATAAATGTCACTAATGAACGATCTTCAGTGATTTGTAAAACATGAATGGACAAGACAGGTTGCTTCATGTGCTGTGTGGATAGCAGGACTAGCAGGACAGGGCTGAGCAGATTTGCAGCTCAGAGATTTTCAGTAGTCACAGTGCACCGAGTTTTACACTGTGTCCGGGATGTAGGACGTATTTCAAAGGAGACTGGATCCAACATAATGTTCTGAACATGTGAGTGGCCTGTCAAAGAATGGCATGACTGCATGCCAGGGACAGCGTCCTTGGATCATAGCTCTAACTAAAGATGGATACAGCTTGTGAACTTGTGGTCCAAAGCTCTTTACGAGTTCCCTTCTCTACCGTGTATTTTTTTAACTATTTTGCTGCATGAGATATCACACGTTTAGTCCACAGTTCCCTGTATCAGAATCTGATTAGCTCCATTAGCTCCCCTTCCATAGGATGTAAATATTTGCCCAGCAAACAGTCCTGTTAATCCACAAATAACACACAAAGAACTTCCCTGCTTTTGAGGCTGCTAAAAGAGAGAGTTACGTATGGAAACTGCTCTGATAAAGGTGGCATTATTCTCTTGTGTTTTGTGTTTCTGAAATCTAACCGTTCTAAGCTGGTGCACTATGAATATATATATATTTAAATATATACAAAAATATATAAACATTTTTATATATGAATATTTATATATATATAAATATATATAAAATATATATATAAATATAACTATAAAGTTAAGTTTCTGCTAGCAATGTATGATCGGAAGCAGCACGCAGTGTTCTCAGATGCACGCCTATCAGGTTTCTGCTTCCCCAGCATATAAACACCCAGGCATGAGATCACACAGGGAGGAGGAGTTATACGTGACAAAGAAACTGTCACAGCACCAATCTGCAGCTGATAATGTCCTTTCTAGCAGGACCCCTCTGAACACTAGGCAGCACACCACCAGCCATAGGGGCAGACAGGCCTCTCCCTGCCCTTTCGCCCCACAGAGTAGGCAGCCTTCTACCTCTCACTACTTCTTCCCTGCTCACTCAAAACAGGCTGTCCTATAAATTAGCAGGGAACCTCACAGGAGGCCTAGAAAACTGCGCTCACATGAGGTCTGGAAGGTTCTTGTAATGCTTTCTCAACTGTTTTTCCTTCTAGAGAGCCATGCGGTGTCATCGCAGCCAGCTCCTCTGGTTTCGCCACATCTATATGCTTTTCTCACGTTATATGATGATCAATTCACTCCGCCTTCTGTAAAAGAGACGTCGCTCACAGCTTCAGGAGTAAAAGAATGAGCAAAAAAAACCGTGTCAGGCCAAGGACTAAAGAAAACTTACCTGTTACGTGCTCAAGAGGACAGGATTCTCTTTGTGTAGCATTCTTTCAGACTACAAAAAACAGGCTGTATGAACTTGCTTCTGAATATCTTCTTGCCTGATACATTGAGATGAACAGGGTTTAACAACTATTCTATTTTCTCACTGTAGAAGCTTAAATAGGAAAAGAAATTTGGAGTAAAAATAGGAGCAAAAAGCAGGAGTATTCTGCATTGGATAATATATGGATAAGATTTCCTCAAGAGGAAATAGCTGCAAGGACTGCTTGGCAACTCTCTTGGTGCTTTTGTAAAATCCAAATATCAGGAGTGACTTTTCAAAGAACATGCTATCGCCACAGATAAAACCAGAACCACAAGACCTGTCTTATTCAGTCAGAACTTTAAAAAGCCAAAGCTTATGAATAAAACATCAGAAATCATGCAAATTTCTCTAATTGCACTGATCTTTGCTGCTTCTTTCATACACATTGTGTTGCAGGCTCCACCTTCGCAGTGTCCCTCGTGAAACATGAGCCTTTCTTCTTGCTTCAGAACCTGGGGCTCGAGATCAACTCACAAGAGTCTCAACAGGACATAAGAATGAGGTGCGAGAGACCCAGCCTGTAACTAGGTCTTTTATAGAACACATGCGGAGATAAAAATTGCAAGAGATGTTTCAAAAGCTGCTCCACTTATGTAAATGACAAGTGCAAGAGTTAAAGATCCTCTCCCTTTACGTTCAAAGGTAAGTGAAGTAGCTTCCAGTGGTTTCATTTCTTAGCCTATACAGGGATTTTACTAGTGATTTGGGTTTCTGTGGGGTCATGGTGGAGCAAAGTCAGCAATGCTCAACATTTCTGTAGGCCTTTGCACTTGTTAATGTGGGCTCACATCTGCAGGAGGCATCTTTCCTGGATCCACACAGCTCGTCATTGCAGAGTCACGATCAGAGCCCAAAGTGCCTGATCTGTTGCTGTGAGCACATCCTCCTCCTGGAGACAACAAACCAGTTCCTGGTTGTACTCAAGTACGTGCCCATCGTTCTAAGAGCATGAGGGTGTTGAACTCTTCTCCCTGGCCATGAGTCAGTGCCTGAGCATATGCCTACTCAGCCTTAAGACCATGAGTAAGTCCAGGCTTAAGCAGAACAGTACTTTAATCACATGAATAACTTCAGTGCTCTCTTTCTTACATACAGCTCAGCACCTGTGTGAACGCTTTACTGAACTTGAGCCTGATAAGCTCTTTCAAATCCCCTTTAACTCTAAATCCATGGTCAATTCATTGAAGTCAATGAAGAAAAAACAGTGTAAGTTAGTATTATGTTCTAAGCAAGAGATTATCTTACATAGGGCATTTTTATAAGCCAGACTTGAAACACAGGAAATATCCATACAAGCAAAGATTAGTTGGGTTTGTTTGTACTTTGCTCTGTTTATTGTGATTTAAACTTTAGCACAGCTAAGAGCAAAGTACCAAAATAGCAGCCCTGGGGTGGTTTATGGAACAGAGGTTGTTTGAAAACTGAAAGTCACAAATGAATGGGTCAGGCAGCATAGAAAGATTTATTTAAGAAACAGAGAACAGATAACAATAATGTAGAGACTGATTTTGCCAACCCTCACCCAGGAAAGCCCAGACTACAGTTCCATGGCAGTGCTCCAAGTTCAGCTGCTGGAAGGGTGTGTCAGGGTTTTGACATGTCTCTGATGGTCTTATGTTCCTTCACTGCCTTCTCCCATTCCTTGCCATTGATATCCTCTGTGACAATGGTCTGCACGGTGCCATCATCCAGACAATGGGGAGCTATTCCTGAAGAAAGACAGAGTACACAGAAACCTGCTTTTCATAGCTGAAGGGTGGGAGATGCCTGCAGCATGCTGTGGCCGGGGCATCTCAGGGAACGGTAAATGCTCAGTCCAGCTATTGCTGTAAGGCTGAGGAGCCTAGATGAGAAACCTGTCAGGGGCAGAAGCCCACAAGTCATAGGTAAGACTTTCTTACGGAGGAGCTACAGGTTCAGACTGCAGTTCCAGATGTTTAGCACTTTAGGAACAAACTCTTAAGACACATGCTGCTCACTGCTGTCATGTTAGTAGTGGAGTCTTTATCCAAGGTTTGCTTGCTGGTTAGCTTTGGTTACCAGAGTTTACTCTTTCTACCTACCATAACCATCTGGATTAGAACGAGGAGTATAAAAGCTCTGTACACCACAGGTCTTGCAGAATGTGTGCTGGGCACAATGTGTGTTGAAGGTGTATGTTGTCAAATTATCAGCACCCTAAGCAAATGAAAAGCAATGTAAGTTTTCCACACAAAGAGATGTATTAATTACTTTCTATGCGCCTGTAGCTAAGAAATGTAAAATTTAAAATACCACCTTCATGTCTTTACTTGAGATACAGAGTTCTGCATTCGTGCTCCTTTTCTGAACCCCTGTGCTTTGTAGATACACGTGCCCATCCCAGTCAAGCCTGAGAACTGCAAGGGCTCTAACGTCAGCTTACTAAATAAGATGCACTATCAGACCCACACCAGACGGTGTAGAATTCAGCCATTTCCCCCAACCAGCCATAGACAAACTTAGGACAGAAAACCGGCTGCCACTCGCATCTTTGAGGATAACACTGGATCATACTGCTCATGTTCATGGCCATGCTCTTACTGCGTTCTTACTCTACCTTCAGCAGCTTGAAACGCGACGCTGGGACAATGAAGTGTCTGTTCTGTTTCTTTGTGCAAATGCTGCAACTGTAAAAGAAAAAGCAGACCTTTCAAGAAGCAGTGGACAAGTTGTAGTACAGCAATCAGATCTAGCATGGACCTCTTGACAGCAGAAATTGCAGTGACAGCTACAATGGCTCCTGGTTAGCATCACAGAGGTAAGCGGCAAAAGCGGACTCGTGGTATTAGTACTGTTTGGCTAAGCACACCCATGGCACAGACTGATCCTACACAGGTACACCAGTAAGGTATTCTCCTACACCAAACATTATACGCCATTTTTCCTTTACATACACAACTGTCAACAGACATAACAAGGACAAACTCTAGCCCCGAGAAATCCATTTAATCTTTCAGACCAGACTTTGCACATTAATTACCTTACAAACAAGAAAGTAAGATTCAGAAGTTTACCCATGAGCTAGAAGCAAACTAGTTGCAGGCGAAGGGGGATCACTATTGAAATCAGACACTGTGGCAGTTTGAAGCACGTGTGGTCAGGGATGTAACGCTCACTTGAGAAGGCCAAGTTAAAAAAGGATTGATGTGCTTTGAGCACACCTCACTAAGAGGAAACAAAAAGCAGATAGCTGAGCACCTGTACTCATTAGATCTCTCCTGACACTTTCTGCGTGAGCATGGATGTGAGACCTGAAGTCCTGCCCAAAGAAGCAGCACCTGAAATCACCAGCACTGATCCCCCATTGGATCAGGAGATAATTAGGGATATACCCTGTGGAAACAGCTCAGAGAATGTTCTGCAGTAGTGTCATCTTCTTTTAGCTCTATGGTATTGATTACAAAAGCATACACGCTTATATTCATCTGTAAGAATAGGGAACCAAAAAAAAACTCACTTGCAGTTAAAAACGTGCAGATCTGCTGAAGCCCAGACCTCAAAGCGGACGGCTCCGCAGTGACAGCCTCCTGTGTGTTTGACCAAACCTCTGTATTCACTGGAGAGAGAAACAACAGAGAGGTTTTCTGATGGTACTTTTTTTTTTTTGGCCAAGGAAACAGTAAGGCTATATACTACGTGATTCAATTCTGCTCTGAGCAATCGGAGAACACCAGAAAATTTATCCACTCAAATGTATTTTAATAAAATGTGCCACAGTGAGATAGAGAATGGCTTTTGTCCTCTGCAGCCACTGCTCTTCTGGTTTAATTAAAATGGTGAGTAGAGCAACAGTTCAAATAAAGTACACTCTGCATGCGATACAAAACATATGCTGCCCTGCCACCGTCCATGTCGAAATGCTGACCTAGGCTACAGCATCATCCATGCACGACAGTCCATAGAAACCAGTGGTACCATCACAAGACAACTGGGAGCTGAATTTGCCCACAATTTTCCCACAACTGCTGCAGCACCACTGATATTCCTCCATTTGAAAGCTGGGAAAAGCAGAGAGAAGTGGATTCTACATAATAGTTGAAATGCATTTTATTTTGTATTGTAATTGCAGAAGAACTTCATGACCGAGGAATCTCCGAGCTTCTGCTTCTCCCTCTCCTCTAGGACACCTCCATAGCAACTAGGCAGAATCACCATGCTAGGTCAAACGCGAAATGCAAAGGAAAAACCTTTTCCTTTCAGATTTTCACTCCCACGGACAGTTACTGATTACAGCCCAGTGATGATGTGCTGTGCTCTGGAAAGAGCCAGCACAGGAAATGGGTGGAGATTGAGAAGCTGAGCCTGGCAGATCCCGCACGATGCCCCCAAGGGCATTTTTGATGGGAGAGCCCTACAGCACAGGAAGCTTTAGCATAAAAAGCCGCTTTCTCCGTGGTGCGTGCGGCGGACACCCCCACCCCCCCACCCCTCCCACCTCTCTGCAGCTCTCCAGAAGCCCGTGCTTACTGCTGGGCAGATGCTGCCAAGAGAGCGATGACCTAGCGGGGGAAGGAGCCGCCGGGCAGGGTGGCTCAGCCTGGAAGCTGCGGGAAGAGCCGCCCCGGCCCCGTACTCACTAGGCGTCCAGCAGCAGCCGCGCCGCCTCCTCGCAGCTCAGCCGGTGCCGCTCCTGGAAGGCGGCCCAGCGCCCGCTCTGCGCCCCCAGATCGAAGGCGCCGGGGCCGGGGGGCTGTGTCTGCGCCCCCGGCCCGGCCGGGGGTCCGCCCGCCGCCTTCCCTCGCCCCCGGCGGCTCCCTCCCGCGGGGGAGCTGGCGGCCGCGCTGCCCCGCCGGGACCGCCGCGCGCTGCCCGCCGTGGCTCGCCCCATGCGCCGCCGAGCGTCGCTGCGTGGCGTCGCGCCCGGCAGGGGGCGCCGCAGTGTCGCGGCGCCGCGCAGCGGGACCGGGGGTGTCCCGGGGGGGGCGGCCCGGGTCTCTCCGGTAGCGGCGGGGCCGCGGAGGACGCTCCGCTGTCGGCATCGGCCCCGCCTGCCAGCTGTAACGGGGGCGGGGGGCACCGTGAGCGAGCAAAGCTGGAAATCACGGCGGATTCACGCCGCACGCTGTTAGCCGGTTTGCCCCCCAGGAACTCAGGCTCGCCTCTTCCTTGTAAGGTCCCTTGTAATGGTAGAAATGCCAGTTATCCACAAGCATCAGCATGAGGTTTTTCCTTTAATTACAAACATACGATGCCTCACGTATTCAAGGATGTCAAGGAGCACCTTGCAGACCTGAGGTGCTATTAAAAGTATAGTGTTTCACATCTCTGCTATGCACCCAGCCTCATTTAGAAACAAGACTGCTGTTTAACAATACCGCAGCGTATCAGGATGCACCATCGGCAGTGTATTTAGTCCTTCCTGAGGTCTGAAATCATAATGGCAGCCTCACAGAGAAATGGGTTCTAACACAATTCCCACTAGACAACTTTTCACAAATTATGTCACCGAAGTCTTAAAAAGGAAAACAATCAACATAGTACATACCTTTTAAAAAAAAAAAAAAAAGCTTAGGAAGATGTGTAAGCACCCCTCTAGTGGTAAATATCTTAGAAAAGGTTATTCTTGAACATCTGAAAGACAATGCTGTTTCTCAAGTAACACTATTCAATACAGGGGAGAAGTACAAAACTTGCAGGTGTCCAAGTCACCTTTGGCTGGGGGGAGGTGGGATCACTCCAAGGGTGAATCTTTGTGCCCAGTGTTGCAGGACTCGACATTTATTTTGTTTGAGTTATAATCAAGAATTTGTATTTTCCACAGGACTTAATGTCTTGCTTTTCTCAAAAAGGGGAACAGGGAAAGATGTAAACAAGTGAGCTGACAGTCTGTTGTGGGGTAGAAGAGGCAGCAAAGGGTCATGGCTCGGCCAGGAATATAGCAAAGCAACTGGACAATGATGAAACAGCTATCAGCACTCTCTGGTCTGGAAAACAGCCTTAAAAACATGCGACTGCAGTGTGTAGGCTGCCTCCTGAGATGGCGCATACCAGGACTCGCATAACAATCCTGTGGCTCAGCACCTCTCTTCTCTGATGATAGAAAGGGCACTGAGTTACAATTTCCTGTTATTCCTCGTGTGAACCTCTGTACTGGTTACTCACCCTAATGGAACCATTTTAATACACCGTATGTGACAAATTCTGGCCCTTGCCAGCATGTTCATCTGTAGCTCCTGATCTGAGCCACTCCCAGACCTTTAGTCACACTAGATTTCATGTTAGTCACCTTATATTTTGGGAGAAAAAGTCACTGAGGTGAAACTGGAGACCACGACCTGAAACTGAGCCTGTGCAGTTTCCAGCATGGATTCATTTGCCTTCAGCGTGGGGTACGGCCAGCAGCAGTTACAGGTTTCAGCCTACATGGTCTGTCCTTTTCTAAAAACAGTTAACTGCACTAAACTGAAAGCCAGAACTTATTTTAGGAGCTTGTTAGCGATCAGATCACACAAATGACCTCCTCTCTGCAAGACAGGAGACACTAGCACTTGTACGCTCTCAAAAAGCTGTTCCAGTGAGAAAACTGGAGTGAGTATGCAGTCCATGTAGTATCTGCAAATCTATCACTCTCTGTGCCCCTCCACAGTTAGTTCAGTGTATTTTAAATGTAGAAAGCATTTTGAGAAGCTAAATTCTGTTCCCCTATGATGTTTCAGGATAAAGAACTGGAAGACAAAAATGGAAGAACAAAATGCAGTTTTGTTTCAGAAGGCTATAGTAAAGAACTTCTTCCTCCTTTTTCATTTGTTTCATGTTTTATTACAAAGGACTCTTAAAGCTCAAAACTGGGTCTCACATAAATAATCAATTCAAAAGCTTTGTAGTGGATCTCTGGCTGATGATAAATTTCACTGGTATTCTGATTTGCAAGCCCTAAATTTCAGTGGTTGCATACTGCATTGTCAGTGCACCTGGGCGGCAGGCGGTTCCCAGTGCCCACAGAGTTAACAGCTTTTGCTGGTACATTACTTGCAAATCTGATGCAATGTTTGCCAAACTTTAGTAGAAGCCAGTAGCTTGATGAAGAATGCTTTTGCTCTTAAGCTTCTGAGACAAAATGGAGGAGGAAGAATTATTCAGAAAGATGATGGGATGGACAAGAGGAAAAGTCCAGTAAATCACTGTTTATTCTCTTTAGGTGTCTTGTGATATTCGCAGCTCAACAGCTGACGTGTTTTAATGTAATGACGTGTAAAAAGTACAAAGGTGTTTTTCTGTGCCATCTCAGCTCGGCTTGTATAACAATGACTCAGCTCTGCAGACCTGGCTTGCAGCCCGCATTGAGATTCTGTCTGTAAGGGCATTTTCATTGCAAAAACAGCACTGAAAGCAGCTACGTGTTTGTGGGTTAAAGAGAATTATGAGCTGTGGATGCTTTTCATCTAATAAGCAGGGAACTAGAAGTAGTGTAATAGCTAACACCACACTTAAAAGAACTGAGGTAGTTAAAATTACATAGTTCGTGCAGGGGAGAGAAATGTCAGTGCTTGGATTTTAGTCTTGCTGTTGTGGAGGGGGAAGCATTCTGGACATTCTCCTCGGCATCAAGGGATCCGAGCTGGATCTGAAGACAGAATACAGGAGGTATCGCCTCTGGGCCAGCGGACGAAGGCTGTTCAGAATGGCCTTGACAGCATTTGTTTTTGTTCACTGTTAGAGAGGTTCTGTTGAAACATATTAATAACGATTAACAGCAGTTTAGGACTTGTTTCCTCTTTCTGTTTTTCAAGGTGCTGCTTTGCTATCCTGCTGAAGAACCTCACCCCAGAAACCACATGCTAAATCAGCTCCGACGCAGCAGAGAGAACATGAACAAAGAGAGCTCCTTCACTGCAGTGCAGCTTGGATCAGATCCAAAAGACTCACAGGCAGGAGGCAGACTGAAAAGATGCAGACAAGTAATTTTTAGAATAGACCTAGTTATTAATTGTTGCTTTCACTCGCAAGACATGCAGACACAAACCTGTGATTTTAGGCTGATGGTGTCTTTATAAAATGCCCTTTAGAAGTCTCCTTACATCAGAAGCATAGTGAATTGCCACATGTTCCTCTGGGTCATTTAGACTTACAGAGAAAGACATGCCCAAGCCTGTTTGCTGTGGCAGCACAGATCTTAAAGCTGTATCCCATGTGTCCTGCGAAGTCAAAATATGCTTTAAACAAACAGGGAGACAGAGGCTTACTGCTCATTCTCCTCTTTTCACTACAAATCTGGATATCTATTTGTTTTTCTTAAGCTTTCAGCTCCTGAAGTTAGTAGCTTATTAAAAACTTTGTTTATTTAAGGTATTTTTAGCATAAGGCTTAAAAAACAAAACTCAGATAGTTGTCTTTTTTTGGTAATCTCATAATATTAGTTAATCTCACAGTACTTGGAATTGTGACTCACTATTTTTGTAACCTTTGAGCTTGGCAGTACACGGACAAGCAGTAACATGCCACAGCTCTATTTGTCTTGTGGCTGGAACTTCAGCAGAAGTTGTGCCTGGGCCTCATTGCAGTGTTACAGGTTTGGGGATAAATATTTATCTCCACAACTGTAAATAGGTAAATGTAATTATCCTGTGTCATACACCGTGCAAGAGACCTGAGGTAGGTATGAGTAATATTATGAGATAGAAATATACATTGTTTTTTCCCTGTGGCAAGCGGCCCTGTGTTTATCTGCACAAGGAACAGTACTGAACTTGTTACACATACTCAAACCGCCAGACTGGCTGGCTGTCCCAAGTTAAACCCTTGTAACTAAAGATAAACAGATTGCTTTATTTGACATCGCTCATGTAGAAATGATACGCTGTTGCTAGGACATTAGTGTACGTAAAAAACAGACCCAGCTTGTGTTCTAGAATGTACAGATTCGTTGGAAACATTTCTCTGACCCCAGATCCTTCTCTTCTGAAAGTAGGTTGCTTTGTACTACTGCCCAATGACCTACTTTTGAAACCACTTGGAAAGCAATACGTGTTCCCAACTGCAGGCCCCGTGCCCTGGCAAAGGCTGGAACCACCTGTGCAGTCAGGCCAGTCACAAGATACAGATTTCTGTTTTTTCAGCTTTGCATTTATTTATATACAGTTGACAGTCAGCTGCTTGGCGATTCTTATTCACCAAGAGCTACTGCAGGGAGTGTGGCATGTCTGTGAAATACATATGCTTTGTACAACCACAACAGTTACCACACCATCTAAGAATTAACAGATCTCCTTTGTATCAAATTCAGGTAGTAAAATATTTCCTAAAGAAATTCTGAGGTAAAGCTGAAATTCGGTAAAATGAAGTCAGAAGGCCATCACCTCCAGTTTGGGAGATTGTTCTGTACATATAACGTGTGAAAATGAGGCAGAATCCAGCCTGCAATATATAAACACTGCATTCTGACTTTAAAAAGAAGTACCTTTCAGCTTGATAATAATTAGCATTGACGTAGTATAAAGAATCTATGCAGATATGAAGTGTGTAACATTCAGGGCATGAGTTTACCACACAGAAAAAGCCAAGGGACAGGAAAAGAGGTATTTAAGCAGCTCTCTGTATTCAGCCCACCGCCCCAAAACAAAAGAGGTGGGCTCTGTACAGGCATGTAGATGGCTATCGCAGATTAATAGTTAGGAGAATTAAATGAATCTAATCAGTGGAGGCTGCAAAATGCTAATGGTGGCCTGTGTAGAGCAGCTTGCCTGCAGGCTATGGAGATTAGTTTAATTCTGCTAGGCCCTGGAGTTGTGTGCACAAAGCCTAACTCTTCTGTTTCTCTCTTTTTGACAGAGGGATAACTGAGGAAAATAATGAGGCTTTTTGCATGGAATTGATTAATTTAATCCATAATTGTTTTTAAAATGGAGTCTGCATTCGATGTCAGCATGTTGCTGCCTGTGCTTGCTTTGGGTAACGTCATTTCCCTGAAGAATGAATTTTTCAGGAGCCATTATTAACAAGGTATTTAAAGAACTACCCATGGTAGGCCCATCTTTGGGACTTTGTTCTGATCCGTTGATTTGAATACTTAAACAGAAACCAAATAACAATAGCGAAGGCAAATTAGTCACAGGATTTAGCCATACTTAGAAAAAAACAAGGGAGGGCTCCTGTGTTTTCTGGTTTACACAGAAAGGAAAAAAGAAAAAAAAAGACAGAAATTTCTCCTTCTCCATCTAGAGGGACATTAAAAAACAAAGACATGCACACTAAAATCCTTAATACAAGTCTGATGTGCCCAAATACAGGCCAGTCTTTAGATTAGACTGTGGTTAATCTCCAGCTTAACAGATGTGGCCTTTCACATCTGTAAATATTAGTTACTCGTGGCTTTCCTCTCAGGACTCCGTGACACTGGCTGGGGGACACAGCTCCTGGAGCAGTGCCTGGGATGTACAGCATACGCAGGCCAGCCTTGGAGCAAACATTTAGTGACCCTGGCACCAAGCAAACAAAACGAACCTATTGGAAACACTGAGCAAAACTGGCAGCATAAAGAAAACAAATGTGATATTGCCTAAATCTGCCTTTTGTCCTAAATTTATGTAGCTGAATAACATTTCCAAGGTTGGTTATTGCCATGGAGCTGTCTCTGAACTTTCCAGTTACCCTTTTCCTCTCTTCCTGTTTCTACATTATGAATAACTATTGTTGGGATGACTGACGTTGTTTTTACTGTAAACTAGGAGATGCTAGCAGACACAAGCCTTGTTAGGAGAAAGGAAAGCAAAAGGGTTTTGTTGTTGTTGGGTTTTTTTGGTGGTTTTGGTTTTTTCTTTTTTTAAGGGGGAAA